>NC_035435.2:94597533-95246283 GCF_002127325.2 Helianthus annuus | reverse complement strand
GAGTTCTAGGGTTTTCTGTTTTTGCTAAAGTGTGACGAATGGAGTGGTTCCGTATAACTTATACGTGCAAAAGTGTACTCGGCCCGAACTGGGCTTTATGGCGAAACTGGGCTCGGCGAAACACTTGTTTCGTCGAGATGATGATGACGAAACCGATCCCTGTTTCGTCGGTTAGGTCATGGCGAAACACACTTGTTTGGTCGGGTCCTTTCATGTGTTAAATAGTTTAAGTTTAAGTGTTTTTCTAATAAGTCTCATGTTATATTATTAATCACGCACATGCAACAATCACAATACGTTTCATTATAACACAACGTGTACCGTTACAAGTCAAACAAGTCAAACAACTAAACAGTCAAAGTCAACGTGCAATAAATGTGAAAGTGAAAGTCGGGAACTCGAGTTGTCACACCATGTATTCCGAACTCCGTTCATTTTGACTGTCTTCATCGATCTCCTTCTGTGATTGAGTTCCCGTGTTAATTGCCAAACGTATGAGTTGAGAGGCTTCATCTTCATCTTTCTTCTTGCACTCTGCAATCTTATGCCCTGATTGATCGCAGTAATAACACTTCCTTTGTAACCTTTGTCTTTCTATCTTCTCATACGAACAGTGCAGACATGGCAGAATTGTTGATGTTGTTGCAGGGATCTCTTCTCTTCCAGTAGTGGCTCTAGCAGTATCTTATCAATAACCTTCCCCTCCCGAGGACTATATCACTAAGTTTTCTTAACTCGGTAAGTACAAGTAAAATCATCCAATCCCATTCCCAACCCCGGGAATCCCATGCCTTGGTAAGGGTGTGAACTCACCTTGGTTTGCTCGGTATGCTAAGTATGTGCTCACGGTTAATCAATCACGTCCTAAGGTACGCACGTATACATAGTCAATCCGATCGGACGGCAATCCGTCCCAACGATCGGATGGCAATCCGATCGGATGGCAATCCGTCCCAACGATCTGATCGTCTTGAAACTTGATTACTTTGAAAAGTTTGACAGTTTTTGCGGTTTGCTCGAGACGGTATGACAGCGTGTTAAACAACGGAAACTCCATCAGACCCAGGTTATTCGATCGAACGGGAATCACCCCTAGTCGATCAGTTAACTGTTCGTGACGGTGTTTATGTATAGATCCTCTTTCCCTGTTTACCTAAAATGGGACCAGCATAGTTTAACTACAGTAAACCGAAAGATAGAAGAAAGGGAATGGAGTACCTGTACAATAGTGAGATCATTTGACTACCACAACAGCTTTTCTTCATAATATGACCCCATTTGCATCCATCTTCAGAATTTGCTTATTCAATGCTTAAATGGTATTTAAAAAGAGATTTATAAAAATGTGGTGGAAAGTCAATTAAAGGCGGACCTCTTAAAAGCCAACCCAACCAACCTGCATCTCTTAACAAATAGAGTTAGTTAATAAACTGGAATTTTTTGTAATGGTATTTAATAAATTTAATATAAGAGTAAACAAATAGCAATGATCCTAAAACTCAACGGAGCTGCTAAAACGATCTAAGACCAAGACTCATGTTGTTAAAGGCTATAAGAGAATTCCACGATACAGGGTGTCTATCGTGTGATGATTAAACAATAAACTGAACACAAAAGCTGCAATATTCAAACTCAGTAAAAAGAAGTATCTAAAGTCCTACTCTCCTAATAAATTGATGCACCTTCAAAAAATAGTCAATTTGGTTCGGGTCTAAGCAAATGTTCATAAGATTTCAACAGTTACTATATCAAAGTATAATTGTGGCTTATAATCATTCTCTATGTAAAACACACCTCACATTCTTCCTCTTATTTTACACTTTCTACCATTGAGATAGAGAGACGGACCATTAAATTTCATTTGAGACTGTACCATCAGCAGAGTTTTCCTCTTCTATTACGCTTCCTGCCATTGAAGCAGGAGACAGAACAGTAACTTTCAAGGGGGATCCTCCTAAATGGAGGTTACACTATCCGAGTACAATCGATACGATCACAAAACAAAGGTCACTTTCGTCATAAAGAATTCAGAAAAAAAGAAGAAGAAAGATACATATTTTTTCACTATCTTGATAACCTTCAAATGGAAATTAAATATTATTACTTACAGATTCTAGCCTCCGAAAATCCACACATCATGAAACAACTACAAATCACAATAAAACCAATATTGGACATACATCTTTAAACAAAACTCATGTATAAAACTACAAAATTTTACAAAATCCAAATTGTATACAAAACTAAACCCTCTAAACCCTAAAAGCCCTAACTTTACTTACAGGGAACAAAGATTTCCAGAACTCCATATCAGTATTAGGTGCTTCAGCAACTTTTGTAGCCCAAGAAATCAACATAATAAGGGATCCAGTAGCAAGAGACGTTTAGAGAGAGAACCAGAGAGAAATCATTGCTCCCATGAATCCTGCAAATTTATACACATAACCAAATTAGGGTTCTAGGAATGATCAATGGAGAGGAACGGCTAATTAGGGTTCTATTAGAGATGGATTTGAAAAATTGTGAGACGTTTAGATAGAGAACCAGAGAGAAAAGAAGCGTAGATGGAGGAATGAAATTAGGGTTTAATAGGATTTAGAATAGAATGATTGTAGAGTACGCGTGAGGGAAAAGGATTGCCGCCTAAAGATTATTTCTCTGGCCTAACAGGGTATCCACATCATCAAAATGGTTGGCTAAGAATATGTCATGTGGCTAAGATGTATTCTTTTAGTATAGTAGATAGATTAAACTACCGCTAGATTAAACTACCACTGGAATAATTTAATCATAACTAGTGATTTTTTCACATGCTTTGTGGTGGAAATTTGGTTGGTATCTGTTCGATTCATTACGGTACCAACACTCGCACTAGTAAGATCGTATTGCTACCATATGATACCAAACTAAACAACATCGGTACCAGTATATACTAATTTTATGGATTCTTGTTTGATAACATATATGGTGTTGCTATCGTAGTAAACCGAACGAACAGCGTTGGTTTGGTATCGGTATATATTTTTATTATTTTTTCTTATGATAAACTAACATTGTATTGCTAGCGTACCATACAATACAATACAACATCGGTACTGATATCTGTATTTATTTTATAGTTTCTAGTTCCAAAAATTTTTCATTTATACTACTCTTTGTGTGACGATAATTGAATATCGGTACCAGTAGATTGACAATTTGAACCAATCGATACAGTTCGAACAACACTAATGTTAGTATCGGTGTCCGTTTTCGGTCGATGTAAAACACATGTTTATTTCTATACCAAGTGCATAAATTATACCGATACAATCCACGAACCAAGGATACCGATCCAGTGTCCACCGTAACATACCATCACAATGTAAAGGGAAAATAACTTGTAATGTTAAAAAAACATAGATGCAAATTTAGAATTTTTTTTTAAAGTTAAGGAACGTAAGTTATTATAAAAAATTAAATTGAATGGTAAATAAAATACTACTAATAAAAAATAAAATCAAATACATAAGAATTATCAATTACTATTTATTACTAAAAAATAAATGAATAATAGATAAAATATTCCAAAAAATCAAAAACAATTATTTAAAAAGAGCCATCACTATTCATTATTCATGAGCAATTTCTGTTTATATGAAAAAATAATAGATAAACTATTCAAAAAAATAAAAACAATTATTTAAAAAAAAAATCATCACTATATTTATATATGCTAAAGGGATTCTCGCGCGCTTCGCTGCGGATCTTTAGGCATTATCGGTCTCATTCATTACAATACCAGTACTAGTACTATACTAGTACTCGATATAGCAATCTTTTCATTCGACACGTTTTTTTTTTAAATCGATTGAAAACCCATAAAAATGAATACCCGTACCGGTATCGTTGTGGTTTAGTCAGTATCGATCCGTTATGATATCGGTATCGTACAGACATTTGATATAACTTATGACACCAAAAGATAGTTTACTGCAAATAACACTTCGTGTTCAATGAATTTTATATCGCCGCATGGAGAATTCTATAAAAACGAATACGGTACCGTTATCGATGTTGTTTGGATTGTATATGTTCAGTTTATGATAAAAAAACAATTATATATGACTCGTTCGAATATCGATGTTGTTTGGTCGGTATATGTTCAGTTTGTGATGACAAATAAAATCAACTATATATGACTTGTTTGAATACCGATGTTGTTTGGTCGCTATATATTTGGTTGTGATGATAAAAAAATAAACTATATATGACCTGTTCGACTGGAACTTTTATCAAATCGTACATAATAATGGGTAGATGATGACGTTAATAATAATAAAAAAAAACTATACCGACGTTATATAATACCGATACCAGTGTTGTTCAGACAGTATGAATAATAATAAAGAAATCATTAAAAGTTAAAACTAAATAAATGTATTTAAGATAAAAGTAAGTATAATAATAATCTATTATAATATTGAAATAAAAATAAGGAAAAACTATAGATATTATTAAAAAAATAAAATTAGTATTCATGCAAAAGAAACACTATATATTATTAGAAAATCAAACTGCTATTCCTACTCACTTTCAAATTAGATATATTAAATTAAATAAATATATATATATATATATTAAATAAATAATAATAATAATAATTAATGAACAAATCGATACCGTTTGAACAATACCAGTGTCAGTACCGAGTTCTGTTTTCAGTAGATGTAAAACACGTGTTGATTTATATACTGAGTGCATGAATTATACCGGTACTATAACGAACCGAATCGATGTCGATCCAACGCCCACGGTAACGTACCATCACAATGTGCGGGCAAATAACTTTGAATGTTTAAAAAGCATAGATGCAAATTTAGATTTTTTTAAAAGATAACGAATGTAAGTTATTATAAAAAATCAATTTGAATACAAAATAAAATACTTCGAATAAAAACAAATATATAGGAATTATCAATTACTATTTATTACTAAAAGATCAAATGAATAATAGATAACATATTCTAAAAAACTAAAAACAATTATTAAAAAATCATCACTATTCGTGGACACTTACTATTTATATGTATAATAAAAAATCAAATGAATAATAGATAACATATTCTAAAAAATAAAAACAATTATTAAAAAATCATCACTATTCATGGACACTTAATAATAATAATAATAATAATAATAATAATAATAATAATAATGATAATAATAATAATAACAACTAGTGAGTTTTCCCTTGCGCTTCGCAGCGGGAATTCCGTCGTTATCTGTTTGGTTTGTTATGGTACCAGCACTCGCTATAATAATCGAAAGAGAAACCTTAAATCGATAAAAAAACAATAAAAACGAATACGATGTTGTTTAGTTGATATTGATTCTGTCGGTTTGGGTTCAATGTTTATTTTTTTTTTTTAACAGTGCGATGTAAATTTTATTGCAAACGAATTTTGTGTCACTATCGTACCAAACCAACTGAACAATATCTATATCGGTGCTGATATTTATTTTTATTATTTTGGCTTTCGATAAACTGACATTGCCATACCGTGTCAAACCGGACAACATCGGCACCGATATGTATTCATTTTTATGGTTTCTTGTTTGATAACAAATATCGTATCGCTACCGTGCCGAATCGAAACGAACAACATTGGTTCGGTACCAATATTTATTTTTACTGACTTTTATTCTTTAGATAAACTAACACTATATCACTATCATACCGTACTGTACAATATCAGTACCAATACTGTATTCTTTTTTGTGGTTTTCGGTTTTGAGAATTATTCATTTATGCAACTCCGTATGTGATGATAAATGAATATCATTACATGTAACATGACAATTTGAACCAATCGATATTGTTTGAACACTAACGGTGCCACTACTGGTGTTCATTTTTATCGTGTTTAGCCTATGAAAAACACGTGTTGAATTTCATACCTAGTGCATGTATTGTACCATTAGTGTAACAAACCGTATTGACACCGATCACAAGTCCGCATAATGTTAAAAAAAATAAACAAACATAGACGCGGATTTAGATTTTTTTATAAAACATTTAACGAACGCAAGTTATTATTGTACCGTTACTGTAAAGAACCGTATCAATACCGATCCAATGGCCACGAAATGTCAAAAGAAAACATAGACGCGAATTTTGAATTTTTTAAAGTTAACGAACACAAGTTATTACTAAAATATTAAATTTAATAATAAATAAAATATTATTAATAAAAATAAAGAACAAATTATTAAAACTATGAATTACTATTTATTACTAAAAATCAAATTAAATAACATATAAAGTATTACTTAAAATTAATAAACACTATTCGTCATAACTTTGAATTCATATGTATATAATAGTTTATGTTATTCTTATTATTTAAACGAATTGGTACTTTTTTTTAACTGCCAACAAATCAATTCCGAGCACTCTCAGGGCACCACTGGACAAACGAAGTACTCCGAGAGTAACCCAAGTCGCCCACCACCAATTCCGGGGAAAACCCGGTAACCCACCCGCCCGTAGGCACGACGATAAAATTACCGGTAAAACTTGTTTGCCTCAAGGATCAAACCCAAGTTTTCCTGTGTCTCCTATCACTGCCCACCACCAGTGTCTCACTCTTTTTTACACCAGATGAGAACTGAAATTGAGCTAAACGAATTGATACTACTTGGGTATTTATATAATTTAAAGAACTGTGCATACAACTATAATCGGCGTAGGCTATGGCAGCCCTTGCGTAAGCGAACTCAGGTCCTGCACAACCCAGCTTTCTCACCTTTTCAGCTTCAAACTTTGACCCCGATATTTCGTTTGCCTTGTTTAACCAGTATGGACTTATTTTATCATAATAACCATACACGGGTTGGTTCATTTATAGCATGAAAATGATGTTTAATTCAAATATTTGTCTTGTGACTCAATAAGAAGCGTATCTTTCCACCATGTTCTTTAGTTAATTGAGTTTGGGTGGTTATGAATGATCGCCTTAGCTACATGGATCGATCCATTGGATTAATTAATGGATTAGAGGATATTTTTTATGATCCAATAAGTGATTCAAATGGATCGGATTGGATTGGATATGAATCAATATTCAATCCATTGACAGGCCTAAACCAAACACAATAATATCACTCAGTGTATGGAATTGAAAACTTTTATATTGACAATGAATTTCTTAACATGATTATTCACTAAATATGAAGCCATACATGTCATGACTCATGACTATAATGATCCCCAACTGTCATGTTGAACTCAAAGCAAAACTTGACTACACAGCTGCATATTCTACCAATCAAACATCCTTTGGGAAAAAAAAAACATCAAGTTTTAGGGTCAAATGGTCAATCTACATTCTTTTGATATAAAGATAGGCTATCATACCTCTTGATTTCAAGGGAAAACACCAATTCATGGTGTGTTTTTCTAAGATTTATAGATAGAATGGATGGATGGATGGATGGATGGATGGATGGATGGATGGGAATGTAGACCTGATTAACAAAATTGTGTTATAATAAAACCCCTTACATAAAAATGTACAATAACAAAACAATCATCTTAAAAAGTAAAACAATGAGCACAGCTGATTAATTCCAAAGTTTAGCAATGTTGTTAATTAAAAAAAAAGTCAGTTTTTTGTTTTAACTTAAAACATTAATCATCTTTATCCATCTGTTTCTAAAAAAGAAATTGAATCAACATTGTGTTTATATTATATGTTCTTTTATGACAAAAATTTTTACTTAAAAAACAAACGATTAATAGATTTATGTAACTAACAATAGACAATTTATTGATATATACGTGAGCTATGAAGAAGCATACCACTCAGCCCGAATACGCCACCGTTAAAACAACTTCCATTTTGATACGATGTTTTTATACGAATTAAGGGAGCATTCCATCTCCAAATAAAAGAATCTTCAGCTAGCTTTGCCGAATATAATTTCTCAATAATATAAGGTAAAAAAACTATAAATAAAAAGAAAAGAACACACCCGGTGGGACTCGAACCCACAATCGCCTGATTAGAAGTCAGACGCCTTATCCATTAGGCCACGGGTGCTTGTTTGTCTTCTTCTTTGTTTTATATTTTAAAGTTTTTCATCATGGTTCATTAACTATTGCAAAGTATTGTTTCATACATGATACAAAAAGTTCATTTATCCTTTATTATGAGATTAAAGCAATATTTACCAAGTTTAAGAATATACAAAGCTTCGTATTATTATCATTTTTGAAAAAGAAAATCAAGTTGGTTAAAAATAAATAGAGCTACCTTATTAAGTTTATATCATCTACTAACGTTAGTTATACCGTATAAAAGTATATAAACATCATATCTGGTTTTTCAACATCGATAAACCACAATAAATTTGATTGAAATTCTAAGGCTTAGAATGTCAATTAAAATTTTTTTGTATCTAATCCTGTTAGTGTTGGGTCTTGCTTAAGGGCGTAGGATAGTGGGGGCGGTCGACCCCCCGAACTTTTCGCTCAGTAGTGGAGAGTATGTAGTTTTCGTATAGAAAGTTTTTGGTATATACGTTTTCGACCCGCCGTTTTATAGAAATTTTTTTGTGTATACGTTTTCGACCCCTTGGTCAGAAATCTCAAGCTTCGCCACTCGTCTTGCTATCTTGAGTGGTAATATTTTATCTTTTACGTGAAAATGAATACTTGGTTATAACACTATACAAGAATTATATATGAAGTAAAACTCGTCGTGATGTCGAGAATAAGAGTTCAATTAGTTTCTCTTTTGATCAACTTATTTGGATTTATTTCATATATTCATGGTATAGGACTAAAAATCAAACAAAATCAAAATGAATGATTAAATTGAAAATAACTGAAAGTTTACAGCATGAGTTAAATATAAGAATTAGGTCGTTGTCATTTTATAGAGGTTAATTTTATGGAGCCTTAAGACCGTATATTTGACTTGAATATTAGAAATATTTTTTTTTATTATTCTACTTTTTTTTAACAGAAAACAACAACTTTTATTCAACACCCCAAAGATTTAAAAGTACAAATGGTTAGTAAACTACTAAGGCTGGAGGATGTGGGGGCGCCACCCAAGCCAGTTGGGCATCTATAGCCCCACGGCGCTATCGGACCACACCTCCGGCGCTAAGTCGGGGCGCCATACAAGTCTCGCCAAGATGATAACGGGCTGGAAACGCGTTGAACGAGGAAGAATGGTCAACATGACCGTTGTCAAACGGTCCATTATTAAAAAAAAAAAAAAAAAAAAAAAAAAAAAAAAAAAACTTTTTTCTTATTTTATTATATATATTAACCTATCCTAAACTAAAAAAACTTACCAATCACAACCAAAACACACACCAATCACAATTAAAACACGCACCAATCACAACTAAAAAATGTCTTCTTCGAGCTCCTCATCCGACGGTGTTCTTGACGATACGGTTATCTTATCATCATGACGCAGGAGGCGATTAATTATTTGCGAGAAGTTGAATCCTCTGCATCGCGTACCAGATAACCGCCTATTGAACGGAATCGGTTAGCTGCTCATGAACGTCTAGTGCAAACGACGTGCAGTATAAGTATGGCTACTATCTCACAGACGGTATTTATCCCGAGTGGGCGACGTTGGTAAAAGTCTTTCGTGCCCAGATGACGAAAAAAGATTGTATTTCAAGAAAAAACAAGAGTCAACAAGAAAAGATATCGAGCGGGCTTTCGGTGTGTTAAAGAAAAGATGGTCTATCATCGCCCAGCCGTCGAGGATACTTGAAAAAAGTAAAATGAGAAACGTCATGTATGCGTGTATCATTTTGCATAACATGATATTGGAGGACTCGGGTAGAGCGTTTTGTGGAGAAAGCTATGATGAAAGTATCCAATCGACGGACCCAATACTAACATATGCTGAGAAAGAAGATATCCGAGCGAAGATACGGGCTAGGCACACACACCATAACATTCGAGCCGATCTGACAGAGCACCTATGGTTTTATCGTGAACAAGGAGGAGTCAACACAGACGACGAGTAATGTTTCTATTTTTTTTAATGAAATTATGTAGTGTTTTTATTTTTTTTAATGAAATTATGTAGTGTTTTTATTTTTTTTTAATGAAATTATGTTTTGTTTTTATTTTCTAGTTAAAAAAATAAATATTTAAATAAATAAATAATTAGGTAATCATGACATGGGGCTCCATCCACGCCCTGTAATTTAAATGGGGGCATGATAAAGCCCCTGTGGTGACATGGCGCTGACGTGGAGCTTAGGTGGCATGATAAAGCCCCATGGGGGCTCCAACCACACCCTATAGCCTATGCCAACCACCTATTTTACATAATCACCCTATGAAGTCGAAAGTTCGAAACCATAAAAAACATAACAATAAACAATGTATCATACAGAAAGGAGTTGGCTACAAAGTCATATTTTTCTACAAAGTGTAGGAAGTGATATGGTTATGACATGTGTCATATAGAGAATTTTAACAAAAGGGTATAATAGTAATTCACTAAATAAGTTATTTTTGGAAAAAATAAATCTAAAACAATAAAATGAGACTTTTAAGGAAACCCTATATCTTATTCATGGATTTGTATCAGCTACGGTTTACGTATAAATCAAAACGCATCATTCCCTTTTCTTTGAGATGATTTTTTTTGCTATTACAATTAAAAAAATGTCGATGTCTAATGTAATGATTAATTGTGGTAATGGAAAAATGCATCCGGTTTTAGTTGTTCGGCATCCAAGTAGTTGATTATGCTATCATTTTGCATGTACGTGTATTCTGGATGTTGTGTTTTATGGTTTCTTCACATGTAACACATAAGTTTATCGATCTTGAACAATTTCTTGACGTTGTGTTTTATGAGTTGTAGGTTTACGCAAAATATGTTATAGTAGTTTATGTTTCATGAAGGACGTGTCTTTGTATTTATTGGCCATGTGTTTTATCAATATGTATTTATTCACTGTTTTTTCATAGTGTGTCTTATCAGTGTGTTTTTCTTCATAGTTTCGTCACAATGTGTTTTAACTGTGTGTTTTTCTTCACAGTTTCTTCGCAGTGTGTTTTTCTTCACATGTTTCTTCACAATGTATTTTATCAGTTTCTGGTTCCATAAAATTTGTATTCACAGTGTGTTTTATCACTAATATAAAACACAATACTTTTTAAAAAAAAATTGAATTCTGATTCTCGTCACTAGATAAAAAAAAAACAAATCAAACTCCAATTTAGTATATTTTAGCTTTTAAACACAATCAAATCTTTTATCTTCAACTTCATCCATGATTTTAGGGGATTTTGTTTAATGAGGAGAGAGAATGTGAGGAGAGTTATGCAAGAAATAATTAATGATGGTTGTTTCTCTATTTAAAACATGTTTAATTACCAAAATACCATCCATCAATTAAATCAATCATTAATTAAAATACATATATTACAAAAATACCACTCATCTAATCTCAACCATTAAAACCACTCATCCAATGGCACAAAACACTTCCTACACTTTGTAGAAAAACACACTTTGTAGAGAAACCCTACCCTGTATCATACTCCTTTATAAAATTCGAAATTCACCCACCTCCTTCGGTCCAAATCTGTTCTCTTTGCTATGCATTTAATCCACATGAAACATATTTGCCTCTATTTCTCCAAAGATCCCATCTATATTTGCTCTCTTCCCATTAAAAATTCCTTCATTCATCGTTTTCCATATACTCCAACAAGTCGCTAGTATGGTGATATGGTGATTTTGGGAAGAAGTGGGGGTGGGACCCACAAAGATATATGTTTTAATTAAACTATTTTCTATTTATTGTTTTTATTAATAAGTAAGAGCACTTTGGTAATTTAATACAAACTTAACTGGATAACTTAACTTAGGTTAGTGATAAAGACCACACGAGTGCAAAAATTACAAAGACTGAGACCAAATGTGTAATTATTAAACTACTAGGACTTAGTCTACAATATTTGCAAACCACAAAAGCCAACCAGACATTTAACTCCTAAAATAAATTAGTTATTTTCAAAAAAAAAGCCAACCAGACATTTAATCCATTGGGAATAGCCCAATGGTGTTGGTGAATTAGTTAAGGTGTAGAATAGGTGGAGGTCATGGGTTCAATCCCCATGACATGCAAGTTTAGCCATTCAAAAAAAAAAAATAAATTACAAATGTTACACAAGTCATTTTCACATAGACTAGTAATACCATACATTTTGATACGAATTAAAGGAGCATTCCAATGTTCAGCTAGTGTTGGAGAATTAAATATACGGGGCATTCCAATGTTCAATATATGGGGCATTCCAATGATTCCAATGTTCAATATATGGGGCATTCCAATGTTCAGCTAGTTTTGGCGAATTAAATATGTCTCAATGATACAAAGTGTAAAAAGTAGCTTTAATAAAAATAACAAAAAACACACCCGGTGGGACTCGAACCGACAATCGCCTGATTAGAAGTCAGACGCCTTATCCATTAGGCCACGGGTGCTTGGTGGTCCTCTCGTTTGTTTTCACCATGGTTCATTAACAATTGCAAAATGCAAAGTATTGTTTTATACATGAGTAAGGTTACTGTAAAATGGTTAAAAGTGTGAGAAGTGTGAGAAATATTGTGGAGATGACATGTGTTTTCAATTTAAATTATTTCAAAAGGGTAAACAAGTAATTTTATCATTGGTTCAGTTAATTCAAAATCTACCATAACCGCCACCTTATTTATAGGAACATTATTTTTTTAAAAGATCTCTCTCTATAAAAACACTACGAATAACACTGCAACCACCATTCAGCACGTATATAACACCATTTAATAATTATATAACACAATTCAATAAGTATATAACACCATTCAATAATTATATAACACCATTTTAAAGATCTCTATAAAAACACTATGAATAACACTGCAAAATCACCGTTCAGCACATATATAACACCATTCAATAATTATATAACACCATTCAATAAGTATACAACATCATTCAATAAGTATATAACACGATTCAATAAGTATATAACACTATTAAAGACACCTCCATTTCCAGAATGTGTTCTTAGTATAATGTTCATAGTATGGTTATTGTACATGGTGTTTTAAACCTGTATACATGGTGTTTTACATCTGCATGCTAGTAGATGTTCTAGATTCCATATGTTAAAACACCATGGTATTTTAAACCTACATTCCAGTAGATGTTCTTCGCATGTTCATCGTATAGTGTTTTACACTTGCATTCCATTATGTGTTTAAAACACCACGCTTTAAATCACAATACAATTAAAACACTACTGTATGAACATAGACAAAACATCATGGACTAAACATCTGATCGAAACATATTTTTTTCTCTATATAAGTATAGCAATATGGTACTCATATTAAAAATAAAAAACGCTCGTTATTATAGTGTAATTTAAAAAAAAAGTTACGTATAAAAAGTTATTGACGTTTAAAAAAGACGGGGGGAAGTTGCATGTGCATTAATGTTAGTTTCTTAATTTAAAAATATTAAATTTACATGTATACCCTTAATCTAGAAAATTAATATGTTTAATAGTAACATTATTTACAATTTTGCCATTATAATCTCAACCATTAGATCAAAGATATAATGGTGTAGATTCTTTCTTACCTTTATCACAAAAAAAAACCATTTTTTTACAGGAACCTCTACCTTATACATGATGCATAAAGTTCATTTATCTTGCATTTATTACGAGAATAAAGCAATATTTACCAAGTTTTAGAATATACAAAGCTTCGTATGTTATAATTTTTGAAAATGAAAATCAAGTTGGTTAAATATAAATAGAGCTACCTTAGTAAGTTTATATCATTTACTAACATTAGTTATACCGTAAAAAGGTATATTAACTCTATAAACATCATATCTGATTTTTCAACATCGATAAACCACAATAAATTTGAATGAAATTCTAAGGCTTAGAATGTCATGTAAATTTTTTTATCTAATTCTCTTAGGTGTTGTTTGTTTTTTCAGATGTAAAACATCTGCAGTCTGCGAACCACATCTGCAAACATCTGTAGCAGAAGAGGTGGACCAAACCTCTACAGTATGCAAGAAAAAGATTGTTTGTTTTTTAACTTCTGCAAGCAAACAACACCTGTCTTTCTCTCTCTCTAAAAACAACCACCACCATAACCATCATACACCACCACCACCACCTCACAGTGAATAGACATCCCAATAATATTTCCCGTAGTAAATTAAAAGGTTAGGAAATAAATATAAACCGTGCAATTTTGGAACTGTTGGAAAATACAAGGGGCTAAATTGTTAATTTATCACAATCCTCCTATTCACGTTCTTTCTTTCTTTCTGTAAAACCTTTTTCCTGCGTCCTGGGGAGAGAACACAGAGAAGTTATAAGCAGAAAACATTCATATTCATATATTATAAAACACACACAACTAAAACGTGTGTTCCGTGACGAACAAGTGCTCCATTGAAACACATATGATATCCAGAAACCCATGATCCTAGCCCTAATTGCGAAATTCTGTTGACCGAGGTCATTTTCTTACATTGTCTCGTATAATTTATTTATATTTTGTGTATATCATTGGGTTGTGTAATTGCTGATTGGATTTGAACTGTTCATGATCGATTGATTCGTCTATTTCAATGATAATCGGTAACTTGATTGCCTGTGAGACTCTGTAGTTCGATATATGTTGTTTGTGGTTTAGGTTTTAGGGTTTATAATCTGAATTAGACGGCTGGGAGGAAGAAAGGGGTGGAGGAGAGGTGTCTGTGTTATGAGATTAGGAAAGAAGAAGTGGTTAGAAGGGTGGGAAGACATTGAACCATGTCTGCGTGGGGAAGAGGACGCGCAGAGGTTTGAAGACATTTTTAATGAAATGTCTTCTAAAAAAACAAACGGTCTGCAAAGCTAAACGTCTACGCGTGGTCTGCGCGACGCAGACATAAGAGGCCAGAAGAGCTTTTTCTAAAAAAACAAACACCACCTTAGTGTTGGGTCTTGTCACTGGCGAAGCTTGAGATTCCGACCCGGGTGGAGGAAGTCACCGGACCTAAAAATTTCTATAAAACCAGGGGTCGAAAACGTATATACCTAAAAATTTCTATACGAAAACTACTTATTCTCCACTACTGAACGAAAAGTTCGGTGGGTCGGCCGCCCTCTCCTGCCCCTTAAAAGCTTCGCCCATGGTCTTGCTATCTTGAGTGGTAATATTTTATCTTTTACGCCAAAATGAATACTTGTGTCATATAACTCACACTATACAAGAATTATATATGAAGTAAAACTCGTCCTGACATCGAGAATAAGAGTTCAACTAGTTTCTCTTTTGACCAACTTATTTGGATTTATTTCATATATCTATCGTATAGGACTAAAATATCAAACAAAATCAAAATGAATACAAAATCCACACCCGGTGGGACTCGAACGAAAACTACTTATTCTCCACTACTGAACGAAAAGTTCGGAGGGTCGGTCGCCCCCTCCCGCCCCTTAAAAGCTTCGCCCATGGTCTTGCTATCTTGAGTGGTAATATTTTATCTTTTACGTCAAAATGAATACTTGTGTCATATAACTCACGCTATACAAGAATTACATATGTAGTAAAACTCGTCTTGACGTCGAGAATAAGAGTTCAACTAGTTTCTCTTTTGATCAACTTATTTGGATTTATTTCATATATTTATCGTATAGGACTAAATATCAAACAAAATCAAAATGAATACAAAAACCACACCCGGTGGGACTCGAACGAAAACTACTTATTCTCCACTACTGAACGAAAAGTTCGGAGGGTCGGCCACCCCCTTCCGCCCCTTAAAAGCTTCGCCCATGGTCTTGCTATCTTGAGTGGTAATATTTTATCTTTTATGTCAAAATGAATACTCGTGTCATATAACTCACGCTATACAAGAATCTATATCTATATATATTATTAAATGAGATGATTTGGGCCATATGACATGTGATGGTGGAGCTTTTTTGTTGATGTGGCATGTTATGGTGTAGGTATATGGTGATTTTTGGGGGAATCCATTCTGATATCTCAATACACACACAAATTCACAATGGACATGGGATCCGAAAAGCATTGGGTCGGACTTTTGGGTTTGGATCAACCATGATGGATCCTTTATATATGTCTTGTTTTTCAAATTCTTCTTTCACACTCTTCAACGTTCTCCACAACCCTAAAACCAAACCCTTGATCCACTCAACATTTCTGGTCGTCACTTCTATGCGATTTCTCATCTCTCTAATCAGATCTTCTTCCGCTATTGAAGGTATGTGTTTTTACCCTTCAATCTATTTTTCTTAGCGTAGGTTTTAATTTTATTCTTTTGATTTCTCTTTCTGATGTTATTTTGTTTCTTTGCATATAATCCACCTCACATCTTTGTCGTTTTTGTTCCATATAACTGATTCATGTTAGCAAGAAGTATTTTGATAACTGAAAGAATTCTACCTGCTCATCTTTTTTCTAGGGCATGAAGGACTATATTCATTTGATGGTGTCTGAACGTGGAATGCTTTTGGTCGGACAACTGAGATTTTTTTTTGTCTATTAAAAAGTTTTGATTTACTTTTTTGTGTTTAGATTTAGAGAGAATCTGGATCTTTGAATCTCATATGTGATAAACTAATTAGGGAGAACAAGTGATTTCACATTTTTTTAGTTTAGAATCAAAAAGGGAAATTGAAACAGAATTGTATTTTTTTATGAATTTTTTTTCGTATTTACCATAGTACTAATAATGAATCTGAACAAAATCGTGTTTATTACATCTTAATTATTATATATACCATGAATGGTTATTGTTGGTTCTTTTTTGATACAAATTTACCGACTTTATTGATGTTACGTATGTTCTTTAACTTTGTTGATTATCAAGATAAAGAACATCAACAAGTATTATGTTGCATTGAAGGTATCACTAATTGTGCATTTGTTGTTAATGATTTCGGCATTGTTTTAGTAGTTTATGTTCGTCTTCTGATTCATTTTGAAACCGTAATAAGGCACCCTTTCAAGTGCTTGCATAATGTTATGTTTAACTATCGTTATTTTATTATCTCTGATGAAGAAAGAACTTGGTCAACTTATATGTGAGTGTGAAAGACACACTGAGACACAATCTGATGGAATGGACTAGGTACATATGCAATTATTTTTTTCTGTTTGTATTTTACATATGATGTCGTTATGTCATAACTAATTTTTTTTGTTTACTGAACTAGGCAATATCCATTATGGCCAAAACTAGGTTTGCTAAGCCCATATATTTAAACCCAATTCGTGCAACAAATGTGCAACTTCTGGCGGTTCTTTTGTGATAGCTCATTCGTTGGCTAAATCGCAGAAAGCAGTAGCTGCATTAACCGACTATAATATTCGGGTTGTTGAGTGGCATTTAACTTCTGTAAGTACAAAACATTTTCTTTGTATTCTCTTTCTGTTATTTTGTTTTTTGTTACAGTTGAAAAAGGAATGCTCTTTAGTGATACATCAAGCATCTGTTGAAATTATATTATATTAATCTTTTTCTGATCGTCATTGCGTTTTTGGAATTTTTTGAGATTGTACTTTTTCTGATCGTCATTACTTTTGAATGTTTTTATTTGGGTTATGTCTTCTTTCTATCAGGTCGGGCATGTAAACTGCAATTCTTTTTAACTAAGACAGAAACATGACAAGTGGGTGGAACATGTCAAATTCGACCAAAAGTGTATTATTGATACATTCAGTCTCCTACATTATTGTACTTACATCAGTCTCCTACATTTTATATTGAAATATTATAATTATTTTCATCATATACGACACTAATTATTTATAGAAAAAAGCTGGTATATTGTCTAATTTGATCCTTACACTTTTTGGTATTCTTGATGTTTGTTATGGCATTTGCATACTTTGTATGCTTTTACGGTGTCTTTTCATCATTTCTGAAGTGGTTGTTTGGAGTGGTGCTGCTAATGCAAGTTACTTTTGGAGTTTAGTTTGTCTTGACATCATGAAAGTTGAAGAATATACAAGAAGCTCTGGTCGTAGGTATGTATTCTATTTTTATATTTTTCCTTGAATTTAACATTAAATTAGAAAAGACTATTTTGTGATACTTTGGTTTATAGTATTGTTTCTAAATATTTCATCGCCAAAGGTATGTATTTTAATATCTAGCGTGCAAACTGTCTGATTTGACTTTTGTGAGTCAAATAGGTTAATTTACTTCAAGTTTTCAAGAATTATTTACTTCGTGTAGATATTATTTGCAGGCTTTTGAATCAAGATTTGTGTTCGAAGCCAAAATAATTCAAGGAGTGGAATAGGTTGTTTTAACCACATTGAAATGGAAGATGCAATCAATGGCTTCATTTTCTTACGTTGATTCATTCATTAGGAAGCTTAAGGATTGTGGTCAAAGTCAAACCAATTCAAGACCTCTAACCTTAAAGTCTTCAAATGATTTTATCTTTGATCAAAGGTAAAAGATTAAAACGTTATTTAGATGCAATTTATTCATAAGTCTTCGCAAATGATTTTATCTTTGATCAAAGGTAAAAGATTAAAACGTTATTTAGATGCAATTTATTCATTGAATGAATGAGTTTCTTGATAAAAAGAAAAATAAGAAGGTAAATTGGTTATTTGACAATGTAGGGATTGACTTCTTGGAATTTCAACCTTCTGAGATGTAGTGGTTATGTCTATATGGATAAGGTTCTTAAATGTATGGAAGTTGTTTGCAAGGGTTGTACCATGAGATTTGGGAGTAGTACATTGACATCATGGCCTGAAATTCCGATTGGTGTCCTAAAGGCTCTGCAATTTTGAGCCATACAACTGATGTTTCACCTAATCATGGTATATTGAAGTCGTTGAATTTTATAGGTTACTGATTTTTTTAAAGTTTATTTCAGAAAATGTTACAGTTATACTATTTTGTTAGAGGCGAGAATGGAGGAGGTTGCTGGTCTAAAATATGTTGATGGAGCTTTAAAGAGAGAAAAACAAGCGAGTGGAAGTTAGCGATGACCATTGGCCGCTCCGGCGAAACGTCGTGGTTTGTGGATGCATTTGTAAATGGTGGAGAGGTTAGTGAGACCGTTAAGCTTTTGACGGCGCCAAATTGCCTTACCTTTTGTGCAGTTTTTGTTGATTTATTTTTTGAATATTGATCTCTTTGTTGTTGATTTGAAGTTTCAGATCTGAATTAGTTAGTTGGAGTATGATTTTCCCTACATTTTATATTAAAAAACTTTTAGGTTTGTTAGTACTATCCTCGATGAATGTTCGTACAAGCTATCTAACTATCATGAGAGCTTTTGTTGACTCTGTGTTTAAAGGGTACCGTTTAGTTTTGTTGTGTGAGTCGCTACTCATACAATCATACTACGATCATAGTTGTTTTACTAACTTATAATATGTTTCGGGGCTGATTCTAGGTGTATGAATCGGGGGTCCGTAAGTAAATCTTGGTGTTCAATCAAGGATTTCAAGATGATATGTTGTGTTCTCCAGCGTTGGCTTCTGATGGTCGATAAACCAAGGAGAGAAAGAGTTTACTAGAGAAAGAAAAAGTGGCAACCAACATCCTTATAAATCGTATTGTTTTAGGCTGTTAAGGAATGATAAGGGGGCTGGAAAAATAGTGGTGGTGGTTCATGTTTAATAACCAAAGCAACAAGCAGCATTAGAGGTGGCCAGGCGGTTCATGACAGTTTAGGCTAAAACAAACCCGGAGAAGCATTGAAAAGCTAAATATCGATTTACCTGATTTAGGTGAGTTTTTGAAACCACTCATTATTTTGCTTTTACTCAACTATCTTTATACTTTTTAGTCTACATATTTTTTTCTTTAGTCTCACATATTTGAATATGGCTTCATCTTCCAACGGCTCCTTTTAGGAGGCGTCCCGAACGTGCTGCTAAACGTCTCATTGGACCACCATGTTACGATCCAAATCCTTTCGCTATGTACCTGGTTTGGCGGTTGATGATTCTTAATCATGCGTTTGAAAATTTTTATGGAGTTCCTAACGGCTTGCTATTATCCAACCAATAAGCGATTTGTGCGTGACATAAGGTATGGGCTCTACATGTTATATAGATTTATACAAAGAGGGTGAGTTCAGGTCTTCAATCGTCCCGCATAACCTAATTTAGGTATTTACTGACCTATTTCTTTTTATAAAAGATTATTTAATAATAAAAGTTTCAAAATTGATTAATTGACAAAGATTCCTTAGGGGAGGGTTCATGGTGCCATGGTGGTGGTCTGCTGTCTTTGCTTGGATAAAACCTGAAGAATGTCACCGCTGATGGGGTGGCATGAAGCTTAGATTTTGGAGTTCCAAATTTTAGGCAAGTGTCTTTTTAAGTTGATTTGTTTATGTGTGTGTAAATGCCTTTAATGGGGGGACTATTTCTTGTTAATGTTATATCATAATAATAAGAAAGTGTTGTTTGTTTTCTGAACTAGGGCTGATGTTTATTACTTAGATTTTAGGGGGATTTGGTTCTTTAATAAGGGTTTATCTGGGTTTATAATGTTTTTATTTCATTTGAATTCTTGAGTATGTTGAATTCAGTCATTGTTTTTTTGCATTAATGTGGGCTGTTTAGTTATATACTCTTATTCATGATATACTTTCGCCAGATGGACCAGCTTTTTGCATTAGTGACAACCTCCTTCAAGTCCCCATCCTTATGTCAATGAACTTCTTATAGTAACTGCTGACTTTAAAAGATATCTTGAGTCCTCAACCTGTTTTTTTTGTTTTTATTGATGGGGATTTAGTGTTTAATCTTGCAAGGTATGTTTCTTGAGTAAAAGTTGCTGTTGAAAGTTGCCATAAAATTCTCAGCCTTCTGGCTAAGCCACAAGATCAAGCTCAACACAAAAACTTGATTGTTTTAGTATTGTTGATTTTTTGATTGCTTACGGTTACGTGTTTGATGAAAATTGAATGTAGTTTTTTTCCTTGCTACCAATTTTAACGATTGGGTATCCTTTTGCAGCATATATATTATCGTTTACAGTTGTCTTTAGAGAAAACATACTTCACCGCTACTGAAAGTCGGAGGGTCGGAGGAGGTATAGACAAAGGTGGATATCCGATTGTTTCCTAAAACACATCTCCATGTTTACTCTGTCTTATAATAAACTATAACCCTAATCCATTTTTTTTATCGAAGAATCTTATTTTCTAAATCTTATTTGATACCTTCTTCAATTCACTTTGAGACTTATTTACCGAGGAGTAGGGCAATCTTAAGTAAAGGCAGTGTGTTTGATTTTTGTTCTTTAACATTAGGTTTATGGAGGAAGACAATGAAGAAGTTATCTCTGTCTTTGAGACCAGCGGTTCGAGCAAGGAAGAATCTGAAGGTGCTGATGTTGGCATATGTAGAACTTGCAGCTATTAAGATTGAAAAAAATCAGATGCTCTTTTCAGGTAAACCGTTGTTTTAGAAGTCAATGAGGTGCTAATAGTTATTTCTTTGGCAAAATGATGCAATATCAATAAGTTGAAAATTTGCTCTAGGAAAAAGTTAAGGTTAACATAAATTTTATTATTATTTTCAATGGTCTTGGAAAAGGAAGGTTGACGGAGATGAGGATCTAAGTGACATTCACAGGCACCAGAATACTAAGGTAAATTTGATAAACTATTTTCCAGTTTTTAATGTTGTTTTCTTTTAGTTACCTATTTGTGATTATCGTTAGCTATTTAGCTTCCCTTTCCGGCTACCGATAGGTGATGAGGATGACAGTGCACGGTAAACTACATGCAACGTTGATGATTTACTATTAGTTTAGCATATTGTTTAGTTTCAATTGGATCTCATGTAAATAAGTCATGATATGTGTTGTAAATTTCCATCATTGTATAGTACTAACCTATTTTAATATGAATAAGGTTTTAGAGAACAATCGTTTTGTAGAACATGTACCTTATATTCTTTGCGTGATGCCTATTATTTTAAATCTAAATTGATAAATTTTAGTGCGGGCAGTTGTTATAAAGAAATAGCATATAGGAGTCAATAGATTTTGGACTTGGAATTAGGCCCCAACTGTGTCTCAGAACAACTACAACTGAGGTTATTTAAATTTTGTTATTTGACACTCGATTATAAAATAATCATAATATGGTCTATTTCACTGAAAAATAATATAGTCTATTTCACCTTTTAATTCTACAGAGGTGGGGTTATAGGAGACTTAGAGCTGGTTGTCAAACAATGAGGCTGAATGAGTTTTTTTCTTTGGAGGTACTCTTTTTCTGTTTTCTTTTACAACGAAAAATAGATCTTATTTGACTGTGACAGGTTGTGATTATACCATGTGCTGGCGTAGGAGGCAAAATTTGAGTTTACAAAATTTTGTGATGATATTGATGTTGAGAATTCATTAGAGCCAACATATTCATTTTGAGTAACACAAATGCATGTGTAGTTTAAGGTAAGACTGTTTTTGTAAAAAATATTATATAAAAAAAGGTGTTGATTCTTAGTTTATAAGTTTATACGGTAGACATCTTATGTCTATCTAAAAGTGATTCAATGAAATGTTTAGGTGTCTAAATATATAGAGGTTCATGTGTGGTATATTGTTGTGTGCCTTTCTCCGTGTGTTTTTAGCCATACTAAATTATAGTACATTGTGTTTAGTGGTTTGTGAATACTTTTAACTGGACCTCTGGTGACTAAACAGATTTTCCCAAGCAATAACAAACATCAAAAGATGATTTTTTATACGTATGCTTTATTGACAAGGAGCCAAAGATCATGGTAGAGACGGTGGTGCGGCCACTGTCGTTTTCCGAAGGTCCAATTTCAATATATTTATTGTCTTGGTTTTCAGATATGTGTTCAATTAGCCTTTTTATTTTGTAGCAATAGCTTTTGTTTATAGTGTTTATGATTCTTCTTAAGTCTCACCAATTCATGAATTTGTATGCAGAATGAGATGCGGTGCATTGTTCAAATCCTACATCACCTACATGCAGTTTCAGGAGTGGATTCAGATGCCTTTATTAACAAATCATCTTTCTCTGCTCTTGGTTTCCTCGATGGTCAAGTCTCCTTCATAGGTATGTCTCCGTCTTTAAAATAATTTTTTTTATCATAATCTATGTCCTTAGGAATACGATCATGAGCCTGTTCTACCTAATGATTGCATGTGGCAATTCCATACGCAACTGGAAACAAGTAGAATTGGCTGTGTGTGGAATTTTGGTGATATGTTTGAATTTGTTAAAAAATGTTAAATAACTTTGGAATTAAAAGTTTCATATGTTAACCTTAAAAGTCAAGTTGAATGTTGGGATTTATTGGTTTCCAATTTTTTAAGAGTTGAACATGAAAGGAACCAACAAGAATGCAGACCTTTGATGAACAACTTAGAAACATTTCTGTAAGTACAATATTCTACTTTCAATTAAGGGTTTAAATTTCAATTGGGTTTAGTCTAAACATTTTGGGTCAGGTTTTAGTCTAAATAAGGGTAGTGTTCATGTCAACCCAACAGGTTAGCAGGTTGACCTATTTAACCCATCTATTTTTATAAAACCGTTTATGTAATAACTTAAACCTCCGGGTTAAACGGGTCAAGTTCATGTTAACCCGTGAATACGCCGCTCGTGTTTGGGTTCATGTATTTGATATGATTTCTGGGTTCGTATATTGACACAACCTTTATGTGTGTCTTGCCATGGGCCAGTCGTTGGGGCAGGATGTCAAATGGAACATTTGGATGCCGACGTAAGTTAATTACTTCTTATGGAGGGCTAAAGCGGATGCAATACCAACAAAGGTGGCGTTAACTCGAAGGGGTGTTCCAACTACGGATATTCAATGTTCATTATGTTATTTACGTCCGGAAAACAGCTCACATTTAGCCCATAACTGTCAGGTACCGAGGCAAGTATGGTCACAGGTATGCATATGGACTAACATCCTGATGTTCACAACACTGCGGTTCTTTGGACGATGTGGTGGCACATTTCGAGGGTAATAGGATGTCTAAGGAGGGAAAGAAGGTGATGAACTTAATTGTTTTGTCAACTGTATGTACCATATGGCATCACAAAACGATTGGGTGTTTAGTTAAAAGGAGGCTCGTGTAAGTGTCATGGTGGACAAAATCAAAGAAATATGTTTTCTATGGTTAACAGCGAGACATCCAGGGTTGACCGAAGCGAATAAGGTTTATGGAGGAGATTCAAATCAACCTCATAGTTCGTGGTCTTGAGTTTTGTGTTTAAGTTTGGTTGTTGTTTGTAATGTTTTTGTTATGTTTGTAACTTTTTTGTGCCAGCAAACTGGTTTGGTTTTTATTGAAGGTTGGCTTGGAGATTGAAAAAAGAGCACTTACAAATTCTTGATAACCAAGACTTTTACAAATTGTTAATTCTATATTATATTATAAGAATGGATATTTTGTCAAAAAAAAAAAAAAAAAAAAAAACATAGGTTATGGTGTTGATTTGGTCCACTGGGCGCAAGTTGCTCTGATTCATTCATTCACTTTACCATTATTGTTTCGATATTGTTTGATCAACAATACAAACTCATGATAAATTGTCTTTTAATAATCATGTAAACGAATATGATCAACTTTGTTTTCTGTCTTTGATAATTATTTTTAATTTTAAAGACTTTAACGTTTAATTAATATACCTTATTCGTCATATATTATTCATTTTTTTAAATATATATACAGTTGTTTAATAAAATTTAAATATCCGACCCGTAAGTATTCACGGGTGATAACCTAGTTATATTATATGAAGTAAAACTCTCCTGACGTCGAGAATAAGAGTTCAACTAGTTTCTCTTTTAATCAACTTATTTGGATTTATTTCATATATTTATATTTATCATATATATACACAATTGTTTAATAAAATTTAAATATACGACCCGTGAGTATTCATGGATGATAACCTAGTTATATATGAAGTAAAACTCTTGTGACATCGAGAATAAGAGTTCAACTAGTTTCACTTTTAATCAACTTATTTGGATTTATTTCATATATTTATCGTATAGGACTAAAATATCAAACAAAATAAAAATGAATACAAAAACCACACCCGGTGGGACTCGAACCCACAATCGCCTGATTAGAAGTCAGACGCCTTATCCATTAGGCCACGGGTGCTTTTTTGTCGTTTCTTTATTGTTTTCTTTTACAACTCTTATAATAGCTATAGCGTCACTCCACGGTTTCTACTAACCATTGCAAAATATTATTTTATACATTTAATTAATTATTGAATTGTTTTATTTTATTTGCTAAAGTCATTTATTGTGATGTTAAATCAATGTTTACTAAGTTTAAGAATATACAAAGCTTCGTTTATTTATTTTTTCTGAAAACAAATCAAGGTTGGTTAAAAACAGTGGCGGAACTAGACGGAAAATTAAGGGGTATCCTAATTTTTTTACCGTACACTCATACAATGTAATAATATGAGTTTGGGCTTTTAAATTTTTAACTAAATGTGTTTTTTTAATTAAATTTGAGCTTTTAATTAATATGAATTTTGTGCTAAATGTGGGACCAGGGGCGGGGTCGTCTCCTTGAATTCGAGGGCCGTCAAGGGCCATGTGCGAGTAGAAAAAATTAGCTCCTCAGTTAGGATTGTTTTTAAGATTTCGAATGTCATACGACTAGTAAAAATGAGCACTTGAAATATTATATTAAATTATAACAATAAGAACATTTTTAGTTAGGGTAAATTACACTTTTCGTCCTTTATGTTTGTATCATATTACAATGGATGACCTTTAACTTTAATAATTACAATCACAGTCCTTTATTTGTAAAACTTGTTACACTTTACGTCCTTTAGCCCTAACTTTATTAAAAGATTTCAGTTAAGTTAGCATGTGCCTTACACATGAGGGCAGTTTAGTAATTTTACTAATCAATTTAACAAAGAATGATAAAAAAATGGTAAATCTCTCTCTTTCTACACCTGCACTCGCTCATCCTTTTCACTTTCTCAATCCATCTTCATCTAAGATCTGAATCTCTGGTTGTCTCAAAACTTTTTGGAAAAACACCAAAAAGGTTCTAAAAACTTTATACCTAAGTGGAAACAAAGTTAAATTTGAAAGAGTGTCATCGACTTCAAATTTTGCATGGACTCCCATCAACATTACAAGAATTAGAGGCAAACAAGCAATTGCTACTCTCTGCAAAAAATTGATCATCTAGTACAAGAGTATGACTGTTGCTGGTATCATATTTCCTTAATCAACTTGTGATAGCAAATGATACCTTGATAAGATGTTGCAGCAATCACTCCCATTGTTTCTATTTCTATTTCCATTCCTTAGCTCCTTTCTCAGTTTACTTAATTTATTTTTCCCCAACTTTGTTGGAAAGTCAATTACGTAGGAACTTGATGAACAATTTACTGATTATGTTTTTATTTGTTGAATATAGATATGTGTTGTTGTAGATCGTGAGCTATGATCAATTGCTATACCTGGAAACAAAATACCAAGCTGGTTCAAAGAGGCACAACCTGGGTATTGTATAGCAATGGTGTTATCTCCTAAAAGCTGTAAGATGTGCAGCACGACTTATCTACAAAGAAGATGGGGAATCGAACCAACAAATTACAACTTGTATCTCCTATCCTATCCATGGATGAACCATTACAGATCTGAATCTTTGGAAAAATAGCTGCTTGTTGCAGACAAGGTAAAATGGAAAATGCGTTAAACTTGTGGAAAGAGAAGAAGAGCGTTGGGTTAAAGCCTAATGAGATTACGATCAATGTTATGATCGGTGGACTCAGTGAAGCAGATCTGTAATGGTGTTTTTCCAGCGTTTTTATGGTATAATAAACCAGAGATTCAGATCTGAGATGAAGATGGATTGAGAAGGAGAGAAGGAAGAGAGAGTGTAGAGGTGTAGAAAGAGAGAGATTTACCAGACTTCTTATCCTTCTTTGTTAAATTGATTAGTAAAATTACTAAACTACCCTCATGTGCAAGGCACATGCCAACTTAACTGAAATTTTTTAACAAGGTTAGGGCCGAAGGACGTAAAGTGTAACAAATTTTACAAATAAAGGACTATGACTGTAATTATTAAAGTTAAAGGTCATCCACTGCAATCTGATACAAACATAAAGGACGAAAAATGCAATTTACCCTTTTAGTTATATATATCTATACTTCTAACCAATATTTTGAGGTTAAATCAAGTGTGATGACATGAAAAATCAATCCAATCGTTATTTGATAAGCTTCTAGTATATATCAAGTTTTTGGGTGAAATAGAAAAAAAGGTTAAAATATTAAAGTAAATAATTAAATAGTAAGAGTTAATGAGTAGTCACTCTGACCCATCACTTTTATAGACCCCATATTTCACCTACACATAAATAATATATTTATATTTATATTTATATTTATATTTATATTTAAAGAACCAGATACCTATCTTCTCCCTCCCCATGTTCATCTTCAACACAAAACTACATAGGTTGCCGGCAATTCATCGGGAAAGATCTGAATAAGCTATTTTGACTCTTTTTCTCAGGGGTATCCTAATATTTGCTTAAGGATGTCCAATACATAAAAACGGAAAAAAAGAAAAAAAATTACACTTCGTCAAGAAAGTTGAGGGGTATCCCGGGCAACCCCTGCCTCTCAAATAGATCCGCCCCTGGTTAAAAATAAATAGAGCTAGCTTAATCAGTTTATATCATCTACTAACGTTAGTTATATCTTATAAAACTATATTAACTATATAAACAGTTTATCTATTTTTTCAACATCAATAAACTACAATAATTTTGATTGATATTTTAAGTCTTAGAATGTCAATCAAAATGGTTGTATTTTAGCCCAATTAGTATTGTGTCCTACTAACTTGAGTAGTAATATTTTTATGTTGTACCCAAGGGTGGAGGATAATGGAGGGCCAGGGGTGTTCAGCTCTCGCCGATTTTTTACGCATAGTGTTAATTTTATCAAAAACTTGTTTTTTTAGTGTAAAATATTGGATTTTAAGAGTCGACTACCACTGATTTGGATTTTTAGAGTCTGACCCCTACCGAGTTTCTGTTCAAGCTCCGCCACTGATTGTACCTAAGGCCTTGGATTATAACTCTTGTATCTATGCCCAGTTAGTGCTGTCTTACTAACTTGAGTAGTAATATATTTATCTTTTACGTCAAAATGAATACTTGTATCATATAACTCACACAATACAAGAATTATATATGAAGTAAAACTAAGAGTTCAACTAGTTTTTTCTCTTTTGATCAACTTGTTTGGTGGATTCAATTTATATATTTGTCGGACAGGACCGAAAATCAAATAAAGTCAACATGACTGATGAAATTTATAATAAACTCAAGGCTTACACAAGTGGTTAAATATAAGAATTATGTCGTTAAGTTGTCATTTTATAGAAGTTAATTTTATGGAGAGTTGGAGACTTAAAAGGAAGGTGTTTGCGACCATACATTAAAGACTTGTATATTACAAATACCAGGTTATAGACCTACGTATTACATGGATTAATATAGAGAATATTATATGTAAACCCGCGTAACACACGATACTATAACCTAGTGACATAAGGCCCAGATATAAACCCCATAGCCATTATGGAACCTCAAGTCCAAACTCAGAGAATAGGCCCAAAAAGAGATGTAGGGAAGATGGGGCTTTTTCCTTTGACCTTAATTTACAGGCTGTCGACGACCAAACGTGCCAGACTCAGATTTTTCTTCAATCTGAAGATAAGGTTAATGAAGGGATGCAATCGAGTCAAGAGGAATCGGTTGGCGACGAGTATGTTGATGTAGCTGCGAATAGCGGGACGGGTATTTCTAACAGAAGGGAGGATAAGGAGTATAATTCGGAGGTTCACGATAAAGAAATTAGGGAGAACCAGGTTGAAGACGAGATAAGGGCCACGATCGAAATTGGGAATTCAGTGGGAGTCGACTTCAGTAATCACAACGAACTGATAAGTGAACTCGTTAGAAAAAAAGGTAACAATGTGGTCGATCTATGAATATCATGTCTTTTAATGTCAGGGGAATTTTTGGGGATGCCAAGGCTGCCTGGATTAGAGAGGTGAAGAATTCTCACAAAATCAGTGTCATTGCTTTGCAAGAAACAAAGACGGCTTCGGCTTCGAATTTGATCTTATCTAAAATATGGGGTAGCAGGAATTTCGAATCGGCTTCCGCGGGGTCGGTTGGTCTCTCTGGGGGTCTCGTTTGGATCTGGGATCCAAAAGTCTTAAAGGTGTCTTCTGTAGTTCAGAGCAGATTTTTTCTAATTATTAAAGGTCAGGTGGCCGGAAGCAGAGATCAGATTAACATGATTAACGTTTACGCTCCTCAAAACACATCGGAGAAGTTACAGTTGTGGAACGAGTTATCCAATGTTATTGATCATATTGTTGGGCAATGGGTCATTGCTGGAGATTTCAACGTGGTCCGCTCTCAAGAGGAGAGGAAACGTTCTAAGTTCAAACCGGTATGTTCAGAAAACTTTAACAACTTTATTTTTAACAACGGTCTGCTCGAGTATCCTATGCAGGGAAGGAAGTTTACATGTGTGAGGGACAACGGGAGAAAACTTAGTAAACTGGATAGATTTCTAGTTTGCTCGGATTTTTTTTTAACAAATGGCCTTCTGCGTGCGTGAGAGCCTTGTCTTTTCGTTTCTCCGATCATTGTCCGATTATCTTGGAAGGCTGACCTTAAATTCGGTCCTCGTCCTTTCCGAGTTTACAACTCTTGGATTGGGAAACCGGGTTTTGAGGAAGCAGTCAAAACGGCAGTGGATGGTTTTGTGCCGTTTGATCCCCCAGATTCAAGTCTCACAGCAAAATTTGCTCTTATTAGATCCTCTCTTAAGATTTGGAGAGACGATTTCTTATCCAAAGAAAACGGAATCGGAAAATTTAGCCTTATCGGAACTTGAAAAGCTGGAATTAGAAATGGAATTGAGGGATCTCTCAGAGGATGAAGAATGGATAATGGCTGAAAATACGAAAATTATCAAAGAAATTGGGGAAAGAAAGAATTTAGACTTAAAGCAAAAAGCGAAAGTCAAGTGGGCTATTGATAGGGACGAGAACTCTAAGTTTTTTCACGCCATGGCGAATAACAGGAAGGCCTCTAATTCTATTCATGGCCTTTCGATCAACGGAGAATGGTGCTCTAAACCGAATAAAATTAAAAAAGAAGTGTTCTCTTTTTTCCGCGATAAATTCAAAGAAGATGCTTCTTCCAGACCGAATTTGGTATGTCACGACATTAAAAAGATTTCAGAAGCTGAGGGTGATTTGTTGGTAGAGCTTTTCTCGGTCTCCGAGATCAAGAACGCTGTTTTTTGAGTATGGAGACGACCGATCGCCGGGACCTGATGGTTTCAGTTTCAAATTCGTTAAACACTTCTGGGATCTGCTCAAAGACGATTTCGTAAGAATTTTTGAATCGTTTCATAATAGTGGAGAAATCAGTAATGGAAGTGGGTCCTCTTTTATTGCACTTATCCCCAAAATCTCCGACTCGGTTTCTCTTAATAATTTCAGGCCGATAAATTTAGTTGGAGTTATTAGTAAGGCTATCTCGAAGGTGATGGCAAATCGGATGAGGATGGTTTTAGACGGTGTAATCTCTGAATCTCAATCGGCCTTCTTAAAAGGTAGATTCATCTTGGATGGTCCTCTCATAATTAACGAGCTTATAGCATGGATCAAAAAGAGGAAATCGAAAGCCTTCTTCCTTAAAATTGACTTCGAGAAGGCCTACAACAGTGTGAGTTGGAGTTTTGTGATCAACATGCTTACTCAAATGGGATTCCCGAATAGATGGTGCAAATGGATTTCATGTATTCTTGAATCGGCTAGTTCCTCAGTTTTGGTGAATGGTGCCCCTACTTTTAAATTCAGATGCGAAAAAGGTATGAGACAAGGGGACCCATTATCCCCGTTTCTTTTCTTGGTTATGATGGAGGCTCTTTCTTGCATGCTCAATCGGGCTAGAGATACGGGATCGTTAAAAGGCATTGCATCCCCCAATAGTGGACCCGTCTTAACACATCTCTTGTACGCGGACGATGCTATAGTTATGGGAGAATGGTCTAAAATAGAAATGATTAACATCGTGAGAATTCTTCGGTGTTTCTACGCGTGTTCGGGTCTTAAAATCAACATCAACAAATCTAATCTCTATGGCATAGGAGTGGGAAACGAAGAGATCGGGGAAATGGCTTATGAGGTAGGTTGTAAACCGGATTCACCGCCTTTTAAGTATCTTGGCCTTATGGTGGGAGTTAATATGAATCGCATTTCCAATTGGCAACCGGTGTATGATTCGTTTCGTACTGGACTTGCTAGTTGGAAGTCTCACCTTTTGTCGATCGGAGGAAGGGTGGTTATCATTAAAGCGGTTTTGGAAAGTCTTCCTTGCAATTACTTTTCGCTTTACAAAGCTCCCAAAAAGGTGATCTCGGATTTGGAAGCTATGATTAAAAAATTCTTGTGGGGAGGTTCAATCGAAGAAAGGAAAATGCATTAGGTTAATTGGGATCGAGTGTCGCGTCATGTTAAAGAGGGAGGATTAGGGCTGAACAAACTTTACGAGGTCAATATATCTCTTTTGTCTAAATGGGGATGGCGATACAAAACAGAAAGGAATAATCTATGGAAGCGAGTTATCGATGCGTTTCATTTCAGCCGGGTTGGGTGGGAAAGCATCCCTTTTAAGAAGACTTTTTACGGCGATTGGAATAACATTGCAAAAGTGTTTATTAAAACAAAAGTTGGCGGCTCCAATCTTCGGAATTATTTGGTGGGAGAAGTTGGGAACGGTAATAATATAGCCTTTTGGTTAGATTGCTGGGTATTGTCGGAGCCGCTCAAACAAGTTTTTCCGGACCTGTTTAGGATGGAGTCGGATAAGAGATGTCGTGTGGCGGACCGAATCAGAAAAGTTGGCGCTGTTTAGGAATTTACGTGGAACTGGAAATCGCCGCTGGTGGATCAGGGCCTGCTGTCTAACTTTTCGCAGCTAGTGGCATTGCTGAATAATATTCAGCTCTCGGTCGGATGTGACAAATGGAAATGGGCTTCAGATTCTGCAGGGTCTTTCTCGGTCAAAACTGTTAATAATCTTCTTCATTCGGAAAATCCGAGTATTAACGGCTACAAAATGGCATGGTGCAAATGGATTTCGTCTAAAATTAACATTCACGCTTGGAGAATGGAATTGGATAGTATCGCTACTGGTGAAGCATTGAGAAAAAGAAACATTCAGGTAGGCGACTCTATGTGTCGTTTATGTGGATCGGACGAGGAATCTGTTGAACACTTGTTCATCGCCTGCTTCATTGCGTCTAACGTTTGGAACGGAATTAGCATGTGGTGCAAAATCCCAAGTATATTCGCTTTTTCGATAAAGGATCTGCTGGAATTTTACTTAAACATTAACGGGTCGGAGAAAAAGAAGACGACGGTTCAAGGTATTATTAGAATAGCGTGTTGGATCATTTGGAAATCAAGAAATAATTTGGTTTTTTCTAATAACCCATCAGGATTGATAGTATTGTTAGCGAGATCAAGGCGTCGGGGTTTCTTTGGTGGTCGAATAGAACTAATCATATAGGGATAGATTGGAGAGATTGGTGCGCCTTTGTAAATATGTAATAGTTTTCTGGTTGTAGTTTTTTTGGTCGGCCCGATTTGGGTCGGCTTGTTGTGAATGAAGTTTACCTTTCAAAAAAAAAAGATAATAATAGTAATAATTCATTATCATAATAATATGATAATTACAAATAAATAATAATTCCAATAGCAATAACATTTTTTTTCTCATATGCCCCTGAGGTTTGCATTTTTTTCAGTTTCATCTGCCCATTGACTTCATCAAAAAGTCAGTTAAATGAGGGGTATTTTAGTCTTTTACTATTTAATTTATTGTTTTTAATACAAGTAAAACCCACTCTATTAATTTATGTTACGGATTAAATGTGAACTTAAAAAACTATGTAAATATCTTCCACAACGATGAGATTTCATTTAATCATCGTTGATATTAAATTACAAATATAAATTAAAATATCATCTAAATTATATAAAATATGAAATATAATTCAAAATTTTAAACTATAAACCATATTCGTTTTTATAGGTTTATCGACGTGACGGTATAAAATTCATTGAATACAGAGTTATATTCGCAATAAAGTATATTTTGTATCGGACACCACATGTGTTATATATTAATAATAAAAATTGGATATTAATCTAATATATTATTAATAAAATAATAATATTTCTAAATTAGGAGATAGTTATGTGTAGTCATTCACAAACAAATTATTAGGTTAGATTAAACAGTCTAGGTCTACAAGTATATAACCTAACTTGGTTTGATTTGCGATGATTAAAAAATAAAAAAAAATTATATTACATTTGAAAATAATAAATAAATAAATAAATAAAATACTACAATAATATAGGATAAATATTTTTATGTATTACGTATTTATCAGTATTTATGTATATATTAATAAATTGGATATAGAGTAAACTGCCAAAATGGTCCCTGAGGTTTGGTCACTTTTGCCATTTTAGTCTAAAATTCAAACCTTTTGAATCTGGGTCCTTGTGGTTTCAATTTTGTTGTCATTTTCTTCAAAATCAAAATCTAGTCAGATTTTTAAGTTAACATCCAATTTTTATTTTTATTTGTTTTTTGTCTTTTTCCTCCCTTTTAATGAAGGACAAAATGGTCTTTTAACGTGGCAAAAGTATCAAACCATAAGGACCAATTTAGAAGTTTATTCTTGGATATATTATTATAATATAATAACAATATGTATTTATTTATTGTTGTGTATAGATTAATAAATTGCATATTAATATGAGATAATAATCTATACTTTCTATAAACTAAGAAATCCCAATGATATAAGAAAAGCTGATGTGGCAGCCAGAGAGGTTATCCAACAATGCTTTTCTTATGTCATTACTACATCATAAAGCCTAATATATAAAATCATTTTAAACTCACTCAAACCTCTGCCAATAACATATATTCTTCCTTCACAATTAAAACACATGCTCTTCACTTTACATTCAAACCTCTGCTCATCATAAACAAAGTAAACCTCTGGCCAGATTCAAAATTATGGCTCCAGATTCAAAATTCAAAATTCAAATAACATATTCGAATCCTATAAATAAGATATATGAGTCTGGCTCCACATTCAAATTTCAACTCTATCTCTATCGCTCATATCTGCGAGCGTATCTCTCTCTCAAATGCATAGCTCTCATGATTCAGCCGGCTAATCTCCGATTACGCTTCTTTGTTCGAACATTTGTTGATTCTGTTTACACATCATCGTTCCAGTATCATGTGTTTGAACTTCTGTTTACATATTATCGTTCCAGTATCATTGTTCCAACATCGTCGTTTCAATGAAGCTTCCCTTCACACATCAACCTTTCAACATCGATGTTGCAGTATCGTTGTTGCAACATCGTGAAAAGTTGCATGTGCTACCTTCTTTGATGGGAGAGTTGCATTGTTCACGCATCGTTAAATCAAAAGTCAACTTTTCTTATGTCACTGAGGTTTTCTTCTTTTATATAAAGTGTAGGTTGGTGCAATATCGTCAAAAGTTATATGTGTTGCCTTCGTTGAGAGGAGCCCTTTGCATTTTAGGTTTGTTTCTTATTTTGATTGTCTGTGATTTAATTTGATTATGAAGAAACAAGTGCCGAAAATGTTGATAGTTTTTATTAAATTAAATAAACATACATAGAAAAATAAAAATTAACTGAAATATTCATAAACTATTACACACTAGAGTTAACACTTGCTAGGATTTCGTAGACTCTGGCCTTTCTCCATGTGATTTCATGCTCTCTTTTGTTTTTCAGATCAGTTAGCATGTTGCAGATTTTCTGATCCTGGTTTAGTAGTTATGTCAGAAACTCTTCTGCATTCTTCTGGAAATCTGATGGAGGAGAGTGGAGGACTTCATCGAGCAATGATATGCTATTCCAGGTTTTGTTGTAATTAGTGTCATTGATTATGTCGACTTTCCTGTTTAGTTCTTCGTCTGTTCTTTTTTCTTTTAGTGACCACAATGAGAATTGTGTTTTAACATCGCTGATGTCTGACCAGTGGTAGAAGCTGAAGTTTGCCATGTAGATTTTTGTTGGATTTTCTGATTTGAAACAATTTTTGACAGACAGTGATTTGTAAGACAATTTGTTGATATTTTGAATCAAAAGTAATCATCGGTCTTTTATAGAGTTTAAAACCGCGTCTATATGGTAAATGAAGAGGTTAATTGTAATTATGATAATCTGTTTTTTTTCTTTGAAATTCTAAAATTTGTCTCTTGGGTTTTGATGCGTGCAAGTGTGTATATGTTTTAGATGTATTTTTTAAAGACTTTTTACACTTTTTAGCCAAGTTTTAAATTTATAAAACACGATACTTACTAACACTAAGCACACATATGGGCAAGTGCACCCATCGTGGATGTAGTATAGTATTGGTAAGATACCGAGGTCGTCCAAGGACACAAGAGCTTTAGTACCGGTTTATCCTCAACGTCTAATCAAATCAAAATGTTAGAAAAGATTTTTAAAACTAAGAAAATAAAACTAACTAAATGCTGAAAAATAAAAATAAAAATAAAAACAGATAGACAAGATGAATCACTTGGATCCGACTCGTGTATAGTGTAACCTTTGATTATTTTCACACTTTTGCACTTGTTTAAGAGATTATCTTAGTTATTATATTAGGCCCCTCTTTTGAAGGTGACGTTACCCTCAACCCAGTAGTTTGAGTCAGCAAGGATACAATCCTAAAGGATCGGATTATTGAAAGATAATTAATTAAGTTATTAATACAAATTATGGTAGGCCCCTCTTTTGAAGGTGACGTTACCCTCGACTAAGTAGTCTGAGTCAGCAGGGATACAGTCCTAAATAGCCGGGTTATAGTACTAATAGTAGTTTAACTTATGAGGAGGTCAAAGAGTTTGGATCCCCGCCATCCAATACCTTTGGGTATTGAAGTAGATCCTACTAAATTTAACCCAGGTCCTTTGCAGGACCTCTAAACGCTGAACAAGGGAAAGACTCTTACCAAACCGTTCCCTTAACCCCCGACCAGGTAGCCAACATACCTCCATATAGACCGTGGAGATATGAATGGTGAAAATCTTTTATTTTATATAGACAGTAAAATAATGTCAAGACACCATGGACAAACGATAAGGAAGAATCACCTTCAACATAAGAAACTAGTTATTAAAGTCATTAATACAAAACCAAATAAAAAGTGCAAAAGATTAAAAATAAAAAGTATTACACTAGACACTTGTCTTCACCAAGTGATGTAAGAGACTTAGGCAAACATGGCCTTTGATTGTCAAGAACTCTTACGATCAATCTTGGATCCCGAGACGACTCACACACTCTATGATGGACAATGGATGATGGTGGTGGATGATGGTGTTATGGTGGTGGTGGGTGGTGGGTGAAGTGTGAGAGAGGTGGTGTGCCAAGGGATGAGTTGAAATGGCTCCAAGCACTCCTATTTATAGGCTGAACAGAAGCCTGGGCACGGCCCCGTGCCCGCTGGGCACGGCCCCGTGGCCGTCTGACACTCTCTCTTCATTAATTGTAATTCGCAATTACAATAAATGCGCCTGCAGTACTCTGACCACGCCCCCGTGTCGGCCCCGTGGTGGGCAATAGAAGCTTCTATTAATTTGTCTTTTCTGCTGCTTCTTGGGCACGACCCCGTGCTCGCTGAGCACGGGGCGTGTTCAGTCTTCTGTCTTCTTTGTTTTGCTAGGGAGGATGCTGTCGAGGGGTCGGGCAATCCACTTTTGTCCCTTTTCTTGTATTTATGTTAGATTTTGCTGTCTTTTTGCTCCTTTTGTTAATTTGAGCTCATTTAATCCTGAAAATACAAAAGGAAGACAAAAACATACTTTTTCCAACATTAGTACTAAAAAAGGGTTAGTTTTATGCCATATTTGATATAATTTATATGTTGCATTTTGCGCGTATCAAATATCCCCACACTTGAATCTTTGCTTGTCCTCAAGCAAAACTCTTTATATTGTGGCTTTATTCACTCCCAAATGGAATGGGTAGAAGAGAAGGTTTTTGGGCTTGTCATAGAGTGTCAGGATTTTCCCGGATCGTTTAGGTTTTATTTTTATTTATTTACAATCCTATTCGTCATGATTTATTAAAAACATTTCATAAGATAAATTATTTATTAAGGCCTAACATACCTTTTTAAAATTCCATTTATATACAAGTTCACGTACCTCACGGGGGAAATCACTCACACTCGGCCGAAGATGTATTTTTAGTGAATTACTCGAGAGCGGCGTGGAACTTATTTCTACCATAAGCTTGCCAAGCAATCAATCCTCATCCTTTTTAACTTTATACCTTTGTAAATATCAAGAGCACTTTTTGGGTGAAGGGTTAGGCTTGGGCTAAAGGTGGGTGGTTGGGTTAGTGGTTAGTTGAAAAGGGCGAAAGGCGTAAAAAGCGTTGGTTTTCGTAAAACATTTTGTTTTTGTGACTTTTTATTTTCGATGAAGTATTTGTTCAAACAAACTTTTGTTTGAGGAGCTTTGTTTGTTTATTTCCAACTTCATCATCATTCATCATCATTTTCTTTTAGAGTCACACGAAAACCAAGCTTTGTTACTAAAATAAGGGGTAAAAAAAATGAAAAAGGGGTTTTGGTGGGTAAAAGGGTTTTGGGTTAAGAAATGAAAAGGTTTAGGCTCAAAGGGGTTAACTAGGGGGAATTTTTGGGTAGGTGAAAAGAAAAGTGAAAATAATGGTGTTGAAAGAAAAAAAGTTAGTCCTAATACCTCCATCATTTACTTACTTGGGTTTAAGTTGGTAAGGACCAGGAATGAATTATCGTGGCAAGTTCTAGAGTCGTAAGAACCAAGCGGCTATTCACACAAGAAACGAAAAATGAGCATTTAGTGTAAAGATATGTATTTGTATGCTCTATAAAGGCTCAAAACTCACTTTTGTGGGAATGGGTTTTTACGTGATCAAGTATATATAATCAAATTTTAACTAAGCTTGTCATGCCGTTTCATAATTTTCTTATGTTGGTTCTTTTTATCACGACGCTATCGGTTGTAAATTTGTAAAAATATAACCTTGTTAGAATTAGAATTCCCAACTTAAACTTAGACAAGTAAAAAAAATGCAAATTTTTGGAAAAAAATTGGGGTGATTAGCGATTCCAAATAGAGTTTTGTTTAAGGCTTGTTATTAGGACTTGCAAAATTCAAGGTTTTAGCATCCCCCCCACACTTAAATTACACATTGTCCTCAATGTGTCCCTAACATAAGTTTTTAGGTTGATTGAATGTGTAAAATGGTGTTAAAAGCATAATTTTATGTTACTGGCAGTCTGGACACGGCCCCGTGGTGACCGGGCACGGCCCCGTGTTCAGGTGCCAGTAACAAAAATTAAAGAAAAGAAACAGAAGCCTGGACACGGGGGCGTGTTCAGTGAACACGGCCCGTGTCCAGTTACCTGAACTGGGCAATTTTCTGCAGGATGTTCAGCACGGGGCCGTGTTGGCTGGACACGGCCCGTGCTGAGCTTACTGTAATGAAGAAATTGTTGTCGGATGGCCCTGTTTTCGTGCATGGGCCATGTTTCTCGTTTCCCTTGTTATCCTTCACCATCCAGAGTGTGTTTTATTCCTGCAAATTAAAACTAAAAGATTAGACTAAACTAAGGATAGTTCCGCGGAATGCCTCTGTGGTACGTCACGTTTATAAGGGTCCTTGGCTAGAGCCAAGGTGAGGTTATATGTTTTCCGAGCGGGATGTTTTGCATCACATGTTGCACCGTCGGAGAACATCATCTAAACTCGAATCAATAACCTTCATGTAATTGACCGGGTCATCATCCTCTATTCTTTTCCCAACCCCGAACTTCACTTCCTCATCACCATATTTTAAAGTGAGCGTTCCGTCATTCATGTCTACCACTGCTTGTGCGGTGGCTAGAAATGGTCTCCCAAGTATGAGAGGGACTTCGATGTCTTCTTCCATATCAATGATGACAAAGTCGGCCGAGTAGACGAAATTATCAACTTTGACTAGCAGATTTTCAGCGACACCTTGTGGGAATTTGATGGATCGGTCAGCAAGCTGTATACTCATCTTTGTAGGACTCGTCTTGCCTAAACCGAGTCTTTTGAACATTGATGCTGGCATGAGGTTGATGCTAGCACCAAGGTCGGCTAGCGCATTTCGAATGGGGGAGTCCCCAATTGAGCAAGGAATTGTGAAGCTTCCGGGATCAATCTTCTTTTGGGGAAGTTTATTGAGCACGAGGGCGGAGCATTCTTCGCCTAAGTTAACTAATTGCAATGATTCAATTTTCCTTTTATGAGTGAGAAAGTCCCTCATGAATTTTGAATATTTAGGCATTTGGGTTAGGACGTCAATGAAAGGAATGTTGACATTCAATTGTTTTAGTAGACTTTCGAATTTAGCGAATTGCTCATTGGTCTTTTGGCGGATTAACCTACCGGGGTACGGAACTCGAGGAGCCTTGGTAGGCTCTGGTGAGGGAGGAGAACCCTTCTCTTGTTGGGGCCGTGTTGTGCACTCCTCGGTAGGCGGCGAGCCTTCCGCAGGACCCACGGTACGGTTCCGTAGTGTTATGAGATGAACTTGTGCCTTTGGGTTTGTTTCGGTATTACTTGGTAACGCGCCTTGTGGTCTCTTGGAGAAATTTTGGGCTAGTTGACTTATTTGTTTTTCGATGTTTGAATACTAGCTTGTTGATTTCTAAAATTTGATTCTAATTGTAGAAACCTATCCGAATTTTTCTTTTCAGTGTCAGAGATGAGGCGAGATATAGTATCTTCAAGCCTCTCTCGTCCACCTTGTTGTTGAGAAAAATTTTGTGACTCATTCCTTGGTTGTTGAAAGTTTGTTCGTTGATTTAGGTTTTGTTGGTTACTACTATTATCGGGTTCTCTCCAACCAAGGTTAGGGTGGTTACGCTATCCTTGGTTGTAGGTGCCCGTTGGGGGACCCGACGGCCTAGGTCTATTATCAATGTAGTTTACCGACTCTGTTTGATCATCTGTTTCTTTCATACAACTCTAATTTTCATGTGGCCCACCACACCCTTCACAAGCTATAACCGAGACTGTTTTTGTCATTTCTAGCTTTTTAATTTTTGAAGAAAGGGCCTCGATTTGGGCTTGTAAAGAAGTGCTTTCATCAACCTTATGGGCGCCCGGGGCAATAGATTTATTGCCTCGGGGAGTGTGCCATTGAAAATTGGTTTGAGCAATTTCCTCAATCTGATTATATATTTCTTGCGGGCGGCGATTACCTAAAAGTCCCCCGGAGCTAGAGTCAAGTGTTTGTCTAGTATGTGGAAACAATCCATTATAGAAGGTGGATACTTGTTGCCACACTGCAAGACCGTGACGAGGACACTTTCGTAATAGCTCCTTGAATTTTTCCCAAGTTTCATATAAGGATTCCCCCTCGTCGTGCGAGTATGTATTAATTTCAGTCATTAATTTAGCCGTTTTAGCGCGAGGGAAATACTTATATAGAAATTTTTGGGCTAGTTCATCCCAGGTGTTTACCGAACCAACTGGGAGGGTGTTAAGCCAAGCTTTTGCTCGGTCTTTTAGTGAAAATGGAAACATTCGAAGGCGAATGGCGTCATTTGATGCTCCATTGATCCGAAAGGCATCACATATTTCTAAGAAATTAGTAATATGTAGATGGGGATCCTCGTCTGCAAGCCTATGAAAGGTTGCAGAGTTTTGAAGCATCTGTATCAAATGTGGCCGAAGTTCGAAGTTATTGGCTTCGACATTCGGTGCATTGATAGCGGCGCCAAGGTTACCTACGGTGGGTCGTAAGTAATCCATGAGGGTACGCTGGTCCGCCATTGGAAGTGGGTCCCCCGAAACCTTCTCTTGGTTTTTAGCTTTTAGTCTTTTTCTGAGAAAGCGTTCGGGTTCTTCTAGAGGTTCTTTTATGTCTTTATTAGAACTGGAGCTCATACACTACGTAGAGGTGGCGTCGGGTTCCAAGTCCTGCAACAAAACAGAAAAGAATGTTGGTCAGAAGGTTCACCACGGCCCCGTGCTCAGTGAACACGGCCCGTGGTCGGAGTTACAGTGATTGTTTTCTGGATCCCTGTTACTGGAAAGTTGGACACGGCCCCGTGTTGCACCAACACGGCCCCGTGCTCAGCCTTCTGTAACTCGGAAAATAAAAATTGCCAGTACCAATGCTGGGCACGGCCCGTGTCCGACCAGGCACGGCCCGTGCTGAGCTCTGCAGAAGCTGAAAAATTAAGAAAATCCTAAAAAAAAGAAAATAAAAAAAATGATTAGGCCGTTGATTCCTAACTTTCTTAAAATCCTTGTGTCCCCGGCAGCGGCGCCAAAAACTTGATGCGTGCAAGTGTGTATATGTTTTAGATGTATTTTTTTAAGCCCTTTTTACACTTTTTAGCCAAGTTTTAAATTTATAAAACACGATATTTACTAACACTAAGCACACATATGGGCAAGTGCACCCATCGTGGACGTAGTATAGTGTTGGTAAGATACCGAGGTCGTCCAAGGACACAAGAGCTTTTAGTACCGGTTTATCCTCAACGTCTAATCAAATCAAAATGTTAGAAAAGATTTTTAAAACTAAGAAAATAAAACTAACTAAATGCTGAAAAATAAAAATAAAAATAAAAATAGATAGACAAGATGAATCACTTGGATCCGACTCGTGTATAGTGTAACCTTTGATTATTTTCGTACTTTTGCACTTGTTTAAGAGATTATCTTAGTTATTATAGTAGGCCCCTCTTTTGAAGGTGACGTTACCCTCAACCAAGTAGTTTGAGTCAGCAAGGATACAATCCTAAAGGGTCGGATTATTGAAAGATAATTAATTAAGTTATTAATGCAAATTATGGCAGGCCCCTCTTTTAAAGGTGACGTTACCCTCGACTAAGTAGTCTGAGTCAGCAGGGATACAATCCTAAATAGCCGGGTTATAGTATTAATAGTAGTTTAACTTATGAGAGGGTCAAAGAGTTTGGATCCCCGCCATCCAATACCTTTGGGTATTGAAGGAGATCCTACTAAATTTGACCCAGGTCCCTTGCAGGACCTCTAAACGTTGAACAAGGGCAAGACTCTTACCAAACCGTTCCCTTAACCCCCGACCAGGTAGCCAACATACCTCCGTATAGACCGTGGAGATATGAATGGTGAAAATCTTTTATTTTATATAAACAGTAAAATAATGTCAAGACACCACGGACAAACGATAAGGAAGAATCACCTTTAACATAAGAAACTAGTTATTAAAGTCATTAATACAAAACCAAATAAAAAGTGCAAAAGATTAAAAATAAAAAGTATTACACTAGACACTTGTCTTCACCAAGTGATGTAAGAGACTTAGGCAAACATGGCCTTTGATTGTCAAGAACTCTTACGATCAATCTTGGATCCCGAGACGACTCATACACTCTATGATGGACAATGGATGATGGTGGTGGATGATGGTGTTATGGTGGTGGTGGGTGGTGGGTGAAGCGTGAGAGAGGTGGTGTGCCAAGGGATGAGTTGAAATGGCTCCAAGCACTCGTATTTATAGGCTGAACAGAAGCCTGGGCACGGCCCCGTGCCCGCTGGGCACGGCCCCGTGGCCGTCTGACACTATCTCTCTTCATTAATTGTAATTCGCAATTACAATAAATGCGCCTGCAGTACTCTGACCACGCCCCCGTGTCGGCCCCGTGGTGGGCAATAGAAGCTTCTATTAGTTTGTCTTTTCTGCTGCTTCTTGGGCACGGCCCCGTGCTCGCTGAGCACGTGGCGTGTTCAGTCTTCTGTCTTCTTTGTTTTGCTTGGGAGGATGCTGTCGAGGGGTCGGGCAATCCACTTTTGTCCCTTTTCTTGTATTTATGTTAGATTTTGCTGTTTTTTTGCTCCTTTTGTTAATTTGAGCTCATTTAATCCTGAAAATACAAAAGGAAGACAAAAACACACTTTTTCCAACATTAGTACTAAAAAAGGGTTAGTTTTATGCCATATTTGATATAATTTATATGTTGCATTTTGTGCGTATCAGGTTTCTTGATATTAAATTTTATAGTTTTCCCATAAAAGTTGGGGTTTGAAAAGCTTTTTGTACACATTAATATGTTTATATTAAATCTACACGTTTAGATTGATTAGATTATTAAATGTACAATGAGTTTAAGTGTGATTTCTTTCATTGTTAGATATTTCAGTATTTAAACTCATTGCCACTTCACCTGTTTTTCATCACGTTTTCTTATGAAGATATCATACTTTCAGGAAAGTCGAGTAATATAGTTTATTGAAATGGCGTCATACACTTCTGCAAAATCAGATGATCTAAAGCAGCGTTTTATCAGGCAAATTGAGGAACAGTGTTTGAGGATAGGGCTACTCTTCGAGAGCTGAAGAGATGTTTTGACGGACTGCAAGTTGGCCTGTTCACGAGAGAGCAGGTTTCTAGAAATCTGGTGTGGATTCCTTCAACTTTCGTCCGTGAACTTTGTGTTGTCAGTAATATAGAGTGCGGTGATAGAGACCTGGAGTTCATGGCGATGCTGAAGGACATACATCGAGAGGTTCAGCAATCGATGGAGTTGAAGCTAAAATTTCTTAATTCTTGTTGTTATTGTTAGATTTGCAATTTTAGTTGTTCAGTATGTTATGTTATGTAATTATTGGTCTTTTAATTTCATGAATAAATGAATAAATTTTAATGTTGTGAATCTATGTTGTTGCATTTTACTTTTACTTATTTAGTGTTTGAGTTTGATTTAAATTATGTTGATGTTGAATTGTGTGTGAATAGATGTTTGGTAAGTCAAAAGAGGTTTAATAGGATCAAGGGTTGGTTTAATGGTGATTGGTGAACAGAAGAACGCAAAGATAAAACAAGGTATAAAATTTGATCATTGATAGCAGTTTTTTTAAAAGAATTTGCTCCTGCAAATTACAGAGAGTCAATATTTGGAGTTGTAAAAGGTCTGTTGTATTTAAAGTCTGGTAAAAGAGAACATCTGCTGGTGATGAAAGATTGAAGAAGGAAAAGTCTGTATGGGAGACCAGATGTTAAAGAACAACAGATGATATTCAAAATATGTTGAGCCAACAAAAGGTTTTTATAGTAACAGTAGTTAGGTTAATAGCAGATGTTGGGAGTTTGTTAGTCCATTAGATTAGATGTTGCACATTATGTGAAATTGTAATTTAAGACCTTTGTATATGCATGATGTTGTTATCATATATTTGAACATTCTTATGAAACAACTGTGTATCCTAATGACTGTTGATTTACCACTGCTGAATAAATGAATAAATTCTAATACTATTAGTCTTTGTTTTCGCATCTTCATTTTAATTATTTCACTCATTCCTAAGTATTATTATATAATTTTGAATAACATCTACGGATTGCAGACTGATATTGATGTTGATGTGTAATTGTCTCTGGGTTTGATTTAGATTATGTTGATGTTGATGTTGAATTGTGTCTGAACATATGTTTGTTAGTCAACAGAGGTTTAAAAGGATTAAAGGTCTGTTGTAGCTAAAGTCTGACAAAAGAGAGCATCTGTTGATGAATAAATGTCTGAAGATGCAAAGGTTTGCTATGGGCTAACAGATATTAACGAATAATATATGATATTCAATCTTAAAATGCTCAATAGAAGTTTTGATACTAATAGTGTTTAGGCTAATAGCCAATGTTAGACTAACGACTGTTGAGTCACAGCTGTTGAAAACAACTGTTGTTGAAACCTCTGCTTGCCTAAAAATACATCCACCGCTGAAAGGTACCGTCTGTTGTCATAACTTCTGTTTATCTTAATGACTGTTGATATACTACACTGTTGACTGTCATCCATTATCACAAGAGAGGTTCTGACGTGGACAAATGTTAGCTAAAAATAAAACCACTGCTGAAAGTTATCATCTGTTCTCATAACTTCTGTTTATCTAACGACTGTTTGACTCACACTGTTCCCAACTTTTGTAGTCGACCAACTGAGGTTTCCAAACAACTGTCATCGGTTGTAACAAGAGAGGTTTTGACGTTGACAGATCTTAGCCATCATATATTTGTAACTACTGCCACGTCAGCATTCACTTTTTCTCTCTATATAAAAGCTGTTTCATCTCTAAATCGAGCTTCTAGCACTGCTGTCTCGAATTCAAAGTTCTGAAAAGCAATTCCCAATATATTAAAAACCTCCAACTTAAACCCTGTTTCATCCCCAAATCACCTTCTTCCCCGATGATGTCTCAGAACATCAAAAACCCTCACAACTACCTCCCCATCTTCGAGAAAACCAACAAAAATACCGGCTTTCACTCAATAATTGACCTTTTAACTTCATTAAAATACAAATCAATCCTTACTGCTGATGCTCCGGTTCATACAGAAACACTTAGACAATTTTGGTTTAATTCTAAAATATAGTCTGAAGATAATAATCCAGTTGCCATCACATCTAAGGTGGGGAAAAGTGTGGTACGAATTTCTCCATCTACAATTTCCACTACATTCGATTTGGACGACTTGGGGGGAAGACCAACTTTGAAAAACCTGAACTTCATACATAGTTCATTGAAAGAGGGTATGATGCACAATTAAAGGAAGTTACTATGTACAAACCAAACTTCCCTCCGCCAATGAAATTTTTGTTTCATACTCTTTTAACTTGTCTCCCAGCCAAGACTACCGCATTTAATGAGATACCTTTAGACATTTAGTATTTGGGTTATGCTATTTTAACAAAATCTGATTACAATTTATCACAAGCACTGTTTTCAGATTTGTTGACTAATGTGAAAAATGTGAAAAAATTGAAAAAAGGTGTTTGTAATAATGCTTTTCTATTGTATCCAAGACTTCTAAGATACTACCTACGAAAACAAGTGTCACAAACATATTTTGAACAAGGTGTAGCTTTTCAAATAAATAGTCTTACAAGTAAAACTTTTACCAGACTTATGGATAAAGAGTCAAAAGTTTCAAAAACAGAAACAAAGGGGGATGAGCGTGTTTTAGATGCGTCCACATCCGGTTGCTCAAACCTCTGTGTTGAGCCAACTGCTCCTGGTGATCATGAGACCACAACCGGTGTTGTGTAATACACACCAGCAAAACGCAAAAAGAAACCTACTACATCCAAAAAGCCCACCAAAACCAAAAAAATAAAAAGGTTCCTCTGGAAGATGAGATCCCAGAGGTTAATCCAGTGACAACACAAATGTCACTTGAAACCACTGTTGCTACTTCCTCACAGTTGTTGGAAAGATCTCAACCCATCCAAACTCCTCATGTATCCTCATAAAAGGATCATGTTGTAAGCACATGGACACCACAACATGAAGTAGACCTTTCATATGAAAGTATGTTTAAAAGCCCCTCTCCCAGGGCAATCTCGCTTTCTACACCACAACCCTCTTCTCAAGTTCCATCAACAATATTACCTCTGTTTGAAGCAATTGAAATTCAAAAACAAAACAGTTCCTCTCATCCATACATTACTGAGAGTAGAACCCAACAAATGACTGTGTCTGAACCAATTCAATCTGATATCCTACAAACAATTGAGGAGGTTATCGCCGTTCAGTTTTACGAAACTCTTGGTGGTAGTTCAAGTGGAGCAGCCACTGCAACTGTTGAACCCATTGGTGATTAGTTGGACAGTGGTTACATCATTAAGACTCCCTTGAAGGCAACCACTGATGAGGTTACAACTTTAATCTCTACTTCAGTGGGAAGTCCCCAGAACCAAGAAAAAAGGGCATCTATTTCTGATGATATGGAGTCTTCTCCTATTATTAAAACAAATACAACCACTACAGGTGGGAATTTAGATGATCCTATTAAAGTAGGTGATGAATTAAGTTATAAGGATTTGACGGTTAGAGTGTCTACCATTGAAACATATGTTTCTGAAATGAAAGAATTGATTAAGCAGATAACAGAGCTTTTTAAAAGTCAACCTACCACACAGGAAATTGCCAATGAGCTTTCAAATTCTATGCAAGGTATAAAGACACACAAGCAGACATTATGAACATTAAGGAACATCTGTTGAAACTTACTGGCTCTACCCCTACATCAATCTTTGGGAAAGATGATGATGATGATTATGATGATGATGATGATGCCAAGGGGGGGGGGAGAAAGATTCACTGAGAAAGTTGCCACCAGATTCAAAAGCTAATCCTACAGAAATTGTATCCTCTGCTGAACCTAAATCCAAACCTTCTCTAAAAAAACCACCACCACAAAAGAAGGAGAAAATAGCTTTAACACCATCATCACCCATTCTGTCAATAGATGCTGAAACACTAGTTGTTTCAGCAGAAGTTTGTCAAACATCTGCCATGGTCATTTTCACTACACCAACCACAATCCAACCACCTCCAACGTCACAAAGATTTCCCATACATTCATCTTCACTACCAAAAGGTTCTCCTTCACCAGAAATCATGTCCACACGTAAGAGAAAAAGTCATATTGTGTTAGAAGACGATGAGGAGATTAAATCAGCAATCCCTGTATCATCTGCCTCCATTCAAAACACTCCATGCTCATCATTTCCATCCAGAGAACCTATTTCATCTCTTCCAATTGCTATACTACCATCAGTCATTCCTCTGGAAGCTCAATGTCACGACCCCCGACCCCATCCTGGCCGGAATCGGGCGCCGCGAGCAGTCCAGTGGTACCGGTGATTATTTTTGAAAAACATTGCAGCGGAAATTTCATCAGGACCGTGAGTTAGGAAAAATATCAGAGTTTAGAAACACCGGATTTTATTTAAATAGATGGAATAAATTCCATTTTTACAAAGGTAGCTTTTAAAAAAACAATATTTCTTATTTTGATTTAATTAATAAAATAAGCCACTTCTTGAAGTCTTTTAGTGTCGGATCCAATCCTTACTCCAATCTACTATAATTACCTGAAACGCGTTTTAAAAATGTTTTGTCAGCGGGAAATACTGAGTGAATCATTTAGTTTACTGAAAACGACACATTTATTATAATTGACAGTATTAAGAGTTTTTACATATGTTTCTGATATCTACCAACTACCCACAGTATTTGTCACTCGACCGGATCTGTGACTGTGGTCATATCACCATTGGTTGCCCCAATGAATGACGTATATCACTTAATTTTAGGTTCGCCCACCTAATGTGATTAAAACAGTAGTAATGTGCACAATACCCCACATACCGACAGTAATTTGGTGATTACATAAGCTTAATCACTGTAATTATAATTCTGAAAATAATTTGGAGTATTGTAAAACATTTGATAAAAAGAGAATGGCTCACATTATAATCATGCAGATTCATACGGCCAAAGTTTAGTTTACAGATAAGCCTTGATATATTGCAGATTTATACAGGCAGAGCTTAGCCTATTGATTTAGCCTTGTAACCTAGTGCGCACGAACTAGGTAGGTAACTTAATACAACAATTACGATAACTCACGAGATCAAATTCTCACAACGAACGACAAAGTGCTATACTTAAACATCCATCGAATTAACGACGAACGACAAAGTATAGCCCTAATGTGGGCGGCACTTAAACATCCATTGGATATATTGATCGGTCGGAAAATGAATCGTAATAGCGATCAAGTTAATACCCTGTATCGTAGCAGCACCCTGCTATACTAATTAGTGATTCGCGTGTGTGTTTTTAGAGTATTTGGACGATAACTCGGTGTATAATCGGAATTAAATCGTCGAATGAACAGCAGACTGCAAGTGCCGATGCCTGCTATTTATACACGAAATTTGACAGGCTTACGGACCGTAAGACTTATCCCTTACGGTCCGTAAGGGACACGTAATGACCATAGGTTTGCCGCGTGTGGGAGTAGGCTAGCTGAGTCGATGGAACAATTAAATTTGATTTAGACAGCAAGTTATAAGGATAATCGTCAAGTGGAGAATACCCCCCCTGAGTTTTAGGGGCCCTGATCCTGATTCTGATTGCTATGAAAATTTTAGGAGTTGTGCAGGATTACTTGGGTGTTTCAACTATGGTTCCCTATTGGGTAAATAAAATAATAGGCATGACTTTTGATGAAAGTTGTTTACAAAAATAAATAATAAATAATAGTTTTGGGGTAAATCACAAAAAGAGAATAAAACGATGAGAAAAAGAGAATGGACCCCTTGTGTAACTTTAGGGTTCAACTAGAAAGACTCCTGGTATAAATTTTGGGTATACTTTTAGGCTATTAAAAATATATAATGCACTCGGGGTAAGTATAATACCCCTAAATCAACCTTGTCCCGATGTCCCGAGACAGAATCCCAACGAACTTAGTCGGGCAGAGCCCTGACATGCGTTATGAAACTCAGATCAATCGGAAAAGGTAGCGGTAATTGAGAGTTACAATACTTAAAACGGGGCATGGCTCTATTACTACTATTATTTTAAAATAGAAATTGAAAGCAAAGACTTGAAATGGAGATGGCACAGAAAGACATAGAAATAAAAGAAAGAAGTTGGGCACTTTAACTATTTATAGGAAATTGCAAAGTTGTTTGGTGCTTACACGTATCCAATATTCATCCATGTAGCCATTTCAATTTAATGCAAGGTGAGTTTATTATTATTTTAAGGTACACGTAGAAAATTGGATTCATCTCTTTCGAATTTTATGACACGTCTAACTTTCCACCATGAATTAAAAATTTAGTTTTATTTATTTATTTTATTATTTTTAAATTATATATGTTATAATTAATTTAATTGGTTTACTTCTTTGGTGCATATAACTTCTAAAATATAACGTTCTAGAAAATAACAAATATGTCATTTAGAATGAGTATATTTTTGTCTACATTTTGAATCAAGTTTCATTAAAATAGAGTAGGTTCAAAATACAATGTATTTTTATAATTTAAGTATTATAAGGTTCCTAGACTCGTCTAGGTACTTCATTTTTCTAACAGTCGACTTACCCGTAATATACCTGTCTAATAATATAAGTTTTTATATACTTTTTATTTTATTAGATAGGTCACTCACACATAGGCCAATTAATTGGTATAATATTTCAACCAACTATATAATAGTGTTTAAAACTATTTGGGTTGAATATTTATATTAGAAATAAACTAGTTACTAGTTACTAGTGGTTAATAAATTTAACCAGACTCATAATTCTTATATAAAAACTAGGAATGTTACATTCTCCCCATCTTGTTTTAAATCTCGTCCTCGAGATTTGGGTTACGATGTTTCTTTTAGACTTATGTCATATTTTAGTCAATAAAAACAATATTAAGGTAGATGACACAGAATTAAAATATCAATTTTTGTGAATACGAGTTGTATAATAAGGAGGATTCAATGGTTCAAATAAATTAGTTCGAAAAATCGATGACAAACGAATGAGATGAAATGAAATAACTTCCAAAGTGACTAGGTTCAAGCCAATAGATACTTAAAATGAATGTGAAGGACTTTTAGAATTAATAAAATTCTTTGTTAGAAGAAAGCTTACTTTGATTGGCAACCGAGGAAACTTAGAATCGACAGGTTCAAAATGAAATAAAACCATGAAAATGATTTGTCAAATAGTAAATTATGATATAAGAAATTCTATGTGTTGAGATGAGTGAATTGCAAAGATACACCAAAGGACAATAGAGTTAGTGTATCATTGTTTAGTATTCCAAGTTGTTTTAATTTGTGAAATAATGTGATAGTACACTATTAGTGACTATATTTTGCATACTATGTCATAGAGATGTAAATATAATAAGAACAAGTTGTTTTGGCATGACCAACCATTATATTATATTACTAAAGCAAATGTAATATATATTATGTGTTTCACATTTTTACTATATGTAAATGGTTACCACTTTCAAATAAATATTATTTTAGTATTTTATTATACTATGTAAAATAACTTATATTTACTATGTAATATAGATTACAAAATATCATAGTGAAGTTATTACATTTACAAAATATTTTAGTATTATGATTTTGTAAAAGAATCACTATTATTTATAACGTTAAATGAAAGTTGTGAATAAAAGGGTAAAAATACCTATTATACAGAAGTATTTGTAAAATATTTCGTAAATATATAATACTTAATGGGTCGATTCTATGCGATTACTTATTTTCATTTTAAAACCATATAACGTTGTGAAATGTATTTACAAATGTTGTAAATAAGTGAAAACGGGGACTATTCTTTATAATATTACAATGTTCTCCTAACCCAACATAGTTGATGACTACTATATTATTCTTATATGGTTATTTTCTTGCCAGAGGGTTATGATATATAGTTAGTATAAAATATGTGATACACAATTTTATATAATTTTTTATTCGTCCTTCTAATTCTTGTATTGTTTTATGAAAATTTTTCTTCTCTTTATAGTAAAATATTTTTATATAATAATTAAAATTTACTAAATAAGTATTATGACTTAATTTATATATATATATTAACTAGTTATTATCATGGTTGGATATTGGTTAGTGCTGCCTTGTTTAAGCATAGGTGGACAGTCCATGCCTAACTAAGGCTAGGCTACTCAATCCCTGCCCTAGACAATAACCATAGTATTTAAAATAATTTTAACACTATTATTATTTAATATATTTTTACTAATAATAATAATAAAATTATTAATAATGGATAACTTAAACATAAACTTAAATGAAAGTATACCTCAGCATAATTTATATATATATATATAAATAAAAGTATAAATTCTTTACCTTATTTATTTAACAAAATTCATTGACTCGATATCAAAGAATTATCGTTTTGCAATAATGCGGTTTACAGTAAAAATCAAATATAACGAAATGATATTTGAGTTTGGATAAAATAATAAATCGGAATGAAGCCCTCCAATGGTCTTCATAAAGCAAGCGAATCATATGCGCAGCAAACAGAGCATGTGTAACGTGTGGATTTACCAAGAAATGAAATAGATCAATATTTGCTGCTATGAAAGAAATTCTCATGATATGATGACTATTAGAGGAAGTAGAAATGCGAAAGTCAACTTATTATATGCAGAAGTCAGAATTTCAACGAAAAGAAATATGAAAACTTTATCTGGAATTTCGTGTGATAACTGTTGTTAAGTGACATTACCAGGGAATATTGAATAAAATAGGGAATTTGCAAAGGTATATGACTCCTTTTGCAGTGATAATAATTATGACTCTGATTAGACTGTGCACCGATAATTGTGAAATCTTGTTACAACGTACCTTAGTGAGATTTATGTCGGTTGTAGGATCATATGGCAAAGTGCTTCTTTTTTATTAGTAGTTTTTCTACTGACGGAATTAGCATTGGTGTCATCGTGCCTAATTTATATTTTCCAAAGGTCTTGCCTTGGAAGTCATGTGTGATAAACTTTGACGTCCGTAGATATATATAATTTAAGTTTTATGTGTTTTCTTGTGCATTAGCACAACTTTAGATGTTTCTTACTTGCGTTAATAGTTTATGATAACGCATTGGTAATTCTTATATTTTTGATGGTGTTCCAATTTATAGAGTTTCCATTGTTTATTTTGTCACACGAACTACGAGACAAATGATCAAACGAAATAATGTTTGATATCGGAAAAGAGATTCCTAATAAAGAAATCTAGACACATATGCTTGTGTTTTATTCCTATTCGACTTTTGGAATTCCTTATAGATATACATATCTATATAATTATATATTTCACATGCTGTAATATACATACCTTCTATAAGATCAATGTATTTAGCAGATTCATATTTCCAAAAACAAGTCAAATATCTGGTCATGATTTTATTTAGGGAAATCTTGTCACTGATTTGACATATTATTTACCCCATCTTATCCGGTTCGCGCCAGAGAGGTATTTTCAGTATATTCAGACAAGCTGGAGAGTCTGCTACTCTATACCCAGTTTTACCGGAGAAAATTTTCTATGTCCCATACATATCTTATTCTCGACCAAATAATATCAATAAGCAAGAAGCAATTACGTGCTATTGCCTGTTAATCGTCATTTTTATGGAATATCAATATCCATTACATTGTACTTATATAAGTAATTTACCTTAAAGTTTATTTAAGGCAAAATTCTTAAGTTCAAGTCTAAATATCATCCGGAGTGCTATCAGATAATATTAAGCTTCTAATTTTCCGTTTAAACTTAGGTATTATTATAACACCTAATTGCGTAAATAAGTGGCTTAACTTATACTAAGGCATCTTTTCTTATGTTCAAGTCTTAACTGTTATCAGCTGTGCTACCATTTAATAGTAATCTTCTAGCTCTTTTTATTTAAGCTTAAGTGTTATTATTACAACACTTACAGGCTTAAAGTAGCGGCTCTGATACCATCTTTACTGTCACGACCCCCGACCCCATCCTGGCCGGAATCGGGCGTCGGGAGCAGTCCAGTGGTACCGGTGATTATTTTTGAAAAACATTGCAGCGGAAATTTCATCAGGACCGTGAGTTAGGAAAAATATCAGAGTTTAGAAACACCGGATTTTATTTAAATAGATGGAATAAATTCCATTTTTACAAAGGTAGCTTTTAATAAAAACAATATTTCTTAATTTGATTTAATTAATAAAATAAGCCACTTCTTGAAGTCTTTTAGTGTCGGATCCAATCCTTACTCCAATCTACTGTAATTACCTGAAACGCGTTTTAAAAAGGTTTTATCAGCGGGAAATACTGAGTGAATCATTTAGTTTACTGAAAACGACACATTTATTATAATTGACAGTATTAAGAGTTTTTACATATGTTTCTGATATCTACCAACTACCCACAGTATTTGTCACTCGACCGGATCTGTGACTGTGGTCATATCAGCATTGGCTGCCCCAATGAATGACGTATATCACTTAATTTAGGTTCGCCCACCTAATGTGATTAAAACAGTAGTAGTGTGCACAATACCCCACATACCGGCTGTAATTTGGTGATTACATAAGCTTAATCACTGTAATTATAATTCTGAAAATAATTTGGAGTATTGTAAAACATTTGATAAAAAGAGAATGTCTCACATTATAATCATGCAGATTCATACGACCAAAGTTTAGTTTACAGATAAGCCTTGATATATTGCAGATTTATACAGGCAGAGCTTAGCCTATTGATTTAGCCTTGTAACCTAGTGCGCACGAACTAGGTAGGTAACTTAATACAACAATTACGATAACTCACGAGATCAAATTCTCACAACGAACGACAAAGTGCTATACTTAAACATCCATCGAATTAACGACGAACGACAAAGTATAACCCTAATGTGGGCGGCACTTAAACATCCATTGGATATATTGATCGGTCGGAAAATGAATCGTAATAGCGATCGAGTTAATACCCTGTATCGTAGCAGCACCCTGCTATACTAATTAGTGATTCGCGTGTGTGTTTTTAGAGTATTTGGACGATAACTCGGTGTATAATCGGAATTAAATCGTCGAATGAACAGCAGACTGCAAGTGCCGATGCCTGCTATTTATACACGAAATTTGACAGGCTTACGGACCGTAAGACTTATCCCTTACGGTCCGTAAGGGACACGTAATGACCATAGGTTTGCCGCGTGTGGGAGTAGGCTAGCTGAGTCGATGGAACAATTAAATTTGATTTAGACAGCAAGTTATAAGGATAATCGTCAAGTGGGGAATACCCCCCTGAGTTTTAGGGGCCCTGATCCTGATTCTGATTGCTATGAAAATTTTAGGAGTTGTGCAGGATTACTTGGGTGTTTCAACTATGGTTCCCTATTGGGTAAATAAAATAATAGGCATGACTTTTGATGAAAGTTGTTTACAAAAATAAATAATAAATAATAGTTTTGGGGTAAATCACAAAAAGAGAATAAAACGGTGAGAAAAAGAGAATGGACCCCTTGTGTAACTTTAGGGTTCAACTAGAAAGACTCCTGGTATAAATTTTGGGTATACTTTTGGGCTATTAAAAATATATAATGCACTCGGGGTAAGTATAATACCCCTAAATCAACCTTGTCCCGATGTCCCGAGACAGAATCCCAACGAACTTAGTCGGGCAGAGCCCTGACATGCGTTATGGAACTCAGATCAATCAGAAAGGGTAGCGGTGATTGGGAGTTACAATACTTAAAACGGGGCATGGCTCTATTACTACTATTATTTTAAAATAGAAATTGAAAGTAAAGACTTGAAATGGAGATGGCACAGAAAGACATAGAAATAAAAGAAAGAAGTTGGGCACTTTAACTATTTATAGGAAATTGCAAAGTTGTTTGGTGCTTACACGTATCCAATATTCATCCATGTAGCCATTTCAATTTAATGCAAGGTGAGTTTATTATTATTTTAAGGTACACGTAGAAAATTGGATTCATCTCTTTCGAATTTTATGATACGTCTAACTTTCCACCATGATTTAAAAATTTAGTTTTATTTATTTATTTTATTATTTTTAAATTATATATGTTATAATTAATTCAATTGGTTTACTTCTTTGGTGCGTATAACTTCTAAAATATAACGTTATAGAAAATAACAAATATGTCATTTAGAATGAGTATATTTTTGTCTACATTTTGAACCAAGTTTCATTAAAATAGAGTAGGTTCAAAATAGAATATATTTTTATAATTTAAGTATTATAAGGTTCCTAGACTCGTCTAGGTACTTCATATTTCTAACAGTCGACTTACCCGTAATATACCTGTCTAATAATATAAGTTTTTATATACTTTTTATTTTATTAGATAGGTCACTCATACATAGGCCAATTAATTGGTATAATATTTCAACCAACTATATAATAGTGTTTAAAACTATTTGGGTTGAATATTTATATTAGAAATAAACTAGTTACTAGTTACTAGTGGTTAATAAATTTAACCAGACTCATAATTCTTATATAAAAATTAGGAATGTTACACTCAATATCCTCTGGAGTTAGTCATTGTTAAAGGTGAAATTGAATCATTTTTCACAATTGAGGATCCATCTAAAAGATCCTTCCCATCTCTTTATGGCTATAAGAAGCCTCAAAACTTAGATGAGTATCTGAAATTAAAAGTATCACAGGCTGAGGTTATAGCAAGAGAATAGCATAGGGATGGATAACAGGGAATACCAGAGGTTCTTATCATTTCAGCTTAGCAAAGTTGTAAAACTTGAAGACTATGCTAGGGACCTGAGTAAATCCATGTCTGAGAGGCCAGTAATTCCTGAACTTCAGATGCAACTGAGGGATGATTATGTTAGACACATTATGAAGTACAAACCATATAAAGCAACCAAAGATCAATTCAAAAACTGGTCAGCAGATGCTCTTAGAGAAGAGATCGACAGAATCACAAAAATGATCAATGATCCTCTGGTAAAACCAACTCCACCTATTTGGAAGAAAGTGAAAACAGTGGATTCAGATGAGGCATTGAAGTTTAAAAGAATGAGAGCAGAGCTTGTGGCTGTTGGTTATGGTCCAGTTAGATCCATTGCCAGATGGTCTAAATTGAAGATAGTTGAGACCTAAAAAAGGCTGGAAGAACTTAGAGCTTAAGATCCAAATGTTCTTCAAAACTCAGTCTATCCTACAACTACTGCACTGTCTCTAAAGATCCATACTCCGAAAAACCTTCTCTCATCATCTGCTTTATCTGAATCCATTGCAAATTTAGTTAACAGACCACAATCAGCAAACTCATCTTCAATAATTCTTTTCCCAAGAAAACCAACTGATCCAAAAATAGTAAAGTGGAAGTCATGCTCAAAAACCCAAGTATTGACTTTGATCAGATCAGATGATAGTGTTGAAGAGATTAAAATGGATAGTGCATATAATTTGAATCCATACGATCTCCAAGATTTGTTGGACCTTCAACTTGAAAGGGATGATGAAGAAAACATGTTCTCCCTGGACTTTGAACTACAATTCAAAGTACAAATCAGGGAGATGTTGATGAGAAATAAAAATCAGTAATAAAGAAGGGTTTTGGTATCATCTGTTGTATAGGAAGATTGTTGGATCAGCAGCTGTGACATTATCTCCGGTAACATATTTAACCAGATCACAACATGTGGCAAAGGACATGTTGCTGCGTAACAAATTCTTGATTGAGGTTTGATGAAAGTTGTTTAGGCAGGTGATCGTATGTTCTTAGTTAATGTTTGTTAAAACTTAAGTTGTATTAGAATTTTATTAAGATTGTTAGACATCTTTTATATGTACTTATGTTTATAACAGTTTACATTGTGAATGGGTGGATACTCTCTTTTTAAATAAGAGAATGAAAATAATTATATGTAACTGATATATTAACCGATGATCTATGTTTATAGTTGTATTTTAGCTATAATAGATAACACGTTTTGGTACAACATCTATATACCTATCTATACTTTCTATTAATATGTGTTATGTATGGTTTTTTAAGAAACCATCCGTGTTTGCACACGGTTCTTACCGCTAGTAAATATTAATTTATGAAAAGATATTAAATATTAATTTATTTTCTATTTACATTTACATATTAATAAAAAGGAGGTCAAAATAATTGAAATGAAGCTGATAAACTTCCATTGCAGTGCAGTGTAGCCGTAGCCTATCATGTCTCTTCCACTGTCAAATTTTCCGGTGACGACGGCCGTCACCGCTCTCCGTCCGGCACGATACCTTCCCACCACCATTATCCACCGCTTGCCACCACTCACCACCTTCAATTCCCCCAAAACCTTATTTTCTCCATCTCATATTAGAACCGCAACCGCCGCCGCTTCTACAATCGAAATTGAACCGTTGGATACCGTGGTCTCCGACTCATTACCGCTCAAGAAGGTTTCTGTTCTTGTACTTGTTTGTTTGTTTGTTTGTTTTGATAGTTTATTTATGTAATTGTTGACGAATTTTGTTGAAAGTTGTGGTAATTAAGAGAAAGTGTTGTTATTTTGACCTAATTTTTTGCAAGTCAATTTGAAGTTATGTTATGTTTTCTCTATTTTAGGTTTAGAGTTAACTTTCATTTTGCTTTGAGTGATTTGGTCTTTTTAACGGTTTTCCCCCAATAGTTTAAAAATAGTCATTTTCCTCCCTGATTTTTCTATCTTATCGTTATTTTGCTCCCCGCTTCTAACTCCATCCAAAAAAATCCATTAACTGTAAGGATATTTTGGTAATTTTATAGATAAAAGCAAGGGCATGTAAGTCTTTTCACCTAAATAAACCTATAACTTGTTTATTTACATGTATATAAGTAATTCTTTTCTGATCCCTATCTTTCCAACCACTCTTTCTACCGGCCACCACCATCCACAACTATCCACCACCACCTGCCGACCACGACTACCAAGACTTTTAACTAAATGTTTTAACTGAGTTAGAGCAAGGGAGTAAACTACCGAAATTCCCCTACTTTTAACTGAACGTGTTAACTGAGTTAGAGCTAGGGAGCAAAGTGGCGACAAAGTCGAAAGATCAGGGAGGAAAATGGCTATTTTTAAACTATTGGAGCAAAACTGTTAAAATGACCACAAACCATAGGGAGCAAAACGAAAGATAACTCTTAATGATATTATATAGGAATAGGATACAGTTTTATGCTTTTTGAAGTAATTAGGAGTTATGTAATTACATAATTACTTTTATGTTATGTTCTCTCATTTCAACTTTTGAAGTAGGAGAAGAATAATCAATTTAGAATGATAGAAAAGTTAAACATCTTTTGAAGACAAATAGTTAGATGCTCTAGTTGTTGTGGTTAAGAGAACTTAATGAACTTTAAAAGGTGTCCGAGGCACCGAGGAAAACACATCAGGGGAATGAAGGCGCATTCGTGTAATCTTGGGCATAGTTGTCAATAGCGCTGGTAGCGCCCGCTATAGCGAATAGCGCAGCATATAGGCGAAGGGTTGCTATAGATCCTGTAGCGGTAAATAGCGGATTTTTTTTATTATTACGTTTTGTTTTATTTTTCTTTATTTATTTATTTATTTAGATGATTAGTGATAGCGTATTTTTAGCATTTTTGTACATGATTGGTGCGTTACATTTAGTTTTTATTTTTTATATTTTATATTTCTCTACCCCTTTATCGCTAAACATGAAATAGCTAGTGCTATCGGTACGTAGCATCTAGGTAGCCTGTTGCTATAGTCCGCTATTCGCTAATGACAACTATGGTCCTGGGTAGAAATTGGTCAATATTATGGTCTGAAGGAGGTTTATATGTAAAAACAACCTAAAGGGTGCAAAAACTGTGAGATGTTAACTTGATAAATAGGTTTATATGTAAAGCAGATGATGGATACGCAGTTTCTTGTTGTACATAGGCTTGCCTCGTCTTTTGGGACCAAAATGCCTCAGGGGGCCTCGGGCTTTTTTAAACCAAGGGACTGTGGTTGTTAACAATAGGTAGTGCGTTAATGAGAAGATAGAGGTTAAGAGGAACACCTTGGAATCTAAAATGTTAGGTTAGATTTGACTAAAACTGCACCAGTTGTGTTCAGGGGAACTGACGATTTGGTGATCATGTTTGCATAGGAAGTTAATAGGAAAATAAACATATTTAGTTACGTGAAATAGATATTATACAAAACTCGAGAGAAGACGTGTGTTAAATGTTAATCATCAGAGAAGAATGGGATTAAATATTTAAAATTCATCAGTGGTTTTATCTAGTGAACCCCACATAAGATTATTGTAAACCTTATACCATTTATATCGTGTTTGGTATTTGTAGGTATTGATTCCAATTGGGTTGGGTACAGAAGATATGGAAGCTGTTATAATGGTGAATGTGCTGCGCCAAGCTGGCGCTGATGTGGCTGTTGCGTCAGTGGAGCCTGATCTAGAAGTTAAACTTTCTGGTGGTACAATACTCGTTGCTGATACATCCATTTCTGAATGTTCAGATCAAATATTTGATCTGGTTGCTCTTCCTGTAAGCTCTCCAAACTTCAAACCCCATTCTTTGAGTTTTACTTCTGTACACTTTATTAGTTCTTATCGGTATATATTTGTGTATTAGTTTTTAACTGTATTTCTTTGTTTGTTCGTTTTCATCGGTAGTTCTTTGTTAATTATATTTTTAGAGTAAAGTACATGGATGGTCCCTGTGGTTTGCACTTTGTAACGCATTTGAGTCCCCAGCCAACAAATCTAAAGGTTTTAGCATGTCCAAGTTAGGGACTAAATGTGTTACAAAGTTCAAACCACAAGGACCATCCATGTAGTTTTGGAAAAATATTGTTGACTAAATGCGTTACAAAGTGCAAACCACGAGGACAATCCATGTACTTTTGGAAAAAAAGTTGGGGACTAAATGCGTTACAAAGTGCAAACCACAGGGACCATCTGTGTACTTTTAGAAAGCTAGGGACCAAATCCAAAATTTGGGTAAACCATAGGGACCATCCGTGTACTTTACTTTAATTTTTATCTCACGTATATTTATCTAGGGAGGCATGCCGGGTTCGGTGCGTTTGAGAGATTGTAAAACACTAGAAGCAATTACAAAGAAGCAAGCCGAGGAGAAACGGTTATACGGTGCTATTTGTGCTGCTCCAGCTGTCACACTTTTGCCTTGGGGTCTTCTCAAGAGAAAAAAGGTTATTATATATTCATATATGCGTTTTTTGTAGGGTTGCAAATGAACCGAACGAACCCGAACAAGACCTAGTTAGTGTTCGTTTGTTAAGGAAATATATGTGTACACGAATTGTTCATGAACACTTACCGAACGAGATTTCTATGTTTATGTTCGTTCATTAAGGAAATGAACGTGTTTGTGTTCATTCATTGAGGAAATGTACGTGTTTGTGTTCGGTCGTGTTCGTTTGTTAATGTTAGGTAACGAACGTCATGAACACAAACTAGTGTTCATGAACATTAATGGAAACAAACGAATACAAACAAGGGTCCATGAACATAATATATAATACACTGATACTAATTAAATATTTAGTGTCGGAATTTTGAAGTATTTAATTAAAATATAAACACGAAAAAACATTAATGAACTATCAAACACAAATGAACATAAACGAACACGTTACCAAACGTTCACAAACGTAAATGAACGCATGCAGCCTCTGTTCGTGTTCGTTCATTTAACTAAACAAACGGAATTTCTTGTTCATGTTCGATCATTTATTAAACGAGCGAACACAAACAAACTTCCCCCCGAATGGTTCACGAACTGTTTGCGTAACGTTCGGTTTGTTTGCAACCCTAGTTTTTTGGAATCAGTACTATGTTTGCATTCCCTCTTGCAGACAACTTGTCATCCAGCATTTTTCGACAAGCTTCCGACTTTTCGGGCCATTAAAACAAATCTTCAAGTTTCCGAAGAATTGACAACAAGTCGTGGCCCTGGTACATGCTTTCAGTTTTCTGTATCACTAGTCGAACAACTTTTTGGGGAGTCTTCTTCCACGGAGATGAGCAAATTTCTGGTATAAGTTTTTTAAATTTCTTAAAAGTTATAATTCTTTGATATCCAATGATGGATAATCAATTTTTGCTAACTCTTTGTGCTTTCAATTATGTACAAGCTAATGGATACCACTGATGAGGTTTCTCGGATAGAAGAGTTCAATAAAGTTGAGTGGGCTGTTGATCATACGCCTCGTGTAAGAGTTTCATCTTTTCTAATTATTCGGGATTTATTTACAATTTATGTTCTCATATATATAACTACGTCCGCTGCTGGTTCGAAACGTAGATAAAAATAAGCAAATTGCAAGAGTTAAAGTTGTTTGATGTTTTAGTTAAGGGGCTAAACATGCCATTATTGAAGTTGAGGGGTTAAACATGTCATTATTAAAGTTGAGGGGCTAAAGTTGTTTTAGTTAAGGGCTACACATGTCATTATTAAAGTTGAGGGGCTAAACATGTCATTATTAAAGTGGAGGGGCTAAAGTTATTTGTTATTAAAGTTGAGGGGCTCAAGTTGGTTAATGCCAAAGTTGAGGTGCCAAAGTTGGTTGACGTGACAAAATAGCATATTTTATATAATACAGTATAATTGCTTAAACATTTATATGTGAAATTTGTTCACCATGGATGGAGAAAGTAAATTAATTGGCGGGCTCTTCTGTAAGGAACAAACTTTATATGTTTGACCCGAACATATTTTGGCCCCACCCAACCCGACCTGCGCATTTGGAACAGTTTAAATAACTGTATTAAATGCTTTATTACTACAGGTTCTCATTCCAGTTGCAAATGGATATGAAGATATTGAAGTGGTTACGGTTGTGGACATTCTACGACGGGCTAAGCTAGATGTTACGGTTGCTTCAGTTGAAAAAACTTTGTCGGTTGTCGGGTCCCAAGGAATTAAAATGGTTGCAGACGAGTTACTTAAGAATGCTGCTGAATCAATATTTGACTTAATTATCCTACCCGTGAGTTTAAACATATTCTAATGAATAAGTTACATAGATGGTCCTTGTGGTAAGGTCATAATTCGGTTTTGGCTTTTATTCAAAAATCACGGGTTTGGTTCAAGAACTTTTTGACGTTCCACGTATGGTCCTTTTTTTACCAACATGCGTTACAATACTTATTAAATTTAAGTTAATCGGGGTATAGCAGTTATTTTACCAAAACTTAACTTTTTACGGTCAGTTAGTGCCAAGGATCAAACGTGCGACTTATGAGTGAGAAGTGGGGCCCATAGCCTTACCACTTGATCATCCGTGTAATTTACTTTCATTTTTATTAAATCACAGGGAGGAGTTTCTTGTGTCGAGCGATTACAAAAATCCAGAATTTTGAAGAAGTTGCTTAAAGAGCAAGTTTCTAGTGGACGGAAGTACGGGGCGATTTGCTCTTCACCTTCAATTCTTCATAAACAAGGCCTGCTCAAAGTAAGTTAAAACTTGCAGCACATTGTTTTTGCATAATTATACAACAAAAATTGTTTCATCTTTTTTTGAAATTTATACGTTTCTTGCAGAACAAGAAAGCAACAGCTCATCCCTCTGTGGTGAGCATGCTTGATAGCAACACCATAGTCGGTTCACAAGTTGTGGTTGACGGTACACTAATCACATGTCGCGGTCTCTCAAGTGCCCCGGAATTTGCGTTGGCTATCATCGCAAAGTTTTGTGGGCACGGTCGAGCAAAAAGTGTAGCAACTGGGCTCGTTTTTGAATACCGAGCAAGCTAACTAAGTAGGAAAGCAAAAGTTGATTAAATCTATTACCATTTGGTGGGTGGTTTTATAATCTATACAGCCACAAACCCATGCTGATTGCAAGGGTTATCGGTTAGTTTCAAGAATCAATTCCACAAGAAAGGTTCATTGTGGCTGATCATGTCATGATTCAACTTATTATATGTATTTGGCATGTTGCCACTTGTATAATTTGGAGGTCTAGAATGAATTTGAAAAAAAAGTATTTTATAATTAATTTATTGGTATGTATTTTCTTTTGCAGTTGTAATTACAATGTATAAATTTTTATTATGGTTTAATATGTTAATATTCTAATGTATTAATTATTTAGTAGTAATGGTAGTTCATATCAAAATCTTATTAGTTTGATTTACTAAGTAAGAGTAAATTACACAAAAGGTTTTTGTGATATACTCAAATTATGAGTGGGGAGAAATTACATGTTTGGTCTCAATAGTATGCACAAACATAGCACGTTAGGTCCCTAATTAAGATGAGGGTTAACTTTTTCAGTTAAGTTGTATGTAAAACATCAACCCCTCTTACCCCATAGACACAAACGTATATATACACACTTATACATATATACATATAAATATACAAATAAGAACCACCCAAAATTTGAGAATCGCTTCCTTAGAAACTAGTCACATTTAGTCGTCGGATATGAAAAAAAAAAAAAAAAATAGAAAAAAGAAATCACCAAGTAACATTTTTGTAATTAAGTGAAATTATGAGGTGCTAAAAGGAGACAAGAAAATCATACTATCAAAACAACGTAAATAACTGAAACAAAACATTAGTGGTATATGCATTGCTGGTTAAAATAGAGAGTTTGATCTTGATAGGAAGGTTAAGAAGACAAAATTAAAAAAATAAGGGGAAAATGTATTTTATTCAATCTTATTTCATCTATTCTATTTTTTTTCCTTGTATCTTCAAACCCCAATTTATTTAAAACCCATCATCTTCAATCTTTTCTTCATCAATGAATGGTTTCAATGTGTTTTTCATTTAGTCGTCGGATATGAAAAAAAAAGTTAGAAAAAAGAAAACATCACCAAGTAACATTTTTGTAATCAAGTGAAATTATGAGGTGCTAAAAGGAGACAAGAAAATCATACTATCAAAACAACGTAAATAACTGAAACAAAACATTAAGGTAGCGTTTGGTATGAAGGAATGGAAGGTGGAATGGAATGGATCATTCTAAGGCCATGTGTAGTCATAAAGCCCTTTTAGGGGCGTTATGCGACATGTGGCGCGCCACGTGTGCGGGTGGGCGTTATGGGGCGTTATGCATTTAAGCCCGTAGTCATAAAGCCCCTACCCATCAATACCTAATTATTAATTTTCGTTTTTATTAAATAATTATAAAAACATTAACCTTTTTTTGATTGGTCCAAGCTTAATAACCTTCCTCCCTCACTCCTCCCTCACGCCGCGAACATATTCGCGCCTCCCCCAAATTTCTGAAACATGACGCCTAGGGGGGTGGTGTTCCGGGCGTTTTTTGGGCGCCATGCTTGGCCAAAGCGCCCCATTACACAAGGGCTAATGGAATGATAAGAAACATGTTTGGTTATAATGTGGTAATGGAATGGAGCATTCCAAAGGAATGTAACTCCTTCCAAATATAATAATTTCCATTCCTTGATATGTAGGTGTTTTTTTTTCATTCCTTCAAGGAATGAAAAAAAAAAAATATCTCCTCCTCCTATTATTATTATTTTATTATTATTATTATTATTATTATTATTATTATTATTATTATTATTATTATTATTATGTTTATACTTAATACTTTTATTTCTATTTATATTTATTAATATTCATACTAATATTAATATATATCAAAATCTATTATTATTTTTTATCATAAATATATTATTATTATTATTATTATTATTATTATTATTATTATTATTATTATTATTATTATTATTATTATTATTGAAGCAATTATGTTTTTTGTCGTTTTTAATACAGTTGTGTTTCGTTACTTCATCTTTTTTTTGTTTATCAAACTGTACAAAGTAACGATTCATTCTATTCACAATGAGTAACCAAACATCACAATGGAATGGAATAATCCATTTCATTCCGTTGTTCATTCCATTACCTTGTCCATTCCATTCTCCCATCTATTCCATTACCCCATACCAAACAGACCCTAATGGTATAGTGCATGTATTGATGGTTAAAATAGAGAGTTTGATCTTGATAGGAAAGTTAAGAAGACATTTGGGCCTGAGAATTGAAAAATAAGAGGGAAATGTATTTTAGTCAATTTCATTTTATCTATTCTATTTTTTTTCCTTTGATCTTTAAACACCACTTTATTTAAAACCCATCATCTTCAATCTTTCTTTCACCTTCTCTCTCTAGAATTACTACATCATAGTACGATTTTCTTCATCAATTAATAGTTTTAACGTATTTTTCACTTTTTTGAAGAAACTCAGATAAATTTCATACAATTTCTCACTTATTTCAATTTAACATAATGTGATAGAACATTAGCAATCGGTTGTGATGGGGTATGGTATTGGACTCGACCCGAACGGTCGGACATTCCCGTTATTTATCGCTTATTATATTAATATTTATTATTATTGCTTACTAACCCAACCGCGAGGCCCAACGCGATTTAGTTTACACTACTTTGTGCTGGGGACTTGTAGATAGGGGTGTTCAAAACCGGATATCCAAAATTTCGGATATCCAAATTTCGGATACGGATTCGGATAGTGAATCGGATATCCGAAAATCCAACTTTTTTATTTAATTTTTATTTTTTTTTATCATATTTTCATATTCGGAACCGGATATTTCGGATTGTTTCGGATATCCGAATATAAGTTTTCGGATATTTTTCGAATATTTCGGATGTCACACCCCAACCGATGGCGGAAACATCGGGGTGCGAGCACTAAGCGTTCAGATTGCTCATGAGATTCCATAACACTATTATCTCAATATAGATTAATAGATTTCATGCAAAATTGTCTAACAGAACTTCGACACCAAAATAAACCACAAGTATCAAACAGTACATCGAGTATTAAATATTTTTCATAACATAAATTAACTAGGTGAGTTTCTAAGCTTCATCCTAGCTTGATTTCATGTTATCAGCATCCTATCATCCTGCAACATGTATTAAAATATAGTCAGTACAAAATGTACCGGCGAGTATACAAGTTTGAATAATAGCATAATAGATTAAACAACTCATATCCACAATGTAAGTAATAAAAATAGTTTCAGCCGTGCTAGTGTCGCAGTCCACACAGTGATAGCCCAAGTATCCCGATGCTTTAGTGTTTACCCAAGACTCAAGGTAAACTAGAATCCTCCTAACAATACCCCCATGAGAATAATGGGAGAGGTGCACCTCCTATAGCGCTACTATTATTAAGGCGGAACTACACACCCTGGATTAAATGTCACATAACACAAAATAGAATACTAGAATGCACAAGTTTCACATACACGTAGGATAGACTTTAGTTTGCAAAGTCTCAAGTTTCGTAGTTTAATAGAATACATGTTACATCCCAAAGTTTAAAGCAAAAAGGGATCGAGTATACTCACAGTGATTGCTTAACAGTATAGACTGTTATTGGATCAAAGGGAGCTCTTTTAGGATTAGCCTGATTAGATTGCAATATATAAGAGTCGGGAAGAATAACGTGATTACATAAAGTGTCGGATCAGCTCACTGGATCGAATGGCTGTCCGATCGGATGGCTGTCCGATCGGGTTGCCATTCGAGTGAGTGACTGAAGTGTGCAAGGGACGGGTGGCTGTCTGATCGGATGGCTATCCGATCGGATTGCCAGTCGAGCGTTGCGACAAGGTGTGAGGGGACGGGTGGCTATCCGATCGGATTGTCACTCGTTCCACGTGTCAAGTTTCAAAGTTGCCGTTTAAGTGCCTTGGTTACCCAGATCAGATGGCTGCTCGATCGGATGGCTATCCGACCGGGTTGCCACTCGTCCGAGGTTTCCAAAGTTTTAAGTTTCAGAAAAACTTTCTAAGTGTTGAAATGATGTGAGACAAGTGTCATCTGATCGGGTGGCTATTCGATCGGATGGTCATCCGATCGGACTGTCACTCGATCGGGTGATCCTTGTCCCGTTTGTAATTTTGTAAAATTTCTGAGTTTAAAGCTTAATGATGACGGCATGGTACGTATTGAGACAACGGTAAACTCATCGTCTTACAGCCGTTCTGTTTGGATGGGAATCACCCCTATCCGGTCAGTTGTCTGTTTGCAACGGTTTATGTCAGAATCCGTTCCAGGGTCGTCTTCTCCGGCACAATCCGTTTCCAAACCTACTCTAGACTACTCATCAAGTCTACAGTCCGTTTATGCCCGGATCCCACCGTTTAATGAAAGATTGAAGAAAGATGAGGAAAAACGTAAGTTTTATTATGAAAAATCCTAGATCTAGCTTGGATTTGGTGCAAAACACTTGAAATTCCTTAGATCTGAGCTAGATCTTACCAAGAATGACATCATATAATAGTTTGTATAAACCACCATGATGACATTATCCTCACAAGCTTAGATCCAAGAGATTTCATGGTGAAAAGTGAGATTTCAAAGGTGAATCACGTAGAGAATGAAGTGTAGATCAAGGAAGTACAAGAATCTGGTGTAAAACGTACCGAAATCGCTAAGAAAATGAGGAAAAGTAGTGTGCGTGCGTCTGTTCGAGTAAGGCTGTCACATCAGTGAGAATGGTGATGTGACAGGCCTATTTATAGTGTGAGAGGAGATTTAGGAGGTGGTGCACGGATAGGATGGCGGGCCGATCGAGTGGCCGTCTGATCGGGTGGTCATCCGATCGGGTGGCTATCCGATCGGATGGTCATCCGATCGGATTGCCACTTGGTCAGTCCCATCTTTTCCGCATTCCCGTCTTTGACTCGTTTTGCGAATTAGATTAAGCATTGCGTATTATTTAGTAATAGCATAACTAGAATACATCATAAACACCAAAAAGTTTTCCAAGAATAATAGATTCCGCAAGTGTCAAAACTCCAGTCTCTCGTTCAAGCAAGAATCAAGTTTTACGAGCCTCAAGAGTCAAGCACCAAATAAGTATCTAGAATTAGACATTCCTAGTATATATAGACTTAAGCATTCCAAACATAGATTTAGACATTCCAAGCACATAGAATTAGGCATTCAAAGCATAGATTTAGGCATTCAGAACATAGATTTAGACATTCCAATCTAGCAAGGTATCACACATTATATAGTACAGGGACTAAACTTACCAATAGATAACATTCAGGGGCTAAATCAGTCAAAAGCCTAAAGTTTAGGAACGCTGGGCGTTACATCAGATATTTTCAGATACTTCAGATATTTTCGGATATTCGGATATCCGGAAAAAATAAAAATTAAATTCTTGGATATTTCGGATATCCGAAAAATTTTAAAATCACTATCCGAATCCGAAAATTTCGGATATCCGAAATTTCGGATTCGGATATCAGATATTTCGGATCGGATTTTCGGATACGGATAGTTTTGAACACCCCTACTTGTATAGATAACTCCTAATTGGGCCTGACTCATTGAGGTTAGGGGAGGCTCATGTCTCCTATATAAAGAGGTGTTCACCTCATTATTAGGGCACAAGAGATGGAGCCACCACACTTTTTGTAGCTAAAAATAGGAGATTCTTCCCCTACCGGCCATCTCTATATCTCCACTTTTCTATCTTTTCCATTGCAAATCTAAATTTAAGAGTAAGAACAAGTTGTGATTCTCCATCCTCTCAGATAAAACGGTCCAACTCACTCCAGCGGTGAATCCGTGTTTCTTCATTGGCACGAGTAGACCCCACAGCGCAAGCACACTCTGGACAGACTCCGCTGCGCAAGCCCACTCCGTCTTGTCGGATATACTCCGCCACGCGGGGTGAGTAGTCCCCGCGGGCCGAAGAACACACTCACCGGAGACCCGCGCGCACGTGGGCAACACCCCACGCATGTCTTTGGCACGCCGGACACGCACGCGCGAGCATGTCTGCAAGGCGCTAGAGATGAATCCTTTCCGCCGATACATTTAACAGAAAAAAACAAAAGAACTATACTCTATACCATGGCAATATATACCATGGCACTACATACTCTTTATGTGTTATTTTTTTTGCTTCTAAAAAAGCTAAAGATGTTTTTGTGGTGGTTATATTTTTGGAGAAACAAGATAAAAGGTACTTAATATTATGTCTGCATTCACATATGTTTGTTTTTCAAACTCTCATCACAACTCACAACTTTTCACACAAATCACCCCATCAAGTATTATATAGGGACATTTTTAATCCCTTGGTAATTAACACATTTTGTCTTGGACCAAGCTAAGACCACTCATAGTGGTGCCAAAATCGGGCGTTTTTTGGGAAATTAACACCCCAAAACGCCAAACATACGCCCCCCGGGAGTTGTTTTTGAAAAAATGGTATATGGTGTTCTTAATTCAACGCCCAATAATTAAAAAAAATAATGATTGGGTAATTATGGGAGTGTCACGTTTCGAAAAACACCCAAGGGTTGGGGCATTATCCCACTACGCCCATTTCTTCAAAACGCCTCTTTGTTGACTAGGACGACACGTGGCAGACAACACCCAAAGATGGGACATTATTCACCATAACCACTACGCATGGTCTAAGATGCCCACTGTCTTAATATAAAAGGATATAATTTTATGAACTATTGGAAAAACAATGTCTTTAGGATTTTATTTATTTTCATATAACAATAAATTTCTAGACATGATGCAAAATCAAGACCATATCTATCTTTGCCAATACAAGGTATAATATTTTATAGTGAATGGCCCCGCAAATGTTATAAAGTGACACTTCTATTAATATCAAGTGTCATGCCTTTTAAACATATATGAATGGCTTCAACGTCGTCTAGCATATTATAACAATACGTGCATGACTTTTAACTAATATGGACATTGTAGGTGCATGGAATGTCTGTTGACTACGTTTGCATTGATTTTTAGGTCAAGATAGGTTAGTTTGGAGCTTGGAAATCAAATTTAGGGTTTAATATTATAGATTTTTCTTATATGAACATTTAGATAGGTGATTTCGCTTATAGGTCAATTAGGGTTTCGCTCTTGAGGTTATCAGGGGGTTTCGCTGATTTGGTTCACATGGGGTTTCGCTTATATGGCTGCCATATAAGCGAAATCAGTCTACCTATATATACCCTCATGTGTGATTTCATTTGGAACTTGGAGCGAAACCTGGTCATATGCTTTGTAACGAAACTCTGTCAAAATCGATTCAGAAAGCATCAATATAGAAGGAAATTGAAAGGAACTGCTGTGTTACTTCATTTACACTGATTCCGCCTTTGTATTTGAAGATGAACTGCCTTATACTGACTGTTTAAGGTCGCAAACCGGTCCAACAAGTGGTATCAGAGCTCAGGACGAGGAGTTCATACTACTACAGCTTGATTCTACCAGATTCTCTTACTTCTACTCGCTTTCTCTCATACATTTTCGATTTGAACTGGTTCCTACGGTTGAAATGACCTGATTTTCAAGTATAACGTGTAAAACATACAATTAACAAACCCTAGAAAGAACCAGGTTAATATACAGCTTAAAAATGGTAAAAGTTGGTTAAAAACTGGGTTTCGCTTTTACGGTAATCGAAGGATTTCGCTCATAAATGCTTGATTTCGCTTATCTGAACATCTGATTTCACTTATTTGAACATCAGATTTCGCTCATATAGACAAAAACAGATTTCGCTCATAAGGACATTTCTGATTTCGCTTATCTGTCATTCACACCTGATTTCGCTTATCAGTCAGTTATTGATTTCGCTTTTGTGACATCTTACTGATTTCGCTTATCAGTCACAAATTGGTGATTTCGCTTTTGTGTCATCATTTTTCAAAATTTCGAAAATTTTTCTAAGTGATTGCTGATTTTACAGGAACATTCAAGATGGATGACATATTCTTGAACCCGTTTAGTGACATGTACGCATTTGCTGGAAATTCGGGAGACGATACATCTTCAAGTAACAACAATGAAAACCCGCCAAATGCAAAGAAGAAATTATCAGATGCTTTGGAAGTTGAAAGTGCGTTCGGAACTTAGAACAAACTGCCGAAGTTGATGGCTATTGAGGATTATAGTCGGTGGGCAAAGAAATTCGAAGATTGGTTGATGGCATTTGCGTTTCCTAGTTGGAAGAATCTCAAAAATGGCTACGATAGTGGAGGCAAAAAGGGTGAAATGTTATCATCATCCGAGGAGATAGAATCGTTTGTTTCCGAGCAGAAATATGTCGCATTACTATTTCAATCAGTTCGAGAAGATATAATGTCTTTGATTGACTATTCTAGTTCTAAAGATCTCTGGGAAAAATTAGGAAAGAAATGTATAGGTAGTGAAGAAATCAAGAAAAACAAAAAGAAACTACTTAGGAAAGAGTTTGATATGTTTGGGTGTTTAAAGAATGAGTCAGTTTCAAAAATGATCGAGAGGTTTGGACACCTGAAGCTGGAACTAGCTAGACATGGTATTAGGTATCCTGAAGATGAGCTAGTTGACAAACTGTTCGATTCATTGCCAGACGAGATGGATTGGCGATATTATGCGCTGATGCTGAAAAATACTATCAAGTCACCAGAAGTGTTAACTCTAGATTTGCTGATTGAGAAACTCGAGAGTCACGAATTGGAATTGAAGAAGACATTCAAAGTCAATCACTCATCTTACCAGCAGAATTTGGATTTGTATTATCCAAAGAGCATGATGCCAAAAGCAACTTCTCTCAAGATTGCGTTTTCTGCTGAGAATGTGTCCACAACTAGCAAAGAAAGTCAAAGCAGTCAAAGCTGTGAAAATCACAGTGGTTATCACAGTGGTTATCACAGTGGATCTTCATCATCTGCAAGTCATTCTGATGCAAAGAATCGTTTTCAATGTAACATTGCAATAGACTTAAAGAATGCTCAGAATTTTGATGAGGAATCTGCTAAACAACAGATGATTTTCCTAGCATCTGTGTTGGAATCGCATGAAGGGTTAGTAGCAGGGAAGATAGGCAACACCAACTTAACGAAAGAGGACTATGATCAAATAGATCCTGAAGAAATGGAATTAATCGACATTCGTTGGTGCATGGCCAGTGCTGTTCGTCGAGCACAGCGTTTCATGGAAATAACCGGCAGGAAGACAATTGGTGGTCCATCTACCAAGCTGGGGTTTGATAAGTCCAAGGTGACGTGCTTCAAGTGTAAGCAGAAAGGTCACTTCAAGCGAGAATGCAGAAACGCATATGCTAATGAGTCAGAGAACCCGTTCAGAGAAGACTATTACAAGAAGGCAATATATCATCAAAACAAATCGGAGCCGCCAAGAATGAAGTAGATTGAAGAGAACAAAGAGAAATCTAGAGCTCTTGCGGTGATTTATGATGATGAGGGTTACGACTGGAGTGAAGAGGTTCTACCGGAGGAAGATACGGTTGGTTACGCTTTCATGGCAAAAAATGAACCTATTCCGTGGAAAGACAACAGAACTGAAGAGCAGAAGTATAAATACAGAAAAATGTTAGCTGAAAACAGAATCACTCGAGTATCTGGTATCTATTTGGAAGCGAAAAGAGCAAGAAGATGGGATCCAGACAGGGAGTGTTATCTTGATCCATATGGAAACATTGCTATTGATCACAACACTCTTGATATAGAAGCCATAATCAATGAGTTCAAAATTGATGATGATTATTGGCAGAATAAATGGTGGGGAACTGGAGACGAGAAAGAGAAAGAAGAGAAAGAGAAGAAGGAGAAAGAAGAGAAAGAGAAGTTAAAGAAAGTTGATATCGGAATCATTGACACTACTCAGGAGTTGACTGCTGAAAATCTCGGAAAGATGGCTGATAAGGTGCTGGCAGCTAAGGCGATTAAGGTAGACTCTAACTCCGTGTCTGAGTCTAAAAGCCAGGCCAGTTCAAACACGTCAACGGCTGAAACAGGTAAGAAAGTCAATGGGAATGTTGATTGCAAAAATTGCATCAAAGAATGCAAATTTTGTAACACAGTCACGTATCTCAACGGTAAGAAAGTTGAAGATCTGACAGCAAAAGTCAGAAGCGTTGAGGATCAAATTCTTGATCGTGACAAAATGGTTAAAGCTTCAACAGAACGGATAAAAGAATTAACTATTAAAATTGAAAATGATAAAACTGATCATGAAAGGATAAGAAAAGAAAATGAAAAGTTAGTTCTTGAAAACCGTCAAATCACTGAAAAATTAGAGAAGCTGAAAACCACAATGAAAGATAATGATGATCGAAATGGTAAAACTTATAAAGAAAACATTCAACTAAAAGCAGTGCTTAGAGTAAAAGAAGAATCAATCAACCAACAACTGGATGAAATCGCTAAACTGAAACTTAAATTTCAAGAGGCTGAAATTGAAAACGAGCGAATCCAGTTGAAGCTTAACAGTTACAGCTCCGCAAGCTTTGTTTTGCAACACATTGTTCCCAAACCCATCAGGAAAAACAAAGCTGGCGAAGATGTTTATTCTGATGGAACCGGGGTGGGTTTTCATAGAGTTCCACCGCCGATTTTGGATAATTACACGAAAAAGCAATCTGGGTTGGTTGAAATTGAGGAAGAGAATGAAATGAAACTTCCGGATTCAATTAATGTCACGTTCACATCTTCCAATGACGATAGTGTCCAACATGATGTTGTAAAAAGTGTTGTTGAAAATGTGCTAAAAACTGATAGTGACACTACTGAGGAAGATGGATGTTTCTTGGACAAATACATTCCGAAACAAAAGTCCAAGAACAACTTAAATGAAGAATCAAATCTTGTCATGTACAAGATGTTGGGTTCAGATAAGTTGTTTTCAGATTCAGAGTTTCCCATTGAGAATGCGAATGTGAAGAAGTTAACAAATGTTTTCAAGTTAGTCGAAGTCGAATTGTCAGAAGTGAACAATCTGAGTCAAATACAGAGAAAAATGAGTTTTGAAAAAGATAAAGCTTACTACAAGAAATCTGTAGTTCCACCGCGTTTTTATAATAACATTCGAAACAACTGGTCGGGTGGTTATAAGGGGGTAAGTCTTGTCAGAAGAGATATGATCAAAACAAGAGGTTTGTTGAGAAGAAAAAGTTTGTGAACAGTTCGAGTTCACTTGCTGATGAAGATAAAGAGATTTTTTCAAAATCAAATGAAGAGTTCTTTGAGAAGAGAGCTTCACAGGCTCAGTCTGAAGGCACAAGTCGAGTGGTTGATACTCGAACATGTTTTAGATGTAATCAAGTTGGTGACATTGCACGAAAATGTACCAACGTGAAGCCTAAGACTGAAACTGTGAAGATTCAACAGAAGAAAGTTGAGGTGAAGGGTAAAGCACCAATCGTTGTTGAGAAAAAGAGTGTGAAAAATGACAACATCAAAGTGAAAAATGAACCCGTAAAGAAGTCAGTAACTAAAAATGACAAATTTTACAAACGGGTTGCACTATCTCAACAAGTTTGGAAACCTAAAGCTGAGAAAAAGATGTCATCTTCTGAGGATTCAATTCCGATTGATTATGATGCAAATTTTCCACCTCTGAAGGCTGAAAACTTTAAAATTCAAGTTGCGAGAGTTAAAACTGTCAAGGTTACACCCAAGGCTGATGAGGCCTGGGTGGACTCAATGTTTGACTAAACAGTTTGCATTGCCGGAGCTTCCTTGATCGCGAAGCATGAATCGGCATCTTTATTGAAGTGTTTAAATCATATTGTTATATGTGCAGGATCTTCCGAGATTAGTTTCACGTTGGATTATGGACAGTGGAGCGTCTCGACATATGACCGGGAAGACTGCATTGTTATATGATGTGAAGAATATTAATGGAGGATATGTTGGTTTTGCGGGTAATCAAGGAGGAAGGATTATTGGTGAAGGAACGTTATCCAACGGGATTGTGACGTTTAAGAGAGTTAACTACATTGCTGAGCTGGAGAACAATCTGCTGAGTATCTCGCAGATCTGTGACAGGATGTATACCACTCACTTCACTGATAAAGAATGTTTGATCTTGAAACCAGGATTTGTTATCCCTGAGGAATGGATTATTATGAGGGCACCGAGAGTTAATGATCTGTACGTGTTGGATATGAGTGTAGCTACGACAACCACGGGTCAAGCTCATTGTTTCGTGTCCAGAGCAACTGAAAAAGAATCAAGATTGTGGCACCGGAAGATGGGACATATACATCTTAGAAAAATGAATCACTTGGTGCACAATGATTTAGTTCTTGGAGTTCATGTCAAAGGTTTTCATCTGGAAGGGGAGTGCATTAGCTGTGTTAAAGGCAAGCAGAAGAAAAAGTCACACCCTACAAAGCAAGTCAATTCAGTCTCAAGACCCCTGGAGAGACTTCACATGGATTTGTTTGGTCCGGTGAATGTCAAGAGTATTACGGGAGATAAATATTGTCTTGTGGTTACTGATGATTATTCCAGATTTTCATGGGTTTCTTTCTTGAAGTCGAAAGACGAAACGTTTGACATCTTGATGGCGTTGTTCAAAAGAATTGAGAATCTGTACCAAAGGCATATCAAAAGAATTCATAGTGACAATGGTACTGAATTCAAGAACAGCAAGATGGAAGAATTTTGTGATGAAAGAGGTATATTGCGTGAGTTTAGTGCTCCGTATACTCCGCAGCAGAATGGAGTCGCAGAACGCAAAAATTGGACGCTAATCGAGACAGCCTGAACAATGCTCGCAGATTCAAAGTTGCCAATTAATTTTTGGGCTGAAGTTGTTTCCGCCGCATGCTATACGCTCAACAGGGTTCTCACTGTCAAGAAGTTCAACAAAACATGCTTTGAGCTGATTAATAACCGCAAACCGAATTTGAAGTATCTAGAACCGTTCGGGTCACCTTGTACAGTTATAGAGCCTCATGGAAAAGTTTGGTCCGAAGTGCATTGAGGGAATATTTGTTGGTTATTCAAGTCCTTCGCGACGTGTCTTCGTTCCAAGTGAGAAGCGGATTATTGAAGCTGCAAATGTTGAATGTCAAGGCTATACTATGCCGCCACAAAATCCAGGAGATTCATGGCGTTATCATTATGACAAGTTGTGGGAATCATTTGACATGACAGAAGAAGAAGATGAAGAAGAAGATTTCTTTGATAAGTTGGATATTTTGCGTGAATACGAGTCACAGCAAAGGTTCCCAGCTGAGTATTCAAGGCGACCACGGGAAACTTCAAATGATGATGAAGCAGGTCCGAGTAATGCTGATGAACACGATGATGTCCAACAGAATGAAGTTGCTCAAGATAATCAGTCAGTTGAGAATGATAATCAAGAATCTGAGAATATGCCGATCTTTGATCATGGAGATTCAGATTCTGAGAGGGAGCAGATTCAGATTTCAAGTCAAACAAACCAAGTTGGTGAAGAAGATGCAGATCAGAATGTTACTAATCTGGAGGGCAATGTAGATGTTCCAAGCGAAGTGATGCCGCAAACTCTTTCATATCATCCAGAGGAGTTGATCATAGGAGAATTGCAAGTAGGCGTTCGCACGAGACGTCAAATTGACCAGGGCCTTACATGTTTTTATTCTACAGTAGCACCTTTACAAACTGAATTTTCATTAAGTTGTTTCATTTCGCAGATCGAACCGCGAACTTACAAAGAGGCGCTTACTGAAGACTCTTGGGTCATTGCGATGCAAGAAGAGTTAAGTCAGTTTGAAAAGTTAGGAGTGTGGAAGTTAGTGGATTTACCGGATGGTCAAAGGAAAATCAATACGAAATGGGTATTCAAGTGTAAGAGAGACGACAGAGGAGTTGTTGTAAGGAACAAAGCTCGACTCGTTGTTCAGGGCTTTAGTCAACAGAAGGGGATTGATTTTACAGAAGTCTATGCTCCTGTGGCACGACTAGAGGCAATCAGAATTTTCCTTGCATTTGCGTCTTGGAAGAACTTCAAAGTATATCAGCTAGATGTAAAATCGACGTTTCTTTATGGGAAGGTTAAAGAGGAGGTCTATGTCGGTCAGCCGCCGGGCTTTACTGACCCAATCCACAAAAACAAGGTCTACTTATTGGACAAAGCGCTGTATGGTTTACACCAGGCCCCGAGAGCTTGGTACGAGACTTTGTCTCAACACCTACTAGCCAACAAGTTCATTCGTGGAAAAGTGGATGCCACTCTCTTCACCAAGGTCGTCGATGGACATCTTCTGATAGTACAGATTTATGTGGATGATATAATCTTTGGGTCGACAAATGAGAATCTGTGCAAAGATTTCGAACAGGTGATGAAGCAAAAATTCGAAATGTCATCAATGGGGGAGATGAAATTCTTTCTGGGTCTTCAAGTTGAACAACTACCTGAGGGAATTTTCATTCACCAGACGAAGTACGTTCGTGATATTCTAGAGAAATTTGGGATGTCAAGTTCTACTCCAGCTGCTACCCCACTTGCAACAAATCATGGGATTCACCCAGATCTCACCGGAGACAGGGCTGATGAAACGTTCTACCATTCCATGATAGGTTCTTTGATGTATTTAACTGCTTCACGTCCTGATATCATGTACCCAACGTGCCTCGCAGCAAGATATCAATCTAACCTGAGAGCTTCGCACATGATTATTGTAAAGAGGATATTACGCTACCTGAAGGGAACTCCTACATTGGGGTTATGGTATCCCAGGAAAGGCGACTTTACGCTCGAAGGGTATTCCCATTCAGATTTCGGATGCTGCAAAGTCAATACAAAATCAACAACTGCAGGATGCCAGTTCTTTGGACCTAGATTGGTTATCTGGTAGTGTAAGAAACAAACGTCTGTGGCGTTATCTACATGTGAAGCGGAGTACGTTTCTGCTAGCAGTTGCTGCTCTCAGATCCTGTGGATACAGCAACAGATGCGCGACTACGGTTTGCAGTTTCTTAACACACCTCTTTTTGTTGATAATGAGGCCGCTATAAATATAACAAAGAATCCAGTACATCACGCTAAAACTAAACATATAGAAATTCTTCATCACTTTATTCGCGATTGTTTCGAGAAAAAGTTGATACGAATTGAGAAAATCCACACTGACGAACAGAAAGCTGATTTACATACCAAAGCTTTTGATAAAAATCGGTTTAAATATTTGTTAAAACTGAATGGTATGAAGCTTCTTTCGGTGTCGGATGGCATAATTGGCGTTGATGAGAGTACTGTTGCGGATGAAGACGAAAAACAATCTGCAATGGTTTGTCGATTTTTTACTTATTTTGGTATTTAGGGGGAGTAGATAGTAAATAGTATATTTTTAGAAAATACAAAAACAGTAAAAAATGCAAAAATACAAAAACATGATAAAATTTCAAAATCCAAAAACAATATAAAATCTGAAAAAGAGCTTGTGTATAAAGGGAAAATGATAGTACATTGGCTAGACGATTACAGTATGCTAAAGAATTGTAAAGTTTAAATGAGTTAAACAGTCTCACTAATGATGTGTCGATAGGTTTTCGCACATTTAGTAGATTTATTCGGGATATAAACCTAAAATTTCAAACTTGCGAATTTCATGGGGAACACTACTTGGACATATAGGTAACCCCTGAAATCTCGTTTGAAAGGTCTCGTATTCTGATATACTAGGTTTTTATACTCAATGATGTCTGGGGTATTATTCCGGGACTTCTGCTGAACGGAAGTTCTGACCTAGTCCTTGGATAATACTTTTCGCAAATGCTTGAAATATAGCATAAGCCCTCAGCTGATTAAACAATAAGATTGATACTCATTGCTGTTGTAGCTAAAAGATCCTCTAAAGGGGACATACCGTAAAGTCGAAGCTGATATCTCTCTGCGCATACGAAAGTATCGACCTGAGATCCCTCGGCCCTCGCATTACCTAATTTATGTACAGACTTCATTGTAGTATACTCACCTGTAAGACTGAATATTGAGATTCTGGATACGGGAGTATATTCAAGAGGTAGGACACATGAATGAACTAAGTTCATAAGTCATCTAAATCGTATCCTGAGTAAATTGAAATTTGTGTGGGAATTTAAGATGGATCAGTATATCGACAATCGAGGTGAATTGTTTAAGTCTGAGTATGAAATGAAGCTTAATGGTACTTGTAATTTGTCTGAAAAACTGATATGATTCCCTGACACGCTCGCCAAAAATAAGTTTGTAAATAGTATACTTTGTTTATTTTCTGCAATGTAAGTTTCTGTATTTCATTTCTTAGTTTAGAACACTTTATTAAAAATCCAAAAAGATTTTATTTCTGCTTTATTTTTGACAAACCAAAGTGGAGAGTTAATTGTTGGATTCTCGAAGATTGAAGCAGATGCAGGAAAAGTTCTGAGCTGAAGAATGAGGAGAGTGTCAGAGTTTGAGTATATTTCAAGTTAAAAACAAGTTCATTAATTTGATGCTTGTTATTTTCAGAAAATGTTTGAAATTGTTATTTCAAAATCAGTTTGATTCGTCAAATGATCAACCAAGGTCATTAAATTGAACTTGGTAGATTAATTGAGTAATCAGGGTCATTAACTTGGACCTGAATACTTGAGTGGATGTTTAGAACTGATAGAATGTGTTTTTGTGAAAAGATAGATTGTAATGATTGATGTTTGAGACACAGGTTTTGAATTTCATCATTCCCACGGATGATAATTGTCAAAGCTTGAACCAGATCAAGATCTCAGATTCTAGCATATTGAGAGGGGGAGTCTGTGAAAGGGGGAGTCTGGATCAACGGTCAAAGGGAAGTTTAAAGATGAAGACAGGACAAGATTGTGAACTTGTGAAGATAGAATGCTTATGATGAAAAGACAGAGTTGGAGAAAAGACCAAGACTGAAGACTCGGAGCTGAAGACTTCGTCAACATCCAAGGGGGAGTCTGTAGGTGCATGGAATGTCTGTTGACTACGTTTGCATTGAGTTTTAGGTCAACATAGGTTAGTTTGGAGCTTGGAAATCAAATTTAGGGTTTAATGTTATAGATTTTGCTTATATGAATATTTAGATAGGTGATTTCGCTTATAGGTCAATTAGGGTTTCGCTCTTGAGGTTATCAGGGGGTTTCGCTGATTTGGTTCACATGGGGTTTCGCTTATATGGCTGCCATATAAGCGAAATCAGTCTACCTATATATACCATCATGTGTGATTTCATTTGGAACTTGGAGCGAAACCTGGTCATATGCTTTGTAACGAAACTCTATTAAAATCGATTCAGAAAGCATCAATATAGAAGGAAATTGAAAGGAACTGCTGTGTTACTTCATTTACACTGATTCCACCTTTGTATTTGAAGATGAACTGCCTTATACTGACTGTTTAAGGTCGCAAACCGGTCCAACAGACATATTTCATATTTACTAGGCCAGGAGAACTCAAATTATTTAGAAAGGTAGTGTTACATACTTCTTTCAATAAAAATAAGTTGCCTAAGTTAAGCACGTGAAATCAATTCATGGACACGGTTATCATTTTAAAAAATTAATAGCCAGGTGGTATTAGCGCATACTTGTATCGTTGCTTATTACTATTCAAGTGAAATGCTATTAATATTTGTTTAACAACATGTGAGTCGCCATTCGCACATGCTACTTTACATATGAGCACGCCAACCTCCATGCGAATCTGTTCCTCTACTTACGAGCACGCCAGTCTCCTTGCGAGTCAGTTATCGCCATATCTCCTTGTGAGCCTGCTGCTCTACGTACGAGCACGTAAGTCGCCATACACGCATGCTCCTCTAATTATGAGCATCTCAGTCTCCATGTGAGCCTGCTGCTCCACATACGAGCACGTAAGTAGCCATACGCACATGCTCCTTTACTTATGAGCACGTAAGCCGCCATACGCTCATGCTCCGTTACATATGAGCACGCCAGTCTCCATGCGAGCCTGCTGCTCCACATACGAGCATCTCAGTCTCCATGCGAACCCGCTGCTCCACATACGAGCATCTCAGTCTCCATGCGAGCCTCCTGCTCCACATACGAGCACGTAAGTCGCTATACGTGCATGCTCCTTTACTTATGAGCACGTAAGCCGCCATACGCGCATGCTCCATTAAACATGTGCATGCTAGTCTCTATGCGAGCCTGCTGCTCTACATACGAGCATCTCAGTCTCCATGCGAGCCTTCTGCTCCACATACGAGCATTTCAGTCTCCATGCGAGCCTGCTGCTCCACACACGAGCATGTAAGTAGCAATACGTGCATGCTCCTTTACTTATGAGTACGTAAGCCGCCATACGTGCATGCTCCGTTATATATGAGCATGCGAGTCTCCATATGAGCCTGCTGCTCTACATACGAGCATCTCAGTCTCCATGTGAGCCTACTACTTCACATACGGGCATCTCAGTCTCCATGTGAGCCTGCTGCTCCACATACAAGCACGTAAGTCGCCATATGCGCATGCTCCTTTACTTATGAGCACGTAAGTCGCCATACGCACAATCTCCATTACATATGAGCAAGCCAGTCTCCATGCGAGCCTGCTACTCTACATACGAGCATCTCAGTCTCCATTCGAGCCTGTTGCTCCACATACAAGCATGCAAGTTGCCATACGCGCATGCTCCTTCACTTATGAGCATGTAAGCCGTCCTACGTGCATGCTCCGTTAGATATGAGCACGCCGGTCTCCATGCGAGCCAGCTGCTCTACATACGAGCATCTCAGTTTTCATACGTGCCTGCTGCTCCACATACGAGCATCTCAATCTCCATGCGAGCCTGCTGCCACATACATGCACGTAAGTCGCCATACACGCATGCTCCTTCACTTATGAGCATGTTAGTCGTCATACATGAATGCTCCGTTACATATGAGGTATGGTGTTGGACCCGACCCGAACGGTCGGACATTACTGTTACTTATCGCTTATTATATTAATATTTATTATTATTGCTTAGTAACGCAACCGCGAGGCCCAATGCGATGTAGTTTACACTACTTTGGGTTGGGGACTTGTAGAGATAACCCCTAACTGGGCCTGGCCCATTGAGGTTATGGGAGGCCCATGTCTCCTATATAAAGAGGTGTTCACCTCATTATTAGGGCACAAGAGGTGGAGCCACCACACTTTTTGTACCTGGAAATAGGGGTTTCTTCCCTTACCGACCATCTCTACATCCCCACTTTTCTATCTTTTCCATTGCAAATCAAGATTCAAGAGGAAGAACAAGGTGTGATTCTCCATCATCTCAGAGAAAGCGGTCCAACTCACTCCAGTGGTGAAACCGTATTTCTTCAGGTTGAAACGAGTATTTCTCTTCTCAAATTTCTCACAAACTTTTCTAGTCAAAGAGAAGATATTTATGTTCTTACTTTCTCTTAATGTATTAATGTGTTTAGCCAAAACAGTTATATAATTATGATATGAAAGCCTAATATATATTCAAGTAAAATATGTCCATCCTTGATCCTCCATTTCAGTTTCAGTAGTGTGTTTCACCAAAAAAGAGCACATCCAGCCAAAAACCTTGTCCTCCTGCTGCATCTCATTTCTTTAAGCATTTTTCCTACAAGTAAAAAAAAATAGCAAACTTACATCAGCAAAAATTAAATAATAAGCTTCAACTCACATTTTTCCTACAAGTAAATTATAACAACAAACTTACATTTTTCCTACAATATATTTACATGGTTTGATCATAAACTTCAACTATTTGACATGAATAAATATGACAAAATTTGGAACATAAAATGTATATTTACCTCGTCTCATCACCATCATCATAATCATACCCAATTGTTTGACAAGAAGCTCCACTTTCTTTTAAACAAGTTGCTATGTATATCAAAAATATGAAACACAATTAGTGTATAAAAATAAATTAACTGTAGACGTAATCAAATGATGTTACCTCTTATTTCATTTAATAACCAACTTTGAGCACACATTAATGCTTCCAAGGTACTTGGATGAAGACGGCTACGATGAGGACTTACCAATCTACCACTTGTGCTAAAAGAAGACTCCGAGGAAACGGTTTACGGTTGTTATGGGGATTGCCAATACATCTCGGGCTATCTTTTGGAGTATCGAGCACTTTAAGCCATTGGTTTTCAACCAAGCTAGTATATCAAGTTCCATGTCTGGCGGACAAACTTTCTCTTGAAGGTAATGGTCAAGCTCTAATATGATACCTCCTATAACAGTCAATTGTAGTTTTTATTTGAAACGATACTAAAATATATATATAATCACCAAATGTGGTAAAAGAAATCATACCTGAAGTATTCTCCTCGGCGACAAATAATGAATAGTCCTCAAACAATTCACTTTCACTCTTATCTTTATTTGAAGTTGACCCATCATAGCCATGGTTCCTTGCATTCTCATAACCTTTTCTTTTATAGTCTTCAAACAATTCATACATAAATGTTCTATGCTTCTCAATTTCAGCACTTGCAACTTTTACAGAACCGTAAAGTTTTGGAAATGAATGCTTCACAATGGTCAACTTGTAACGGGGATCTAAAATGGCTGCTGATGTGTGTAGAATGCAACATATAAATTACATCAATTGAGGCATAAAACTAACCCTTTTTAGTACTAATGTTGGAAAAAACGCGTTTCTTTCTTCCTTTTGAATTTACAGGACTAAACGAGCTTAAAAGAACAAAAGGAACAAATAAGCAGCCAGAACCAACATAAATACAAGAAGTAATAACGTGACATGCCAGACCCCTCGGCAGCATCCCCAAAGCAAAAATAAGAAGACAGAACCTGACCACGAGGCCGTCCCCAGCCAGGCATGGGGCGTGGTCAGGCCCTGCACAAAAAAGACAAACTCTGCAGAAGCTTCTACACCCACCACGGGGCCGTACCCAGCTCACCATGGAGCGTGGTCAACTCTTAGATTTGCAGAATCTTGATAGTACAGCAAAGAGTTGACCAAGGGGTCGTGCCCAGAAGACACGGGGTTGTGTGGGGCCCTCTGCTGACAATTGCATTAAATGAAGGAAGAGAAGAAGGATGGCCAAGGGCCGTGTCCAATGGACCCGGGGCCGTGGCCAGGGCTCTGTTCTGGCTATAAATAGGGGTGCTTGGTTCACTTCAAATACATCCCTTGGTAAACCACTTCTCTCCCACTTTGCCACCAATCCACCACCACTACAACACCAACACCCACCACCATCATCCATCTATCATTTTTAGAGTGTGTAGTAGTCTCGGGATCCAAGATTGATCGTAAGAGTTCTTGTCAATCAAGGCCATGTTTGACTAATCTCTTAAAGCGCGTTAACTACCTGGAAGGGGGTTAGTAGGGTGGTTTGGTAAAGTTTTTGTCTCGTTCAGTGTATAGATCCTGCGAGGATTTGGTTCAAGCTTACTAGGACTCCCTCCAATGCCCAATGGCATTGCATGGCAGGGGTGCGAATAGCTTCAACCCCTCATATGTAAACTACTATTAATACTTTAACCTGACTTCTTGGGATTTTATCCTTGCTGACTCAAACCACTTAGCTGAGGGTAACATCACCTTCAAAAGAGGGGCCTACCACTTTTCACATTAATAACTTACTTAATTGTGTTTCAATATTCCGACCATTTGTGATTGTATCCCTGCTGACTCAAACCATTGGGTTGAAGGTAACGTCACCTTCACAAGAGGGGCATACTATTATAACTAAGATAATCTCTTAAAAAGTCCGAAAGTGCGAAAATCATCAAAGGATACATTAAAGATGAGTTGGATCCAAGTGATTCTATCTTATCTATTTGTTTTTCATTTTATTTACCTTTTCATTTCTAGTTTTACTTTCATATTTAAAAACTTTTCTCAAAAATTTAGATTGATTAGACGTTGACGATAAACCGATATTAAAAGCTCTTATGTCCTTGTACGACCTCGGTATCTTACCAACATTATACTACGCTCGCAATGGGTGCACTTGCCCAAGTGTGTGTTTAATGTTAGTATAATATCGTGTTTTATAAATTTAAAACTTGACTAATGCGTAAAACGAGCTTAAAATATTAAAAAATCATATCACGCTTAATGCACACCACCGCCACTCCCATAAACCCATGAATTATTGACCAATATTTATCATATTTCGTAATCATCTTCTTGGCCATGTCATGTATCACTTTCTCATTATCTTGACTCCACTTGTTCAATGCAAATTTTATTTCATACACTCATTTAAAAAATATATATTTATAGTGGGATTTTTTTGTTCCTGAAAATAACTCAGTTACATGATGAAATACCTTCAACTTTTGACAAATATTAGAGGCCAACTCCCAATCTTTCTCTGATGGCAAGTTGTATATTGAGAATCTCGTTGTTTAAGACCTTTGAAAACATCCTTGTAGATAATAGCAACATTCAACATAAGGTATGTTGAATTCCAATGGGTTTTGCAATCAAGGGATAACTTTTTTGAAGATGGAATTGCCAAATCATGAGTTGCAGCTTCAAACTTTTCATAACGCTTTGGTGTTGTTGTCCAATAACTAACGCTATCCCTAGTTCTCTCTATCCCATCAGCAATAATTGACAACCCATCTTGGACAATTAGATTTAGAATGTGAGCACAACAACGCACCTGAAATAACTGCCCCCCCCCCCCCCCAAAAAAAAAATAAGATCACTTAAAGATTGCTTGTCTAGTAATAGGTGAATCAACACATCATTCGTTGTGCAGTTATCAACCGTTATTGTCGATACCTTCCTATCGATATTCCATTTACATAAGGACTCATACAAAACATTAGCAAGAACTTCACCAGTGTAAGGTCAAGGAACATAAATGAACCTAGTGTAAATTTTAAGCATTAGTTAGACAATTAGTTGATCCGGTTATATACAAACAAATATAACATTTACCTCATTATTCGACTTTGCATTTACCAGTTATCATCGATGAAATGGGAAGTAATGGCCATAAAACCTTTCTTTTGACTGCTTGATGTCCAGATGTCTGTAGTAATTGCAATTCTACTAGCATTTTTCTCCAAGATCCTTAAACATATAACTGTTAGCATAAACGAAACATAAAAAGTATTCATCTTAAAAATAAGTAACATAAAAAATATACCTCATTGTCTTCTTTTTTTCATGATAAAAAATCTTCAACACGTCACTTTTAAGGGTATTTCGAGATGGAACCCTAAAAAAGGTTGGAGGCCGCGCACAAACTTTCTAAATCCATGGTGCTCAACCATAACAAGTGGATACTCATAAATAATTACCATCTCGGTGAGATTTGTTCTTGACTGATCAACATCAAAATTATAGCAAGACACATCCGGATGTCCTGATGACTTTACTTGATTCATTGATAAAACTTGTTGGCGTATATCTTTATTCTTTCGTTTTGGACATTTCTCCATATGAAAAAGTAAATGTTTTGTCCCATTTTTGCTATTGCTCCTAGTTTGGTGTTACAATAACTCCGCCTTTTCCTCACCATTCACCTTAATCTTTTTGAAATGCTCCCATGCCGGTGAAGTTAATTTCCTTTTTCTATCAACCGTTTCTTTAGCACCTTCATGAGTATGTTGATCTTGTTCTTGAGACTGATTTGTGTTTGTTTGCTGATCTTCTTGCATATGTTGATTACTATCAGCATGGGTTTGTGTATTAGAACCATCACACCCTATAATTCCATCTCCTTCCATATCCATACCTATAACAAGACAATTGCGTAACCAGGCAAGACAATTGATTAATCAGGCAGGAATCCAAATAAAGCAAAAGCATACATGATTCATATGAAATAAACAAAAATAGTATTTATTTCCATTTAAAAATTTGTATAAAAAATGACCTTATTTAAACTGTATGTTTAAATAAGGTCATGTGGTTTTCATGTTAGCTGGGGCGTCTGGGCATAAGTCATGAAAATTCTAACACGAATCATTTAAATTCCAAAGAATGTTATTTCATCCGCCGCTTTTAACGTTATTTTCATGAAATTAGTAAAATAACGTTAAAGTAAGTACCATTTCACTTTTGACCCCCGAGCGCTCACACATATATACATTATATGTGCACACCGCAAGTGGGGAAAAATAGCTCTTATACATCTAGACGTAAAAAAACATTAATACATGGAGTATAATGAATCTACAATTGTGCACGACTAAATCAGATCAAATTTCTATGATGCACCAGCACCACATACTCAGCCTCCGTTTAAAACGTTAGTATATTAACCGCATCCAAAACACAAGTTAAAAGTGCACAATATTCAGAAGCGAGCCATGGTTGACAAAGCAATGTTTTGATAAACCAGCTACGCATTGTTAAATTGGAATCTAAACTGTAATCTAGAAACCAAACACACTCCCGACATAAATTCGGTGATCTAATCAAGTTCTGCATCTGATTAGCTAAAAAAACTAATAGTACTCCAACCAAAAAAGGACAACTTCACAAATCTAAAAAAAAGAATTAAAAATCTGTCTAATGCATTAAACTAGTCTGGACACACGAAAACCATGATTTAGCTTCAAAAAACGAGTACGACGCTACCTGAATTTGTAACAAAAGAGATACACCGCCAAGAAAACTAAATTTGATCACTGTAAGATACTTCAATGTCTCTAGAATCAGTAAAAATCTACCTGAAACCCTAGCTTTCAGTAAAACACACATATATATGCTATTTAATTAAATTCTTATTTTGGTTGTTGTCTTTTAATTAACATAATCGATGTTGCCACTTCCTTGCTAATGTATATATTTATATTCTTGCATGCATTGATGTAAATAACATAAATTTTGTTTCATAGTATAAACATGAAAATCACGTCTTGTACATAGATCCACCTTAAGCATATGATCTAGGAGCATATTAACAACAAAACAAATGTACAGGAAAACTATACAAGTAGAAAGCGACTGCAATCAAGGGTTTAAATGTCGGATGATTGATTCAGTGAAGAAGACAGTAGTGTACAGATTATCAAATAAAGAGAAGAATATGAATTACCAATCTTCGTTGCTCGGAGAAGAAAATGGAGTCTGATCGTCGTCGCTTGGTGGCTGGTGCCTTCGTCACTTGGTGGCTTGCAGGAGAAAATGAAAAGACGATTTTTGGGGAGTGATTATCTTTTGGGATTTGGGGGTAAGAGACGTGGGGGCGGTCCGTTATTCGAGCGTGATACACAAAAACAACGCGTGATAAACAAACAATTCCCACCGCCACTCAAGAAGTTTAACGCGTGAATAATCAACGCATGATTTCTTCAACACGTGATGAATTTTATGTTGTGAGGGTAATTGTTGGTTGGGGGGAAATTGTTGGGTGTGGTGGTGAGTGATGACCATTGCCACTAAAAAAGGTTGTGAGTGATGGAAAAATGGTTGATTACATGACGGAACTTGATTGGGTGCTTGTGAGTGATGAAATTCTATCACTAGTGACCACCCCCACTCCCCTTAACTATTAGAGCATTCACATCCATTCCATCATTTTTTTACCCTAAATTACACTAAAAAACACTAAATCTTCTCTTTCTTTTCAATTAAATAATATTCTTTTATACATTTATCATTATCTTTTCTCTCTACTCCACTCACAACCACTTTCAAGGGTGAACAGTGTACCCTCAAATATATAGATGAACAATAATATTTTCTCTCTCTTCCACTCACAAACACTTTTTGTACTCTTTATATTATAAAAACTACACTCACATATTTTAGCGGGTTGGATGTGAATGCTCTTAACTAAGGTAAGTAAATATATCTCTATAATTGGGCGGGAATTACTTTTTTGGGATTTGGGACTAAATATATAATACATTATAATTTATAAAAAAATTACATTTTTATATGGAGTATGTTAACGGGTATATAGAATTGGGTAAACGGGTATATATAATCGGGTAATCGGGTCGGGTAAATGGGTATAACACCAAATACCATACCCGTCCCAAATTTTTAAAACAAATCCAATACCCGGTCCCATACCCTATTACCCGACCCCATACTCGTCCCGTATGTTTCGGGTATTGAGTTTTCCCATTGGGTTCGGGTTTTGTTGCCATCCCTAGATATGAAAGATGAGTTGGAGGATAGAGAAATAGTAGTGAGAGGGTAGAAATGTTTTTAGGGTTCATGCATTTGTAAAGAAAAAAATAAGGTTTGTGAATAGTGAGTTATTAAATTAAAAAAAGAGAAAAAGAAAAAAAAAAGTGAACAGAGAGATGATGTGGTAAAAGCTTTTGCAAGAATCTTAATCTTGCATTGAGATGGTCTAGTAGCAATCAGGGGGGGGAGTTGGTGAGTGATTATTATTAAGATTTTGTGATATATATTTAAAGAGCTTCATATTGGATCTAAATCTCGAAATGGCTCCACAAGTGGAGGTGCACAAAAAATTTGTACTCGAAATTGGACCCGATAAAAAACCCGAAACCTGTTATTTTTGTACCCGGGTATTGTATACCCATAACCAAACCCGACCCTACCCTTAGGGTATGGATAGGGTATATATTTTGAGCTCAATATCTGTAACCAAAATCGTACCCGATTTATACCCGAAAATATCCGAAACCGGTCATATCCTATACCCGAACCCGGTTATACCCTATACCCGATACCGTTCTTTAATATCCAATAGAATACCCGAATTTTTAAGGTATAACTTTATGTTTACTTTGCAACTTTTATATTTAAGTTATTTAAAAAAAAGCATATTATAAAATAAATAAGGGTTATTAGATTTTATCACCGCCGACTATTGGCTATTGACTGCTGTCACCAAGTCGTTAATTAATCACTAACTTTTGATCTTGTTACTATATTTTTGGGGGTGTCATAGGGATCTTAGAAAGGTTTTAGGGATCTTAGGACACCCCAAAAGCATAATAACACGATCAAAAGTTAGTCACCAGTTAACGACTTGGTGATAGAATACACTAAGTGTTAAGTTGGGAGTGGCGGACCAAAGTGATAGTTGGGGGTGACAGCGGCCAATAGCCAATAGTTAGGGGTGATAAAATCTAATAACCCAATAAATAATTTGTATTTGAGTGAATTTATATTATTGTAAATTGTTTTTAATTACTTTTACAAATTACAAACCAAATTTAATTTTTAAACGCATTTATTTTTATGTAAAATAAAAAAAAACATATTTTTTAAAATCGGGTATTAATACCCGGATCCATACCCGGTCCTAATACCCGATTATACCCGAACCGGATTATACCCTACACAGGTACATGGGGTATGACTTTTCTATTCAATACCCGTAATACCTGCATCATATCTGAAACCGATTCCATACCTAGAAATAGGTATTAACAAAAACCCGATTTATGCACCACTATCCACAAGTGGACTAGTGCATATGAGGAAGGAATTTGAACCCCAATATTTATATCATGTTCCAAAATCTAAATACTTCTTTTTTAAATATTTGCACTTGTATTTGTCTATTGACGGAGGCAAAAACTATAACAACACTTAAAGTTTTGAAGGTTACGAGTTTAAGTCCGATAAATGACATGATTAAAGAAATTCACCGTTTAAAAAAATTACACTCGTATTTATTGTTCGTTGATTTTGAAATCCAAACATCATTAAACAACCTTTACCAAACTAAATTATATTGCATTGAGTTGCTATAAATTATTGATGTTCTTTTCCTGGTATTTTCAAATGTATTCTGTCGACATTTACAGGTTATAATTGTTAATCTGATTTTCTCCACGGCCAACCATTTAAGGGAGTTGACTAAATAATGTTTATATATAAAGATTCACTTATGACTGAATCTATAAAATTGGTAGTATTTAATATTTATTATTTTAGTTTTTTAAATAATAAATGATTTTATATTGAGGCCATTTATATAACATATATAGGCCAATTTGATTAATACTTACTTGTTAAAAAATGAATTTTCACTTTGCATTTGAATAATCATATGGTCGTCGTCGTATGTAACTAATTATTTGTCACTTTTCATAAAAAATATATATACAAAAATATAATAATATCATGAAAAGCATGTTGAAGAAAATAATCCATTTATGTTTATTTATTAAATGCGTGATATTTACTTTTTCATGATAAAGAATTAAATTCAGGCAAATTGTATAAAAAGATAATAAATTATATATATTAGAGGCATTTAACTTATTTTTATTAATTAAAAGTAACACATTTTATGCATAAAAAATGACTTTTTCAGTACTCAACTTCGCCAACGGATTTGTTCAAATATCCGTCAATGAGTCGTTCGTTTTTCTTTGACGTATTACTATTTGAGCTGGCAACCAAGATGACACAACATATCATGTGTACCGTCACATGAACATCTCGAGCCACATTAGTAAAATGGTGACATGCAAGTAACCTGCTTAAAGAGGTTAAAATGTCATTTTATGCTTAAAACGTTTGATATCTTAATTTTAAAAAAAAGTTGCAATGAATAAAAAACTACATCATGTTTGATATACTTTTTGCAAATTTGCCCTTAAATTTAGTTAACATCTTAAGTATGCTTAGCTTGTTGCTATTAGTGATTTAGTCACCGTAAAACCCTACTAGTAAAAGTATACATATACCATATTTCATACGGTAACCAAATATATTTTTTATGAATTTGATTAATGTCAGTATAACATGTATAGTTTTTATTTCTAATAGATCCATGGGGATTTTTTAATTGTAATTTGTATTTTACATATAAAATTAGTAACTATGTTCATTGATATATCACATTAGTGAAGACCTTTGTTTCTGGTAAAGACACTTATTGCCACCACCAAATATTTCATATTTCAAAATTGAACTCTTTATGGAAAAATTAGGGATGGATCAGTGACTTAACCTGTTGAATAGCGTACCGATTATGTCGCAACAATGCTGGTAATGCAGAACTACCATAAAATAACAAAACCGACCAGCATCGAAACCAAAAATCACAAAAATAACCGATACTGATTTTATTCGATCGTTATCAGTTTGATACAACATTACCAGTAGTCGGTAAAAAAATGCTCATCCTTAGATAATAACATCACATAAGTCACATATCTTTATATAATTCTTGAAAACAAAAAAATTATCTCTCTTTCTCTCTCTCTCTTTCTTTATATAATATATGTATATAACAATAATAAACCTCTTATTTTTTCATAAGTTGTCAGAGCATTCATAACGGATTTCTTAAATTTATGTGAGTGAGTTAGTTATGTTAAAAGGAATTGTTGTGAGAGTGGGTCTGAGTGGTTGTGAGTGAAGAAGAGAGAAAATGTTTCTGTTGATCTGCAAATATACAGGAACACTGTTCACCCCTTATATTTTTTTAATAGTTTTGAAAATGGTTGTGAGTGGATAGAAAGAAAATGTAATAAAAAAGTAGAAAAAATATTATTTAATTAAAAATAAGAAAAAATATAGTAATTTTAATATAATTATATAGATAAGGGATACACAATTTATTCTTAATACTCTCAAAGACGTAATTTATCCATAAAAACTTTTATATAATACAATTTCAAAATATAATGAACTGAAAAAGTTAGTTACAAACGGGAAATTTTAACTATCATCGTATCGCTGTCTAAAAGTCAGACATCACATTTTTTTAATATAAAGTTAAAAAAATAAACAAATATAATTTGCTAAAAATAGTATAAAAGCACAACATAAAAACAGGCCCACAGTACTAACCTAGTATCTCTATCTCTATATATACCATAGTATATACCATCCTATCCCTCATTCCCTCCGGTGATCCCTCCGCCGCATACGGTGGTTCAGTTTCCATGGCGAACTCCAAAAACCCGCTTCCGATTCTCTTCAAGAACAGCTCGTGGACCGCAGACATCCACCGCGACATAGAATGGGAGAAAATGAAGCTCAAACAAAGACGAAGGAACTTGCACCGCCGCAGCATGAGTGCGGATGCTGCGTCGGAGTTTGATGTCACTGATGATGATATCAACGAGCTTCGAGCTTGCTTTGAGCTCGGGTTTGGGTTGGATCCGGCAATTGAATTGGATCCGAAGCTTAAACGGGCTTTTCCTGCACTTGAATTGTACGTTGCTGTTAATCGCCAGTTTAACGGTAGAGATCTTTCGAGGTCGTCATCGATTGATTCTGATTGTTCATCGAGCTCTGGCGTGTCTTCGCGCCTCATTGTTGATCCAAGTATGAGATTTTGAGTTCTAACGTTAATTTTGTTAGATTTTGTGTTTTGTAGCACTACTAGAAACTGGGTCGTTTTCTAAGCGAAATTCACCAGTAGGAAACGGCCCGTAGTCCTTAACGATTTTTTTTTTTTTCTAAAACTGATTTTGTCAGAAAAACTGTAATAGGAAAGTTTTTCAATTGGTTGAATATAAAACTGATTTTGTTATAAAAACTGTACTAGGAAAGTTTTTCAATTGGTTGAATAATTTTTGTTTTGAATTATAAAGGTGATGGCCTTTAATAAATTTTACATTTTGTAGCACTGCTAGAAAACTGTGTCGTTTCCTAGGAATTTCACAAAAAGACATAGGAAACGACCTTTAACGACATTTTTTTTTAACATAAGTGATTTTTTTTTTTGGAAAAATTGTTCTAGGAAACTTTTTGTGACAAATTTTGGTAGAATAATTAGTTTGATTCTTGTTTTGAATTATTATGTAGGTGATAATCCGAAAATGGTGAAGATGAGATTAAAGAGATGGGCACAGGTGGTTGCTTGTTCGGTTCATGAAGCTTTCACACAACCAACAATTGAATTTGCAGAATGAATGTGTGTGAAGAATGTGTTTGTATGTGTGAACTTTGAAGGGTGTGTTTGTGTATGGTTGTGAGAAAGGAAGAATCATCCTTTTCTTTATTTAATGAAGAGTGTGTTTGTGTGTGTGTTTTCTATGGTTGTGAGAAAGGAAGAATCATCCTTAGATTCTGTATTTTAATGTAATTATATTGTTATGATTCCAAATCTATTGAATATATGGTATTTGTTTTACTTTTGGTTTTTTATTTTGTTTCGTAATTACTTAAATGCAGATGAAGAACATAAAATAGCCAAATCAAAGCACAAGGCAGTTAAAAAGTATATTTTTTTTTTGTTGAATGTAATGCATGTTTCTTGCTCGAAATCTCAATAATCACACTTAGTTTTAACTAATTCTGATTACAAAAAAATAGTTTTAATTAATTCTGATTACAAAAAATTAATAGACTGAATTATTGTAAAATAAGGATTATATAAGTGTATATGTGCTTAGTTTATTATGTTTAGAAAATTATTATATGTATAATTGAAGAAGTTGTTAGCTACAGTGAAAATTATAATAACATGTAGGTGACTCACAAACACATTTATATCTAAATTCATACATATTTTACATGAAAAATAATTGAAGAAGTTGTTAGCTAAGTGAAAATTATATTGATATGTAAGTGACTCACAAACAGATGCATATCCAACCATGTAGAATGTGATGTCATCTCATAAATTCATACATATTTTACATGAAAATTTTAAATTAATGTTGTTATAATTTTAGTGAGTTCTATATTTATTTAATTAATTTCATTTTTTGAGGTAATATCCTTATTTTATAATTAATATTAAATTAAAATGAATAATAAATAGAATCAACTTTTATGAAATCATATGGGTTTAGTATTTGTGTCGTGTGTTATTTACTAAAAGTCTACAATTAATTGAAAAGTTCGACTTTAAAGTCCATAAGGCTGGAGTGTATGGGGACCGTCCAGCATCGTCCTCCATCCGGCGACGAAACCCCCTCCACGCCGCCCCCCTCCGTCCTCATCCTGGTCCGTCCTCATCGTCGAGATGTCGCCGTTTGCGACGAACCAAATATGGTGGGCCCCCTTTGTTTGTGTTTGTACATTAGGCATGGTTACTTGTACATAGTGGGATGGGGTAGGATCATCCATGACCATCCTCCCATACCCTCTAGTTTTGTGGGATGGACCATCTTTGGGAGGACTATGACGTGGCACCTACGTGGCGGATCATCCTCCCTTGGAGGACCATCACCATACCCTCTAGCCTAAGAACCTACTACGATTAATAAATACAAAATTACAGTAAGATGTAGGTTCAACCGCATTAACACACCATGAAAGTCGACTACAATTAATTTCTCAAACAACTTTGAAAGTATCAAAAAGGTTGAAAATGTAATCGTTCATTATTTTATCTTAAAAGACAATTGCAAAAAAAAAAAAAAAAATAGTATGCTCAAATTATTAAAAAACTGGCCCAATTCTAGTTAGATTCTATATACTTTCTAATTCGTGAAACACAACATTATGTCAAGTTAAACATAAAAGAAACGTATATAAAAGTTGAATCTAGTCATGAGCGGCTTAAATTTCTCTGCATAAGTACATTTACTAAGATGTTTTGTAAATATAATTGTTACACTTTTTCTTTACCGACGTGATTGAAGATATGATGAGGGTTTCCAAAAATATCGTATATATGAAACTGAAGAGTATGTAAGCAATGGTTAAACGTTTAACGGGTAATATTCCTTTTTCTTGTCTCTTATGCCCACAAAGACTCGGTTTTCTCGTTGTCTTGTTTTGTTACACATGGGTATGTATGCAATTTATATTACAACAATGACGTTACAAACGGATAAAGTTGCGTGTGTGCAATTTGCAATCGAGAGCAAAATGTTGATGTGCAGTTGTAAGAAGAACGTAATTAGTAAGACGATCTGCACACATAATCATTACACTTTTTTCTTCACAAATGTGATTGAAGATATGATGAGGGTTACCAAAAATACCGTATATATGAAACAAAAGGGTATGTAAGCAATGGTTAAACATTTAACGGGAAATGTTCCTTTTTCTTGTTTGTTATGCCGACAAGGATCAGTTTTCTCGTTGTCATGTTTTATTACGCATCAGTAGGTATGTATTAGATATTACAACAACAACATTACAAACGAACACAATTTTTTTGGAATCAAAAGCAAAATGTTGATGTAAATTGATCCTGACCGTTAGATGATGAGATCTTGATTATAGGATTTAAATGGTTTTTAAATTAAATAAAACAATAAATTGATTTAAAATAACCGAATAAGGGCATTCTTGTAATTCTTTATAGGAGATAAGTTTTAAAATAAAATCAGTTATAGGAGATCAAATCAATATGCTTTATATATACCAATCCCTCTCTCTCTAGAAGATTAAAAGGCGACATACAAAATTTTCTTTCGGCCTTTTGTTGAACATCGAAATCTTGTAGTGTGATTTAATCTTCTTAATTCATAGCAAGGTAACATTGTTTACAGTATATCGAGCATTCCGATTGTGTATATTCTGTGTGTTTCTTCCTTGAATTCTTGCATTTAAAATCTAGAGTTTTATTTGAATGTGTGCATAAAGAGTCGTAGTTGTTATAGTAGGTTGGTTTTTGCAGCTTTTAATCCATATTATTTGTCTGTTTAATTGAAGTTTAGTTCAGATTATAACAGTAGTGTGAGTTAATTTAGGGTTCAAGCAATGAATGTCATAGTTATACTTTGTTTTGCGACACAAGTGTATGCCTACTTGTTCTAATCGTAGTTCGTTGTGTCCCATTTGAAAAAAAAGCATTATTAGAGGATGTATCAGCACATATGTAGTTGACTATTATTGGGGGTTTTAGGTGGTGATTGAAATAGTGTTGTTGATTGCATAATTTGAGAAGATCTGTACAATTGCTGGCATGTACACAGTTTTACACATGTATATTTTCATGCTATTATACGTATGTGTACTAACAGTGTATAACATTAAACTGAAAGTTGGTTGTGAAACAGTTGTATATTATCGTTGTACAACTGCTTTTTTTAGCCGTGAAAGAGTTTTGTATAATTTTAAAAGTTTTGAAAGCCGTTTATTTAACTATACTCATTTGATTCAGGTGATTAGATGGATTGTGAAAAAAAAAATGTTCAGGTTACATTTGGTGAAGGAATTCATCTGGTTGTTGATCTTGACAATAAGCCTACTGTAGTCGAAGATGCAAATACAAACAAAAATATAACATTCTAGCAATTTGAGGAAATTACATAATAAATTGAGACACTTTATAACGCATGTGTAATTGTGGAAAGGCGTTGATGGGGGGCATAAGGATGATGAAATAAAACGGGAAAGCTAAGAGTAGAAAAGGGAAAACAAACAAAATGACGGGACAAGAGTCAATTACCGCGGTTCGTGTACCTTTTTCAGATAACTTGGAAGGCATTTTTTTGTAGTTTTGTTTTATGTAGTTAACTTATTTACTTTAACACCGTACTGTATGAAATTAAGTTTTGCATTCCTTTAGAAACCACCGATAAAACAGAAAATGAACATAAAAGCTTAAGAAAAGTACAAGTAAGAGAAATGACGTTTGTGTAGAAAGCGAAATATTAGGTACTGTAGTCTTAGAATTTGTGTTGATTTTGTTACCAAATTTGTATTATACACGTGTAAAGATTGAGATATTATTACATTGAGTAATTTTTATGTAGAGACTGAAAAAATAGGAAGAATAGGCGATCAACTAGTAAAGTTCAACCCAATAGTAGTCAAGAAGAAGATGAAAAAGAGGTACTGATAACTATATAATCTGTTATGTATGTTAGCATATACAGATTAATGTTGCGTATTATAAAAATGTATAAAATATACCACCTTTTTTAAGGGATGTATATTTTTTTTCAGATTTTGAAGGAGATTGTAAGATGAATGCAATCAAAGAACTATTTAAATTCAAGAAACAAAATCCAAAGAGGATTGTTTAGTAGTCGTTATACGTTTGGTTATCTTGTTGGTGCTTTGTGTAACTGAACATATTGTTTTAATGAAGAAATCATTTTTTTAGGTTGTTAAGTGTATGCATTAAATATAAATTGATGATGTGTATAATAAAATTTATGAACAACGTGATTAGTGAATTTGAGATCTATGTATTAACTTATAATAAATATGTATGTTACGACGTATATGTAGGTGTATTTAAAAATAGTACATCGGTGTATTGAGCTCTTATACACCTATGTATTATAACATATAGATAAGTGTATTTAAAAAAATACATATGTGTATTGAGGGAAATGTGCATTTGAAATTGATGTATTTATGTGCTACACATAATTCAATTCATAAATGCAAGCATATAATATAAACCATTAGTATAATGATCTATTATATGAATATGAAACATATTAATATCCAGGAAAAAAAAGAACACGTATGGGATGCGATCCGACAAATATTGGAAGATAGTCTGAATAAAAAAAAACTATCGATCTCTAATATATTTGGGTGAAAATTGATTTAGAATCTTGATAATATTTAAATGATATTTTGAAATCACAAAAATATAGGATTAAGTAACTGTTTTTGGATAACTACCTACTAATGATGGAATATAATTAAAAAACTAATATTAATTTATAAGTATAAGTACAATCCTACCCCTTTTCATCTTAAACTAAATGAATGGCTAGAATAAGTTCATAAGGTTCACAAGGAAGGGGGTGTTCACAAATGAATCTAACAATATATATATATATATATATATATATATATATATATATATATATATATATATAGGGGGCTGCTAGAATGAAAACCACCCCGAGTTGTAAGAACCGCGAGAACCACACCATCCGAGTCGCCGTTTACCATGATTTTTTTTACAACTAGATTTGTATATTATAAACACATCCGTAAAAAAAAAATTTAAACGCCCCCCCCCCCCCCCCCGAGGGGGTAGTTTTTTACACCACAAGTTTGGTGTTTTTATTTTTTTTTTGTTTTCTTTTTTTTTTCACCAAACTTGTGGTGTAAAAAACTACCCCCTCGGGGGGGGCGTTTAATTTTTTTTTTACGGATTTGTTTATAATATACACATCTAGCTGTAAAAAAAAATCATGGTAAACGGCGACCCGGATGGTGTGGTTCTCGCGGTTCTTACAACTCGGGGTGGTTTTCATTCTAGCGGCTCCCTATATATATATATATATATATATATATATATATATATATATATATATATATATATATATATATATATATATAGGGGACCGCTAAAATGAAAACCACCTCCAGTTGTAAGAACCATGTATGTAATCAAAGAAATACATATAACAGATGATAAAAGTATCCTAAATACAAAAACTTATATATAAAATGATTGTTTATTAGGAGTTCTGAAAGTTCTGTAGTTATTTAGAGTTCTGAAATGAACTCACCCATATATATATATATATATATATATATATATATATATATATATATATATATATATATATATATATATATATATATATATATATATATACACGTGCATGTGTGTTTGTATAAGAAAATAATATAGTCTTTTCTTGACAAATAAATTATATATTAGTTTATTTTTTATTACTATTTACTATGATATATTGTATTAATTGTAGATTTTAGACGAACTAACTCCCCATGTATTTAGGGAATTTCAAATCCCACACCGAAGACGCACGTATGATATCAAACTGACTGTTAAACCTTATATATCAGAGGTAGTTCATCAAAAGTTCCTATTTATTTAGGAAGTAATGATTTTCTCGCTCATGAATTTTACTAGCCGATGCATTTGTAAGCACAAGAATAAATACATTTGAATGCCTTCAAAATTAACACGTTGAACAACAAATGGTAGTTAAATAGTTAATTTTAGTTATATATATATATATATATATATATAGAGTAAGGTTAACATACAAAAAGCCTTATCATACATCACGTAGGAGACAATGGTAACCGTTGGATCAGGGGTATAATCACGCATGGGACCACATAATCACACATGGGACCACATAATCACGCATGGGACCACATAATCACGCATGGGACTATAATCACGCACGTTCTATGATAATAACGCACGTTATATTTTTTGTCATGTATGTTAATGTAGGTTAAGCCTTGAAGTACATTATACTTTCTCTCTCTCTCTCTCTCTATATATATATATATATATATATATATATATATAGGGGAGGGTTCAAGTGAAAACTCTTGTTATTGTGAAAACTTGAAAACTAACTAAAAGAGCCTAAAAGACATATCAATTTTTTTTACAATTTTTTTTATAAATTTTCGCTACTTTTTATATATAAAAAAAACTTTTTTTTTTCAAAAAAAAAAAAAATTTGTAGTGCATATGTGCAATAATGCACATGTGTAGTACACATATAATGCACATGTGCAGTACAAGTTTTTTCTTTCTTTTTTTTTTGAATTTTTTATATGTATAAAAAGTAGCGAAAATTTGTAAAAAAAAAAGAATTGGCATGTTTTTTTTTGCATTTTTAATTAGTTTTCAAGTTTTCACTTTAATTAGTGGTTTTCAATTATACCCTCCCCCTATATATATATATATATATATATATATATATATATATATATATATATATATATATATATATATATATATATATATATATATATATATATATAGGGAGCCGCTAAAATGAAAACCACCCCCAGTTGTAAGAATCGCGAGAACCACTCTCAACCAATCAGAATTTGACAACCCAAAGGGTATTATGGTCATTTACCCCATATGTCTAATCTACCTATCTCTCTTCATTAATTGTATTATCTCTCCTCTCTCTTTTAAATCTTCTCTTTCATGCTTTTTGATGATTTTCATCTGTCTTCATTTGAGAAGAAACCCAAAAGATGCATCCATTTTTCATCTGTCTTCATCGACAACAACCACCAGCCAAAAACACCCCCCTCTCATCTCTTTCATCCCGAACTGCAACCCACCCACCCCCTCCGTCTCCAGAGTAATTTCCGGCCACCCAACTGTCGTGGCGAATGTGTGATGCCGGTGGTTCAGTTCTTCAATGGTGGTGGAACACGAAGAGAGAGACAAAGGTAGCGATATTTCTTTGTGTCTCTGTTTTTGGGGGTTTTGTTTGATGTTTTTGGTCCTGTATTTTTTATGTTTGTTTGATGGTTTTTTGGTTCTGATCTTGACGTTTTTTGGTGGCGGTGGCCGGTGAAGGGGGATTGTTGTGGTGGGTTAGGGGGGCGGTGTTTCGGCGGCGGCGGTGGAGGTGAATGAGGGGTGGAGGGGTGGGGTGAGGAGGGGTGTCTCTGTTTTGGTGGGTGCTCGATGTCGGAGATAAAACAGTGGAGGTGAATGACGGGTGAAGGTGGGTTTTTAATTTTGTTGAATCTGGGTTTTGAATCTTTGTGGGTTTGTCTTATGGGTTTGAATCTTGTGGGTTTGATTCTGTTGGGGTTCTTTGAATTTTGGGGTTCTTTGATTATTTTGGTAGGTTTTGTAAAAAACAGTGGTTGAAGTGGGGTTTGTTTGAATGATGTTCATGTTCCTTTCTGCTGGGTTTTGTTTGAATGATGTTCATGTTTTGTTTGGATGATGTTCATGTTCCTTCTGTGAGTTTTAATATGATCGATGGTGATTTGGGAAGTTTTTGAATGTTTGAACAGGTCCCTTTTGCTGGGTTTTGTTTGAATGATGTTCATGTTTCCTTCTGGGTTTGAATGATGTTCATGTTTCCTTTTGAATGTTTAAATCAGTTGAATCTGGTGCCTTATTGAATCGGCGGGGATGATGCAAAAAAAAAGGACGATGGCGCGGCAAAGATGGTGGAGGGTAGGTTTTTGAACCTGCAACCCCACTTTGCAGCCTCTGATTATCGGGAAATCTGAGCCAAAACTTTTTCAATAATCCACTTGCTCTTTTTGATTTTTGTTTGTTGAGTTTTTATATTTTTTTGAGGGGTCGATGATGATAGCAAACCATCTGAGACACCTACCGAGTAACGATTTTCTGGGTGCGTTCGTTTTTGTGTAAAAAAGTTTTTATAAAAAAAAAGTCAAACCGTAAACTTTTTAACGTAAAACGTAAAAAGTTTTACGTAAAATGTTAAAAGTTTTTCGTAAAACGTAAAAAGTTTTTTGTAAAACGTAAAACGTAAATTTTTTCAAAAAAAAGTAAAAAGTTTTACGTAAAACGTAAAAAACCAGCGCATAAAACGTAAAAAACCGTTAACGTAAAAAACCAGCGCGTAAAACGTAAAAAAAGTTAACGTAAAAAACCGGCGCGTAAAACGTAAAAAACCGGCGCGTAAAACGTAAAAAACCGGCGCGTAAAACGTAAAAAATCGGCACGTAAAACGTTGAAAACCGACGCGTAAAACGTAAAAAACGGGGCGAAAAACGTAAAAAAACCGACGCGTAAAACGTAAATAACGTTAACGTAAAAAACCAGGGCGTAAATCGTAAAAACGGCGCGTTAAAAAAACGACGCGTGAAAAAGCCGGGCGAAAAAACGGCGCGTCAAAAAACGAGGCGTGAAAAGGCCGGGCGTAAAAATCTTAAAAATTAAAAAAATTATAATAAAAATTTTATTTCAAAAAAAAAAAAATCTGTTTATAAATAAAAAATATTTAAGTCAAAAAACTAATTAATGAATAGGACAAAAAAGGTAATTTAAAATTAATATATATAAAAAGACAAAATAGAGTGATTTTACTTAAATACCCTTTTGGGTTATAATATTAAAGACATAATATGATAAAAAGCTTTTTATATTAATATTAACTACTTTTAATCACATCCATCCATCTACTTGATCTAAGGGCCAGAAAGTGGTTCCCATGATTCTTACAACTACAGCTGGATACATACATATATATATATATATATATATATATATATATATATATATATATATATATATATATATATATATATATATATATATATATATATATATATATATATATATATATATATATATATATATATATATATATATATATATATATATATATATATATATATAAAACTAGTCTAAGAACCCGCGAGTTTCGCGGGTGGCTTAACACCAACTAGACACATAAAACATTGATTTAGTACCGCTGATGTCACACCCCCAAAAATACCACCTAGGGCGTGTCCCTGATAGGCGTGTGACGTACTGACAATGAGCCACTAATTACATTGAACCCACAGGTTTCAAAATAAAGTTCTCAAATTAATAATAAAATCCCATCACAAGTTTATACGAAAACCAATATGTTCAGCGGAAGCAAATATTAAACCATAACTAAGTTGTTCAAACCAATGTGTAATAGTAACCAAATAATCATATGAGTCTCTTCAGTCGACCCATGACCACTCCTGCTCCTCCAGACAGCAAGTTTTTAAATCCAAGATACCTAACGACCTGCGAGCATGCAACAAGTGTATCAGACAAAGCTGACGAGTTCACAGTTTACGAAAACGTTTGTTACCAAGTGTCTAATCCAGTTTATTAACAAACGTAAAGGTAATATTGATAATATCTCGATACTGAACAAGACGGCTCCTGATGTATATTTTGCCCTTTCCCCAGTGCTCCTATCAAAGCACTGGGCCCGACTGGGTCATTAGTTCACAACCGTCATCCTCGGTACGGTGTGAGGGTGCCAAACCTAAGTAGCGCTACCAACTAATACCCCGTTACCTCCCCGGTAACAAAAGATGGGACTTAAGAATGATAGAATGAGAATATTATCCAATATATACCAGTTTTTACCCAAAAGACTTATCCCTCCCCGGGATACCACTGACTGTCCTAACCACCGGGACGCATGCTCAAAAGTAGTGAACTCACCTTGGTTTTGCTCGGTAAGATTATTTACTCGTTTAACAGTTTGATCAACCACGCCCTAAAAGGGTTATCGATACAGCCAGTTACAACTAATTCATGTACTCAGGATTCACATCAAACATATATAACATCTCATATGTTGATTCTAGTTTTATAAACAATACTAATAACATCCCAAACTTAACATACCTACACATAACACTTACACAGTCATCAAAGCCCAACATTAACATATGCGGCCCATCGAGGTACAAGAGTCCCGTCCGTTCACCTGAGGCCGAGGGTGTGGCCCAGTTAGCCCCAGGCCGGACTGAAGTATGGGACCTGGCCCACCTATGTGCGAGTAGTTAAACGTGTGGCCCAGCTATAAGTAGGGCGGCCCAAGTTTATTCCGATTGTGTGTGGCCCAATTTAATAAACTAATCAATGTGTGTGACCTATTCTAAAATCATAACTTTAGTTTTGAAATTGTGTCGAACAGTTACATATCTTGACAATTAGTCCCTTGACTTTTGCAAACAATCACCCCAATAAACCAGTGATGTGCGTTAGGTGTAATATGTTTTAGATGTATATTTTAAGCCCTTTTTACACTTTTTAGCCAAGTTTTAAATTTATAAACACGATATTCACTAACACTAAACACACATATGGGCAAGTGCACCCATCGTGGACGTAGTATAGTGTTGGAAAGATACCAAGGTCGTCCAAGGACACAAGAGCTTTTAGTACCGGTTTATCCTCAACGTCTAATCAAATCAAAATGTTAGAAAAAGGTTTTTAAACTAGGAAAATAAAACTAACTAAAATATTGAAAAGTAAAATAAAAATAAAAAACAGATAGACAAGATGAATCACTTGGATCCGACTCGTGTGTAGTGTAACCTTTGATTATTTTCGCACTTTTGCACTTGTTTAAGAGATTATCTTAGTTATTGTAGTAGGCCCCTCTTTTGAAGGTGACGTTACCCTCAACCCAGTAGTTTGAGTCAGCAAGGATACAATCCTAAAGGGTCGGATTATTGAAAGATAATTAATTAAGTTATTAATGCATAATGTGGTAGGCCCCTCTTTTGAAGGCGACGTTACCCTCGGCTAAGTAGTCTGAATCAGCAGGGATACAGTCCTAGGTAGCCGGGTTAAAGTTTTAATAGTAGTTTAACTTATGAGGGGATCAAAGAGTTTGGACCCCCGCCATCCAATACCGTTGGGTATTGAAGGAGGTCCTACTAAATTTGACCCGGGTCCTTTGCAGGATCTATACACTGAACAATGGCAAGACACTTACTAAACCGTTCCCTTAACCCCCGACTAGGTAGCCAGCATACCTCCATATAGACCGTGGAGATATGAATGGTGAAAATCTTTTATTTTATATAGACAGTAAAATAATGCCAAGACACCACGGACAAATGGTAAGGAAGAATCACCTTCAACATAAGAACCTAGTAATTAAAGTCATTAATACAAAACCAATTAAAAAGTGCAAAAGATTAAAAATAAAAAGTATTACACTAAACACTTGTCTTCACCAAGTGATGTAAGAGACTTGGGCAAACATGGCCTTTGATTGTCAAGAACTCTTACGATCAATCTTGGATCTCGAGACGACTCACACACTCTATGATGGAAAATGGATGATGGTGGTGGATGATGGTGTTGTGATGGTGGTGGGTGGTGGGTGAAGTGTGAGAGAGGTGGTGTGCCAAGGGATGCCTTTGAAGTGAACCAAGCACCCCTATTTATAGCCTGTACAGAAGCCTGGACACGGCCCCGTGTCCACCCTTTTCTCTTCCTTCATTAATTGCAGTTTGTCTGCATTAGTTGACCACGCCCCCGTGTCCGCTGAGCACGACCCCATGTGCAGAAGCATATCTGTACTATCAAGATTTGCCTGGATTCCACGAATCTTATAGTTGACCACGACCCTGTATCCGCTGAGCACGACCCCGTGGTGGGCGATGGAAGCTTCTACAACTTTGTCTTTTCTGCAGACACCTGAACACGCCCTCGTGTCCACTGGGCACGCCCCGTGTTGAGCTGGGCACAGCCCCATGCTCAGCTGGGCATAGCCCCATGCTCAGCTTTCTTCTTGCTTTTGCTTTGAGAGATGTTGTCGAGGGGTCAGGCATGCCACGTTTCTTCCCTTTCTTTGTATTTATGTTGGTTTTGGCTGTATATTTGTTCCTTTTGTTCATTTAAGCTCATTTAACTCTGAAAATACAAAAGGAAGATAAAAGCACACTTTTTCCAACATTAGTACTAAAACGGTTAGTTTTATGCCTCATTTGATGTAATTTATGTGTTGCATTTTAAATTTACATCAAATACCCCCACACTTGAATCTTTGCTTGTCCTCAAGCAAAACTCTTTATAATGTGGCTTACACTCTCAAATGGAATGGGTAGAAGAGAAGTTTTGGGCTTGCCTTGAGTGTCGGGAATCCAAGATCTTTATTAGGTTTTATTTTTATGCTATTTACAATCCTATTCGTTATGATTTATTTTGAACATTTCATAAGAGAAATTACTTATTTGGGCATAACATGCCTCTTTAAAATTCCATTTATATACAAGTTCAGATACCTCACGGGAGATTACTCAACACTCAGCCGAAGACGTATTTTTGTGAAACACTCGAAACCGGCATGGAACTTATTTCTACTATATGCTTGCCAAGCAATCAATCCTCCTCCTTCTTAACTATACACCTTTGTAAGTATCAAGAGGACTTTGGGGAAGGGTTAGGCTTGGGTTAAAGGTAGGTGGTTGGGTTGGTGGTTAGTAGAAAAGGGCGAAAGGCATAAAAAGCGTCGGTTTTCGTAAGACTTTTTATTTTTTTGACTTTTTATTTTAATGAAGCAATTTTTCAAACAAAGTTCTTTTTGATAACCTTGTTTGTTTATTTCTTTTGGCTTAATTATCATCATCATTTTTCTCTCTTTTTTTTTAATAAGGAAGTCATAAGAAAAACCGAGCTTTGTTACTAAAATAATGGGTTTAAAATGAAAAAGGGGTTTTGGTGGGAAAAAGGGTGTTTGTTTTGGGTTAAGAAATGAAAAGGTTTAGGCTCAAAGAGATTAACTAGGGGGATTTTGGGTAGGTGGTTAAAAAAAAGAAAAATAATGGTGTTGAAATAAAAAGGTTAGTCCTAATGCCTCCATCATTGACTTACTTGGGTTTAAGTTGGTAAGGACCGGGAATGTATCGTCGTGGCAAGTTCTAGAGTCGTAAGAAACCAAGCGGCTATTCACACAAGAAACGAAAAATGAGCATTTAGTTTAAAGATGTATATTTGTATGCTCAATAAAGGCTCAAAAACTCACTTTTTGTGGGAATGGGTTTTTATGTGATTAAGTATATATAATCAAATTTTAACTAGATTTGTCATGCCGTTTCATAATTTTCTTATGTTGGTTCTTTTTATCACGATGCTATCGGTTGTAAATTTGTAAAAATATAACCTTTTTAGAACTTGTTATTCCCAAATTAAACCAAGACAAGTAAAAAAAAAATGAAAAGTTTTTGAAAAAAAAATTGGGATGTTTAGCGGTTCCAATAGAGTTTTGTGTAAGGCTTGTAATTAGGACTTGCAAAATTCAAGGTTTTAGCATCCCCCACACTTAAATTACACATTGTCCTCAATGTGTCCCAAAAATAAGTTTTTCGGTTGATTAAAATGTGTAAAAGTGGGTTAAAAACAAGATTTTATGTTACTGGGTAGTTGAATACGGGGTGGTGTTGGCTGAGCATGGCCCCACGTCCAGACTGCCAGTACCAAAAGTAAACAGAAGGCTGGGCACGGGGGCGTGTTCAGTGAGCACGGCCCCGTGTCCAGTTACCTGAACTGGGTATTTTTTGCAGAACCTTGGGCACGACGCGTGTTGGGTGAGCATGACCCCGTGCTGAACTTGCTGTAATGAAGAAAAATTGTCGGGAGGCTCTGTTTTTGTGCATGGGGTGTGGGTTCAAGCTTCCCTTAGTAACCTCCACCATTTCGAGTGTGTTTTATTCCTGAAAAGTAAAATTAAACTAGAAAACATAAAAGTTAATCTAAACTAAAACTAAGGATAGTTCCGCGGAATGCCTCCGTGGTGTGCCACGTTTATAAGGGTCCTTGGCTAGACCCTCCTTATCGGGTGGTTCTGGATCATCTTTAATTAGGGGGTCGTCATTGCCGATTGGATATTTCATTGATCGCTCAAGATCGATACTCTTTTTAAATGCCCCTAATTGAATAGATAGATTATTGTACCTCCGGTTTTTCAAAGCTTTGTGTGTTTTTACAAAAGGTCGTCCCAACACTAGAGGAGCGTCATCAAGGATGACAAAGTCTGTTGGGATTACCATTTGATTTGTTTGGACCAAGACATCCTCAACTATACCGATTGATTTTATTATTTTCTGATTAGATAGAAAAATGGGTATTTGAAGTGGAGAAAAATCACTAATACTTAATTTTTCGAAAATGTAGTTAGGCATTATGTTAACACAAAGATCTTTATCAATGGTGACGTTACTAATAAATGAATTTTGAAAGAAACATGGAACCGGTGTAATGTTAATTTCAAAAGGGTCTTCTTTTATTAGCGAAGTTTGATAATTAGTTAACTTAACACTTACCATTTCTTCAATTTTAGTGTTAGTGTTTAACTCTTTTAAAAACTTAGCATGAGTTGGTACTAAACAATGATTTTCAAAAGAAGGTGACAAGAGTTTAATTTCTTCAAAATTAGACTATTCTTGAATTTTAACGCTATCGTCCTCACCCCTTTCGTTGTTTAACTCATGTGTCGGTTTTTCACTTATTTGTTCTTCCATTTTTAACTCTTCAACTATCGTTTCTTTATTTAACTCTTCTCTTGCGCGGGACTCCTCTTCCCTTGCGCGAGATTCTTTTATGTATCGCTCGATAGTTTTAAGTTTTTCTAATATCCTGTTGGTCACTTCGGTGATAGAAAAAGGATCGGGATCCTCAAAGCTTGAATCCAGTTGTTCGACCCTTGGTTCCTCATAGTACTCACATGAAGTAGATGGTTCACACCATTGTTCCTCATTGTAAGTATATGATGGATAAGGGTTGTAATTTTGTTCTTCATAGTCCTCATATGAGGTGGGTTGTTCATGCCATGGTTCCTCATAATAAGAGTATGAAGGTGGTGGCTCATATCTTGATTCCTCAAAGTATGAGTATGAAGGTTCATACCTTGGTTCATCAAAATATGAGTATGAGAGAGAAGGTTCATATCTTTGGTCTTCATAGGATGTATATGAAGTCGATGGCTCGTACCTGGGCTCCTCATAATAATTGTATGAAGTGGATAGTTGAGATGAGTTGTAATATTGAACCGAGTGTGGGTTACCACAATTAGTGCAACAGTCTCTTCTATAATCATCCTCCTCATAGGTGTAGTTGTAGTCTCCTAAGTATCGATCCATAAGAATCACTCAACAGACCACAACAGAGTCTCGGGACCAGAAAATAAAAATAAAGACGGAAACAGAGGCTGGACACGGCTCCGTGTTCAGTGGACACGGCCCGTATTCAGGATCTGTATCTGGGCGTTTTAAATTAAAGTTACTGGTTTCGTTGAGCACGGGGGCGTGTTCAGCGAGCACGACCCCGTGTTCAGACTCTGTATCTGGGTGTTTTATGAAAAATATGCAGCACGGCCTCGTGTTCAGTGCACACGGCCCCGTGTTCAGGCTACTGTAAATGCAAACTAAACTAAAATGCAGAAAAATGTGCGCGCGTTTTGAAAAAGTTTTGAAAAACTGATTAGGCCATCGATTTTAAGCTTTCTTAAAATCCTTGTGTCCCCGGCAACAGCGCAAAAAACTTGATGTGCATTAGGTGTAATATGTTTTAGATGTATATTTTAAGCCCTTTTTACACTTTTTAGCCAAGTTTTAAATTTATAAACACGATATTCACTAACACTAAACACACATATGGGCAAGTGCACCCATCGTGGACGTAGTATAGTGTTGGTAAGATACCGAGGTCGTCCAAGGACACAAGAGCTTTTAGTACCGGTTTATCCTCAACGTCTAATCAAATCAAAATGTTAGAAAAAGGTTTTTAAACTAGGAAAATAAAACTAACTAAAATGCTGAAAAGTAAAATAAAAACAAAAACAGAAAGACAAGATGAATCACTTGGATCCGACTCGTGTGTAGTGTAACCTTTGATTATTTTCACACTTTTGCACTTGTTTAAGAGATTATCTTAGTTATTGTAGTAGGCCCCTCCTTTGAAGGTGACGTTACCCTCAACCCAGTAGTTTGAGTCAGCAAGGATACAATCCTAAAGGGTCGGATTATTGAAAGATAATTAATTAAGTTATTAATGCATAATGTGGTAGGCCCCTCTTTTGAAGGCGACGTTACCCTCGGCTAAGTAGTCTGAGTCAGCAGGGGTACAATCCTAAGTAGCCAGGTTAAAGTTTTAATACTAGTTTAACTTATGAGGGGGGTTAAAGAGTTTGGACCCCCGCCATCCAATACCGTTGGGTATTGAAGGAGGTCCTACTAAATTTGACCCAGGTCCTTTGCAGGATCTATACACTGAACAATGGCAAGACACTTACCAAACCTTTCCCTTAACCCCCGACCAGGTAGCCAGCATACCTCCATATAGACCGTGGAGATATGAATGGTGAAAATCTTTTATTTTATATAGACAGTAAAATAATGCCAAGACACCACGGACAAACGATAAGGAAGAATCACCTTCAACATAAGAAACTAGTAATTAAAGTCATTAATACAAAACCAATTAAAAAGTGCAAAAGATTAAAAATAATAAGTATTACACTAAACACTTGTCTTCACCAAGTGATGTAAAAGACTTAGGCAAACATGGCCTTTGATTGTCAAGAACTCTTACGATCAATCTTGGATCCCGAGATGACTCACACACTCTATGATGGACAATGGATGATGGTGGTGGATGATGGTGTTGTGATGGTGGTGGGTGAAGTGTGAGAGAGGTGGTGTGCCAAGGGATGCATTTGAAGTGAACCAAGCACCCCTATTTATAGCCTGTACAGAAGCCTGGACACGGCCCTGTGTCCGCTGGACACGGCCCCTTTTCCACCCTTTTCTCTTCCTTCATTAATTGTAGTTTGTCTGCGTTAGTTGACTACGCCCCCGTGTCCGCTGAGCACGACCCCGTGTGCAGAAGCATATCTGTACTATCAAGATTTGCCTGGATTCCGCAAATCTTATAGTTGACCACGGCCCCGTGTCCGCTGAGCACGGCCCCGTGGTGGGCGATGGAAGCTTCTACAACTTTGTCTTTTCTTTAGACACCTGAACACTCCCCCGTGTCCGCTGGGCACGGGGCCGTGTCCGCTGGGCACGCCCCGTGTTGAGCTGGGCACCACCCCATGCTCAGTTGGGCACAACCCCATGCTCAGCTTTCTTCTTGCTTTTGCTTTAGGAGATGCTGTCGAGGGGCCAGGCATGCCACGTTTCTTCCCTTTCTTTGTATTTATGTTGGTTTTGGCTGTATATTTGTTCCTTTTGTTCATTTAAGCTCATTTAACCCTGAAAATACAAAAGGAAGACAAAAGCACACTTTTTCCAACATTAGTACTAAAAAAGGGTTAGTTTTATGCCTCATTTGATGTAATTTATATGTTGCATTTTACACACATCACCAGTCTCATTTAAATCGCATACATACCCATCATCGTAACAGACAACATGCACATGCCTCATCCCTATTTCCTACTTTAATCATGAATTAATTCTGATATACCAATCATTGTTGCAACTAATCAATAAACTTGCAACCTTATCCTCATAATTGAAGTCTGTGTAGCCGAACAATATCATCAATCATATTAGATCCATGGGTCATAAAGTGCATACCAAAAGTTCTATAAACGTGCATCTAATATCATACAAATACACAACACACATCATTCATTTATTAACCTGAATATATGATCATGGCATCAACCGACCTAGTTTACATGTACAACCATATTATTAATATAATCTAAAAACTTAATACATAATGCATGAGCAGCATACATCTTTAACATTCAGATCGGTTATATCAAACTAAACACATACTCGGATCACATTGGTAAACAACGTTAAAACAGATTCCGATCATATATTTTACTAGTGAGTATTACGATTATATCTGCACTAGAACTATAATAATAACTATAACACAAATCAAGGTCTCCAAAAACAATCAAATTAAACAAGGAATCTAGTGTACTAACCAAGAGGACTCGACTAAAGAAGCTGATGTCTTCGAACTACAAGATCACTTCGATGGGGAGGGGGTCTGCCGCACGTACGCAGGGGATGTAGGGTTTGCTTTGTTAAATTAGGGATTAGGATAACTCAATATACACTAGCTTGCGCATACATATAAGTTTAATATTGGGCCAATCTGATTAAAGGGGAAAGGGTTGGGCCGAGAAGTAGGTTTAACATGTAGCCCAAATGCAAAAACACAAGTAAACTGGGCCGAATTGATTCACGTATGTGCGGTGGCCCAAATACATAACCATGTTGCGTTTTAACAAAGTTAACATATCACAAGATGAGACGTCACTAACCTTGAGAGTTCAGGTTGTCACATCATCCCCAACTTGAAAGAAATTTCGTGCCGAAATTTGACAAGTAAGCACAAAGGAATGAAGTGATAATCAGGATTGTTGCGGATTTTGCTCAGGTGTCACATCATCCCCAATTTGAAGAGGAATTTCATCCCGAAATTTGACAGCTTTACCAGATTTAGACTTGTCTTTAAGAAAAAGTTGAGGATACTTGAGCTTCATCTGATCCTCACGCTCCCACGTGAACTCCGGTCCACGTCTTGAGTTCCAACGAACTCTAACAATCGGAATACGACTATGTTTACGCACCTTGACCTCCCGATCCATGATCTCAATAGGCTCTTCGACAAACTGTAACTTGTCGTCAATCTTTAGCTCTTGAAATGGCACAACGAGTGTCTCATCAGACAGACACTTCTTCAACTGCGAAACGTGAAAGACATCGTGAACGTTACCCAACTCAGCAGGTAACTCAAGCTTGTAAGCGACTTTACCGATCCGCTCCAGAATTCTAAAAGGCCCGACGTAACGCGGATTAAGCTTGCCACACTTCCCGAAGCGTACAACACCCTTCCATGGCGACACTTTCAACATAACACGGTCACCCGCTGCAAACTCTAACGGTTTCCTACGCTTGTCAGCGTAGCTTTTCTGACGATCATGTGCCGCTGCCATACGATTCCTGATCTGACCAATCATTTCTGACATTTCAAGAACAAGCTCAGGACCTGTGATTTGACTATCACCCACCTCGGCCCAACAGAGAGGAGAACGACATTTCCGCCCGTACAATGCTTCGAACGAAGCTGCCTGAATACTAGTGTGGTAGCTGTTGTTGTAGGAGAACTCTATCAACGGCAAGTGTTCCTCCCATCCTTTCCCAAAATCAATCACACATGCCCGCAGCATGTCTTCAAGCGTCTGAATGTTGCGCTCACTCTGACCATCCGTCTGTGGGTGATAAGCAGTACTCATATTGAGTTGTGAACCGAACGATTTATGCATTGACTGCCATAATTCAGAAGTGAAACGCGGATCTCGATCTGAGATGATAGAAGTTGGCACCCCGTGCCTAGAAACCACCTCCTTAAGATATACTGCTGCCAACTAAGAAAACTTATGTGTTTCTTTGATTGCCAGAAAATGCGCTGACTTCGTGAGACGGTCAACAATCACCCATATAGTATCGTTTCCAGCCTGAGTCCTCGGTAACCCTGTAACGAAATCCATGGCGATCTGCTCCCACTTCCACGTGGGTATCTCTGGCTGCTAAAGTAGACCTGAGGGCTTCTGATGCTCTGCTTTGACTTTAGCACAAGTCAAGCATTTATTCACGTATGTGGCGATGATAGCTTTCATATTCGGCCACCAATACAAAATTTTAAGATCTTGATACATCTTATCCGATCCCGGATGAATAGAGTATCGTGACTTGTGCGCTTCATCCATCACAAGTTCTCTGAGATCACCAAACAGAGGAATCCATATTCTTTCCATAATATAATATATGCCATCAAATCTCTGCTCGAGCTGCTTTTTCATACCTCACAAACCCTCAGCTTCAATGTTTTCTTCCTTTAATGGCTCAGTCTGAGCCGTACGAATCTTATCAGGAAGGTTCGAATGAATAGTGAGTTGCAATGCGCGAACCCGTTTAGGCTTCGTCTCCTTTCGGCTAAGTGCATCAGCTACTACATTAGCTTTACCCGGATGATACTTGATAGCACACTCATAATCGTTCAAAAGCTCTATCCGACGCCGTTGCCGCATATTCAATTCTTTCTGGTCGAAGATATGCTGAAGGCTTCTATGATCGGTGTAGATGGTGCATTTGGTACCGTACAGATAATGCCTCCAGATCTTCAACGCGAAAACCACAGCTCCTAACTCCAAGTCATGAGTCGTATAATTTTTCTCGTGCACCTTCAACTGTCGAGAAGCATATGCTATCATTTTGTCGCGCTGCATCAACACGCAATCGAGACCCTGAATCGATGCATCACAATAAACCACAAAATCTTCGGTACCCTCTGGTAAAGACAAGATCGGTGTACTGCATAGTTTCTGCTTCAAAAGCTGGAAAGCATCCTCCTGCTTCGTTCCCCAAGAATAAACTATATTCTTCTGTGTCAAGGAGGTGAGAGGTTGAGCAATCTTCGAGAAATCCCGAATAAACCGACGATAGTACCCCGCAAGACCAAGAAATTGTCACACCTCTGAAGGGTTCTTCGGTGCCGCCCAATCCCTAATAGCATCGATCTTGGCAGGATCTACATGTATTCCCATCTCGTTAACAATATGCCCCAGAAAGTGTACTTCCCGAATCCAGAAATCACACTTCGAAAACTTCGCGTAAAGCTGCTCCTTCCTCAGGAGCTCCAATATAAGACGTAAATGCCGTTCGTGGTCGTCCTTGCTCTTGGAGTAAATTAAGATGTCGTCGATGAAAACAATAATGAAATCGTCAAGATACGGCTTGCACACGCGGTTCATGAGATCCATGAAGACCGCCGGTGCGTTGGTCAACCCAAACGGCATCACCAAAAACTCATAGCGGCCATACCGCGTTCGAAAGGCCGTTCTGGGCACATCCTCCTCTCTAACTCGTACCTGATGATAACCCGACCTTAAGTCGATTTTGGAGTAGAAACTTGACCCTTGCAGCTGGTCAAACAGGTCATCAATACGTGGCAAAGGATAACGGTTCTTGACCGTCACCTTGTTGAGTTCGCGATAATCTATACACATCCGAATGGACCCATCCTTCTTCTTTACAAATAGAACCGGTGCTCCCCAAGGCGAAGAGCTGGGTCGAATAAAACCCCTATCCAACAGCTCTTGGAGTTGATTCGACAACTCCTGCAACTCTCCTGGCGCAAGACGGTAAGGGGCATGAGCAATCGGGGCTGCTCCTGGCACGAGGTCGATCTGAAATTCCACCTGACGATGTGGGGGTAAACCAGAGAGTTCTTCAAGAAACACATCAGGAAACTCACGAACTACTGGAAAATCCTCGATCTTCCTCTCATCAGTCTGTGAATCAGTAACAAGGGCTAAAATGGCAGGATAGCCCTTACGCAAGCACTTCTGAGCCTTCATTGCTGAAATAATGCTAACCGTGGCACCACTACGATGACCCTGAACCGATAAGGATTCTCCACTAGGGAGAGGAACACGCATGATTTTCTCCTTGCAGAGGCTTTCCGCCTGATGTTTGGACAACCAGTCCATGCCGATAACCACATCAAAACTTCCTAGAGTAACAGGGAGTAGGTCAATGTCGAACACCTGACCCAGGAGGTCAAGTTTGCACCCAACCAGAACGTGTGAAGCTTCAACAGTTTTACCATCAACTATAAATACCTCACCTGTCACATCAACTGTTCATTAATGTGACAGCTCCGTTCGACCCGTGCACTCTCAGCCTCTTTTCTCTCGATTCCTCTCAATTCTTATAAGTTTTCTTCCGAAATCTTGTACTTCCATCTTCACTACACACTTTCTCATCATCTTCTCCAACAAATCTCACCTTTTCACTGTGAAATCATCTGATTTGGGGTTGTTCTAGGGTGACGTCACCATGGGTTCTTATGAACACTGAAGTGTGACCTCATCTCATCAAGAACGGTTCGGATCTAAAGGATTTCTACATGTTTAAACATCGATTTCGCCTAAATCTAAACATTTTCAAACTGATTCAAACTTTTCTTCAACATCTTCTACTTTTCACGCAAAACCGTTAGAATCTGGACTTGTTCAGGCTCTCTACTCATTCTCTAGTGGAGAACCGAACTGGATTTCTATCGAAGAGACGACCAATTCACGGGTTGAATATGAAACTCCGTCAAGAACAGTTGAGTCTGATAGAACGGGGTGATTCCCGTCTGATTGAACGAGTTGGACTTGATAAGATTTATGTTGTTTAACACGTCATCATGCCGCCTCGGTTAAACCGCAAACTTTTAACTTAGGGAATTTTTAGAAAGTTGTTCAAACAAAACAGTTGCTCGATCGAATTGTCGTCCGATCGGAAGACCATCCGATCGAACGACTATTCGATCAGGTGACTACCCTTTTTAAGTTAAACACTTGAAGTTTTGCAAGTTTCAAAAGAATATCAGTTTCAATCGAATAGCCATCTGAACGAATGGTCATCCGTCTGGATGACCATCCGATCGAATGACTTTATTTATACTGCAACGAAAACTTCAAAAGCTCAAACACTTCACAACACATTTCCTCAGTCGAATGACCATCCGACCGAATGGTCATCCGTCCGGACGGTCATCCAATTGAATCACTATCCAATCGCGCATCTCACCGACACGCTGTTTTACGCACTGTTTAACACTTATACTGTCATACTGTGATCAGGCTAATCTCTCCAGCGCTCCCTTCAATCCAAGACTGTGTGACAACCCTCACATTCACAGGTATCCATACACTTAATTAATATTAAATTTGTGCTTAATGGCTATGCTTGATTACAATTGTGATTAAACTGCTTTCTGTTGCATACATACATATGCATCATATTTCAAACTGTCACTCCGTATATTACACACAAACTTTAGTGACATACTTGTGCACAAAGCATAGTTAGCACACTGAACGGATAATTCAAAAATATGCTGACAATGCCAGCAATAGACAGACAGTGTCTGTAAGGCCCAGTATGGGCCAGGGACAGGATATTACACTAGTATGGAGTGTAGGGAAATGATGACCATAAAACTGCGTCACTAGGTGATAGTTACAGTGCCGGGAAGTGCCTAAAACACACTTTAAATGCAGAATTCTGCACTCATTAATAAAATTCAGCATTTTAAAATACTAGTAAAGTGCAAAAATATGTCAGAATGGTCTTGTATACTTTCCTAAGTGCCGGAGATTAAAAGTGTTGCCAAAAATATATATAAAAATCACTTTAAGGAGTAATTAAACACTATAATGGAACGGTATCCAATCGAATAATCGGACTTTACCCGGAACAATAAATTTTTGCCAGACACATTGTTTCACTATTTCTTGGCTTGTCGTGATCCCTGAACACCCTAACACCCTCTAAAAAGCAACTAACTAACCTATATTATCACAACACTTGAAATCTAACCATCCATTGCATATTAGTTACAAAATGTTCCCCTTTACCCCCCCTAGCCGAAATCGGTCCCAAGTGGACCCACCCTATCATCTTCACCATGCTTCATATATCTTGGTTAGATTATGTTGTATTTTTTATATTAGATGATTGCTTGTGGGACTTGCTAAAAGATGAGAAGTAATCCTTATAAGTAAGGAGATCAAGATCACAACCATACCTCATTTAACACACCCTCACTCACTCCACTCTCTCTCTCTTTCGGCTCCACCCAAACCGCCACCATCACCACCATACAACCACCATCATCCTCCATTTTATAGTCTCATTCAAGCTTGTAAGGTGATTCTAAGGAGTTTGCTACTTGTGGAACTTCAAAGGAGCCTTTGTTCTTGCTTGTTCCTCATCATTTTCTCATCATCTTCATCACTAATTTCTACCCTAGCCTTGTTCTAGTAGTAAGTTCCTTGTGCACCCTTATTCATCTTGTTTCTTAGTTAAAATATGTAGATGATGATTATATTTAAAGCACACAAGAACTAGAACACTAAATTACAAGAACAAGAATGATGAACATAAAGCTCTACATGAAAGTTTAACTTGAAGATGATAAATGATACTAGTTGATGTAGTCATGAGTATGTTGTTAGTCTTATGATGGTTTTTGGTTTGGTGATGATAATCACCATATGATCTTGTTAAATAATGTTGGGAAACATGATCTAACAAGAAAAGAAAATGGTTATGTGTTATGAAAAATAACCACTTTCTAACTAGACATGAACTTGATAAAAATGATTTTTCACAAAATATAAACTAGCTAGTAAGTTGATGAGTATGTTAATCCAAGTTTTACAAAAGGTTTTTGTAAACAAACCGAGTTCAAGAAACGATCTCTAAAAGTCTATGACTTTTACATACTCTTACATAATTTTTGTAAGTAAAATAAGTGCAAAAAGCTTTTATTTACAAGAAGAGTTCAAGAGTTAAATTTTTGTAAAAATTATTTACAAGTTGTAAACTTTAAATTATATTACGAGAATGATTTTTAAAGAAATAAATACGTTTCGGAATGTAACCAGGTCCACTAAAAGTCTTACCAAGTTACTACGCGTTTTCGAAATATAACAAGTTCATGACTAGAATAAAACACATATATTTTTGCTCTTGGTAAAGTAAGAATTGATTATTGGTGATTGTTGATTGATTTCGAAAAGAAAATGATATGCTTAAAAGCATGGACACCTCCGTTTTTAGGGGAAACTCTGGCGAAATTTTCTAAAAATCTCAAGACTTAGAAAATATTTTTCTAGCAAGTGCTTACGAATATATTTTTAACCTTGTTTACAAAATAAACTTTGCCATGATTTTTATTACAAAAATACTAAATGCCGGAGGTTGATTTTTGTAAGTAAAATTTGATAAAAATATATTTAGAATATATATTTTATACTAGAACGCTTGTGTGATTATTTGATTATTTTGTGAACTAGTTATATTTTTTTTAGGATAAAATAATATAACTTATATACACCATGAATTTACAACTCCAAAATAATACTAAAACTCTCACAAAATAAATAATTAAGTTACGCAAGTATTGTTGTATTACAAAACACTAAAAACATAACTTAGGTATATTTCAGAAAAATACTCTTATTCGTATATTTTTGGTAAAATATTATTTTGGAGAAATTTATGAAGTAAAATATAATATTTTTGGGAAAAATATATATATTCTGAATTAAGATGTTTTAAGTCAAGTGATTAAAATATATTTTTCTAAGTGGGACTTAAAATATATTTTTTCGGAATTACAAGTGTACATGTATAAATACCCCCATCATTGGGAAGGAAATACATATATAAATACATGAGAAGTGTGAATACGAAATAGTTTCCTAACTATTTTTCCAAAACAAAAGTTAAGTTAAAATAATTAATATTATTTTAACAAGTATAATATCGAAGTAACGCAACTCAAAACACTAAACCCTAAGCCAAGGCACGGCCCGTTCGTCTAATAGACATTAGTACGTGTAGGTCGTCGCGCAGCAGATCGAGTTTGAGGTTGACGTTACAGGATACGCACTTCTGTTAGTTCATGTCCCCCTTTTCTCTTTACTGTTTTCAGTTTTATAATTCGGGGGTGAAATACATGCGACAATTATTACAAACAATTATTTACATGGTATGGTTAGCGTAGGGTGGGTTTATACTACTAGATCATGTGAGGGGTGGGTACAACACTTAAGGCCATTAATCCTCGTTGTTAGGACCGAGGGACACAAGAGTGATAGATCTATTTGGGTGTAGCGAGCCCACACCCGTGAGGCCGGGGCGGCCCATAGAGGTGACTGTGTCTTCCAGCCGAAGCCCGGTAACAAATTTGCTAGGTTTGAGTTTTCCTGCACTTTCTCACACATACCAGTGGCTTTGCAACCCACTGGTGATCTCTTTTTCCTTATTGCTACATACCAGGGACTCTTATACATACATTAAAGGTTTATATATACTCACTTTTACATGAACTCGCTCAACTTTTTGTTAATTTTTCAAACTACATGTATTTCAGGAAATTAGTGGATCTGACAAGGTATGCAATCAAGTCAAGCTGCGTAGGGAATAATGATGTCATCCAGGTTTAGGAGGTGTGACCCTTGCATGGACGGGTTACAAGTCTTAAACCGTATTTCTAGTCAAGTCTTTTGTCGTGTCATATGAACATGTTTTTAATTATGTCATGATTGTATTATGTTTCATGTATCGACTTTTAAAACAATGTTGTTATGGTAACTTTTAAAACTTAATGAATGGATGACTATCATGTGCCTTATATTTCATATAGCATTGTTATGATTAGGCTATGGTATTAAGAAGTCACACTAAATAAACCCACGCTTCCGCAAAAGCCAGGGTGTGACAGCCTGGTATCAGAGCATCGATCATAGCGAACTAGGATTCTTTCTCGAGTCTAGACTATGATCACTAGGGCTCTCACGAAAACAAATAAAAGGCACAAAACACTTTTTCAAAACATTTTTATACACTAAAACGTCCAGATCCAGGATACAAAACATTTTTACAAATATAAGGCACAAAACACTTTTTCAAAAATTATATTTCAGTCTTAGAGATTGAGGGAGTTCAGCCTTAGAGGCTGGGGAGGTTCAACCTTAGAGGCTGGGGAGGTTCAATCTTAGAGATTGGGGAGGTTCAGTCTTAGAGACTGAAGTGTTCAATCTTAGAGATTTGGGAGGTTTAGTCTTAGAGACTGGGAGGATGGTCTTAGAGACCAGGGAGTTAGTTTGAGAGGCTAGGAAGTTCAGTCTGAGAGACTGGGAGGGTAGTCTCCCTAGACTAGGAGAATTACTTGTTTGCTTTATTGTGACTTACATGTTTATTTGATATCATGTTGATATTTGTGCATAAGCGTGGTTGTGTTACAAACACCATGGTTTCTTCTTCAGACACAGTAGTATCAGACACAGTAGACCCCATGGCGGTTGTGTCAGACGACGAGGTACTATCAGAGGGAGACGTATACACATCAGACACCACGAGCACGGACAACGATGATTTCCAGCCGTTCGCTCTGCCAGACATCGGAGTTGAGATAAGCCTGCTGATGGCATTCCTGCTGGGGATCTACCTCTTGTGGTGATCCCTGCTCCCGTTCCGCTTGCTGCTTTCCCCGTGGCGGATGTGCCACTCGATGTCTTATCTGATGACGACATTGATCTGTTCGAGGAGGGTCTGCCTGAGGACGACTATGAGGGCGGGGCCCCGATCGATGTTGATGTTATCCTTCCTATTGCTGAGGCGCCTGTAGAGGGGGCTTCTCTTGGTTCACCTGTCCCGGATTCATTGGAGTCTGTGGCATCTGCGTCTCTGCACGACCAGGGTGTGCAGCATCACTCTCCTGACGCCGACCCCGACATGGCGATGTCAGCTGCACCTGGTCCGTCACATGAGTTCGAGTTTGACCTTGAGGTCGATGATGATTTTGATCCAGATTTTCCCCCTGACTTCGATCATGACCAGGAGATCGAGTTTATTCATATGGACCAGCCCTTAGAGGCGCACGTAGCTCCCGTTGATCCGTTGTTTGACATCCCTACTGATTTTGACATGGACCTTGTTGACCCTGAGCCTGTCATGGCCCTAGAGCCTGTTGTTGCTCCTAATCCTGCACCAGAGCACGACCCTATACTTGATGATGCGCCAGCTCTTGCACCACCCATTGTTGACCCTCCCGTTGTTGCTCCACCAGTGGTGGTTGATCCTATTGTTGACGTACCATTACCTGATCTCGTGCCGGCATTGCTTGACCGTGCACCTTTCGCCGCACACATAGATCCTCGTTATGCCGACACCCGCAACGGGTGGATCGAGGACGATGATGATTACCCACCGTTTGTGCTACCTGTCACTCCTCCAGTAGCACTTGTTTCTGCACCCACTGATATTCCACTGTTTCCACCACACACCACAGACGCTCATCGCACTGATCTTCCCATTACGTTCCTCCAGGACATACCGCCACCTCGTCCTGGAGAGGGGTCATCGAGGCAGCCGCCTTTTTCTGTTATTGACACCATCTTTTCCGTTCACGTCCTAGTTTCCTCATGTTGCACCACCTACTGCACCATCTTTCATACCATCGAGCGAGCCATTTTTGTGGACTACGCCCCATGTTATGCCATTGTCTGACCCGTACCACCCATTTCACGTGGGGTACACTATGGAGGATATACTTGCGTCGCTGCAGCTACAGTAGGACGCCCTGACATGTCGTATTCAGGAGTTGGAGAGAGCTCCACATCCTCCATGTCATTGTCAGACCCCTTTTGCAGCACCACACGCTCCTCGTCCGCGTTCCCTTGATTCAGACGTTTGTTTCTTGACATCTGAGCAGCAGATTGCATATTTGCTGTGCGTCTGTCGTGCCTTAGAGGAGGATTGGTTACACATGCATCGCCTACTTTTCTCTCGTTATCCTCCTCCTCCTCCTCCGCCATCAGCATAGGCATTTTGGTTTGATGCAGGTAGACGTTTGGTGAGAAGACCGCGATTGAGCCGACTATACAACATCTTGAAGACCGCATTTTGACATCATGACTTTTGAAATTTAGTTTTTGGTTGTTGTAGATGACTAGATAGTTCAGACAAGGGCGATGTGGCCCTTAGTCACTTTTGATGTACGATACAGTTATGAAACTTGTAAACATTGTATTGTGGTCTTGATTTTATGATAGCTCAATCGCAGTATTCTCATTATATGCGTTGTTGGATTACTTGTTTTAACTTTATAACATGAGATGTTATGTGCTTGATGAATGTTATTACGTACGCATACTATTTATTTACTATGACCTGACCAATATGATCACCCTTTTAGAAGATGCCTCCACGCCGGAACGTACACATGCCTACCAATGAGGTGAAACTCCAAGGGATAATTGCCGCAGCTATCGTGCAATACGCGGCCTCCCAAGCGGAGACGAGCAGGAACACTTCCAACAACAACAACAACAACGGCAATAAAAATCCACCCAATGGTAATGTTAAGCCGCTGGAGACATATTACGATACATTTGGATATTTATAGCACGACTGCTAATACCATTTGTAAATTCTAACGTATGTGCAGGGTGCACCTACAAGTAGTTCCTCGACTGCAAGCCCGTGAATTTCGACGGCACTGGAGGTGCTGTTGCGTTTGTTAGGTGGGCTGAGAAGACAGACTCTGTCCTAAGGATGAGCAAGTGTGCTCCGGAGCAACAAGTGACCTACATCTTAGGGCTATTTCTGGATGGAGCCCTCTCGTGGTGGAATCTACAAGTGCAAACCTTGGGAGAAGCGGCAGCTTATGCGTTAACCTGGGCTGAGCTGAAAGAACTCATGAGAAGAAAGTATTGTTCGCGTGCCGAAATTTTAGAAGCTAGAGACTGAGTTCTGGCACCTAAGAATGGAAGGTCCTAAGATTGCAGAGTATGTTCAGAGGTTTCACGATTTGTCCCATGTAGTGCCGTACATGGTTACGCCCGAGTTTAAACGTGTTGAGCATTTCATCTGGGGATTGGCCCCTCAGATCATGAGCATGGTTACCACATCCAGGCCCGCAATAATTACTGAAGCCATTGACCTCAGTGTGGCACTTACTGAGGAAGCCATTCGATTGAACAAGTTCTCAAACTCTGAATCGACGAAGAAGGAGACTCATGTGGAGTCGTCTTCTGAAAACAAACCGAAATTTTCTAACTTCAAACAAGGTACTAGTAATGTGAACAAGAAGAGTGAGTCGAGCGCACCGGCCAGAGCCACAGCCGGTGTCGAAAACAAAGGAAAGGGTTATATGGGCACTCTGCCCAAGTGTGACACGTGTCAGCGCCATCATTCTGGTTAGTGCAGACCGAGGAAATGCGAGTCATGTGGAAAGAACGGCCACACGAAGGATACTTTGTTGGCCGGAACTGGTGCTGGGTGCGTTGGTAATCGAGGTTATGGGAATGGTAATGGAAACTGCCAACAGGGAGGAAATGGCAGAAATGGAAACCGTGGAAATGTTACGAATCAAGCTGGGAATGGAAATCGCAACCAAAACAACGCTCAAGGTGGAAATGGAAATGGAAATGGTCGAGGACCGGGATGTTTGAATTGTGGGGATGTTGGGCACTTTAATAGGGAATGCCCAAAACTGAATCAAGCCCGTGGGAGAGTTTTCAACATTGGAGCAAGGGAAGCGCGCCAGGATCCAAACGTTGTCACTGGTACGTTCCCTGTAAATCAACGCTTTGCATCTGTTCTGTTTGATACTGGTGCCGATTATAGCTTTGTATCGTTAGAATTTAAGAATATGCTTGGGTTAACTGCTAGTAAGTTAGACATTCCATACTCAATTGAACTGGCTAATCGAAAGCTAGTTGAAGCGAATGAAGTCGTCCGAGGATGCATAATTGAGCTGGGAGAACGCGAGTTCACTTTGGATCTACTACAAGTCGAGTTGGGAAGTTTCGACGTGGTGGTAGGGATGGATTGGTTGTCAAGCAACAAAGCCGAGATTGTTCTTCATGAGAAGACCATACGCATCCCAATAGAAGATGGAGAGACGATCGTAGTCCATGGAGAAAAGCGCAATACGCCTCTGAGAATCATTAGCTGTCTGAAAGCTAGAAAGTGTTTACAGAAGGGATGTATTGCCTTCTTGGCACACATCGTGGATAAAGAAGCTGTTGAGCCAAAGATCAAAGACATTCCAGTCGTAAAAGAATATCCTGAAGTCTTTCCAGAAGACTTGCCAGGATTACCGCCGCAAAGACAAGTCGAGTTCCACATTGACTTAGTTCCAGGCGCTGCGCCTGTGGCTAAGGCTCCCTACCGACTTGCGCCTTCGGAGATGCAGGAGTTGTCGACGCAACTTCAAGAGTTGTTAGACAAGGGATTCATCAGACCAAGCTTCTCACCTTGGGGAGCTCCAGTTTTGTTTGTTAAGAAGAAGGATGGTTGCTTTCGCATGTGTATCGATTACAGAAAACTGAACAAGTTGACTATCAAGAATAGATACCCTCTGCCGAGAATTGATGATCTATTTGATCAGCTGCAAGGTTTAAGTTTCTACTCAAAGATCGATTTGCGATCAGGTTATCATCAGTTGAGAATTCAAGAGGAAAGTATTCCCAAGACTGCTTCTAGAACTCGATATGGACATTACGAGTTTCTGGTGATGCCGTTTGAGTTGACAAACGCGCCAGCTGTTTTTATGGATTTGATGAATAGAGTTTGTAAGCCGTACCTCGACAAGTTCGTGATTGTGTTCATCGATGATATTTTGATCTACTCGAAGACGAAGGATGAGCACGAACAACATTTAAGAGCTATTTTGGAGCTACTTAAAAAGGAGAAGTTGTATGCCAAGTTCTCGAAGTGCGAGTTCTGGTTACGCGAAATCCAATTTCTTGGACATGTGGTTAATGGAGATGGAATCCATGTGGATCCCACAAAGATCGAAGCGATAAAGAACTGGGAAACCCCAAAGACGCCGATCGAGATTCGACAGTTCTTAGGTTTGGCTGGTTATTATCGAAGGTTCATCGAGGATTTCTCAAAAATCCCTCAACCTTTGACTTCCCTTACTCAGAAAGACAAGAAGTTTGATTGGGGAGTCAAACAAGAAGAAGCATTTCAGTTGTTGAAGAACAAGCTTTGTAATGCACCGATCTTATCGCTACCCGAAGGAACGGACGATTTCGTGGTATATTGTGACGCCTCGCGTCAAGGTTTGGGTTGCGTGTTGATGCAGCGGCAGAAAGTAATAGCATATGCTTCTCACCAGTTGAAGGTCCACGAGAAAAATTATACCACGCACGACTTGGAGTTAGGCGCGGTGGTATTTGCATTGAAGATCTGGCGATATTATTTGTATGGCACGCGATGTACAATCTTCACTGATCATAAGAGCCTGCAACACATATTCAACCAAAAGGAACTTAACATGAGACAAAGACGCTGGGTAGAGCTGTTGAACGACTACGATTGTGAGATCAAGTATCATCCAGGGAAGGCGAATGTGGTTGCCGATGCCCTAAGTCGAAAGGAAAGGATCAAGCCCATAAGGGTTAGGGCTTTGGAAATGATTGTCTAGACAGACCTCTCATTGTGCATTCGTGCCGCGCAGAGAGAAGCTCTGAAAGAAAGGAATATTGAGGATGAGTATCTCCGTGGGATGGAGAAGCAGTTGGTACCAAACGAGGAAGGAACTTTGTGCTTCATGAAACGAATATGGGTTCCTCTGTTTGGTGGATTGAGAAAGGTCATTTTCGATGAAGCTCACAAGTCACGGTACTCGATTCATCCCGGTGCGGATAAGATGTACCAAGATCTTAAGGATCTCTATTTGTGGCCAAGGATGAAAGGTGATGTTGTAGTATACGTTGGTAAATGTTTAACTTGCGCCAAAGTGAAAGCCGAGTACCAAAAGCCTTCAGGTCTTCTGTAGCAACCTGAGATACCCAAATGGAAATGGGAGCAGATTTCAATGGACTTCATAACGAAATTGCCAAGGATGCCCAAAGGCCACGATACGATTTGGGTGATAGTAGATCGTTTAACGAAATCTGCGCACTTCTTGCCAATCAGGGAAAAAGACAACACGAGTAAATTAGCTGAGATATACATGAGAGAGATCATTGCACGACATGGAGTGCCTCTCTCAATCATCTCTGATAGAGACGGAAGATTCGTGTCAAGGATTTGGCAATCCTTTCAAGAAGCATTTGGTTCTCTATTGAACCTAAGTACATCATTTCACCCGCAAACAGACGGACAGAGTGAACGAACGATTCAGACACTAGAAGATATGCTGCGAGCTTGTGTAATGGATTTAGGTGGAAGTTGGGACACTCACCTACCATTGTTGAATTTTCATACAATAACAGTTAGCACGCAAGTATTCAAGCCGCACCGTTCGAAACTCTTTATGGACGCAAATGTCGATCACCGATTTGTTAGGCTGACACAGGTGATAGACAACTAGTTGGTCCGGAATTGGTCCAAGAAACGACAAACAAGATTGCACAGATCCGAGAGCGCATCAAGGCGGCTCGCGATCGACAAAAGTGTTATGCGCACCGAAGATGGAAACCTCTGGAATTTGAGGTCAGAGATATGGTTTTGTTGAAGGTTTCACCCTGGAAGGGTGTGGCACGCTTTGGAAAGCGTGGAAAGTTGAATCCGTGCTACATTGGCCCATTCAGAATCCTGCAAAGGATTGGGCTTGTAGCATACAAATTGGACTTACCTGCTGAACTTAATGGTGTTCATGATAATTCCATGTATCAAACCTGAAAAAGAGTCCAACACAAGAGATAGTTATCATTCTTGCCTACAAAGTTCATATTGACGACACACTCCACTTTGTCGAAGAACCAGTAGAGGTTACTGATTGGAAGATTAACAAGACACGCATGAGTAGTGTCAAGCTCATCAAAGTTCGATGGAATGCAAGACATGGACCAAAATTCACATGGGAACGTGAGGATCGTATAAAGGAGAAATACCCCCATTTATTTCCCAAGACCCCTGCAACTAGAAGCAGAACCTAAATTTCGGGACGAAATTTTCTTAACGGGGGGAGAATGTGACAACCCTCACATTTACAAGTATCCGTACACTTAATTAATATTAAATTTGTGCTTAATGACTGTGCTTGATTACAACTGTGATTAAACTGCTTCCTGTTTTCTGTTGCATACATACATATGCATCATATTTCATACTGTCACTCCGTATATTACACACAAACTTTGTGACATACTTGATGCACAAAGCACAGTTAGCACACTGAACGGATAATTCAAAAATATGCTGACAATGCCAACAATAGACAGACAGTGTCTGTAAGGCCCAGTATGGGCCAGGGACATGATATTACACTAGTATGGAGTGTAGGGAAATGAAGACCATAAAACTGCGTCACTAGGTGATAGTTACAGTGCCGGGAAGTGCCTAAAAAACACTTTAAATGCAGAATTCTGCACTCATTAATAAAATTCAGCATTTTAAAATACTAGTAAAGTGCAAAAATATGTCAGAATGGTCCTGTATACTTTCCTAAGTGCCGGGGATTAAAAGTGTTGCCAAATATATATATAAAAGTCACTTTAAGGAGTAATTAAAACTTTAACGGAACGTTATCCAACCAAATAATCGAACATTACCCGGAACAATAAATTTTTGCCAGACACATTGTTTCACTATTTCTTGGCTGGTCGTGATCCCCGAACACCCTAACACCCAATAAAAAGCAACTAACTAACCTATATTATCACAACACTTGAAATCTAACCATCCATTGCATATTAGTTACAAAATGTTCCCCTTTACCCCCCCCCCTCTCCTAGCCGAAATCGGTCCCAAGTGGACCCACCATATCATCTTTACCATGCTTCATATATCTTGGTTAGATTATGTTGTATTTTTTATATTAGATGATTGCTTGTGGGACTTGCTAAAAGATGAGAAGTAATCCTTATAAGTAAGGAGCTCAAGATCACAACCATACCTCATTAAACACACCCTCACTCACTTCACCCTCTCTCTCTTTCGGCTCCACCCAAACCGCCACCATCACCACCATACAACCACCATTATCCTCCATTTTCTAGTCTCATTCAAGCTTGTAAGGTGATTCTAAGGAGTTTGCTACTTGTGGAACTTCTAAGGAGCCTTTGTTCTTGCTTGTTCCTCATCATTTTCTCATCATCTTCATCACAAGTTTCTACCCTAGCCTTGTGCTAGTAGTAAGTTCCTTGTGCACCCTTGTTCATCTTGTTTCTTAGTTAAAATATGTAGATGATGATTATATTTAAAGCACACAAGAACTAGAACACTAAATTACAAGAACAAGAATGATGAACATAAAGCTCTACATGAAAGTTTAACTTGAAGATGATAAATGATACTAGTTGATGTAGTCATGAGTATGTTGTTAGTCTTATGATGATTTTTGGTTTTGTGATGATAATCACCATATGATCTTGTTAAATAATGTTGGGAAACATGATCTAACAAGAAAAGAAAATGGTTATGTGTTATGAAAAATAACCACTTTCTAATTAGACATGAACTTGATAAAAATAATTTTTCACAAAATATAAACTAGCTAGTAAGTTGATGAGTATGTTAATCCAAGTTTTACAAAAGGTTTTTGTAAACAAACCGAGTTCAAGAAACGATCTCTAAAAGTCTATGACTTTTACATACTCTTACATAATTTTTGTAAGTAAAATAAGTGTAAAAAGCTTTTATTTACAAGAAGAGTTCAAGAGTTAAATTTTTGTAAAAATTATTTACAAGTTGTAAACACTAAATTATTTTATGAGAATGATTTTTAAAGAAATAAATACGTTTTGGAAGGTAACTAGGTCCACTAAAAGTCTTACCAAGTTACTACGCGTTTTCGAAATATAACAAGTTCATGACTAGAATAAAACACATATATTTTTGCTCTTGGTAAAGTAAGAATTGATTATTGGTGATTGTTGATTGATTTCGAAAAGAAAATGATATGCTTAAAAGCATGGACACCTCCGTTTTTAGGGGAAACTCTGGCAAAATTTTCTAAAAATCTCAAGACTTAGAAAATATTTTTCTAGCAAGTGCTTACGAATATATTTTTAACCTTGTTTACAAAATGAACTTCACCATGATTTTTATTACAAAAATACTAAATGCCGGAGGTTGATTTTTGTAAGTAAAATTTGATAAAAATATATTTAGAATATATATTTTATACTAGAACGCTTGTGTGATTATTTGATTATTTTGTGAACTAGTTATATTATTTTTAGGATAAAATAATATAACTTATATACACCATGAATTTACAACTCCAAAATAATACTAAAACACTCACAAAATAAATAATTAAGTTATGCAAGTATTGTTGTATTACGAAACGCTAAAAACATAACTTATGTATATTTCAGAAAAATACTCTTATTCGTATATTTTTGGTAAAATATTGTTTTGGAGAAATTTATGAGGTAAAATATAATATTTTTGGGAAAAATATATGTATTCTGAATTAAGATGTTTTAAGTCAAGTGATTAAAATATATTTTTCTAAGTGGGACTTAAAATATATTTTTTGGAATTTCAAGTGTACATGTATAAATACCCCCATCCTTGGGAAGGAAATACATATATAAATACATGAGAAGTGTGAATACGAAATAGTTTCCTAACTATTTTCCCAAAACAAAAGTTAAGTTAAAATAATTAATATTATTTTAACAAGTATAATATCGAAGTAACGCAACTCAAAACACTAAACCCTAAGCCAAGGCACGGCCCGTTCGTCTAATAGACATTAGTACGTGTAGGTCGTCGCGCAGCAGATCGAGTTTGAGGTTGACGTTACAGGATACGCACTTCTGTGAGTTCGTGTCCCCCTTTTCTCTTTACTGTTTTCAGTTTTATACTTCGGGGGTGAAATACATGTGACAATTATTACAAACATTTATTTACATGGTATGGTTAGCATAGGGAGGGTTTATACTACTAGATCATGTGAGGGGTGGGTACAACACTTAAGGCCATTAATCCTCGTTGTTAGGACCGAGGGACACAAGAGTGATAGATCTATTTGGGAGTAGTGAGCCCACACCCGTGAGGCCGGGGCGGCCCAAAGAGGTGACCGTGTCTTCCAGCCGAAGCCCAGTAACAAATTTGCTAGGTTTGAGTTTTCCTGCACTTTCTCACACATACCAGTGGCTTTGCAACCCACTGGTGATCTCTTTTTCCTTATTGCTACATACCAGGGACTCTTATACATACATTATAGGTTTATACATACTCACTTTTACATGAACTCGCTCAACTTTTTGTTGATTTTTCAAACTACATGTATTTCAGGAAATTTGTGGATCTGGCAAGGTATGCAATCACGTCAAGCTGCGTAGGGAATAATGATGTCATCCAGGTTTAGGAGGTGTGACCCTTTCCTGGACAGGTTACAAGTTTTAAACCGTATTTCTAGTCAAGTCTTTTGTCGTGTCGTATGAACATGTTTTTAATTATGTCATGATTGTATTATGTTTCATGTGTCGACTTTTAAAACAATGTTGTTATGGAAACTTTTGAAACTTAATGACTGGATGACTATCAGGTGCTTTAAATTTCATATAGCATTGTTATGATTATGCTATGGTATTAAGAAGTCACACCAAATAAACCCACGCTTCCGCAAAAGCCAGGGTGTGACAGACTGTGCTTATTTACTAAACACGATCTGTGAGTATACTCGATCCCTTTTTGCTTAACGCACTTTTGGGTGTTACATACGTTACTTATATCAAATCACATCGACACACAACGCAAACACTTTTAAACGCTAACCGCTCTTGCATGTTTTACGTGATATTCGATGAATGCTTGTATGTTATGTTTACACAATGATTGTTGCCTGACACCTTAGCAATGATAGTACTATAGTTTGGACTCAGCACCTGTCGTGAACAGGGGCTGTTAAGGGTTTTACTTCACATGTAACAGTGGTGATATGTGTTGCGCATTCTATAACTCGCAGTCACATCTGTGCATATTTCATTGTCGATAGCATACATGCTTCACATTCCTACGTGTTACATGCTGGTTATGCGTAAATCGATTTTCGCTACTATTATGCTATTAAACTTGTGTACTCACCTTTACACTATGTGTATTGACTTTATTTTAACGTATGTGTCAGGTTTTTAGGATGCTATTCTATGCTTGATGTGATGAATCAAGATTAGGTGGTCTAGAAACCCACAAATAAAATATGAGTTGTCAGAACCGTTTATGTTGTTTTTGAGACAATTATCTGTAAAAACTATTTTTACTTTATCTGTTAGTAGTATGGGATATTAACGTTAAGGATTTGGTAATATTCTAGTTGTTGTGGATTCTCTTGAACAATCTGTTTCGCTCAGTGCCACGCCCCGATGATTCCGCCGTCGATTGGGGTGTGACAGATTGGTATCAGAGCCATAACTATAGGGAATTAGGAAAGACTCGACCTAGTCCGGGTCGATGTCTTAGAAATGACCTAGTCTATAGTCTAAGTACCAGCAGACCGCCTTGTGAGAACCCAATAGGGGTTTCGTGCGAGCGTATCTCTGTTACTTTCTCGAACTCGTACTTGCTTGAACACCGCATACTACAACTTCACGCAAGCTAGCTTTTCCTAAGGCTGGAACACTACCACTTAGCCTTTCCTAAGGCTAACAACACACACGATCTTTCGAAAACAAACGAGTGATTGGGTTGAGATTAGGTGTGAAAACCGCAAACTCTCGATTAGATCGCTCGTTCCACATGCATTTTTATTATAAATATGAGAATTTGCGTTGAGTCAGGAGTGAAATCCATATCTCGACGAAATTCTCCCTCTCTATCTCATGATTTTATCACACAATCAGGAATAAAGTTATTAAGTTAGCGGTGAAACCCGTATCTTAATGATTTGTTCCGCTCTCTATTTGGTTTTATAAAACTCTCACCAAAGTCTCGATGGATTCCAACGACACAATTCACGTATTAACCGAAGGGATGCGCGCCGATCACCGTATGTCGGTGAGAGAGCACAGTCTATTAGGCCAAAGCGTGTACTGGAAGTGTTCGTTCATGAACACTTACCGAACGAGATTTTATGTTCGTGTTCGTTCATTAAGGAAATGAGCGTGTTCGCGAACAGTTCACGAACACAAACGAACACAAATAAATTTGGCGAACGCGGCGAAGGATAAAGATAGATGGCCCAGAGGATAGCACTCGAACTTGGATCCCTTATTTTGGAACAGGGATCGATCGTATTCGTCGATATAAATAATGAGAAATGAAAGGGAAATAGTGCATAAACAAGGTGAAAGAGGGTTTCCTAGTTTAATTGTTAGGGTAATAAAATATATAAAAGTTTAATAATATAAAAAGCACACATAAAATATATGTAAGTACAATGATCTTCAATTAAAACACATACATACGAACATAAACGAACGCAAATCAACGAATGTTCATGAACACGTTCACGAACACCTTACCGAACGTTCACGGACACAATCGAATGAACGAGACCTCTGTTCATGTTTGTTCATTTAACTAACCGAACGAAATTTTTTGTTCATGTTCGTTCGTTTATTAAACGAACGAATATAAACGAACTTCCCGCCGAACGGTTCACGAACTATTCGCTGAACGTTCAGTTCGCTTACAGCCCTAGCGATGTCTGTTGCAGACAATGTTGTCATTTGGATCACATACTTCTCGCGCTACCCGCCGCAACCACGCTGACAAACGCATTGCCTCGGCAGTCGCCAAGGAAATGGCTAAGGTCATCCCGCAAATCGTCAGCAAAATCAATGAAATCGGTAGCAAGTCCTCTAAGGAGTCTAGGACTGACTCTCCAAAAGCTACTTTTAGCTTCAAGCAGTTCAAGGCCTGCGGCCCTAAGGACTTCACTGGTGAAGACGGGCCCAGCGCCATGTTTCAGTGGTTCGACTCGATTGAAGTCACTCTTCGCCAAAGAGAATGTCCAGACAACCTCCGCACTGTTAACGCAACTGGCGTATTTCAGTCCAGGGCTCTGGACTGGTGGACTGCTGAACGGAACAGGCAAGGTAACGACGCAGCCTATGAACTTTCTTGGGAGGAATTGAAGGAAATCATGATGAAAGAATTTTGTCCCCCACATGAGCTCCAGAAGCTGGAGGATGAGTTTTGGAATATCAAGCAAGAAGGTGGCAACAATGTTGGTCTTACAACTCGCTTTAAGCAGCTTAGCATCATCTATCCTGGCCAAGTCTCAACTCCCAACATCACAATCAAGAAATATATTCGCGCTCTACCTGATTCTGTTGCTGATTCTGTCCAAGCAGCCAAGATTACTACCATCGAAGAGACTTATCAACTCACCGCTGAAATCAATGATAAGCGAGTTATGGCTGGTTACTTCAAGAACACCACCAAAAGTCTCCATCAAGTCACCGCTAATCCCGCACAAGGGTCGAAATCTTCACGCCGCAAGCGCAAGAGCAACAACAACTACAAGAACTGTGCTGTGACCGTCGCTCCTCTCAATGCTATTCCTGCCCAACCTTAGAACCAGAACCGCCAAGTAGCCGCACCCGTGACCAACGCACTGCCTGCAAAGCGTGCGTATACCGGCCCTTACCCTCTGTGCCCTACTTGTACTTACCATCATCCAGTTGGGATCGCTTTCCGCTTCTGTGTCCACTGCAATCTCTACGGACACTTTACCGTGAATTGTCGCACTGGTCCTCATCAACAAGCTCAAGTTCAAGCTCCTCCTGCACTGCCAGCTCCACTTCCCGCTCCTCAGGGTAATCAAGCAGCTCCTGCTCCCGCTGCTCACGCACGAGCTTGCTTCGCATGCGGTGATCCTAACCACTTCGCAAACGTCTGCCCGAATCGAGTGGTGAAGTAAGAGGCACAACAGCAACCAGCGCAGCAACAACATCAACAGCAGCAGCAGCAGCCAACACCACAAGCAGCCCGCAGAAGAGCATTCAACATCAATGTCCGCCAAGCTCAAACTGACAACAATGTTGTCAATGGTACGTTTCTTGTCAATGGTATATATGCTTCGTGTTTATTTGATACTGGAGCCGATAACTGTTTTGTGTCGTTTGAATTTGAAAAGCTCCTAAACTGTAAACGCGCTAATCTCCCAACAACGTTCGATGTAGAAATTTCCACTGGAAGAAGTCACTATTAGTTCTGTTCTTCGTGATTGTACGCTTGAACTTAACAATCACGCCTTCCCGATCGATCTTATTCCAATGCAGCTTGGTAGTTTTGTCACACCCCCAAAATCCACACGTGGAGTACCACCGCATGGAGACGTGACATGACCAGGATCAAGCCACCAATCATATTGAACATATAAGTAATTAGCAAACGTAAATGTATATCAACCCACAATATGAAAGGTGTTCCAATAACATAGTTTATGTAGCGGAAGCATAGTATAAAATCCAACGTAATTATTAAGTTTTCAACTGTCATAAGTGTTTATCAAAACATCCACATTCCGTGCCCACAACGACTGCGCCTCCCGTGCAAGCTCCATGTATACCTAAGGTCCTGCAAGGCATGTAACAGAGAGTCAACAACTAGTTGAGCGAGTTCACAGTGGTTTATTCAGTTATAGTAATCGTATTGTAAATCGTATTGTTCGTTTAGTAATCCATGTATAGTACGTGTTTGTATCACAGCCCTCTAGGCATGTGTGCGAAGATTAGTGGGAGTTTCCCAAGTATTCTAGACTAGGTATATTTGTATTGCAGCCCACCCGGCAGGTGTGCGAAGTTTAGCGTGTGGTTCGCAGCCATTCAAGGCATGTGTGCAAAGATTAGTTCTATTATCGCTGCCATTCCTAGCGTGTGTGCGAAGAGAAGTATATGTATCACTAGTCTAGCAGTATCTATCAATAATCCTTCCTCTCCCGAGGCCTATAGTACGTAATCCCGATAATAACTTAAGTACAAGAAATCTTCCAAACCCATTCCCGACCCCTGGGAATCCCATGCCTTGGTAAGAGTGTGAACTCACCTTGGTTTGCTTGGCAGATTACACAAAAAGGTTACTTGAACTAAGAGTGGTCAACCACGTCCTAAGAGGGTTACCATACAAGTCAGGTTTTTGGTTTCGAGTTGGGCACATAAGTGTCACATAAGCTAGCAGATGATTAACACATATCGATCAGGGCAAATACACAAAATTCATGTTATCATATTGACAGTAGCATTCAAGTATTCATCATGTCTAATTTGCACGATCCAAAAGATAAAGCCCAATAATCAGGCGGCCCCAACATGTTGTGCGGTCGGCACAGCCTTGTGCGACCCACATCATGTTGTGCGATCTAGATAAACAGCCGGCCCAATAGTCAATAGCCCAAACATAGAATACATGGCCCAATCAAATGACATGCAAGAGTCTTATGCGATCCGGATGAGCTTGTACGATCCGGTCGCCTTGTGCGATCCGTTTCGGTTGTGCGACCGGACTAGTCCAGCCCAAATCGTATACCCGACCTAATCGTTGCAACTTGTGCGATCCAGTAGGCCTTGTGCGAATGGGGCTCCTTGTGCGATTGGATCATCTTGTGCGACCAAGAGATCTTGTGCGATTAGTTTAAATGTCTGGATTTCATGCAATCGGTTACAATTATTCAATGGTTTCCAAATTTGTCATTTATCAATTAACAAGTTTCCAATTATCCGTTTATCATACAATCGATCAAACCAAACAATTTGCTAATAATTCATAAGAACCCTAAGCATAATCGTAACATGAACATCAACCACAACTTCAACATATTAACAGATTTGTGTCCTTGATTTCTAGCATGCACTCGAATATATCATCACCACAATTCGTCTAACCTAAGCACAATTACAGCCGATTAATTCAAGAATTCGGATCTAGTTCATCATGCAAAACATAACCTCATCTAACCCTATTTCGATCCATACATACTACTCATATGAGCCGGTTATATGAACACCAAGTTCATCGATTTACATTGCGATTAACACACATCATCATTGAATCATTATGTAAAACATGCAACCCATAATATCAACAATCATACGAACAAGGTGATACACTAACCGATTAAAGGAGAGAGGGCAAGGATTGATCTGAACACCACAAACTTCGGTGGAGAGGATGTTTGGCTGCCGTCGGGTTCGTGAGGGAGAGAGAGAGCACTAGGGTTTGAGTGTAAAGTGTTTTGCAAGTTATGAGAGAATAACCCCAATGATGGGTGTTTGTTTTCGTTTAAGGGTAGTGGGCCGAACCCTTATTTAGGCTGCCCATTGATCGTGTACAAAGAATAAGGCCCGAATGGGCTTGCGCGATCGGGTGAGTCTTGTGCGGTTTGGGCTCGTTTAATACAAACATGCAATACACACAGCACATAATCATAACATTCAATTAATATAAATTCACGTAATTACATAACGTTGCACAAAGATAGGTTCGAAATACGAGTTGTCACATTATCCCCAACTTAAAAGAAATTTCGTCCTGAAATTTGGTACGTACTCACTGAGGAAGCTAGTTAAGTTGCATGGTTTTCCTGGTTTTCCTGGGGTGTCACATCCTCCCCCCGTTGATCTGGAATTTCGTCCCGAAATTCCGTGGTAGCTTCAGCCTCAGTAGTGGTTGTACTGTTCACGAATAACTGGGGATACTTTTGTTTGATCTGATCTTCGCGTTCCCAGGTGAACTCTGGGCCACGACGGGAGTTCCAACGAACTCGAACAAGAGGGATTCTCGTGTTCTTGAGGACCTTAACATCCCGGTACATGATTTCGACTGGTTCCTCGATGAAATTTAACTGTTCGTCGATAGTGAGCTCCTTCAAAGGAACTATGAGGGTCTCATCTGACAGACACTTCTTCAGATTCGACACGTGGAAAACATTGTGAACTGCCCCGAGTTCTGCTGGTAGGTTCAGTTTGTAGGCTCCTTTGCCTATTCTTTCTATAATCTCGAATGGTCTGACATACCACGGATTGAGTTTGCCCCTTTTGCCAAAACGAACCACACCCTTCCAGGGTGAGACTTTGAGTAGCACTCGATCCCCAACTTGGAACTCGAGTGGTTTCCTACGCTTATCAGCGTAACCTTTCTGACGGCCACGAGCCGCCGCCATGCGTTGCCTTATCTGTGCAATTCATTCAGTAGCATCAACTACCATTTCTGGTCCTGTGATTTGACTATCCCCCACCTCTGCCCAACAGAGATGTGACCGGCATTTATGTCCGTACAATGCCTCGAATGGAGCGGCTTGAATGCTGGTGTGGTAACTGTTATTGTACGAGAACTCCACTAAAGGGAGATGTTTTTCCCAGCTGTTGCCGAAATCGATAACACATACCCGAAGCATGTCTTCTAGGGTTTGAATCGTGCGCTCAGACTGTCCATCCGTCTGAGGGTGATAAGCTGTGCTCATGTATAATCGAGAGCCAAAAGATTTGTGCATCGCTTGCCACAGTTCTGAAGTGAATCGTGCATCGCGATCCGAAATGATAGAGGCGGGCACCCCGTGTCTCGAGACTACTTCCTTCAAGTAGATGTCTGCTAATGTGGAGAACTTGTCTGTTTCTTTGATTTCCAAGAAATGAGCAGACTTGGTGAGTCGATCCACGATCACCGAAATAGTATCGTTCCCACGTTGGGATCTAGGCAGGCCAGTAACAAAGTCCATGGAAATTTCCTCCCATTTCCATTGTGGTATCTTGGGTTGCTGAAGTAGGCCTGATGGTTTCTGATATTCCGCCTTGACTCTCGCACAGGTCAAGCATTTGCCGACATAAGTTGCAATGTGGGCCTTCATACTAGGCCACCAATACGTTGTCCTGATATCGTGGTACATCTTATCTGAACCAGGATGTACCGAGTAGCGAGACTTGTGTGCTTCATCCATCACAAGTTCTCGTAAACCGCCATAATGTGGGACCCAAGTAGCGAGACTTGTGTGCTTCTACCTGAGCATCTCGTATCTGTGCAGGAAGACCAGACTGAATAGTAAGCTGTAGTGCTCGCACGCGTCTAGGTAGAGTGTCTTTTCGACTGAGAGCGTCAGCCACAACGTTGGCTTTGCCTGGATGGTACTTGATGGCGCATTCGTAATCGTTAAGTAGTTCAACCCATCGACGTTGTCGCATGTTCAATTCCTTCTGCTTGAAGATATGCTCGAGACTCCTGTGATCGGTGTAGATAGTGCACTTGGTACCGTACAGGTAGTGTTGCCATATCTTGAGCGCGAAAACAACAGCTCCCAGCTCTAAATCGTGCGTTGTGTAGTTCTGTTCGTGAACCTTAAGTTGGTGCGAAGCGTAAGCAATAACTTTATCCCGTTGCATCAATACACATCCAAGCCCCTGTATAGATGCGTCACAATAGATCACAAAATCGTCCGTGCCCTCTGGCAATGAGAGGATAGGTGCACTGCAAAGTCTATCCTTTAAGTGTTGAAAAGCGGTTTCCTGAGTATTACCCCAACGGTAGGTGACACCCTTCTGCGTCAGTAGCGTAAGCGGCTATGCAATCTTTGAGAAATCTTTAATGAATCGTCTGTAATAACCCGCCAAACCCAAGAATTGGCGTATTTCCGTTGGTGTACGCGGTGCAGGCCAATTCCTGATCGAATCTACCTTGGATGGATCGACATGGATCCCATCCTTGTTTACCACATGGCCTAGAAAATGGACTTCACGATGCCAGAAGTCGCATTTTGAAAACTTGGCGTACAGTTGTTCCTTTCGAAGGAGTTCCAAGATAAGTCGTAGATGCTGCTCGTGTTCCTCCTGACTCTTGGAGTAGATCAGGATGTCGTCAATGAAAACAATCACAAACTTGTCTAAGTAGGGTTTGCATACCCTGTTCATAAGGTCCATAAAGTCTGCCGGTGCGTTCGTCAACCCGAATGGCATGACAAGAAACTCGTAGTGGCCGTAGCGAGTTCTGAATGCTGTTTTGGAGACGTCCTCATCCCGGACTCTCAGCTGATGGTAACCTGACCTCAGGTCTATCTTGGAGTAGCAGCTCGACCCTTGCAACTGGTCGAATAATCAATGCACATCCTGAAGGTACCGTTCTTCTTTTTCACAAATAATACTGGAGCTCCCCAAGGCGAAGAGCTAGGTCGGATAAATCTCTTATCCAAGAGTTCTTGTAGCTGTGCAGAGAGTTCTTCCAACTCTGATGGAGCTAAGCGATATGGTGCTCGAGCTATGGGTGCTGCTCCAGGAGCTAGTTCAATTTGGAAATCGACCTGGCGATGAGGTGGTAGACCAGGTAAATCTTCAGGGAACACCTGAGGAAAGTCGCGTACAACTGGAATATCTTCCAATTTCTTTTCTTTCGTTGATGCATCAATAACAAGTGCCAGAATGGCAGTGTGGCCCTTACGCAAACACTTCTGAGCCTTCAGGAAGGAGATGATGCCAACTACGGCACCACTCTTGTCGCCTTGAACTTCGAGAGGTTCTTTACCAGAACGGGAAATACGAACTTTCTTCTCCTTACATAGGATCTCTGCGTGCTGTTGGGATAACCAGTCCATTCCAATGACGATGTCGAAACTACCCAACACTATGGGAATGAGATCGATCGAGAAAGTCTGACCAGCGAGGATAAGATTACAACCCTGAACTATGTGTGTGGCCTCTAGAATTTTACCGTTAGCTAACTCTACGACATGTTTGGCATTTAAGGGAGTGGGTGCACGTTTTAACATTTGGCTAACTTTTAGAGACATGTAACTTGTATCCGCACCCGAATCAAACAATACAGTAACATAAAAGTCATCGAGAAGAAACTTACCCATAACAACGTTGGGATCATTCCTTGCTTCTCCCTGCCCTAGCACAAATGCACGCCCCCTAACTTCATTGTCGTTGTTGTTTCCACCGTTGATGTTCCCGTTGCCCTGATTGTTATTGTTGTTGCGATTTTGGTTTAACTGGGGGCAATCCCGCTTGAAGTGGCCTTCAGCCCCACACTGAAAGCATCCTCTGTTGCCTCGTTGTTGCTGCTGCTGGTTTTGAGGCGCTGGTGGTTGTTGTTGGTTCTGATTCGCAGGTCGGGAGCTCCAGTAATCTTTAGCTTCATGCCCTATCTTGAGACATCTCTGACAGCGGCCCTTGCGGCACTAACCACTGTGGTGTCTGTTGCAGCTGTTACATAGTGGGTGAATTCCCCGGTATCCACCCTGCCCCTGACCACCAAAAGTTTGCTGACCCGGGCTCTGGTAATTACTATTCTTGCGCTGCTGTGCTTGAGACTGAACGGTAGCGGAACCCTTACTGGAATCCCATCCCATTTCCGCTTGTTGTCATTAGGAGTAGCAGGAGTAGCAGAAGTGGTAGCGGTAGTAGTTGCGCTGATACGTTTTGGCAGCTTGTTCTGTTCTACTGCCTGATCTGTGAGGCGATGAGCAAGACGCTGAATGTCTTGGATATTGTCGAGGTTAGCCGATGTCACATGGCTCTGAATTTCTGATGCTAGACCCTTGAGGTACAACTCAATGCGCTTGATTGGAGGGTCCACCATGGTTGGACACAAGATGGCCAGCTCGTTTGACCGTTTCGTATAAGTCTCGATTTTCGACCCTGTCATTTTCAGATGGTAAAGCTCCACTTCCAACTTGTGGATGTCATCACGCGTGCAGTACTCTCGCTTGATCAGTTCCTTAAAATCGTTCCAAGGGGTGGCGTTAGCAGCTGCCAGCCCTAAAATCTGTACTTGCGCGTTCCACCAAGTCAGCGCAATTCCTTCCAGAGTACCAGTGGCGTATTTCACCCTGTGAGCCTCAGGGCATTCACACATTTCAAACACCGACTCGAGCTTCTCAAACCAATGGAGGAGTCCCACTACTCCTTCAGTGCCACTAAACGTGCTTGGATGATAGTCCATGAAGTTCTTGAAAGTGCAAACAGGTTGCGGTGCGTGTTGACCTATTGTGTACAAATAGGACAAAGTTAAACACAAGAGTTGGTCTAAAAGTGTAGGATCTAAAGGTCCTAGTGTGAGTTACAACTGCAGGTTATACCTCCTGCCTGTGCGGCTGCAAGTGCCGCAGCATCTTGTTCGTTAATGAGAGCCGTCAACTGGGCTTGAGTCATGTTAATACGTCCCGACATGATCTTCATAGTAAAAGTAACATAAGTGAGAGAGAGGTTCGCGAAAAGTGCAATGACAGAAAAGAGTAAGCACACAAGTGTTCTCAAGCAACAGTAGTTATGTGTATCTAAGCATACCCTGAGCAAAGTTCTATGTCTAGCAAGTAGGCAATATAAACATAAACCATATTACCTAGAATGTTGAGTCTTGCACCTCGAGCGAAGCGTCGTTGTGGATCGTTGAGAGCATTGTACTGGTTATAGTCTGGTTTTAATAAAAACGTTTTCCCCATATTAAAACCAAGTTCTCTATAACCAATGCCTCTGATACCAATCTGTCACACCCCCAAAATCTACACGCGGAGTACCACCGCATGGAGGCGTGACATGACCAGGATCAAGCCACCAATCATATTGAACATATGAGTAATTAGCAAACGTAAATGTATATCAACCCACAATATGAAAGGTGTTCCAATAACATAGTTTATGTAGCGGAAGCATAGTATAAAATCCAACGTAATTATTAAGTTTTCAACTGTCATAAGTGTTTATTAAAAACATCCACATTCCGTGCCCACAACGACTGCGCCTCCCGTGCAAGCTCCATGTATACCTAAGGTCCTGCAAGGCATGTAACAGAGAGTCAACAACTAGTTGAGCGAGTTCATAGTGGTTTATTCAGTTATAGTAATCGTATTGTAAATCGTATTGTTCGTTTAGTAATCCATGTATAGTATGTGTTTGTATCGCAGCCCTCTAGGCATGTGTGCGAAGATTAGTGGGAGTTTCCCAAGTATTCTAGACTAGGTATATTTGTATCGCAGCCCACCCGGCATGTGTGCGAAGTTTAGCGTGTGGTTCGCAGCCATTCCAGGCATGTGTGCGAAGATTAGTTCTATTATCGCAGCCATTCCCGGCGTGTGTGCGAAGAGAAGTATATGTATCACTAGTCTAGCAGTATCTATCAATAATCCTTCCTCTCCCGAGGCCCATAGTACGTAATCCCGATAATAACTTAAGTACAAGAAATCTTCCAAACCCATTCCCGACCCCTGGGAATCCCATGCCTTGGTAAGAGTGTGAACTCACCTTGGTTTGCTCGGCAGATTACACAAAAAGGTTACTTGAACTAAGAGTGGTCAACCACGTCCTAACGGGGTTACCATACAAGTCAGGTTTTTGGTTTCGAGTTGGGCACATAAGTATCACATAAGCTAGCAGATGATTAACACATATCGATCAGGGCAAATACACATAATTCATGTTATCATATTGATAGTAGCATTCAAGTATTCATCATGTCTAATTTGCACGATCCAAAAGATAAAGCCCAATAATCAGGCGGCCCAACATGTTGTGTGGTCGGCACAGCTTTGTGCGACCCACATCATGTTGTGCGATCTAGATAAACACCAGGCCCAATAGTCAATAGCCCAAGCATAGAATACATGGCCCAACCTAATGACATGCAAGAGTCTTGTGCGATCCGGATGAGCTTGTACGATCTGGTCGCCTTGTGCGATCCGTTTGGGTTGTGCGATCGGACTAGTCCAGCCCAAATCGTATACCCGGCCCAATCGTTGCAACTTGTGCGATCCAGTAGGCCTTGTGTGACTGGGGCTCCTTGTGCGATTGGATCATCTTGTGCGACCAAGAGATCTTGTGCGATTAGTTTAAATGTCCGAATTTCATGCAATCGGTTACAATTATTCAATGGTTTCCAAATTTGTCATTTATCAATTAACAAGTTTCCAATTATCCGTTTATCATACAATCGATCAAACCAAACAATTTGCTAATAATTCATAAGAACCCTAAGCATAATCGTAACATGAACATCAACCACAACTTCAACATATTAACAGATTTGTGTCCTTGATTTCTAGCATGCACTCGAACATATCATCACCACAATTCGTCTAACCTAAGCACAATTACAGCCGATTAATTCAAGCATTCGGTTCTAGTTCATCATGCAAAACATAACCTCATCTAACCCTATATCGATCCATACATACTACTCATATGAGCCGGTTATATGAACACCAAGTTCATCGATTTACATTGCGATTAACACACATCATCATTGAATCATTATGTAAAACATGCAACCCATAATATCAACAATCATACGAACAAGGTGATACACTAACCGATTAAAGGAGAGAGGGCAAGCATTGATCCGAACACCACAAACTTCGGTGGAGAGGATGTTTGGCTGCCGTCGGGTTCATGAGGGAGAGAGAGAGCACTAGGGTTTGAGTGTAAAGTGTTTTGCAAGTTATGAGAGAATAACCCCAATGATGGGTGTTTGTTTTCGTTTAAGGGTAGTGGGCCGAACCCTCATTTGGGCTGCCCATTGATCCGTGTACAAAGAATAAGGCCCGAATGGGCTTGCGCGATCGGGTGAGTCTTGTGCGGTTTGGGCTCGTTTAATACAAACATGCAATACACACAGCACATAATCATAACATTCAATTAATATAAATTCACGTAATTACATAACGTTCACAAAGACAGGTTCGAAATACGAGTTGTCACAAGTTTTGATATCTAGTAGGCATGGATTTTCTTCGTGAAAATCATGCTGAAGTCGTTTATTTTGATAAGATGATTTGTTTCTCTCTTGCTAACGGCGACCAACTCTGTGTCTATGGCGAAGTATCTTTGAAGGATCCCAAACTCATGTCGTGCATACAAGCGAGCAAGTATCTCCGAAAGGAATACAAAGCTTTCTTGGCACACATCGTAGTAGCGGAAGAAAAGGAAAAGAAGTCAATGGAAAAGTGCCTATAGTTTGTGATTTTCCTGCTGTCTTTCCTGACGATTTACCTGGTCTACCCCCAAGTCGTGATATTGACTTTCGTATCAACCTCATTCCTGGAGCTAACCCTATTGCTAAAGCTCCCTATCGCCTCGCTCCGTCTCAAATGCGTGAACTTTTGAGTCAACTCCAGGAATTGCTTGATAAAGGCTTCATTCGCCCTAGCACATCTCCTTGGGGTGCACCTGTCCTTTTCGTCAAAAAGAAAGATGGATTGTTCCGAATGTGCATCGATTATAGGGAACTCAATAAGCTTACTATCAAGAATCGCTATCCCTTACCCCGAATCGACGATTTGTTTGAGCAATTGCAAGGTGTTACGTGTTTCTTGAAGATCGATTTACGCTCTGGTTATCATCAGTTACAAATTCAGGAAGAATACATTCCTAAAACCACTTTTCGAACCCGCTACGGCCATTATAAATTTGTCGTTATGCCCTTTGGTCTAACCAACGCACCCGCGGTTTTCATGGATTTGATGAATCACGTGTGTAAGTCCTTTCTCGACCACTTCGTCAACGTGTTTATCGATGATATCCTTATCTATTCGAAGTCGAAAGCCGAACATGCGCAACATCTACGTTTGGTTCTTAAATTACTCCAAGGGAATCGCCTCTATGCCAAGTTCTCCAAGTGTGAATTTTGGCTTGAGGAGGTTCAATTCCTCGATCACATCGTCAATAGTCAAGGTATTCACGTTGATCCCCCGAAGATTGAAGCAGTTAAGGGTTGGATTACACAAAAATCCTCGTCCGAAGTTCGTTCTTTCCTCGGATTGGTGGGTTATTACCATCGATTCATCGCTGATTTCTCTAAAATTGCTGTTCTGCTTACCTCTCTTACGCATAACGACAAGCCTTTTGTTTGGGGAACTAAACAAGAGGAAGCCTTTCGAACTCTCAAGCATATGCTCTGCAATGCTCCTATCCTCGCGTTACCCAATGAAAACGACGACTTCGTTGTCTATTGCGATGCCTCTAACCTCGGCCTTGCTTGTGTTCTTATGCAACGGTACAAGGTTATCGCGTACGCCTCTCGTCAGCTCAAAATCCACGAGAAGAACTATACAACCCACGATTTCGAGCTTGGTGCAGTTGTTTTTGCGTTAAAGATTTGGCGACACTACCTTTATGGTACCAAGTGTACGGTCTTCACCGACCATAAGAGCCTACAACATATCTTGAACCAGAAGGAACTGAATATGCGCCAACGCCGATGGGTTGAACATCTCAACGATTATGACTGTGAGATTCGTTACCACCCAGGCAAAGCAAATGTCGTTGCCGACGCTCTCAGTTGACGAAGCTATTTGCATAGCGTTCGTAATATTCAAGCCCAACACGACCTCGAAGCTCTAATCCGTGACGCTCAGCACACCTGCTTCATTGAGAACACCTTAAGAGAGGAAATGAAGAAGTGTGGTGCTGAAGCCCAACTTGTCACCAAATCGAACGGTATCTATTACTATCTCGATTGCATCTGGATTCCAAGTCGCAATAACCTTCACGAGATATTGTTGACTGAAGCCCACAAGTCTCGATATTCCATTCATCCCAGTGCCGACAAGATGTACCATGACCGTCGTCTTCAATATTGGTGGCCTGGAATGAAGAGGGATATCGCCATCTATGTTTCGAAGTGCCTTACTTGTTTGAAAGTCAAGGCTGAACAACAACGACCCTCTGGCTTACTCATGCAACCCGAGATCCTTATGTGGAAATGAGAGAGTATAGCTATGGACTTCATTACGAAACTCCCGCGCACGCCATCAGGTCATGATAGCATTTGGGTTATCGTTGATCGTCTTACAAAATCTGCTCATTTTCTACCTATACGATAAGACTATAAGGTGGAACAATTAGCACGAATCTACACCGATGAAGTTATTTGTCGACATGGGACACCTCGTGATATCATCTCTGACCGCGATGGTCGATTTATCTCGCGTCTTTGGGAAATGTTTCAATCCGCTCTCGATACTACTCTTAATCTAAGTACCGCTTTCCATCCTAGACCGACGGTCAGACTGAACGCACGATTCGCATCCTTGAAGATATGCTTCGCTCATGTGTTATAGATTTTGGTTGTAATTGGGATTCGCATTTACCTTAGTCGAATTCTCGTACAACAACAATTATCACTCTAGCATTCAAATGGCACCATTTGAGGCATTATATGGAAGAAAATGTTGATCGCATATTGTATGGCACGAGATCGGAGCTGCACAAGTTACCAGTCCTGAGTTATTGCAAGAAACAACTGAAAAATCCTCCAGATACGAGACAATCTTTTGAAAGCTCGGAGTCGAAAAAAGAGTTACACCGATAAAAGCCGCAAGCCTCTTGAATTTGACGTTGGCGATCACGTACTGCTAAAGATTTCATCTTGGAAGGGGGTGATCCGATTCGGCAAGAAAGGAAAGCTCGCGCCTCGATATGTTGGACCTTTTAAGATTCTAGAAAGAATTGGCAAAGTGGCCTACTGTAACAACTGTCACTAAAATCCATAATTAGGATGGTAATTAGCTATTAAGGAAACCCTAATTAAGAAACCCAAGTAATTCTGCACTAACCCTAAAATTTCCAGAACAATCAGAATCAGGATCAGGGCCCCTAAAACTCAGGGGGGGGGGGGATAAACCCTAGCCAACGATTATCTTAATAACTATCTGTCAAAATTGAATTTTAAGAAACTGTCGACTCATCCAGCCTACATGCACGAAGGGCTACCCTATGAAGTAGGGTGACCCCTCGCATAGCGCGACGCCCATGGGGGTACCCCTCGCGCTACGCGACGGGGGTCAAATTTCGTGTATAAATAGAGGAGTCTGGGACTTGAAATTGGGCACTTGAACGACGAAAAAGCTCACTGTATACGCTGAGTTATAGCAGAAATCGTTCACAACACACACAATTCACGAATCGCTGCCACAATCAGGGTAATAACTCGATCGCTATTACGATTCAACGTCCGATCGATTATAACTATCCAACGATAGTCCAGGTGCTGCTCAATTGAGCTTGTACTTTGATTATTCATCGTGATTTCGACTTGAATATTAGAGTGCTGTTCGAATTCGGACTATGCTCTGTTATTCGTTGTGAATCCGATTGAATTATCGAGTATTGCACTGATTAATCGTTGTGAAGGTTTAATCTCGTGAATTGACGTAATTGCTGTATTAGTTACTAACCTGTGTGTGTGCATTATGTTAAATTAGGTTTAATCAAGGCTAATCAGTAGGCATTATCTATTTGCTCGTTAATCTACAATGTGAGTCATTCCCCTTTTTAAACTGTTTTCTCACAGTTTGTGAGTAAGTATTACAATACCTCAAATTATTTTCAAGGTTATAATTACATGGATTAAGTCTTTGTAATCACCAAATTACAGCTGGTATGTGGGGTATTGTGCACATTACTATTTTTATCACTCTATGTGAGTGAATATTACTCTATGTGAGTGATTATTACTCTGTGTGAGTAAACCGTCACTATTGGGGCGACGGGACCCAATAGTGGTATGACCACAGTCACAGATCCGGTCGAGTGACAAATACCCATTCTTGATAATTGGTTGATAGAAACATTGTAATCGCTCTTAATACTGTGATTTATAACTAACGGGTCGTTTTAGAAAACAGAATGATTCACTCAGTATTTCCCCGCTGACAAAACCTTTTTCAAACATGTTTCAGGTGATCTGTGTGATCTAGGAAAAGTGCAGTAAAGCACTACAAGCTCAGAGAAGTGGCTCATGGTGAATAAATAAATAAAACATGTTTTGGAAAATAATGATTTCTGTGTGAAATCAACTGATTGTAAATGATGGGATTTTATCCCTAAAAACTTTGTGTAATATATTAAAACGAGCATATTTTTACGGTTAAAAGATCCTGTAATAAAAGACTTCCGGTGCCATTAGATACCACGGGTACCACACTGAAATCTGCTCGCGGACCCCGACTCCGTCCAGGGTGGGTCGGGGGTCGCGACAGAAGGTGGTATCAGAGCTAATAATTAAATTGAGCCACTGATCGAGCCACTGATTTAAGCCTATTACGGAATTAAGTATTGAACAAAATACTTAATTCTACTAGTTATCATTCTGTGATTATTTGTTTTATTAACTGATTATTTGATAGTTACAGTATGGGTAAACAAAAGCTGTCTGCCATCTACCACAAACTAGATGTTGCATCTTCTTCTAAAAACCCAGTAAATTTAGAAGAAGGAATCTTTGTCCGCAAGGCAAATTATGAAAATCCTCTTTCCCCAGAGAAAAGGGATTCGATACTTAAAAAGAGTCAGGAGAAAAAGAAACCCCGAACCAAGAGAGTTAGGTTTAACCCAGAAGTTCAAGAATTGGGTAATAGTGCACCTTGGGAAGATAAAATAGACAAGAAATGGGCAAATCTCTATATGCTAGCTACTGTAGCAGAAAATGCTAATCTCTAAATATCCGATAAGTTGGGCCTAGTAAGAGAAATCACAATCCAGTAAATAAATAAAATCCTAGTGTGTTTATTTCTGTTATCCTTTGTATAAATTGGTATGCAATAAAACTTCAGTGTTTATTTGTTAAACTTTGTTCCAAAGTTTTAACATTGCATTTTGCATATATGCTATGCAGCATAAATGAGATGTCGGAAGCATTCCAAAATCTCAACTTATATCCAGTGCCTATCGAAGTCTCTCACGACTTTACTGGTTACATTGCTGACATAGAAGAACCTGTGGAATTCCAAACTCCACCGTTGGAAAAAGCTAAACCGAAAAAGAAGAGAAGATACGTAGGGTGGAGGAAAGTACGCCGTAGGAAACCTGCCACTAGGAGACTCCCTAAAATAGAAAATCCTGTGAGTATGATCAAGGGAAAGGAAATAGAAACCGGAGAAAGTTCGAAACCACCCGAAAAGGAAATAGGAATAGATCTGAAACAAAAGGGAATAGAGATTGGCGAAAGTTCTAAACAGCCAGAAGAACTTACGTTTCAAGACGAAATAGACCGTCTATTAGGAAATTGTGAGGTCATAAGCCCAATCCGCACTAATTTGTATCCTTACCCGGCTACAGTCCAATTTCCTTTAAACATAACACCGGCTATTCCCGAACCTTTAATCCATACCCAACCACTAGGGGAACTGGAAGAATGGTGGACAAACGACTGGCAATTCCAAAATATAGTCAATAGTCCTTATAGTTTTCTTCCACAATTTGACCCAGAACCACTCCCAAATCCTCCCATGAGTAATGAAAACCTAGCTGAACTCCGTCAGTTCGGTGAAGAACTGATAGGTACAGGTAATAGGATCAGGGAAATGGGAGAGCATCTAACTTGGAAGTACGATGAGATGGAGCATCGTTACTAGAACCATCAGTTAAACCACAGAAAGCCGTATTGTATGATAGTAACTTAAAATTCTGTAAAATGGGCAATAAAACTCTGTAAAATACGGTGTGTATGGATGCATATACAATATACCAACAAAGTAAAAGTCGAGAAATCGACAATTTTGGTTATACTTGTATATTGTGATAATCTATGTGTTTATCTATGTGAAATTTTTTATTGATAAGCTAGACACTAATAAATTCCTACTAAATTAGCAGATGGAAAACGCTAACAATGAACCAATTAATGAAGTAAATCAATCTGAGCAAGAACAGGAAGATCAATATATAACTCGACAAGATATCGAGCACTTTATCGCCCAAGGGATAGCTCATGCTATTCCAGAAATTGTAGCTGCTGTTCAAAAACCTGCCGAACCACAATTAATTCCTAGTAAACGTATTTCAGACGATAACGGCAGTAATAGCATAAATGGAGGCGGCAATCACGATGATCATGATCCGCAGCAGGCCCCACTCCCTAAAAGAATGAAAGCTGCAACGCCTGGTTGCACTTACAAAGAATTTCTTGCTTGCAAACCCGCTGAATTTGCAGGTAACGAAGGGGCAACTGCAACACTGTGTTGGTTAGAGAAAACCGAAGCAGTAATTGCAATAAGCAAATGTGCCGAAGGAGACCAGGTGATGTATGCATCAAACCTGTTCAAAGAAGGGGCACTCGAATGGTGGAACACGGTCCTCCAGGCAAAAGGAAGAAGGATAGCCTACGCCATAGGTTGGGAAGAATTTAAGAGTTTGGTAGAAAGAAAATTCTGTCCCGAATACGAGAAGGAACAGATGGCAAACAAATTCCTTAGTCACCGTATGACAGGAGTAGATTGTCGGGGCTATACTTCGACATTCTTTGAATACGCAAGGGTAGTGCCATCACTGGCTTCGCCAGAACCGGTACTTATTTCTCGTTACATCTGGGGGTTAATTAGTGAAATCCGAAACATCGTTAAAGCTGCGAGACCTCGTACCATTGATGATGCGGTAGAATTAGCTAATACCCTAACAGATGAATTGGTACGCACAAGAGAGGAAGATCGCAAGAAGGAATTAGCTCAAAAGATTACCCAAGGATTTCGTGTGGGTAATACTAAGAAAAGAGGAACCGGGCAATCCTCATCATCTCCTTTCTGCAGAAATTGCAAAAAGAAGCATTATGGACAATGCAACATGGTTTGCAATTTTTGCAAAATGAAAGGACATCGGGAAGAAGACTGCAGAAAGAAAACAAGAGTTTGTTATAATTGCAGAGAAAGGGGACACTTTCAATTTGAATGTCCTAAGTTAGCTAAACCTATAGCCAACCAAACCAAACCAGCTGAAGGAGCAACCAAGAGAAATGCACGGGCATTCCAGCTAACCACTCAAGAGGCCGAACTCATTCCAGATGTGATAGCCGGTACGTTCCTAGTACAAGACGTATTTGCAAAAGTATTATTTGACTCTGGTGCGAACCAAAGTTTTATTAATACTTCATTTTGTCAAGATCTTAAGTTACCTTTAACCACTCTTAGGCAAATTTTCACAGTTGAAACCGCAGAAGGAAATTCTGTGAACATAGATAAAATCTTGCAAGGAGGAAAAGTAGAACTATTAGGCCATAAGTTTTCTGCAAATCTGTTACCAATGAATTTAGCCGGATTCGATGTAGTATTAGGAATGTATTGGTTAGTAGCCAACCATGCACGAATCCTATGTGATAAAAATGCAGTAGAAATTCAAACCCCTACAGGAGAAGTAATTTTAATTACTGGAAATAAACCTCGAAAGCCATTGAAATTCATCTCCATAATGAAATTGGCTAGTTATTCGAGAAAACAGGAAATGGTGTATATGATTTCCGCAATCATTAACACTAAAGATAAGAAACTCCAGGACATTCCCGTAGTCTCAGAATACCCAAAGACGTTTTTCCAGAAGAATTACCTGGATTACCACCTGATAGAGAAGTAGAATTTAGAATTCATTTAATTCCAGGTACTGCACCAATAGCCAAAGCACCATATAGATTAGCACCTACCGAAATGCTAGAATTGAAAAAGCAATTAGATGAATTATTAAGCAAAGGATTCATACAACCGAGTTCATCCCCTTGGGGTGCACCGGTACTGTTTGTGAAGAAGAAAGATGGATCGATGAGAATGTGTATCGATTATAGAGAATTGAATAAGGTTACAATTAAGAATCGATACCCACTACCTAGGATTGATGATCTTTTTGATCAATTGCAAGGAACTAGGTATTTCTCTAAGATAGATTTAAGATCTGGATATCATCAGTTGAAGGTACAAGAAGAAGACATACCTAAAACTGCCTTCAGAACTAGGTATGGTCATTATGAGTTTACAGTCATGCCCTTTGGATTAACAAATGCCCCAGCAGCATTCATGGACATGATGAATCGAATCTGTAAACCATACTTGGATAAATTTGTGATCGTTTTCATCGACGATATACTTATTTATTCCAAATGCCAAAAAGAACATTGTGAACACTTACATGCACTCTTAACTTTGTTAAGAAAAGAAAGGCTTTATGCCAAATTCTCAAAATGTGAATTTTGGCTACAAGAAGTACAATTCTTAGGTCATGTGGTAAAATCACAAAGGTATCCATGTAGATCCTGCTAAGATAGAAGCAATTACAAAATGGAAAGTCCCACAAACAACAATGGAGATAAGAAGTTTTCTAGGCTTAGCTGGATACTATAGACGATTTATCAAAGATTTTTCTAAGATAGCCGTACCATTAACTAGGTTAACCTGTAAAGCTGCTAAGTTTGAATGGGGACCTAGACAAGAAGAAGCCTTTAAGATTTTAAAGCATAGGTTAACGAATGCACCAATCTTAGCTTTACCCGAAGGAACAGAAGATTTTGAAGTATATTGTGATGATTCAAAATTAGGCTATGGATGTGTGTTAATGCAACGCAAGAAGGTAATTGCGTATGCTTCTAGACAATTGAAAAAGCACGAAGAAAATTATACGACTCATGATCTAGAATTAGGAGCCATAATTTTTGCCCTTAAGATATGGAGACATTATCTGTATGGAAATAAGTTTACTGTTTATACAGATCATAAAAGTTTAAGATATATATTTGGGCAAAAAGAATTAAACATGAGGCAAAGAAGATGGATGGAGATGCTAAGTGATTACGACTGTGATATCCAATATCACGAAGGAAAGGCAAATGTAGTTGCAGATGCCTTAAGTCGTAAGTACCATGAGAAACAGAAACGAGTCCGTGCTCTGAGGTTAAATCTACAAGTAGATTTAATGGCACAAATTAAAGAAATTCAGAAAACAGCAATCCAAGACGATGCTGAAGGAATGAAAGGTTACCTAAAAGAATTAGAACAAGGAAATGATGGAATTTGGAAATTCCATAAGAAACGAATTTGGGTACCTAAGCAAGGAGAGTTAAGAAATAAAATTTTAGAAGAAGCTCATAAATCTAGGTATACTATGCATCCAGGAAACAATAAGATGTACCAAGATTTAAGGAATAATTTTTGGTGGATAGGAATGAAAAAGGATATAGCCGAATACGTATCCAAGTGCTTAACTTGTTCACAAGTTAAAGCTGAACACCAGAAACCTTCAGGACTACTACAACAGTTAGAAATGCCTGTATGGAAATGGGAACTCATAACAATGGACTTTGTTACAAAGTTACCCAAAACCAAAAGAGGTAATGATGCGATTTGGGTAATCGTAGATCGATTAACCAAGTCAGCTCATTTCCTACCAATGAAAGAAACCTTTAGCATGGAAAGGTTAGCACAACTCTACGTGGACGAGGTAGTATCCCTACATGGAGTCCCGCTCTCCATTGTATCGGATAGAGATAGTCGTTTTACATCTCATTTCGGGACAAGTTTTCAGAAAGCAATGGGAACTCGACTAAATCTAAGTACTGCTTATCATCCACAAACAGACGGACAGAGTGAAAGGACAATACAAACGCTAGAAGACATGCTCCGAGCATGTGTAATTGACTTTGGTGGTAATTGGGATAGCCATTTGCCATTAATTGAATTCTCCTATAACAATAGTTATCATTCAAGTATCGAAGCTGCACCATTCGAAGCACTGTACGGACGTAAGTGCAGAACTCCAGTATGTTGGGCAGAAATCGGAGAAAGTCAATTATCAGGTCCTGAGATTGTACAAGAAACTACTGACAAGATAACTCAGATCAAGGAAAGACTGAAAACAGCTCGAGATCGTCAGAAAAGCTATGCAGACAATCGTCGCAAGCCGCTTGAATTCCAAGTAGGAGATAAGGTACTTTTAAAAGTTTCTCCTTGGAAAGGAGTAGTACGATTCGGTAAGAAAGGAAAGTTGAGTCCCAGATACGTAGGACCATTTCCAATAAGCCAACGAATACGACCTGTTGCTTACCGCTTACAACTACCAGAAGAACTAGCTGGAGTACATGATGTATTTCATGTATCCAATCTCAAGAAATGTCTATCAGACGAATCCCTGGTAGTACCTCTTCAAGATGTAGAGGTGAACGAAAAATTAAAGTTTATAGAGAAACCACTACAGATCGAAGATAGAAAAGTCAAGTTTCTCAAACACAAACGACTGGTGTTGGTCAAAGTCAAATGGAATTCAAGAAGAGGACCAGAATACACTTGGGAGCTGGAATCAGAAATGAAGCGCAAATATCCTCATTTATTCCAATAAATCTCGAGGACGAGATTTTTCTTAAGGTGGGGAGAATGTAACAACTGTCACTAAAATCCATAATTAGGATGGTAATTAGCTATTAAGGAAACCCTAATTAAGAAACCCAAGTAATTCTGCACTAACCCTAAAATTTCCAGAACAATCAGAATCAGGATCAGGGCCCCTAAAACTCAGGGGGGGATAAACCCTAGCCAACGATTATCTTAATAACTATCTGTCAAAATTGAATTTTAAGAAACTGTCGACTCATCCAGCCTACATGCACGAAGGGCTACCCTATGAAGTAGGGTGACCCCTCGCGTAGCGCGACGCCCATGGGGGTACCCCTCGCGCTACGCGACGGGGGTCAAATTTCGTGTATAAATAGAGGAGTCTGGGACTTGAAATTGGGCACTTGAATGACGAAAAAACTCACTGTATACGCTGAGTTATAGCAGAAATCGTTCACAACACACACAATTCACGAATCGCTGCCACAATCAGGGTAATAACTCGATCGCTATTACGATTCAACGTCCGATCGATTATAAGTATCCAACGATAGTCCAGGTGCTGCTCAATTGAGCTTGTACTTTGATTATTCGTCGTGATTTCGACTTGAATATTAGAGTGCTGTTCGAATTCAGACTATGCTCTGTTATTCGTTGTGAATCCGATTGAATTATCGAGTATTGCACTGATTAATCGTTGTGAAGGTTTAATCTCGTGAATTGACGTAATTGCTGTATTAGTTACTAACCTGTGTGTGTGCATTATGTTAAATTAGGTTTAATCAAGGCTAATCAGTAGGCATTATCTATTTGCTCGTTAATCTACAATGTGAGTCATTCTCCTTTTTAAACTGTTTTCTCACAGTTTGTGAGTAAGTATTACAATACCTCAAATTATTTTCAAGGTTATAATTACAGGGATTAAGTCTTTGTAATCACCAAATTACAGCTGGTATGTGGGGTATTGTGCACATTACTATTTTTATCACTCTATGTGAGTGAATATTACTCTATGTGAGTGATTATTACTCTGTGTGAGTAAACCGTCACTATTGGGGCGACGGGACCCAATAGTGATATGACCACAGTCACAGATCCGGTCGAATGACAAATACCCATTCTTGATAATTGGTTGATAGAAACATTGTAATCGCTCTTAATACTGTGATTTATAACTAACGGGTCGTTTTAGAAAACAGAATGATTCACTCAGTATTTCCCTGCTGACAAAACCTTTTTCAAACATGTTTCAGGTGATCTGTGTGATCCAGGAAAAGTGCAGTAAAGCACTACAAGCTCAGAGAAGTGGCTCATGGTGAATAAATAAATAAAACATGTTTTGGAAAATAATGATTTCTGTGTGAAATCAACTGATTGTAAATGATGGGATTTTATCCCTAAAAACTTTGTGTAATATATTAAAACGAGCATATTTTTACGGTTAAAAGATCCTGTAATAAAAGACTTCCGCTGCCATTAGATACCACGGGTACCACACTGAAATCTGCTCGCGGACCCCGACTCCGTCCAGGGTGGGTCGGGGGTCGCGACACCTACAGACTCGAATTACTGGAGGGGCTCAACAATGTATATCCGACTTTCCACGTTTCGAACCTTAAAAAGTGTCTAGCCAAGCAGAATTTACATGTTCCTCTTGAGGATCTACAAGTGGAAGAAACATTACACTTCGTGGAAAAGCCAGTCCAGATCAAGGATCGAGAAACCAAGAGACTCTGACGCTCACACATTCCAATAGTGAAGGTTCGCTGGGAAGGCAAACCCGGCGCCGAGTTCACCTGGGAACTCGAAAGTGATATGAAGGCTAAATATCCACAACTTTTTGTTACGCCTGCGCCTTAATTTCGGGACGAAATTCCCTAAGGTAGGTGTCATGGCCCCCGTCCCGGTTTTACCTGGTCCAGGAGCCGCGGGACAGAAAAACCCGCGGTATTTATTATTTGATTTTTGACAGCGGAAGTTTTAGCAGGATCTTTAAACTTGAAAATGCCCGATTATTTTATTTCATAACTTGGGATGAACCCCGTAATTTACAATAGAGGAATTTCCCGAGGAAATTTCCTGGTTTACAAAACATGATTATTTATTTAACTGAGCCACTACTTCAAGCTTTATGAGTGCTCCGTAGCACTTTTCCTTGATTCACAGTAGGTCACCTGAAACAAGTTTTAAAAATATTTTTGTCAGCGGGGAAATACTGGTGGGTCACTCAAATTTGATAAAACGACACATAGCTATTAATTACAGCATAAGAGCGATTACAATGGCTTCTATCTTATTTTTATCTGGCGCCGTGTCACACCCTGGTGACGATGGTCATACCACTATTGGGTCCTTTCACCCAAGTAGTGATGATTATCACCGTTAGGTTTATGAACCTAACTGTGAGAAATTAGTAATGTGCACAATACCTCATTTGCCAGTCAAGATAACCACGACTTAATCCCTATAATTATAACTTTGAAAATAATTTGAGGTATTTTAAAATACTTTTGATAAAAGAGAATGACTCACATTGCAAGTTTAAACGGGCAGAGTTTAGCCTACTGATAAGCCTGATAACCTAATTTAAACAACAATGCACACGAACTAGGTCAGTAACTAATACAACATTTACGATAACTCACGAGATACAAACCCTCACAACGAATAACAAAGTGCAACACTTAACATCCATAGAATTCACGACGAATGACAAGGTATAGCCCTAATGTGGGCAGCACTTAAACATCCATCAGATAGTTTCAATCGATCGGACATTGAATCGTAATAGCGATCGAGTTAATACCCCGTATCGTGGCAGCGTTTCAGTACCTTAAAATTTCGAATTTAAGCAGTATCCGTCGTTTTCGATTGAAATTTTCGAGCACAGGTGAATGTCCCATGCACAGGCTACTTATAGCCAGATTTTGAGTCTTACGCGGCCCGCGTAAGATTTAATAAGAGTTTACACAGCCCGCGTGGCCACCTGTAACACCTCGAATTTTTGTGTCCAATGATGTGTTAACACGTGTCATTTGTTTACACGTGGCATCTATAATAAATAAAGGACTAATTTTGACAAACCTTGAAAGTATATAAATTAGAGGGTTATAAATGTCAACAAGGGTAAATATACTGTATAGTAACCCTAAATAAATGCTTGTACCTTCAAACGAATAAATCATAAATTGTACGGAAGCGAAACGTGGGAGAAAGTGAGAGATTACGAACTACAGGGGTTAACTGTGTCAACATGTGTAATTATACCTCTGAGTGACCCTTTAACGTTCCCAAGGCTTCGTAATAGTATTATACGCTCACTAGAATATACTGTATAAATTCCGTGAAGTTCCGTCTTAAAACGAAAGAGTTATACTCAAATTCGTATGAGAAGGGTTAAAAGCGTCAACAGTGGAAATTAAGGCTTTCCAAATAATTAATAAACTAACCGGGGACTTAATAATGCGGGTAAATAACACGAGGCCCCTATCGATAAATAACCGAGGGCCAAACCGCAAAGTTACCCCTTCAAACCCGAAAGGTCAGGTAAATCATTACGAAAGATTTCGTTATTAATTACCAGGATTTCGCAATCATGACAAAAGATTTAAAATTTCTGAAATCTTAACCTCTCGCGACCCGCGTGAAGGTTATGGTTAAGTTGAGGCGGGCCGCGAGCCTCCTGAATTACGCGTCTGATATTCAAATCCTAGGCGACCCGCATTAAAATGGCATGGAACTCCCATGCGGGCCGCGTGGGACGCCCAGATGCAGAAACATTGTAACTACTTGACCTTTGGACCATTTGAACGACCAAACACCAATCAATGAGGCATGGGTGCCCCCTACTCGACCCATAACACTCTAGGCCACCTGCCCATCATCCATGGTCACTTATAGACCAATGTGTGATGATCTTGGAGCTTGGTTTGCACTATAAATAGGCATACTTGTTCACAACTTAGAACACACCTCAAAACTCATTCATCTGATCATTCCAAGAGCTCTAAAGTGTTCCTCTGTGTTCTTAAGTCTTGCCTTAAACTTCTGTAAGTGATCTAACTCTTGTGGTTTCACATTTCCATAGTTATAGCCTAAAAACACAACCGTCGTAACTAACGGTTGTCATTACAATATCTTGCAAATGGTTCAGTCTTATGACGAATCAAAAGTGGTTATGAGTTGGTATTTATGTGGGTAATAAACCTCTAAAAAGGTTCCCCCTGATCACCACTCTAACTATGTCAAATATCGAGTCAAACGTGCGGTTAAAAAGTCAACAGAAAGCTATTTTAGCGATTTATGCATAATCTGTAATGTATATGTTATGAAACCTGTTTTGACACTTATAAAATATGATACTAAGTATATAAACTTGTTTGCGCTCGTTTGAATCGATCATTTGCTATATTGAACCGGTTCGGAGCCGAATGTCGCAAAAGTTTGACTTTTGCTTTGACTTCAGTTCTGACCCGTTTTAGTGAGGTATAGATATACCTTAGGACTCTCTTAGGACCAGGTCACATGTTGGTATAAACCTCTGTGGTCGGTTCATGAGTTATCCGAGTCTTTTGCGCAATTCCGTCATTCGCCTAAAAGTTGACCGTAACGGCCTTTTAAAATTAAAACGAGTATTTCGGACACGTGAACGGACCAAAACCTTGCTTATTAAATTATAAGCATGTCCTTAAAGTTTCACGTCAATCCGAGGTCTAGAATGAGAGTTATGCTAAATGGCGCATTTAAAGTAAACTTTAGTAATTAACGACGCAATTAGCATAACACCTATCTAAACCAAGATTCCGTCACCAAAACTTTTACCCACTGTATTAAAATAATATTTTGGGAATTTTAAAGATTTTTAATAATTTTTACCTCGCTCATAACCTGCGGTTATGGCTACGGTTCGGTAAATACCGAATATGCCCTTTTCGGCCAAAACATGAGTTCTACAAGGTCTTTTGACCCGATTCCAGTTGCTACTGGTTTTAAATAATAAATAAAGTATTTTAAGCTTTATAAGCTGTTCGGGAAACTCAGATTTCCTGTAGAACTCGAAAAGCCTTTTTAAAATCTTTAAAATGACCGAAAAGCCCCTACGGGGCATAATATTAACTTAAACTCGTTACGGGCGTCACGGAAGGTATCCTACTGATACCACAACCCATTTAAGGCATATGGACTTAGGAAATAAGCGTACGACTCTCATGGTTAACCGTTTCGCCTTTTGCGCGCACGGTTCGACTTATGAAACTAGTTTTCATAAATTAGCCGATACGGGTCAAATAATATCATTTGAACCCCAGAATCCAGAGTGTGAACCACAAACCCATATAAAACAAGTCTCTGAACTTGTTGGGTCAGAATCGCACTCCATTCTCGGTTTTCGCCTTTCACGCGATTAAACCCTATCTATATATATCAGAACCAACCGGTCTAGGCTACGGCCATTATAACGACCCGTTAGGATTCTAAGAGGTTAATTAAAACCTTCGTTCCAGATTAGGAGCCCCAGTAAAAGCTATCAGTGATTTAATCCAAAATAAGGAAATATACTTGCAAAGGTAAATACTTTAACTTATTTCCCCTATATGGGCTTGGGTTACGGTATATTAATACCGCTTGATTGAGCATTATATAATTCCATCGCTTAGGTGGTTAATTGATTAAATATGATCGGCTCATTTAAACAGTTTTGTTGCTTATAAGCCTTTGGGGGGTTTAATGACCGTTGTCCCGGATATCCTTGGCATCATTTTACGAAATGGCCACGACCATCGACATCCCGGTGTAGGCGTACACCCGGTATAAAGTGTCGACATTAAATTAAAAGACGTAGCCGTTGGTTTTATACTACGGTTTTACGCAAACGTGGTGTGTCTATAAATCTTTAACCCGGCACGACCCGGGCTACTGAACGCATAAAAGAACATGTAAAACGTTCACAAGATTTTATTATAATTTTCCCAAGTTATAAAAGAGTTTGTGCCTTGTGCATTCAAATCAATTTTAATAAACATTTTCAAATGTGTCAGTTGAATGTATTTACCAGTGTAAACTGACGTATTTTCCCCAAAAAGATTAAGTGCAGGTACCTAAACGAAAATTGGCTGGTACTAGCTCCCTAGCGTCGTGATAAGTCTCGCAAGCTTGATTGCAGTATCTGATGGAACAAATACTTTATGTTTATTTACGATCCACTGTGGATATATTCAACCCCTGTAATACATTTGATATTACAACCAAAGGTTGAAGTTTATATATTTATCTTATGCTTCCGCTGTGCATTATATAATTGTGTGGTTTGACTATATTGTTGCCAACATCGTCACTGTAATCCCCCACCGGGCCCACTGGTGAGACACGTGGAAATCGGGGTGTGACAGGTTGGTATCAGAGCCAACATTGAGTGAATTAAACACTATCCTATTGTGTTTAATCTCAATGACACAATTGCACATACTTGAGTCTAGACAAGAACTTAGGACAAATTCGGATTATTACTCCTTTTTGTCTTTATTTTCGATTCGATTTTTAATAAGTTTTGGAGCAGGAAAATGCCACCTGTTATATTCCGAGGAAGAGGAAGGGGAAGAAGAGGCCGAGGAGGAATCGTGACACATCACGATAACGAGGCTGGACCATCTGGTACAAGACATCCTTCGATGACACAGAGCGAAGAGCCACAACGACGAAGAGATCTTTACGAACCCGCGAGGCATTCCACTTCGCACAGCTCGACGCCATCCTACCGGCACTCCTTTGGGCCAAATTCAGAAAATGATCACAACAACCCACAACCTTCCTTCATACCTCTACAACGTTCGGTTTCGCACCGGAATTATGACGACCCTACTCCATACTACATAGGTCAGTTTAATCCGGCTGACTACATACAGGAACCATCAGGTTTTGTTCCACTAGGACCACAAGACCACTTTTCTGAAGATCCCATGGAGGAAGATGAGGATCCTACTGAACCAGCTCGTGGTACGCCCACGCATCCGATAGAAGTTTCTGATGGGTCATCCTTCCATGGAACGCCCTATCAAGGACCTGATAGTTTCCAAGCGATGTTTGACCGACATGAGTGGTACTACACACCACCTCAACAGACATCTCAACAACCGAGACATCCACAGGATCCCTCTGAGGATTCACGCTTTGAGGCAGTTACGCCACCACCTCCGCCACCGGCACAACCAGTAATACCTGATCCGCCGAGGCGTAGGAGGACAAATGCTCGTATGTCTACACGAGGAGGAGGGGGTATCCACTTCAGCACTCCTCGACATTCTAGTAGTAGCCACTATCCGCCACTACAAGAAGAAGGACCTTCAAGTCCTGTACAGGAGGCGAACTCCGCACCAGCTGCACAAAATTCGCCACCATTTGGGTATGACCAACCCATACCTGCTTACACGGGTCCAACGGCTTACAACCCGTTCGAACCGTCACAAGCACAATACAACTATGGCTATGAGCGCGACCCATATGTGGTGTCGGCAAGATATAATGCGCGCTACCCTGACGGAGCACATGGAAACATGGGACCCCCGGACTACTCAGCTCATGGGTATCCAATACCTCCCAGACCTCCAGTTCCGCATCAAACGCCACAACCACGTTTCTCTCCTCCTGAACAGGAAGAGATACTCCATCGACTAGATCGTGTGGAGAGAGAGTTCGAAGAAGAGAAAAAGAGCCACCGAGGATTTCTCAAGGGCTTGGCTAACCTACTAAAGGGCAAAAAGAAGAAACGTGACCATTAGCCCTTAATAGTTGTACGAATGTAATTTCTACTTTAAAATAAGTCCCTGTGTGGACAACTTATCGTATTTCAGTCCCTACGTGGACTTATCTTTAGTCCTTGCATGGACACCTATCTTATATTAGTCCCTGCATGGACTTGTCACTTATTTTATACCTCTAAGGAGGTATGTACTATTTGAAAGACCCGTTTAGGGCAATATGTAATTGTATTTGAGATTATGGAATGTATGTTATGAGTTTTGTTTTAATATGTATAAAATAAATCAAAACCATTCCTTTAATATTGATCTGCCTAGATAAAGAATCTTAAAAAGGTGAAACCTAGCTTGGTGTCTTTTAAGATCCAGTCAAGATGGTACGACCTAATTGAAAAGATTCTGATTCCCTGTTAACCTCTGTACGCATGTTAACGATCATGGCAGATGTGATTCTTTAAAATCACGCACGTCATTCTTATACAATAATCCTTTAAGGATTTCAAAACCCAACTAAATGATTTATAAATCATGGGTTAAATCACCAATGAAGGTGATCAATATTATTAAAACATCCGTTAGTGATGTAGTGCCTACGGGCCAGTATTATTAAAACATCCATTAGTGATGTAGTGCCTACGGGCCAATATTATTAAAACATCCGTTAGTGATGCAGTGCCTACGGGCCAGTATTATTAAAACATCCATTAGTGATGTAGTGCCTACGGGCCAATATTATTAAAACATCCGTTAGTGATGTAGTGCCTACGGGCCAGTATTATAAAGACATCCATTAGTGGTGTAGTGCCTACGGGCCAACCTTATAAAAACATCCATTAGTGATGCAGTGCCTACGGGCCAACCTTATTAAACACATCCATTTGAGATGTAGTGCCTACGGGCCAATATTATTAAAACATCCATTAGAGATGTAGTGCCTACGGGCCAACCATACTAAAACATCCATTAAGAGGTGTAGTGCCTGTGGGCCGTAATAATTGTCTTATAAAGACAAAAGGCAGTGGTGGTCTATGACTCCCTGTCAGAAAGAGATAAAAGAACTACGGTTCAAATCTCTATGCCTTGATTCTCTGAAATCTCAGCTAATATTATAAAACATCATCGTGATTAGGCTTTATGCCGCCAATACTATTCATATAGCTGAAATAGGATATATTCAAATCCTAATATTAAAAGATATAATAAGTTAACCAAATATGGTCTCTGTACCATGGTTGACAAATTGTCATAAAAGACAATTATATAATAATCTCCTAAATAAAATTTTGTTATCTTCTGTAACAGATTCAAGTTACAATGGCGGATCCCAATGGAGAGAACAGCCACACAAATGAAGATGACTATGACAATACGCCAGTGCATCTGACAGGCGCACAACTGAAGGCTCTGATTGACAATGCTGTTCAGGCAGCTATTGATCGTCAATATACTGAGTCCCAAGGCAGAACCGTGTCAAAACCACCCTCTAAACCAAAGACACACTCCAAACCACCCTCTGAACCCAAGAAAGATGACGACAAACACTCGTCCACTGAGCACAGCGTTCATCGCGATAGAGAATATACTGATGCATCCAGTGCTAAGGGTTGCACCTACAAATACTTTGTATCATGTAAGCCCCGGGAATTTACAGGGGAGAAAGGTGCGGTTGACTGTATCACCTGGCTAGACGAGATGGACACGATTGTGGACATCAGCGGGTGCGCTGAGAGGGACGTGGTAAAGTTTGTGTCCCAGTCGTTCAAGGGCGAGGCCCTGGCGTGGTGGAGAGCTCTGGTGCAGGCTTCAGGTAAGTCTGCCTTATACAAAATGTCATGGGGGGAGTTTATTGCCCTCATAAAAGAAAACTACTGCCCTCAACATGAGGTTGAGAAGATTGAGGCGGATTTTGTCTCACTAGTGATGACAAACCTGGATTGTCAAGCATATCTGACAAGCTTTAACACCATGTCACGCCTGGTGCCATATCTTGTGACACCAGAACCTCGAAGGATTGCCCGCTTCATTGGGGGCTTAGAGCCGGCGATCAAGGCCAGTGTGAAGGCCTCTAGGCCGACGACCTTCAGGTCAGTTACTGACCTCTCCTTGTCTCTTACACTTGATGCTGTCCTTCTGAGGGCACAAAGGAGCAAGGAGGCTGAAAAGCGAAAACGTGAGGATGATACCTCACGAAAGTCTGGGAAAAAGCACCGTGGAAACGGTGAGGGCAAGAGAGGGTCGGAGGCAAAGAAGGAGGGGCAAGCTGATGGAAGACCTCACTGCAAGGTCTGCAAGAAACCTCACTCCGGGAAATGTAGGTTTGCGTCTGGTTCACAGTCGCAACAAAAGACTCCATCCTGTGGGCTATGCATGTCCAAGGATCATAAGACCGTGGAGTGCAAAAAGATAAAGGATGCAACCTGCTATGGTTGTAACGAAAAGGGGCACATAAAGAGTAATTGCCCTAAGTATGCCAAGAAGGCGGAGGAGACTAAGAAGTCAAATGCGAGAGTTTTTCGCATGGATGCAAAGGAAGCGGTTAAGGACGACAATGTGCTTACAGGTACTTTCCTCGTAAATAATATATTTGCAAGAGTACTATTCGCAAGAGTACTATTCGATTCTGGCGCCGATAAATCCTTTGTAGACCAGAAATTTTGCCAACTACTAAATATGCCTATCAAAACCCTTGATATGAAATACGAAGTAGAGTTAGCAGACGGCACGATAGAAACCGTCTCAACTGTTCTAGAAGGATGTGAAATGTCCATTAGGAACCATTTTTTCCTTTGTCTCTACTTCCATTCAAATTAGCGGGTTTTGACATTGTGTTAGGCATGGACTGGTTATCCCATAACCAGGCCCAAATCATTTGCGGCAAAAGGCAGATAGTTTTAAAGACTCCGAGTGGTGAATCTCTTACCATTCGAGGGGATACGCAGTACGGATTGCCCGAAGACGTATCTATGCTGAAAGCTTCAAGGTGTTTGAACAGAGGCTGTGTAATTTACATGGCTCAGGTTATAATTGAAGAACCGAAGCCGAAGATCGAGGATCTTCCCGTCATTTCTGAATACCCCGAGGTTTTTCCCGAAGAACTACCTGGTTTGCCACCAGATAGACAAGTGGAGTTCAGAATAGACATCATTCCCGGAGCGGCTCCGATAGCAAGAGCACCTTACAGATTAGCTCCGACGGAAATGAAAGAACTGAGGACCCAGTTGGATGAACTGCTGGCGAAAGGTTTTATCAGACCTAGTTCATCTCCCTGGGGAGCTCCTGTCCTATTTGTAAAGAAGAAGGACGGATCGATGCGGTTGTGCATCGACTATAGAGAACTGAATAAAGTTACCATAAAGAATAGATATCCTTTACCAAGGATCGATGATCTATTCGATCAGCTGCAAGGAGCAAGCTACTTCTCGAAGATCGACTTGAGGTCGGGCTATCATCAACTAAGGGTCAGAAATGAAGATGTACACAAGACTGCATTTAGAACTCGCTATGGTCATTACGAGTTCCTAATGATGCCTTTTGGGCTCACAAATGCACCGGCTGCGTTCATGGATCTCATGAATCGCGTTTGCAAGCCGTACTTGGACAAATTCGTCATAGTCTTCATCGACGATATCCTTATCTATTCCAAGAATCAAGCTGACCACGAGAAGCACCTCCGTTGCATTCTCGAATTACTACAGCGTGAGAAACTCTACGCCAAATTCTCGAAATGTGAATTCTGGCTAAGAGAGGTTCAATTTTTAGGGCACGTTGTGAGTGAGCGTGGTATCCAAGTAGATCCCGCTAAGGTAGAGGCAGTCATGAACTGGCAAGAGCCAAAGACGCCTACCGAAATCCGTAGCTTCCTGGGGTTAGCAGGATACTACCGGAGATTTATTGAAAATTTTTCGAGGATTGCTGCGCCCTTGACTTCCTTGACCAAGAAGAAAGAAAAGTACATTTGGGGCCCGAAGCAGCAAGAGTCCTTCGAAATACTGAAGCAAAAGCTAAGCAACGCACCTGTGCTGACATTACCAGAAGGTACAGACGAATTCATAGTTTACTGCGATGCATCACACACAGGCATGGGGTGTGTGCTTATGCAGAAAGGCAAGGTGATTGCCTATGCTTCAAGGCAATTAAAGGTGCATGAAAAGAATTACACCACCCACGACTTGGAGTTGGGTGCCGTTGTATTTGCACTGAAGTTGTGGAGGCATTACCTCTACGGTATTAAATTTGTGATTTATTCTGATCACAAAAGCCTCCAGCACCTGTTCAACCAGAAGGAGTTGAACATGAGGCAACGCCGTTGGATGGAGACCCTGAATGACTATGATTGCGAGATCAGGTACCATCCGGGCAAGGCGAATGTAGTCGCCGATGCCTTGAGCAGAAAGGAAAGGGTAAAACCTATTCGAATCAATGCCAAGAGCATTGAGGTCAAGAACAATCTAATTGAAAGGATATTAGCTGCACAGCGAGAGGCTGTGTTGGAAGCTAACTATCCAAATGAAAAGCTGGGAGTAACTGAGGAGCAGTTAACTCTTAGCAAGGATGGAATCTTGAGGCTGAACGGACGTATATGGGTTCCGATTTATGGAGGACTACGAGATGTTGTTCTCCAGGAAGCCCATAGTTCCAAATACTCAGTTCATCCTGGTGCTGATAAAATGTACCAAGACTTAAAGGCAAATTATTGGTGGATAGGCTTGAAAAAGTCTGTAGCCGCCCATGTAGCAAAGTGCTTAACTTGTGCTCAAGTCAAGGCCGAGCACCAAAAGCCATCTGGCTTGCTACAACAGCCTGAACTTCCCGAGTGGAAGTGGGAATGCGTAACTATGGACTTCATAACCAAGTTACCCAAAACCAGGAAAGGAAACGATACAATATGGGTCATAGTCGATAGGCTGACTAAATCAGCTCATTTTCTACCCATCAAGGAGACGTATAGCTCCGATATGTTAGCCCAACTTTATGTTGATAAGATTGTAGCCTTACACGGCATACCTGTGTCTATTATCTCAGACAGGGATACTAGATACACATCTCATTTCTGGAAAAGTTTCCAGCAATCTTTGGGCACGCGTTTAAACTTTAGTACGGCTTACCATCCACAGACGGACGGTCAAAGTGAGCGTACTATCCAAACGCTAGAAGACATGCTTCGTGCATGTGCGATCGATTTAGGTGGTAACTGGGATAAGAACCTACCCCTGATCGAATTCTCCTACAATAATAGCTACCACACCAGCATAAAGGCTGCGCCTTTCGAGGCATTATATGGTAGGAAATGCAGATCGCCTGTTTGTTGGGCGGAAGTAGGGGAGGTCCAACTATCAGGACCAGAGATTGTTTTCCAGACAACGGACAAGATTGTCCAGATCCGGGAACGTCTCAAGGCTGCCCGCGATAGGCAGAAGAGCTACGCTGATCCAAAGTGTAAGGATTTTCACTTCGAAGTAGGTGAAAAAGTGTTGCTTAAGGTATCACCCTGGAAGGGGGTGATGCGTTTCGGCAAGAAAGGCAAGCTGAGTCCGAGATACATAGGACCTTTTGAGGTCATTGAACGGGTCGGATCAGTCGCCTATAAGTTGAACTTGCCTGAAGAGCTCAATGGAATTCACAATGTGTTCGACATCTGCAATCTCAAAAAGTGCTTCGCCGATGAATCATTGGTGATTCCACACACAGATGTGCATATAGACGAGAGCTTAAAATTTATAGAAAAACCTTTGTCGATTGAAGATCGACAGGTGAAGAAGCTTCGCAGAAAGCACGTACCGATTGTAAAAGTCAAATGGGATGCTCGTAGAGGTCCTGAATATACGTGGGAAGTCGAAGCTACAATGAAAGAAAAGTACCCCTATTTATTTGAGTAAATCTCGGGTCGAGATTTATTTTAAGGGGGTGAGGATGTAACACCTCGAATTTTTGTGTCCAATGATGTGTTAACACGTGTCATTTGTTTACACGTGGCATCTATAATAAATAAAGGACTAATTTTGACAAACCTTGAAAGTATATAAATTCGAGGGTTATAAATGTCAACAAGGGTAAATATACTGTATAGTAACCCTAAATAAATGCTTGTACCTTCAAACGAATAAATCATAAATTGTACGGAAGCGAAACGCGGGAGAAAGTGAGAGATTACGAACTACAGGGGTTAACTGTCTCAACATGTTTAATTATACCTCTGAGTGACCCTTTAACGTTCCCAAGGCTTCGTAACAGTATTATACGCTCACTAGAATATACTGTATAAATTCCGTGAAGTTCCGTCTTAAAACGAAAGAGTTATACTCAAATTCGTATGAGAAGGGTTAAAAGCGTCAACAGTGGAAATTAAGGCTTTCCAAATAATTAATAAACTAACCGGGGACTTAATAATGCGGGTAAATAACACGAGGCCCCTATCGATAAATAACCGAGGGCCAAACCGCAAAGTTACCCCTTCAAACCCGAAAGGTCAGGTAAATCATTACGAAAGATTTCGTTATTAATTACCAGGATTTCGCAATCATGACAAAAGATTTAAAATTTCTGAAATCTTAACCTCTCGCGACCCGCGTGAAGGTTATGGTTAAGTTGAGGCGGGCCGCGAGCCTCCTGAATTACGCGTCTGATATTCAAATCCTAGGCGACCCGCATTAAAATGGCATGGAACTCCCATGCGGGCCGCGTGGGACGCCCAGATGCAGAAACATTGTAACTACTTGACCTTTGGACCATTTGAACGACCAAACACCAATCAATGAGGCATGGGTGCCCCCTACTCGACCCATAACACTCTAGGCCACCTGCCCATCATCCATGGTCACTTATAGACCAATGTGTGATGATCTTGGAGCTTGGTTTGCACTATAAATAGGCATACTTGTTCACAACTTAGAACACACCTCAAAACTCATTCATCTGATCATTCCAAGAGCTCTAAAGTGTTCCCCTGTGTTCTTAAGTCTTGCCTTAAACTTCTGTAAGTGATCTAACTCTTGTGGTTTCACATTTCCATAGTTATAGCCTAAAAACACAACCGTCGTAACTAACGGTTGTCATTACAATATCTTGCAAATGGTTCAGTCTTATGACGAATCAAAAGTGGTTATGAGTTGGTATTTATGTGGGTAATAAACCTCTAAAAAGGTTCCCCCTGATCACCACTCTAACTATGTCAAATATCGAGTCAAACGTGCGGTTAAAAAGTCAACAGAAAGCTATTTTAGCGATTTATGCATAATCTGTAATGTATATGTTATGAAACCTGTTTTGACACTTATAAAATATGATACTAAGTATATAAACTTGTTTGCGCTCGTTTGAATCGATCATTTGCTATATTGAACCGGTTCGGAGCCGAATGTCGCAAAAGTTTGACTTTTGCTTTGACTTCAGTTCTGACCCGTTTTAGTGAGGTATAGATATACCTTAGGACTCTCTTAGGACCAGGTCACATGTTGGTATAAACCTCTGTGGTCGGTTCATGAGTTATCCGAGTCTTTTGCGCAATTCCGTCATTCGCCTAAAAGTTGACCGTAACGGCCTTTTAAAATTAAAACGAGTATTTCGGACACGTGAACGGACCAAAACCTTGCTTATTAAATTATAAGCATGTCCTTAAAGTTTCACGTCAATCCGAGGTCTAGAATGAGAGTTATGCTAAATGGCGCATTTAAAGTAAACTTTAGTAATTAACGACGCAATTAGCATAACACCTATCTAAACCAAGATTCCGTCACCAAAACTTTTACCCACTGTATTAAAATAATATTTTGGGAATTTTAAAGATTTTTAATAATTTTTACCTCGCTCATAACCTGCGGTTATGGCTACGGTTCGGTAAATACCGAATATGCCCTTTTCGGCCAAAACATGAGTTCTACAAGGTCTTTTGACCCGATTCCAGTTGCTACTGGTTTTAAATAATAAATAAAGTATTTTAAGCTTTATAAGCTGTTCGGGAAACTCAGATTTCCTGTAGAACTCGAAAAGCCTTTTTAAAATCTTTAAAATGACCGAAAAGCCCCTACGGGGCATAATATTAATTTAAACTCGTTACGGGCGTCACGGAAGGTATCCTACTGATACCACAACCCATTTAAGGCATATTGACTTAAGAAATAAGCGTACGACTCTCATGGTTAACCGTTTCGCCTTTTGCGCGCACGGTTCGGCTTATGAAACTAGTTTTCATAAATTAGCCGATACGGGTCAAATAATATCATTTGAACCCCAGAATCCAGAGTGTGAACCACAAACCCATATAAAACAAGTCTCTGAACTTGTTGGGTCAGAATCGCACTCCATTCTCGGTTTTCGCCTTTCACGCGATTAAACCCTATCTATATATATCAGAACCAACCGGTCTAGGCTACGGCCATTATAACGACCCGTTAGGATTCTAAGAGGTTAATTAAAACCTTCGTTCCAGATTAGGAGCCCCAGTAAAAGCTATCGGTGATTTAATCCAAAATAAGGAAATATACTTGCAAAGGTAAATACTTTAACTTATTTCCCCTATATGGGCTTGGGTTACGGTATATTAATACCGCTTGATTGAGCATTATATAATTCCATCGCTTAGGTGGTTAATTGATTAAATATGATCGGCTCATTTAAACAGTTTTGTTGCTTATAAGCCTTTGGGGGGTTTAATGACCGTTGTCCCGGATATCCTTGGCATCATTTTACGAAATGGCCACGACCATCAACAACCCGGTGTAGGCGTACACCCGGTATAAAGTGTCGACATTAAATTAAAAGACGTAGCCGTTGGTTTTATACTACGGTTTTACGCAAACGTGGTGTGTCTATAAATCTTTAACCCAGCACGACCCGGGCTACTGAACGCGTAAAAGAACATGTAAAACGTTCACAAGATTTTATTATAATTTTCCCAAGTTATAAAAGAGTTTGTGCCTTGTGCATTCAAATCAATTTTAATAAACATTTTCAAATGTGTCAGTTGAATGTATTTACCAGTGTAAACTGACGTATTTTCCCCAAAAAGATTAAGTGCAGGTACCTAAACGAAAATTGGCTGGTACTAGCTCCCTAGCGTCGTGATAAGTCTCGCAAGCTTGATTGCAGTATCTGATGGAACAAATACTTTATGTTTATTTACGATCCACTATGGATATATTCAACCCCTGTAATACATTTGATATTACAACCAAAGGTTGAAGTTTATATATTTATCTTATGCTTCCGCTGTGCATTATATAATTGTGTGGTTTGACTATATTGTTGCCAACATCGTCACTGTAATCCCCCACCGGGCCCACTGGTGAGACACGTGGAAATCGGGGTGTGACACCACCTAGTCTACGTGTAGGGCTGGGGTGTCACGAGTAGGTGTACCAGATGGTCAACACGTGGCCCGGAAAGCTTATCCGGTCAACTCTGCTTTGACGCGGCCCACGTATGCCTAGGCTTACTCTTACGCGGCCCGCGTGAAACCCAGAAATCTTGATTTCTCGGTTTTTCATACATGTTTAGGTTTCAGGGGTCTGGGTTTTCACTTACGGGTCGATTAGGGACATTTTCGCAGTCCTTACATCCTCCCATCCTTATTTAAAATCTCGTCCTCGAGATTTACTGAAATAAGTGAGGATACTTTCGCTTCATCTCCGAATCTAGCTCCCAGGTGTATTCAGGTCATCTTTTCGAATCCCATTTGACTTTAACTTGTACCAATATTTTGTGTTTGAGAAACTTAATCTTTCTGTCTTCTATTTGAAGCGGTTTCTCCACAAACTTCAACTTTTCATTCACTTGTATGTCTTGAAGAGGGACTACCAGGGATTCGTCAGATAAACATTTCTGAGATTGGATACATCGAATACGTTATGTACCCCGGCTAGCTCTTCTGGTAGTTGTAAACGATAGGCAATTGGTCCTATACGCTGAATTACTGGAAATGGTCCTATGTATCGTGGACTTAACTTTCCTTTCTTACCGAACCGAACTACTCCTTTCCAAGGAGAAACTTTCAAGAGTACCTTGTCTCCGACTTGAAACTCTAGCGGCTTACGTCGGTTGTCTGCATAACTTTTCTGGCAATCTCGAGCCGTCTTTAGTCTTTCCTTGATTTGAGTTATTTTGTCAGTGGTCTCTTGCACAATCTCAAGACAAGAAAATTGGCTTTCTCCTATTTCTGCGCAGCAAACCAGAGTTCTACACTTGCGTCCATACAGTGCTTCGAACGGGGCAGCTTCGATGCTTGAATGATAACTATTGTTATAGGAGAATTCAATTAAGGGTAGGTGGTTATCCCAGTTACCACCAAAATCGATCACACATGCCCTGAGCATGTCTTCCAAGGTTTGGATCGTCCTTTCACTTTCTCCGTCAGTTTGGGGATGGTAGGCTGTACTTAAACTTAATCGGGTCCCCATTGCCACTTGAAAACTTTTCCAGAAATGTGAAGTGAAACGACTATCCCTATCCGATACAATGGAGAGTGGAACTCTATGTAAGGATACTACTTCGTCTACGTACAACTTGGCTAACTTTTCCCTGCTAAAGGTTTCTTTCATTGGTAAAAAGTGAGCGGATTTGGTTAATCGATCCATAATTACCTAAATCGCGTCATTACCCTTTCGGGTTTTGGGAAACTTAGTAACGAAATCTATGGTTATTAGTTCCCATTTCCACACAGGCATTTCTAATGGTTGGAGTAACCCTGAAGGTTTCTAGTGTTCTGCCTTAACTTGGGAAGAAGTTAGACACTTAGATACATATCTAGTTATGTCCTTTTTTCATTCCTATCCACCAGAAATTATTTCTTAAATCTTGATACATCTTATTGTTTCCTGGGTGCATGGTATACCTAGATTTATTAGCTTCCTCTAAAATCTTATCTCTTAAATTTCCTTGTTTAGGTACCCAAATCCTTTTCTTGTGGAATCTCCAAATTCCATCGGTGCCTTGTTCTAGTTCTTTTATACTTCCTTTCATTCCTTCAGCATCATCCTTGATTGCTGTTTCCTGACCATGCTTCAATTGTTCCATTAAATTTACTTGAAGATTTAATCTAAGAGCACGAACTCGCTTTTTCTTTTCATGATACTTACGACTTAGAGCATCAGCGACTACGTTTGCTTTTCCTTCGTGATATTGAATATCACTGTCGTAGTCACTTAGAATCTCCATCCATCTCCTTTGTCTCATGTTTAATTCTTTTTGCCCAAATATGTACCTTAAACTCTTATGATCTGTATAAACAGTAAACTTACTTCCATACAGATAATGTCTCCAAATTTTAAGGGCAAAAATTATTGATCCTAATTCTAAGTCATGAGTTGTATAGTTTTCCTCGTGCTTCTTCAATTGCCTTGAGGCATATGCAATTACCTTTTTGCGTTGCATTAGTACACATCCTAATCCTAATTTAGAAGCATCACAATAAACTTCGAAATCTTCTGTCCCTTCTAGTAAAGCAAGAATTGGAGCATTTGTTAACTTTTTCTTTAAAATCTTAAAAGCCTCTTCTTGCCTAGGTCCCCACTCAAACTTCACCACTTTACAGGTTAGCTTAGTTAATGGCACCGCTATCTTAGAAAAATCCTTAATGAATCGCCTATAGTAACCTGCCAATCCTAGAAAACTTCTAACTTCCATAGCTGATTGCGGGACCTTCCATTTGGTGATTGCTTCTATTTTGGAGGGATCTACGTGAATACCTTCGTGATTCACCATGTGCCCTAAAAATTGCACCTCCTGGAGCCAAAATTCACATTTGGAGAATTTGGCGTAAAGCTTTTCTTTTCTTAACAAAGTTAAGAGTGCATGTAGATGTTCACAGTGCTCGTCCTGGCTTTTGGAATAAATAAGTATGTCGTCGATGAAGACAATTACAAATTTATCCAAATATGGTTTACAGATCCTATTCATCATATCCATAAATGTTGCAGGAGCATTTGTTAACCCGAAGGGTATAACCGTAAACTCGTAATGACCATACCTAGTTCTGAAAGCGGTTTTAGGTATGTCTTCTTCTTGTACCTTCAATTGATGGTATCCGGAGCGTAAATCTATCTTAGAGAAATATCTAGCTCCATGAAGCTGATCAAAAAGATCATCAATCCTAGGTAATGGGTATCGATTCTTAATTGTAACTTTATTCAATTCCCTATAATCGATACACATTCGCATCGAACCATCTTTCTTTTTCACAAACAACACTGGTGCTCCCCAAGGGGATGAACTAGGTTGTATGAACCCTTTGCTTAGTAATTCATCTAACTGCCTTTTTAATTCTAACATTTCGGTGGGTGCTAACTGATAAGGTGCCTTGGCTATCGGTGTAGTTCCAGGAATTAGATGAATTCTAAATTCTACTTCTCTATCTGGTGGGAATCCAGGTAGTTCTTCTGGGAATGCATCCGAGTATTCTGATACTACTGGAATGTCCTTAAGTTCTTTACTGTTGGTATTAACAACTACCGAAACCATATATGCTATTCCCTATTTTCTTGAATAACTGGCCACTTTCATGACTGAAATGAATTTCATTGGCTTCCGTGGCTTATCCCCTGCAACCATAATTATTTCTCCTGTGGGTGTATGAATTTCTATGGAATTCGTATCACAAAGGATTCGAGCATGGTTGGCTACTAACCAATCCATTCCTAACACAACATCGAATCCAACTAAGTTCATGGGTAACATGTTTGTAGAAAATTTATGACCCGAGAGTTCTATTTTACCTTTTTGCAAAACTCGATCTATGCAAACAGAGTTACCGTCGGCTGTTTCTACTGTATAAATCTGTCTAAGTTTGGTTAAAGGTAGCTTAAGAGCTTGACAGAATGAAGAATTTATAAAACTTTGGTTTGCACCAGAGTCAAATAATACTTTCGCATAAACATTGTGAACTAGGAACGTACCCGCTATCACATCTGGAATTAGATCTGCTTCTTGTGTAGTCAACTAGAAGGCTCTTACATTTTTCTTGTTAGTTCCTTCTGCCGGTTTAGCCTTATTGTCAGCTGGTTTGACCAGTTTAGGGCAGTCTGGTCTAAAATGTCCAGCTTCTCCACAGTTGAAGCAGATTGTTGATTTCTTCCTCCTGCAATCTTCTTCTTGATGCCCTGGAATTTTGCAGGAATTGTAATACCCTTTGCATTTTCCAAAATGTTTTCTTTTGCAGGTACTGCAAAATGGAACAGTGGAGGATTGCCCAATTCCTTTTTTCCTAAAGTTGTTACTAGCATTACCCTTTCGGAATCCTTGGGTAATTTTCTGAGCCAAGTCCTTCTTTCTGTTTTCTTCTCGCGTGCGTACTAGTCCATCGGTTAAGGTATTGGCTAACTCCACTGCATCATCAATCGTGTGGGGTCTCGCGGCTTTGACGATATCCCGGATCTCGCTAATCAAACCCCAAATGTAGTGAGAAATAAGTACTGGCTCTGGCAAAATCACGGTATGTAAGATGATGAAAACACTTATATATAAGAAGTACCAGCGGCGTATCTACCATGTTTTCACCACATTACACCCGTCTCGTTATCTAAACACTAACCAAAAACCAATCGTTTATCCAACTCGTTTATCTTGTTCAAATCGTTTTCAAATCGTTTCCAAATCGTTAACTTGTTCAAATCGTTTAAATCATCCTTGTTTTAAATTGTGAAAACTATATATGGTTGTCTCACTGATAACATTCAAACCTTTGTGACTCGACTATCTCGCGTTAACAAACCACCAAAGGGTAAATTAACTAACATCAGATTTAGTCGTTACCCGCAACCCCCACACATAACCATGGGTGTAGTAAAATAACGGGATTTGTCAGATCCTATGGTACCATAACCTAATACTGGTCGGCTTGATCAATGCTAATGAATGTCATTTGTTATGTAACTACAACGAACAAGTTTGTTCACTTTATTGAAATCGTTATTAGTTTTGTATAAACCATCTTATTTGTTTTTGAAAAACCATTGTTTAAACCTTGAAATCATTTCGTACATATGAATCACCCCAAAACAATTGAAAACAATTAAATAGGGGAACTATGTACTCACTGAAGTGCAAAGTATCCTCAATCAATAGAACTTCAACAAACTCAAGCAAACCAGAGAAATCAAGTAGCACCTAGTAATTGAATCACTAGTCAAACAATAGACGCCTAAAACGGAAGGTCAGATAGAATGAAGTTTTGTAAACCAAATGAGTGTTGGAACTCATGTGATATGGGATTGTGATTGGTGTTTGAAATTAGATGAATGAATGAAAGAGTAGTGCAGCGGAAATTTTGTTGTAAACAAACTTTTCACAATCAAACGGAAGATATGCTTTCAATCATACATTTTCATCACAGAATCAAATGATTAAATTTAGTTTTAAACTCCAATTACAATGAATGTATGATATGCAAACTCCCCCTCAGCCCGAGCTTAGTGTTTGTTCGAGCAGAAAAAAGATGGTGAAAGAGCTAAACAGAACAGTACATAGTACTGTTTTATTTATAGGCGAAGAATTTCGAAGTATACCCTCGACAGTTAACATTCACCATTCGGTGGCTCAGGAATTTGTTTGCCATTTGTTCATTTTCATACTCTATCAAAATTTTCTTTCCACCAATTGTCTAAATTCTTCCCAAGTCATAGCATAAGCCAAGTCACTTCCCTTGGCTTGTAATACCGTATTCCACCACTCTAATGCTTCTTCCTTAAAAAGGTGAGAAGCATACATAACTTTGTCTTCCTCCGCGCATTTACTTATTTTAATTATTACTTCAGTTTTCTCTAACCAACGCAGTGCGGTTGTCGCCCCTTCATTGCCTGCAAATTCAGCTGGTTTACAGGCAAGAAATTCCTTGTAAGTGCAACCAGGTGTTGCAGCTTTCATTCTTTTGAGTATTGGCGCCTGAATTAAATTGTCGTTATTGCCTCCTCCGTTAACACTATTACTGAAATTATCGTCGTGCGTGCGTTTACTGGGGTGAGCTTGTGAAGGCTCAACAGGACTTTTAACTGCAACGACGATTGCTGGAATAGCGTTAGCTATTCCCTGTGCGACGATGTTTTCTATATCTTGTCGGTTTAAGAAGTGAACTTCGTTATTGTTTTCTGATTGATTAACTTCATTAACTGGTTCATTAGCAGCGTGTTCCATCTGGTAACTAACAATATATAGATAAGTTATTGGTACGAATAAATACACCCAAATGTAAATAAAGTAATCGCACGAAATCACACCAAACATGTATAGCTAGAATTGTCGACTTTTATATATATACTTGTCTATTTACAAATTACAACTGAAATTCAAAATATACTAGGAGTTGTGCATTCATTATTTAGTCTAGCTAGGAATATTATGCTCAGCGTGCTTTTTTTCTATCTTCTCTTACTAAGTTATTTATCTAATGGGCAAAGTTTCTGGCTTATAGATAATATGGGTGCTAGTACTAGGTCAGGGTGTTGAGATCTAAGTTTATTGGTTGGTCTGGGTTTGGCAGTTTAACTTAATTAAAAGTTGGCATTTATTGCTGTAGTGGCTAACATATAGAGATTTGCCCATTTTTCATCCAATTCATCTTCCCATGGTGGGTTATTACCTATTTCCTGAGTTTCCTTATTGATTACCACTCCTTTTGATTGTGACTTCTTTCCTTTCTCTTGACTCTTTCTAATAATCCAATGTCTTTTCTTAGCGGTAAGTGGTTTCTTAGACTGTGCCTTACGAACAAATATTCCTTCCTCAGTATCTGCTGAGTAATTTGAGGAACTTGCTTGAAAGGAGGTTCCCTTATCTTTTGGTGAATTATCTAGTTGACGATAGATGTCCGAAATTCTTTGCTTACCCAAACTGTAAATTAACAAATAGTCAAATAACATAAAAACACATAATCACACTAACACGTATAGTCAAAATTGTCGACTTTGTGACTATCAGATTTTATATATTTTAGTAGTATGCATCCGTACACACTGATTATCTTACAAAGGTTTTATTTTAAGTTATTTTACAAGATTTGTATTATTTATTATTTTTTATTATTAAACAAACACACTACACAACCACAAACTGTCCCCGTCAGCTGACACTTCAGAAATGACGTTCCCTCTCGTTGTACTTCCTGGAGATCTGTTCTCCCACTTCCTGTATTCTATTCCCTGCATCTATCAGCTCCTCGCCATAGTGGCAGAGTTCAGCCAAGTTCTCATTGCTCATTGGTGGGTTTGGTGCAGGCTCCGGGTCGAACTGAGGGAAAAAGGTGTAGGGTTATTCAAGAGGTTCTGAAATTGCCAGTCGGTGGTCCACCATTCTTCCAGTTCTGGTGGTAGAGGTTGGGGGTTAACAATGGGATCTGGGATAGCAGGCTCCAAATCTACTAGGAGTTGTGATTCAACTGGGTAATAGAAAAAGTCTTCATCGGCAGGTCCGATGAGGTCACTAAGTGCCAGTTTATGATCTAACTCCTCCCAGGGTGGCATTTCCTGGGCTTGCCCAGAACTTTCCCCAATCTCAATTCCTTTTCCCTTATCCTTGGGATCCTCAACCTTTTTAACTTTCGCATTCGGTATCGTTGGTCTTTTCCTACTCACACGCCTCCAGCCTACAAACCTTCTTCTCTTTTTCACCTTCTTCTCTAGTGGAGAACCGATCTGAGAATGGATTTCTATCGAATAGACGACCGATTCATGGGTTGAATATGAAACTCCGTCAAGAACAGTTGAGTCTGATCGAAAAGGGTGATTCCCGTCCGATCGAACGAGTTGGACTTGATAAGATTTCCGTTGTTTAACATGTCATCATACCGTCTCGGTTAAACCGCAAACTTTTAACTCAGGAAATTTTTACAAAGTTGTTCAAACAAAACAGTTGCTCGATCGAATTTCCATCCGATCGGCCGACCATCCGATCAAACGACTATTCGATCCGGTGACTACCCTTTTTAAGTTAAACACTTGACGTTTTACAAGTTTCAAAAGAATATAAGTTTCAATCGAATAGCCATCCGATCGAACGGTCATCCATCCGGATGACCATCCGATCGAATGACTTTATTTATACTGCAACGAAAACTTCAAAAGCTCAAACACTTCACAACACATTTCCCCAGTCGAATGGCAATCCGACCGAGCGGTCATCCGTCCTGATGACCATCCGTCCGGACGATCATCCGATCGAATCACTATCCGATCACGCATCTCACCAACACGCTGTTTTACGCACTGTTCAACGCTTATACTATCATACTGTGATCAGGCTAATCTCTCCAGCACTCCCTTCAATCCAAGACTATGTTTATTTACTAAACACGATCTGTGAGTATACTCGATCCCTTTTTGCTTAACGCACTTTTGGGTGTTACATACATTACTTATATCAAATCACATTGACACACAACGCAAACACTTTTAAACGCTAACCGCTCTCGCATGTTATACATGATATTCGATGAATGCGTGTATATGATGTTTACACTGGGATTGTTGCCTGACACCTTAGCAACGATAATACTATAGTTTGAACTCAGCACCTGTCGTGGACAGGGGTTGTTAAGGGTTTTACTTCAGGTGTCACAGTGGTGATATGTGTTGCGCATTCTACAACTCGCAGTCACGTCTGTGCATATTTCAGTGTCGATAGCTTACATGCATCACATTTCTACGTGTTACATGCTGGTTATGCGTAAATCGCTTTTCGCTACTATTATGCTATTAAACTTGTGTACTCACATTTACACTATGTGTATTGACTTTATTTTAACGTATGTGACAGATGTTTAGGATGCTATTCTATGCTTGCTGTGATGAATTAAGATTAGGTGGTCTAGAAACCCACGAATAAATGTCGGAACCGTTTATGTTGTTTTTGAGACAATTATCTGTAATAACTATTTTTTACTTTATCTGTTAATAGTGTGGGATATTAACGTTAAGGATTTGGAAATATTATAGTTGTTGTGGATTCTCTTGAACAATCTGTTTCGCTCAGTGCCACGCCCCGACGATTCCGCCATCGGTTGGGGTGTGACATCGGGACGTCCGGACACAGTACCATTAACCCCCAATCGTTTCAGTTATCAAGTAAAACGGAATAAACCAGATTCTTACATTTATGCGCAACATAGAGGGCCCATTTATGTAATACCCGCTCCGAGTGGCATAATTGCCATCCCAAGCTTAAAAACTAAAATAAGTTAAGAGTATTTACCTTTTTGCTAGCTTTCAATCATCTCTTAGAATATATATGGGTCAAAGGTCAGCCCCTTTAGATATGGCCCGTTACTTAACAATAGCTTCGCTAGATTAAGCGTATATCGAATAGAATGTGGTTTATACCTATCCGAGTGAAATGACGTATTGGATAAAGGTCATTTAACCAAACATTTTGATTTGGAGAGGTTTTGAAATACCTAGACTCGTTACGCCTAGTTTATGCGAACTAGGTTCGCATAACTAGTTATGCGCATAAAACGGGTTTTGAAGGTTGGATGGGCTTATGACAAGTCTTAGTATCAAAACACATTTTAGATGAAGTATCTATTGACTTAAATTCAGATTATAGGCCCGTTTAATTTAAAATCATTCATTTAGTTCATTTGACCACATAGGGACATTGTGGTTATTTTTAACAATATATTTGCGACTTGTCATAAAACTCACCAAACGTACTGACCATGTGGTATAACTTCAGTGAGTTATACTCAACAATATCATGGTCCAATAACTAATTTCAAACAGGCCTAAACATTGACCAAACGGGTCAAAATCGAAAGTTAAAGCAAAAGTCAAACTGCATGAATTCCGATATAGAAATAAGCTCTAAACAAGAAATGACGCGTTGGACATGCTTAGTGTAACATCCGTCAAATGGATTCCCAAAATCCTTGAAACTCAGAAATTTTCTTGCGATTAATTGTCAATATAGTTGTTTAATGAATTTAACTAATTTAGAAGTTTATATAAATATTTATTTAATTAATAAATTAAAAAAAAACACGTAGACCGCGGGACTCGAACCCGGGTCTACACGGTCAACACAGAGGTAGTTATCTATGTCACATGGTTAAAAAAAACACATGGCACTTTCCTCAAAATAAATACAAACAGTTTTAAAACTAAAAGTCTCAAAATTTAGTATATCTATGTTTGAAATTTACACGAGTTATTTTTATTCTTAATTATGATTCATTAGTATTTTTTTATTGTATTACTACAACTTGATTTTGCAAACAAACCCAAGCTTCAAATCAAAACCTTTATATACGCACATTACTTTCCTTTTAAAACAACTTGCCGCCAAAAATGACCAGCCATTCACAGCAAGAAGGCAGCTAACTTCCTTGTGATAGATTACTCATTTTCGGGAATTGATTTTCTTTTACACGTTTTCGTTTTCGTAGCAAATTTCCAAAACGCTTCAGCCATTTTCTTTTTTTTTTTTTGATCGCTGATTAGTCGGGATTTGACCCCGTATGCATTTCCATCTTTACAACCAATCACTAACTCGTTTCCTTAATTCATGAGATGTTTGAAGGCTATAAAAACCAAAACCACCATCACATAAACGATCACAACCTCTCACGTAAACCTCAAAGTTTCCCAGTCTCGAGCAACACCTTCTGTCCATTTGTGTTGAAACATCCCGTTTGAAGTTCACCGGAATCTTTATCATACGACTTGAAGTTGCCGGAGAAAGTTAGAGGTTATGGGAGACACGAAGGCAGAGAAGACAACCGTAGAACCCGTGGCTTTTTCGTCGTATTTTGTTTTGTTATACGAGGATCGCACGTCTCTACCGGAGTAAACCACAACCGCCGGAGCTCGGAGAAAACCCACCGGAGATCACGAGGAACTGTTTCGCCTCGTGTCGGTATACTTTTTCGCTATTTTTTTGTGTATCGTTAATCCCCTGTTGAATCTTATATTTTTGTTCGACAATAATAACAATGCAAACAAATGGAATATACGATGCAACAGTCTACGTATGTTCTCTTTTTCTAAATGTAGAAGATGATAAACTTATCCATTCATATTATCTTCTATTTTTTTTATTCAATTTAGAAATAGATTACATAAACTTTTAAAGCATGTTTATTTTATTGACTATTGACTAATAAGTAAATAATAATTTTTTTTATTATTCTTTTAATTCTTTTTCTCTAAATTTATTAATAACATGAATAGATTCTTGTAATACTTTTATAACATTAAATGTTAATAATTAGATAAATTATAAAATATCAATTATGAATCTTTTTAGTAATGAATTTTTAATATATGAATTATTAATTCATAAGCAATAAAAGGATTTCTTATTTTTTTTACCAATAAATAATAACGAGTTCGTGATACTTTGAATATCTAGGGTAATCGTTTCCTGTTCGTTATTTGGATTTTCCCAATCATACTCGTCCTCTTTACAAGAAAACACAACGCAATCTAAGGTGAGTATACATGACCCATTTTCGTTTTACACTTTTTGGGTGCAAATATGTACTCCTTATCAAATTACACAATCACGTTAAACATTTTATGCACACTCTATCCATACTCTATGTGATACATTTTAATCATGTTAGACATGTTATGCTACTGTAAACATTAATGACTATGTGTTCATTAACTTTGCAAGCCTCCCCTAACAATGGTAGCGCTATAGGTTGAGAAACGCCCCTCCCGTTATATTAACGGGTATTGTTAGGTTAAACTATGTTAAAACCACCCATACTCTTTTGGGTAGGCACGTTAATTGCGTTAAACTTTGGTTTGGACACGTAGAGTAACATCGTTTCGAGTATACTGTCAATATGATATTGTATTTCACATTTGGATATGAGCAACATTTTAAACACGTATTATGCTATGTATGAAAACTTGTATACTCGCCAACATGCTTTTGTTGATTTTACTTTAATACATATTGCAGGTTGAATCTTCAAGATATCAAGTAACAAGCTAGGATGGCATAGAAACCCATTTTAGCATTCTAGGAAATTTGTTGGATTTTATGTTTGCTTATTTGGAACAATGTATCTCTCCTTTACAATTAATAAAATGATTTAAATTTATATTGTCACAAATAGTGTTATGTTGTTTTGAGCAATTTGTTCGTCTCATCCCGATGTTTTCGCCATCGGTTGGGGTGTGAAAGATTGGTATCAGAGCCATAACTATAGGGAATTAGGAAAATTGCTATACTTTTCCCTAGTCTATAGTAGGAATACTCTGATACCAGATTGGTATCAGAGCCATAACTATAGGGAATTAGGTAGGATTGCCTTACTTTTGCCTAGTCTATAGTAGGAGTACTCTGATACCAGATTGGTATCAGAGCCATAACTATAGGGAATTAGGAAGATTGCTATACTTTTCCCTAGTCTATTGTAGGAGTACTCTGATACCAGATTGGTATTAGAGCCATAACTATAGGGAATTAGGAATGCCTTGCCTAGACTATAGTTTAAGAGCTTATTCACTATGTGTTGCTTAAAACAACTTCCTTTCTATCTTCTTTGCTTCCCTCTACTTTCTTGGACTCTTAATATACATGCCTTTCCTAAGGCTAACACCATACACACTTGGAGGCTTTGAAGACACTCATGTAACACAATCGAAACGATTCGTCAAAATTGAGGTGATTCCCACATTTGGTGATGACTTTCACTCAGCTATACTTTGAATTTTGCACGAAATCTACCCTCAAGTTAGGAGTGATATCCAAATCTTGAAGGGAGTTTTCCATTTCATATTCTAGTGGACCCTTATCTTATGATAAGTACCAACCATATTAGGGTACGATGTTATCAAGTTAGAGGTGATACTCGCATCTTGTTAACTAGTCCCACTCCTCGATTTTCATTCTCTCCAAAGTTTCGATTTTCCCAATCGATTAAGGACGTGTAGTAACTGGAAGGACAAATATCGTTAGTCGCTTCTCGATGAGAGTATTTGTCTATTAGGCCAAAGCACGTTTCCTTAATTCGAAAAGGACTTCGATTTACTTTGGAATAGTCATATGTTACGTTCCGTGACAATCCATGTTTTACTTTAAATCTATTTTATGCTATCTCAGTTTTCATGTGTTTTACATTTGTACGTTATATCATTTCAATTTAATACATGCATGCTAATATGTTATACTGGATTCGTGATTACTGGGTTATTCTTATGTGATGAACTTGTCTTTTAACCCACACCTTAACATGTATAGCACTATGCGTAGTGCTATAGGAGTAGCGCCCGCCCGTATTCTAGAGGTCATGTTAAGTTATTCAATTGCGGTACACGATGGGTTGACATGTTTATTCACATGCCAGTGATACGTTAATCTTGTTAACTAAGTATGTCATGTGAATTGTTCTAAATTTTTATCCTAATACTCATATTCCCAAAAATGGAAGCTTATCATCAAGATAGGAGTGATTTCCTTACCTTGACGATTAGCTCCATTCACTTTTCAACTACACCAATGAGCTAGGGGTGATTTCCTTACCTCGGGGGTAGTTACCAACTCTTTTTTGTTCTCAATGAAACTTTATATTTGAACGTTACTTTCATTTCAAGCTTGGAAACACGAATCACAGTATCTTCGCAATCTAAAACAAATAATAATAATCTCTTGTGAACGAACTAAATTTACAATGCTTTCATTATTCTTGTTGTTATGTGAAACTAATTTAACCTTTTATATGCTATGTGAAACTATGTGCTATGTGATACATTCATGAAAACTATTTCTTTAAACAAAACATTATGATCGAAGTTTCATCTATTCTCACTTTTGAATCTTTCTCTTAGATTTCGAGGACGAAATCTCCTAAAGTAGGGGAGACTGTAACATCCGTCAAATGGATTCCCAAAATCCTTGAAACTCAGAAATTTTCTTGCGATTAATTGTCAATATAGTTGTTTAATGAATTTACCTAATTTAGAAGTTTATATAAATTTTTATTTAATTAATAAATTAAAAAAAAACATGTAGACCACGGGACTCGAACCCGGGTCTACACGGTCAACACAGAGGTAGTTATCTATGTCATATGGTTAAAAAAAACACATGGCACTTTCCTCAAAATAAATACAAACAGTTTTAATATTAAAAGTCTCAAAATTTAGTATATCTATGTTTGAAATTTACACGAGTTATTTTTATTCTTAATTATGATTCATTAGTATTTTTTTATTGTATTACTACAACTTGATTTTGCAAACAAACCCAAGCTTCAAATCAAAACCTTTATATACGCACATTACTTTCCTTTTAAAACAACTTGCCGCCAAAAATGACTAGCCATTCACTGCAAGAAGGCAGCTAACTTCCTTGTGATAGATTACTCATTTTCGGGAATAGATTTTATTTTACACGTTTCCGTTTTCGTAGCAAATTTCCAAAACGCTTCAACCGTTTTTTTTTTTTTGATCGCTGATTAGTCGGGATTTGACCCCGTACGCATTTCCATCTTTACAACCAATCAGTAACTCGTTTCCTTAATTCATGAGATGTTTGAAGGCTATAAAAACCGAAACCACCATCACATAAACGATCACAACCTCTCACGTAAACCTCAAAGTTTCCCACTTTCGAACAACACCTTCTGTCCATTTGTGTTGAAACATCGCGTTTGAAGTTCACCGGAATCTTTATCATACGACTTGAAGTTGCCGGAGAAAGTTAGAGGTTATGGGAGACACGAAGGCAGAGAAGACAACCGTAGAACCCGTGGCTTTTTCGTCGTATTTTGTTTTCTGATACGAGGATCGCACGTCTCTACCGGAGTAAACCACAACCGTCGGAGCTCGGAGAAAACCCACCGGAGATCATGAGGAACTGTTTCGCCTCGTGTCGGTATACTTTTTCGCTATTTTTTTGTGTATCGTTAATCCCCTGTTGAATCTTATATTTTTGTTCGACAATAATAACAATGCAAACAAATGGAATATACGATGCAACAGTCTACGTATGTTCTCTTTTTCTAAATGTAGAAGATGATAAACTTATCCATTCATATTATCTTCTATTTTTTTTATTCAATTTAGAAATAGATTACATAAACTTTTAAAGCATGTTTATTTTATTGACTATTGACTAATAAGTAAATAATTATTTTTTTATTATTCTTTTAATTCTTTTTCTCTAAATTTATTAATAACATGAATAGATTCTTGTAATACTTTTATAACATTAAATGTTAATAATTAGATAAATTATAAAATATCAATTATGAATCTTTTTAGTAATGAATTTTTAATATATGAATTATTAATTCATAACCAATAAAAGGATTTCTTATTTTTTTTACCAATAAATAATAACGAGTTCGTGATACTTTGAATATCTAAGGTAATCGTTTCCCGTTCGTTATTTGGATTTTCCCAATCATACTCGTCCTCTTTACAAGAAAACGCAACGCAATCTAAGGTGAGTATACATGACCCATTTTCGTTTTACACTTTTTGGGTGCAATATGTATTCCTTATCAAATTACACAATCACGTTAAACATTTTATGCACACTCTATCCATACTCTATGTGATACATTTTAATCATGTTAGACATGTTATGCTACTGTAAACATTCATGACTATGTGTTCATTAACTTTGCAAGCCTCCCCTAACAATGGTAGCGCTATAGGTTGAGAAACGCCCCTCCCGTTATATTAACGGGTATTGTTAGGTTAAACTATGTTAAAACCACCCATACTCTTTTGGGTAGGCACGTTAATTGCGTTAAACTTTGGTTTGGACACGTAGAGTAACATCGTTTCGAGTATACTGTCAATATGATATTGTATTTCACATTTGGATATGAGCAACATTTTAAACACGTATTATGCTATGTATGAAAACTTGTATACTCGCCAACATGCTTTTGTTGATTTTACTTTAATACATATTGCAGGTTGAATCATCAAGATATCAAGTAACAAGCTAGGATGGCATAGAAACCCATTTTAGCATTCTAGGAAATTTGTTGGATTTTATGTTTGCTTATTTGGAACAATGTATCTCTCCTTTACAATTAATAAAATGATTTAAATTTATATTGTCACAAATAGTGTTATGTTGTTTTGAGCAATTTGTTCGTCTCATCCCGATGTTTCCGCCATCGGTTGGGGTGTGAAAGATTGGTATCAGAGCCATAACGGAAGGTCAGATAGAATGAAGTTTTGTAAACCAAATGAGTGTTGGAACTCGTGTGATATGGGATTGTGATTGGTGTTTGAAATTAGATGAATGAATGAAAGAGTAGTGCAGCGGAAATTTTGTTGTAAACAAACTTTTCACAATCAAACGGAAGATATGCTTTCAATCATACATTTTCATCACAGAATCAAATGATTAAATTTAGTTTTAAACTCCAATTACAATGAATGTATGATATGCAAACTCCCCCTCAGCCCGAGCTTAGTGTTTGTTCGAGCAGAAAAAAGATGGTGAAAGAGCTAAACAGAACAGTACATAGTACTGTTTTATTTATAGGCGAAGAATTTCGAAGTATACCCTCGACAGTTAACATTCACCATTCGGTGGCTCAGGAATTCGTTTGCCATTTGTTCATTTTCATACTCTATCAAAATTTTCTTTCCACCAATTGTCTAAATTCTTCCCAAGTCATAGCATAAGCCAAGTCACTTCCCTTGGCTTGTAATACCGTATTCCACCACTCTAATGCTTCTTCCTTAAAAAGGTGAGAAGCATACATAACTTTGTCTTCCTCCGCGCATTTACTTATTTTAATTATTACTTCAGTTTTCTCTAACCAACGCAGTGCGGTTGTCGCCCCTTCATTGCCTGCAAATTCAGCTGGTTTACAGGCAAGAAATTCCTTGTAAGTGCAACCAGGTGTTGCAGCTTTCATTCTTTTGAGTATTGGCGCCTGAATTAAATTGTCGTTATTGCCTCCTCCGTTAACACTATTACTGAAATTATCGTCGTGCGTGCGTTTACTGGGGTGAGCTTGTGAAGGCTCAACAGGACTTTTAACTGCAACGACGATTGCTGGAATAGCGTTAGCTATTCCCTGTGCGACGATGTTTTCTATATCTTGTCGGTTTAAGAAGTGAACTTCGTTATTGTTTTCTGATTGATTAACTTCATTAACTGGTTCATTAGCAGCGTGTTCCATCTGGTAACTAACAATATATAGATAAGTTATTGGTACGAATAAATACACCCAAATGTAAATAAAGTAATCGCACGAAATCACACCAAACATGTATAGCTAGAATTGTCGACTTTTATATATATACTTGTCTATTTACAAATTACAACTGAAATTCAAAATATACTAGGAGTTGTGCATTCATTATTTAGTCTAGCTAGGAATATTATGCTCAGCGTGCTTTTTTTCTATCTTCTCTTACTAAGTTATTTATCTAATGGGCAAAGTTTCTGGCTTATAGATAATATGGGTGCTAGTACTGGGTCAGGGTGTTGAGATCTAAGTTTATTGGTTGGTCTGGGTTTGGCAGTTTAACTTAATTAAAAGTTGGCATTTATTGCTGTAGTGGCTAACATATAGAGATTTGCCCATTTTTCATCCAATTCATCTTCCCATGGTGGGTTATTGCCTATTTCCTGAGTTTCCTTATTGATTACCACTCCTTTTGATTGTGACTTCTTTCCTTTCTCTTGACTCTTTCTAATAATCCAATGTCTTTTCTTAGCGGTAAGTGGTTTCTTAGACTGTGCCTTACGAACAAATATTCCTTCCTCAGTATCTGCTGAGTAATTTGAGGAACTTGCTTGAAAGGAGGTTCCCTTATCTTTTGGTGAATTATCTAGTTGACGATAGATGTCCGAAATTCTTTGCTTACCCAAACTGTAAATTAACAAATAGTCAAATAACATAAAAACACATAATCACACTAACACGTATAGTCAAAATTGTCGACTTTGTGACTATCAGATTTTATATATTTTAGTAGTATGCATCCGTACACACTGATTATCTTACAAAGGTTTTATTTTAAGTTATTTTACAAGATTTGTATTATTTATTATTTTTTATTATTAAACAAACACACTACACAACCACAAACTGTCCCCGTCAGCTGACACTTCAGAAATGACGTTCCCTCTCGTTGTACTTCCTGGAGATCTGTTCTCTCACTTCCTGTATTCTATTCCCTGCATCTATCAGCTCCTCGCCATAGTGGCAGAGTTCAGCCAAGTTCTCATTGCTCATTGGTGGGTTTGGTGCAGGCTCCGGGTCGAACTGAGGGAAAAAGGTGTAGGGTTATTCAAGAGGTTCTGAAATTGCCAGTCGGTGGTCCACCATTCTTCCAGTTCTGGTGGTAGAGGTTGGGGGTTAACAATGGGATCTGGGATAGCAGGCTCCAAATCTACTAGGAGTTGTGATTCAACTGGGTAATAGAAAAAGTCTTCATCGGCAGGTCCGATGAGGTCACTAAGTGCCAGTTTATGATCTAACTCCTCCCAGGGTGGCATTTCCTGGGCTTGCCCAGAACTTTCCCCAATCTCAATTCCTTTTCCCTTATCCTTGGGATCCTCAACCTTTTTAACTTTCGCATTCGGTATCGTTGGTCTTTTCCTACTCACACGCCTCCAGCCTACAAACCTTCTTCTCTTTTTCACCTTCTTCTCTAGTGGAGAACCGATCTGAGAATGGATTTCTATCGAATAGACGACCGATTCATGGGTTGAATATGAAACTCCGTCAAGAACAGTTGAGTCTGATCGAAAAGGGTGATTCCCGTCCGATCGAACGAGTTGGACTTGATAAGATTTCCGTTGTTTAACATGTCATCATACCGTCTCGGTTAAACCGCAAACTTTTAACTCAGGAAATTTTTACAAAGTTGTTCAAACAAAACAGTTGCTCGATCGAATTTCCATCCGATCGGCCGACCATCCGATCAAACGACTATTCGATCCGGTGACTACCCTTTTTAAGTTAAACACTTGACGTTTTACAAGTTTCAAAAGAATATAAGTTTCAATCGAATAGCCATCCGATCGAACGGTCATCCATCCGGATGACCATCCGATCGAATGACTTTATTTATACTGCAACGAAAACTTCAAAAGCTCAAACACTTCACAACACATTTCCCCAGTCGAATGGCAATCCGACCGAGCGGTCATCCGTCCTGATGACCATCCGTCCGGACGATCATCCGATCGAATCACTATCCGATCACGCATCTCACCAACACGCTGTTTTACGCACTGTTCAACGCTTATACTATCATACTGTGATCAGGCTAATCTCTCCAGCACTCCCTTCAATCCAAGACTATGTTTATTTACTAAACACGATCTGTGAGTATACTCGATCCCTTTTTGCTTAACGCACTTTTGGGTGTTACATACATTACTTATATCAAATCACATTGACACACAACGCAAACACTTTTAAACGCTAACCGCTCTCGCATGTTATACATGATATTCGATGAATGCGTGTATATGATGTTTACACTGGGATTGTTGCCTGACACCTTAGCAACGATAATACTATAGTTTGAACTCAGCACCTGTCGTGGACAGGGGTTGTTAAGGGTTTTACTTCACGTGTCACAGTGGTGATATGTGTTGCGCATTCTACAACTCGCAGTCACGTCTGTGCATATTTCAGTGTCGATAGCTTACATGCATCACATTTCTACGTGTTACATGCTGGTTATGCGTAAATCGCTTTTCGCTACTATTATGCTATTAAACTTGTGTACTCACATTTACACTATGTGTATTGACTTTATTTTAACGTATGTGACAGATGTTTAGGATGCTATTCTATGCTTGCTGTGATGAATTAAGATTAGGTGGTCTAGAAACCCACGAATAAATGTCGGAACCGTTTATGTTGTTTTTGAGACAATTATCTGTAATAACTATTTTTTACTTTATCTGTTAGTAGTGTGGGATATTAACGTTAAGGATTTGGAAATATTATAGTTGTTGTGGATTCTCTTGAACAATCTGTTTCGCTCAGTGCCACGCCCCGACGATTCCGCCATCGGTTGGGGTGTGACATCGGGACGTCCGGACACAGTACCATTAACCCCCAATCGTTTCAGTTATCAAGTAAAACGGAATAAACCAGATTCTTACGTTTATGCGCAACATAGAGGGCCCATTTATGTAATACCCGCTCCGAGTGGCATAATTGCCATCCCAAGCTTAAAAACTAAAATAAGTTAAGAGTATTTACCTTTTTGCTAGCTTTCAATCATCTCTTAGAATATATATGGGTCAAAGGTCAGCCCCTTTAGATATGGCCCGTTACTTAACAATAGCTTCGCTAGATTAAGCGTATATCGAATAGAATGTGGTTTATACCTATCCGAGTGAAATGACGTATTGGATAAAGGTCATTTAACCAAACATTTTGATTTGGAGAGGTTTTGAAATACCTAGACTCGTTACGCCTAGTTTATGCGAACTAGGTTCGCATAACTAGTTATGCGCATAAAACGGGTTTTGAAGGTTGGATGGGCTTATGACAAGTCTTAGTATCAAAACACATTTTAGATGAAGTATCTATTGACTTAAATTCAGATTATAGGCCCGTTTAATTTAAAATCATTCATTTAGTTCATTTGACCACATAGGGACATTGTGGTTATTTTTAACAATATATTTGCGACTTGTCATAAAACTCACCAAACGTACTGACCATGTGGTATAACTTCAGTGAGTTATACTCAACAATATCATGGTCCAATAACTAATTTCAAACAGGCCTAAACATTGACCAAACGGGTCAAAATCGAAAGTTAAAGCAAAAGTCAAACTGCATGAATTCCGATATAGAAATAAGCTCTAAACAAGAAATGACGCGTTGGACATGCTTAGTGTAACATCCGTCAAATGGATTCCCAAAATCCTTGAAACTCAGAAATTTTCTTGCGATTAATTGTCAATATAGTTGTTTAATGAATTTAACTAATTTAGAAGTTTATATAAATATTTATTTAATTAATAAATTAAAAAAAAAACACGTAGACCGCGGGACTCGAACCCGGGTCTACACGGTCAACACAGAGGTAGTTATCTATGTCACATGGTTAAAAAAAACACATGGCACTTTCCTCAAAATAAATACAAACAGTTTTAAAACTAAAAGTCTCAAAATTTAGTATATCTATGTTTGAAATTTACACGAGTTATTTTTATTCTTAATTATGATTCATTAGTATTTTTTTATTGTATTACTACAACTTGATTTTGCAAACAAACCCAAGCTTCAAATCAAAACCTTTATATACGCACATTACTTTCCTTTTAAAACAACTTGCCGCCAAAAATGACCAGCCATTCACAGCAAGAAGGCAGCTAACTTCCTTGTGATAGATTACTCATTTTCGGGAATTGATTTTCTTTTACACGTTTTCGTTTTCGTAGCAAATTTCCAAAACGCTTCAGCCATTTTCTTTTTTTTTTTTGATCGCTGATTAGTCGGGATTTGACCCCGTATGCATTTCCATCTTTACAACCAATCAGTAACTCGTTTCCTTAATTCATGAGATGTTTGAAGGCTATAAAAACCAAAACCACCATCACATAAACGATCACAACCTCTCACGTAAACCTCAAAGTTTCCCACTCTCGAGCAACACCTTCTGTCCATTTGTGTTGAAACATCCCGTTTGAAGTTCACCGGAATCTTTATCATACGACTTGAAGTTGCCGGAGAAAGTTAGAGGTTATGGGAGACACGAAGGCAGAGAAGACAACCGTAGAACCCGTGGCTTTTTCGTCGTATTTTGTTTTGTTATACGAGGATCGCACGTCTCTACCGGAGTAAACCACAACCGCCGGAGCTCGGAGAAAACCCACCGGAGATCACGAGGAACTGTTTCGCCTCGTGTCGGTATACTTTTTCGCTATTTTTTTGTGTATCGTTAATCCCCTGTTGAATCTTATATTTTTGTTCGACAATAATAACAATGCAAACAAATGGAATATACGATGCAACAGTCTACGTATGTTCTCTTTTTCTAAATGTAGAAGATGATAAACTTATCCATTCATATTATCTTCTATTTTTTTTTATTCAATTTAGAAATAGATTACATAAACTTTTAAAGCATGTTTATTTTATTGACTATTGACTAATAAGTAAATAATAATTTTTTTTATTATTCTTTTAATTCTTTTTCTCTAAATTTATTAATAACATGAATAGATTCTTGTAATACTTTTATAACATTAAATGTTAATAATTAGATAAATTATAAAATATCAATTATGAATCTTTTTAGTAATGAATTTTTAATATATGAATTATTAATTCATAAGCAATAAAAGGATTTCTTATTTTTTTTACCAATAAATAATAACGAGTTCGTGATACTTTGAATATCTAGGGTAATCGTTTCCTGTTCGTTATTTGGATTTTCCCAATCATACTCGTCCTCTTTACAAGAAAACGCAACGCAATCTAAGGTGAGTATACATGACCCATTTTCGTTTTACACTTTTTGGGTGCAAATATGTACTCCTTATCAAATTACACAATCACGTTAAACATTTTATGCACACTCTATCCATACTCTATGTGATACATTTTAATCATGTTAGACATGTTATGCTACTGTAAACATTAATGACTATGTGTTCATTAACTTTGCAAGCCTCCCCTAACAATGGTAGCGCTATAGGTTGAGAAACGCCCCTCCCGTTATATTAACGGGTATTGTTAGGTTAAACTATGTTAAAACCACCCATACTCTTTTGGGTAGGCACGTTAATTGCGTTAAACTTTGGTTTGGACACGTAGAGTAACATCGTTTCGAGTATACTGTCAATATGATATTGTATTTCACATTTGGATATGAGCAACATTTTAAACACGTATTATGCTATGTATGAAAATTGTATACTCGCCAACATGCTTTTGTTGATTTTACTTTAATACATATTGCAGGTTGAATCTTCAAGATATCAAGTAACAAGCTAGGATGGCATAGAAACCCATTTTAGCATTCTAGGAAATTTGTTGGATTTTATGTTTGCTTATTTGGAACAATGTATCTCTCCTTTACAATTAATAAAATGATTTAAATTTATATTGTCACAAATAGTGTTATGTTGTTTTGAGCAATTTGTTCGTCTCATCCCGATGTTTTCGCCATCGGTTGGGGTGTGAAAGATTGGTATCAGAGCCATAACTATAGGGAATTAGGAAAATTGCTATACTTTTCCCTAGTCTATAGTAGGAATACTCTGATACCAGATTGGTATCAGAGCCATAACTATAGGGAATTAGGTAGGATTGCCTTACTTTTGCCTAGTCTATAGTAGGAGTACTCTGATACCAGATTGGTATCAGAGCCATAACTATAGGGAATTAGGAAGATTGCTATACTTTTCCCTAGTCTATTGTAGGAGTACTCTGATACCAGATTGGTATCAGAGCCATAACTATAGGGAATTAGGAATGCCTTGCCTAGACTATAGTTTAAGAGCTTATTCACTATGTGTTGCTTAAAACAACTTCCTTTCTATCTTCTTTGCTTCCCTCTACTTTCTTGGACTCTTAATATACATGCCTTTCCTAAGGCTAACACCATACACACTTGGAGGCTTTGAAGACACTCATGTAACACAATCGAAACGATTCGTCAAAATTGAGGTGATTCCCACATTTGGTGATGACTTTCACTCAGCTATACTTTGAATTTTGCACGAAATCTACCCTCAAGTTAGGAGTGATATCCAAATCTTGAAGGGAGTTTTCCATTTCATATTCTAGTGGACCCTTATCTTATGATAAGTACCAACCATATTAGGGTACGATGTTATCAAGTTAGAGGTGATACTCGCATCTTGTTAACTAGTCCCACTCCTCGATTTTCATTCTCTCCAAAGTTTCGATTTTCCCAATCGATTAAGGACGTGTAGTAACTGGAAGGACAAATATCGTTAGTCGCTTCTCGATGAGAGTATTTGTCTATTAGGCCAAAGCACGTTTCCTTAATTCGAAAAGGACTTCGATTTACTTTGGAATAGTCATATGTTACGTTCCGTGACAATCCATGTTTTACTTTAAATCTATTTTATGCTATCTCAGTTTTCATGTGTTTTACATTTGTACGTTATATCATTTCAATTTAATACATGCATGCTAATATGTTATACTGGATTCGTGATTACTGGGTTATTCTTATGTGATGAACTTGTCTTTTAACCCACACCTTAACATGTATAGCACTATGCGTAGTGCTATAGGAGTAGCGCCCGCCCGTATTCTAGAGGTCATGTTAAGTTATTCAATTGCGGTACACGATGGGTTGACATGTTTATTCACATGCCAGTGATACGTTAATCTTGTTAACTAAGTATGTCATGTGAATTGTTCTAAATTTTTATCCTAATACTCATATTCCCAAAAATGGAAGCTTATCATCAAGATAGGAGTGATTTCCTTACCTTGACGATTAGCTCCATTCACTTTTCAACTACACCAATGAGCTAGGGGTGATTTCCTTACCTCGGGGGTAGTTACCAACTCTTTTTTGTTCTCAATGAAACTTTATATTTGAACGTTACTTTCATTTCAAGCTTGGAAACACGAATCACAGTATCTTCGCAATCTAAAACAAATAATAATAATCTCTTGTGAACGAACTAAATTTACAATGCTTTCATTATTCTTGTTGTTATGTGAAACTAATTTAACCTTTTATATGCTATGTGAAACTATGTGCTATGTGATACATTCATGAAAACTATTTCTTTAAACAAAACATTATGATCGAAGTTTCATCTATTCTCACTTTTGAATCTTTCTCTTAGATTTCGAGGACGAAATCTCCTAAAGTAGGGGAGACTGTAACATCCGTCAAATGGATTCCCAAAATCCTTGAAACTCAGAAATTTTCTTGCGATTAATTGTCAATATAGTTGTTTAATGAATTTACCTAATTTAGAAGTTTATATAAATTTTTATTTAATTAATAAATTAAAAAAAAAACATGTAGACCGCGGGACTCGAACCCGGGTCTACACGGTCAACACAGAGGTAGTTATCTATGTCATATGGTTAAAAAAAACACATGGCACTTTCCTCAAAATAAATACAAACAGTTTTAATATTAAAAGTCTCAAAATTTAGTATATCTATGTTTGAAATTTACACGAGTTATTTTTATTCTTAATTATGATTCATTAGTATTTTTTTATTGTATTACTACAACTTGATTTTGCAAACAAACCCAAGCTTCAAATCAAAACCTTTATATACGCACATTACTTTCCTTTTAAAACAACTTGCCGCCAAAAATGACCAGCCATTCACTGCAAGAAGGCAGCTAACTTCCTTGTGATAGATTACTCATTTTCGGGAATAGATTTTATTTTACACGTTTCCGTTTTCGTAGCAAATTTCCAAAACGCTTCAACCGTTTTTTTTTTTTGATCGCTGATTAGTCGGGATTTGACCCCGTACGCATTTCCATCTTTACAACCAATCAGTAACTCGTTTCCTTAATTCATGAGATGTTTGAAGGCTATAAAAACCGAAACCACCATCACATAAACGATCACAACCTCTCACGTAAACCTCAAAGTTTCCCACTCTCGAACAACACCTTCTGTCCATTTGTGTTGAAACATCCCGTTTGAAGTTCACCGGAATCTTTATCATACGACTTGAAGTTGCCGGAGAAAGTTAGAGGTTATGGGAGACACGAAGGCAGAGAAGACAACCGTAGAACCCGTGGCTTTTTCGTCGTATTTTGTTTTCTGATACGAGGATCGCACGTCTCTACCGGAGTAAACCACAACCGCCGGAGCTCGGAGAAAACCCACCGGAGATCATGAGGAACTGTTTCGCCTCGTGTCGGTATACTTTTTCGCTATTTTTTTGTGTATCGTTAATCCCCTGTTGAATCTTATATTTTTGTTCGACAATAATAACAATGCAAACAAATGGAATATACGATGCAACAGTCTACGTATGTTCTCTTTTTCTAAATGTAGAAGATGATAAACTTATCCATTCATATTATCTTCTATTTTTTTTTATTCAATTTAGAAATAGATTACATAAACTTTTAAAGCATGTTTATTTTATTGACTATTGACTAATAAGTAAATAATTATTTTTTTATTATTCTTTTAATTCTTTTTCTCTAAATTTATTAATAACATGAATAGATTCTTGTAATACTTTTATAACATTAAATGTTAATAATTAGATAAATTATAAAATATCAATTATGAATCTTTTTAGTAATGAATTTTTAATATATGAATTATTAATTCATAACCAATAAAAGGATTTCTTATTTTTTTTACCAATAAATAATAACGAGTTCGTGATACTTTGAATATCTAAGGTAATCGTTTCCCGTTCGTTATTTGGATTTTCCCAATCATACTCGTCCTCTTTACAAGAAAACGCAACGCAATCTAAGGTGAGTATACATGACCCATTTTCGTTTTACACTTTTTGGGTGCAATATGTATTCCTTATCAAATTACACAATCACGTTAAACATTTTATGCACACTCTATCCATACTCTATGTGATACATTTTAATCATGTTAGACATGTTATGCTACTGTAAACATTCATGACTATGTGTTCATTAACTTTGCAAGCCTCCCCTAACAATGGTAGCGCTATAGGTTGAGAAACGCCCCTCCCGTTATATTAACGGGTATTGTTAGGTTAAACTATGTTAAAACCACCCATACTCTTTTGGGTAGGCACGTTAATTGCGTTAAACTTTGGTTTGGACACGTAGAGTAACATCGTTTCGAGTATACTGTCAATATGATATTGTATTTCACATTTGGATATGAGCAACATTTTAAACACGTATTATGCTATGTATGAAAACTTGTATACTCCCCAACATGCTTTTGTTGATTTTACTTTAATACATATTGCAGGTTGAATCATCAAGATATCAAGTAACAAGCTAGGATGGTATAGAAACCCATTTTAGCATTCTAGGAAATTTGTTGGATTTTATGTTTGCTTATTTGGAACAATGTATCTCTCCTTTACAATTAATAAAATGATTTAAATTTATATTGTCACAAATAGTGTTATGTTGTTTTGAGCAATTTGTTCGTCTCATCCCGATGTTTCCGCCATCGGTTGGGGTGTGACACTTAGACATGCCCTAACATGTTTTATAAACTGATATGATGCCAAAACTTCAAGTTTTAATAGTAAAAAACTTGATTATCATAATTTGGAAAGTTTACATTTTTGACCGTTTATTTAATATAACGTTGACTCATCATTTCACCTACTTATGGTGATCTTCAGAAGGTAAGATCCCAGGGGATTATAACCTTCATAATTACGATCACGTAGCCGCGTTCAGATAGAATATTGGCATGACCATAATGGTCATAACCTAAAGTCAAATAGAAAGTCAACTGTTTGACTTTCGGCTAATAACTAGCCTGTAAATGAAAAATACTAAGATGGAACACTTACTAGTGATCCAAGGAGAAGTCTTGAACTCAAGGAAGCTCCCAAAAATGACCAGGAACCTCCAAAGTAGAAGATAGAAGAGAAAGTATGAAATGAGCACTTTGGAAGCTTGAGTTCATAGGCTATTTATAGTTGAAGGAATGATGTAGGATCAAGCCATATGTTAACACAAGTTCTAAGATGATAACACATGTCCATTGAGGTGTAAGCACCAGGAGAAAAGGTGGCAATTCGAACTAGGTGTCATCTTGTGGATAAAAGCCTTGGTGGCCAAGCATATTCTTCCAGAGCTACCCCTTACGGACCGTAAGTGTTGACCGCTTATGGTCCGTAAGGACCTGCTGCGCACAAAGAAATCCGACACCCTTGCAGACCGTAAGGGACCACCAGAAGTTGATTTTTGAGATTTTCACATGTTTAGTCATTGGACTTTACATCTTTGGCCATTTGACACATTTAGTCCCTCTCCTTTCTCGTAGTTGAGATTAGTCGGAAATCTAGGACGCGTTTTAGTTAACGCATGATAAAAGTTTCCCTCCTTCCAAGAATCGGGATTAGTCGGAGATATGAAATACGTTTCAATGAATGTAGAATATAATTTCCTTCCTCCTTCCACACAGTCGGGAATAACTTAGAGGATTTAATATGAATTGTTACATAGTCGAACGATAAATTCCCTTTCCTCTGTTCTAAATTCGGTACACGTGTCGCCTCACAATTGGATGGAAATTTACGGGTGTTATGTAAATACCCATCGGGTATCTATTGGGTAACTACTAATCTGTTACATTTGATAATTTCACTATAGAAATATATCAAATAACTACAATGTATATGGAATTAAATATCTATATGTATAAAATATGAATGTATCATATATATACATTTTTAAAAATATAAAAGAAATTATGTCGGGTATGCAATCGGGTAAACATGTATACTTCATCGGATATTCGGGTCGGGTAAACGGGTATATCACAGAATCCCAAATCTGCGAAAGAAATCCAAACTAGTCCCAAACACAATTATTTGACCCCAAACCCGTCCCAAATATATCGGGTTTCGGGTTTACCCATCAGGTTCGTGTTCAAGTTCGATTACTGTTAGGAAACTTTATTTGTAAGTATTGAAGAAAATCTCAATCAACTGGATCTCTGAAGAGATAACAGTCCTGAAGATCACAGCAAGAAGAAGAAGATCAGATAGGACAACTAAAATGCAAAGTATCTACTTCAAAGAATCACAAGTTGGTCAAGAGTTGATTTGGATTATCAGAGAAGGTCATTTCTGATGGATCTGATGATATTTCTGATGAAATATCATCAGTTTCTGACAATTTTGATCATCAGACTTTCTGATGATTTGTTCACCAGAATTTCTGATGAAGTAGTTTATCAGAAATTCTAATGAAGATCCCACTTGTCTAAAATCACAACTCTATCCTGCCACCAATGACCGAAGCATGACATTATTGGTTATCATGATTACAAATGCAACTTGAACGATGGATTCAATGAATATATCAAATTGCTACTTTACGCAGGACTTATTGCATGAATAAACAATTGTCTATTCATGTACACCGCCATCTATAAATAGAAGGCTCGAGAGGCAGAAGATAATTGAGTTTGAAGCTTAACATTCATATACAAACACCCAAACTCCACTACTCTTCTCACCCACAGAATTCAGGATTCATTTGTATTAGATAATAATCTTACAATCACCTTATTAAACTAATTTGTTTCAAAGTGATATAAACTTGATAATTCTGTAGGTCTTGTTTCTTGAAAGTCTGATTTCCATTTCCGCACATCTTTTTCACATATACTGAAATCACTTGCCATATTACGTAAAAATAAGTTGTTAAGGCCATACTGGGTCCAACAATTGGTATCAGAGCAGATTGAATAAATTATTTTCAAACGATCAATCGCTCTTCTTCTTTTTTCTAAATATGGCCAGCTTTCAATCTTGGAATAATGCTTTCAATATTGGTTCTATGTCCAAACCTCCGACTCTGGTCAGAGAAGAATACCCCCAATGGAAAATCAGGATGGTCAATTTCCTTAATGGCCATGACCGAGCTCTGTTTCAATCCATTGAAAGGGGTCCACATATACCAATGACTGAAATACCAGCAATTCCAGCAACTGACCAACTACCTGCTATCCCTGCCTCCCGAGCTCCCAAAAGTGAAATACTTTGGAGTGAGGAAGATAAGGAACTCTTTAGCTAGGGATGAAAGAGCAAAATCACTCTTAATTCTGGCCATCCCCAATGACATATTTTCACAAGTTGATGCTTGTGCATCATCCAAGGAAATATGGGATCAGTTGGATAATCTTTATGAAGGAGGAGAAAGGATGAGAAGAAACAGGAGAACAAACAACGTCTCATCTTATGAAAGGTTTAAAAGTTTACCTAATGAAAAATTAAATGACACATATCAAAGATTCACAAAACTTTTAAACGAGCTAAAGAAATTTGGAATAACTAAATCAAATGATGAAAGAAACATAAAATTTCTTGATGCTTTACCTAGAGAATGGAGGAATCTAACAATGACTTTGTCCTCAACCTTAGAACTAGGGAACATGAGTCTTCATGACTTATACAGCATCTTGATCCCCAGAGAGGAAGAAATATTTGAAGAAACCATTCAAAGAGGGGGATCTTTAGCTCTTATCTCAAACCCACAAAGACAAACAACTTCCAATGATCCACAACCATCAAACAGCCAGAGTTTTGAAACTTCTGACACAACATCAGATTTTTCAGCTTTTGCTGAAGCAATAGCACTGCTCACCAAAACATTTGAGCAGAGATTGAGGGGAGGAGGCCAGAGATACCAGAGGAGTGATAGAGGGAGGATGGATGGTAGATCTAAAGAAGAAGTTAGATCTAATGATAAAGGAAAGGCTGAGGTGGTGTGTTACAAGTGCAAGCAAAAAGGTCATTATGCATCTGAGTGCAAGACCAAGAAGCTGAAAGATGTTGCTTACTATGAAAAGAAGCTCGCGGGAGCTAAGAAGCAACAACAGCAAGTCAGCTTAATTGCTGGGACAGATACATGGCTATCTGATGACTCTTCTGATGAAGAAGAAGAAGAAATGGCCAACTTCTGTCTCATGGCACTTTCTGATGACATACCAGAGACTTCAGGACAACAGGTAAGTTTAGACAATCTTGATCTTGAACACAAGCTAAATGAGCTCATGTCAGATTTTTTAAACTTGCAAGTTAAACATCAATCAGATGGTAAAAAATCTGATGAGTTGCAGAGGACCTTGAATAAAATTATTCTTGAAAACCAATTACTTATAGAACAAAGTTTAGATCAAAGAGCTAAAATTGAGTTCTATAAAAATGAAAGAAGAGATCTTTACAAGAAAATCAATGATAAAGAAATTAATGTAAGAGGTTTTCCAGAAGCAAAAGAATTCATAAATTTCATAGAGTCCACTCCAAAGAACAAAGGAGAGGGTTTGGGTTATGTGAGAACAAATAATAACAAACCCACTGTCTTTGTAAAAGCAACTCAACAGATTTCTGATAAATTTATATCAGAATCTGATTCTGAAACTTGCAAATCAACATGTTCTGAATACTCCTTTGAAAAGCCCAACTTGGAACCAAAAAGAAGTGAATTTAATCAAGAGTTTGTAAAAACTCCAGAAGCAGTTTACTCATCTTTTCAAAAGTATCCCTTCATTCCATCACAAGAAGGAACATCAGAGATTTTTGATGATTCTTGTATGTGTGTTGAAATACTGAAGCTTGTTCAACACCATCTCCAAAAGAAAAAGAAAAATTTTGTAAATGGCTCAGCATTTAACAGAAATTCTGATGAAAGGTCATTTAGAAGAAATAATAAAACCAGAATATCATCAGAAAGAGTACCCAAGCATGCCTGGGTACCTAAAACCCTCTAACCATTTCATTTTAGGACCATCATGTGCAGCAGATCTGGTACTGCGCTCAGGATGCTCGAAGCACATGACTGGGGATAGGAGCTTACTCAACAACTTTGTCTCAAAGCTGGTTAAAATAGTGAACTTTGGAAATGAAATAAATGGAAGGATCGTAAGATAATTTGATCATTGAAGAAAGTAGCCTACGTTTAAAAGGCTTAAGGTATGATCTGCTAAATCATGGTCAAAATTGTAATAGAGTTATTTTTTATTTGTAACTTGTTTGAATAAAAAAAAAGTCATAAGAAGAAAAAGTGCATATATGATAAAGCACCAGAAAATCTTATAAATTATGAGAAAATCTGATACATTATCAGAAAATCTAACAAATCATCAGAAATTCTGGTGACAAATCAGAAGACTTCTTGGAACAAAATTATTGAATGATTATTTAAACAAGTTCATACATTTCATCACCTTTATCTGTAACTCAAATTGACAAATTCATAATCTGAAATTTTGCACATTCTTAATTTTCTTTTATTATTGTTTTGTTGTTATTATTATTTTATTTTTCTTCTCTTTCTTTAGTGACTACAATTGAAAACGTCATTTGACAGAAGTTTTTCTAGGGATTGTTAGTGGGTGTAGAGATTTTTCTTCTTCATTAAATACACTAAAGTGACAACAGTAGGTAATCATGATAGATAAACTGAAAAATAGCCGCCTAAATCATTTAATGAAGAGAGTTCTATGTAGGTTATTCTTTATGCCACCTGATAAACAATTAAATAACCAAGATTGTGGTAGACAAGATACAGTGGGTAGATACCATTTATGGCAGTTCTTAAATTTACTATATATATTTACCACATTAAGCAAAGTCTGTCACCATCACTTAGAGATTCACCAGAAAACTTCCTCATCTTCTTCTACATACCTTCAAATCTACACTTACTTAAAAAAAATGCTTAAAATTAGAGCTGATCGTTTTCCACATACTCAACATCCATACCACAACCTCAAACTCAGAACTAGCTTTGAGGGTCCTCTCTGGGATGGGTGTCAAACGGTGGTAAACATGCTAATGGCAAGTAACATAGGATATGCTCTCACTGCCAACATAACGATATTCCCTGAAATCCTTCAAACCTTCTGGCAAAACGCAACTTTGTCAGAAATCCAGGATAGAGGGAGAATATATAATGAAAGTGAGGTGCTCAATCAAAGAGTCCGAATAACTGAAAGTAACATCAGAATGGCTCTTCAACTGAATGATGACAACAATGTACTGATGTTCTCACATTCTGATATTCAAGAAACATTGGAGCACATGGGGTACACTCCTGAAAATGATCCCAGAGCAATCAACAAAAATGGCTTCATTAAGCCATGGCAATTTCTGATTACTCAACTAGGTGCATGCTTCTCAAAGAAAGCCATAAATCATCATGAAGCATCTAATAAGTTGTTAGAAATTTGCCGAGCCATCATATTGAACATTCCTTACAACTTCTCTTATTATTTAATGAGAGACTTTGCAAGCAATATGTGGTCAAGCAAGCCATTTTTTATGTACCCTCGTTTTCTGATGAAGATAATCACAAGCCACTGGGCTTTGGTGGTATACCTGCTGGTTATCAAAGAGCAGAGTTCTATCTTCAACAGAATGCAAGCATCAGTTTACTCAGACCAACAAATAAAAATTCTGGTTTGGTAACTAAACTTTGGGTACTTCTTGAGATAGAACATGGAGATGGAATAGATATTGATTAGAACTCTCCATGATTGGATCATATGTGTGTACATAGATTATATGATAAATATGTTTATATAATATGCTGTTTGTATTGCTTTAATTGATTCTTGTTTTATTTTGTTAATTGGGAAATGGATAAATAAGAATGATCATCAGAAATAAAATTTTAACTCAAAATTCTAATTTTCTGATAAGCAAAAACAAAATCTGGTAATACAATCTGATTTTCTGTTAAAACAAGAAAATATAAAAAAAAGACCAAGAGACCAGGACGGTACTAGAAAAATCAGTGTAAGTCTTCTAAATTTATCTCATTCCCTCTCATCATTAAAAAAAAAGTTGCTCACTCAATATCAAAAGTGTTGAAACGTTGCTTTAAAATCTGGTGAAAACGGTCACAAATTTAGGGGGAAAAACACATCAAAGAAATTCAGTTGACTTCTGTTGACCTCTGTTGACCATGTCAAAAGGAGTTAAACAGAAGTCAGAACAAAGGAAATGCATATTTGTTAACATAAATTGTTGACTGTCTGATGACATGGAACTTTGACTTACAAGGAAGGAAAGAATGAAGATGAAGAAAGTTAATTAGACCTCTTCATAAGAGTAGGGTCCACAAAAATGAAAAGGTGTCATACAACCGATAATCTTCTCCAATCTGAACTCAGATGAACACTTCAGTGAAGGGAATGATTAAAGAAACTGCAAATTAAAAGAACAAGTTGAAAGGGCACAACCACGATTACACGATTAATCATCATTAAAATCCTGATACCCACGATCCAACGGTTATATCATGAACCAAAAACCGACACCACATGATCTAACGGTAATAAAGACAATTAATGATCCTTTAACCGCCACTACATGATACTTTTCATATCTTCTCAACTGCATAAACCCACAACTCTCTGCTAAAACCCTTCACTATATAACTCTCACTTAGCAGAAAATTCAAAAATCACACCTTTCTCACAAACTCCAAACCAAAACTCACTTTGTTCCTCACTCAAAAATCCCTAAATTCCAAACCCTAATTCACAAACTTCAAAAATGGCCGAAGTAAACCTCAACATCCCAATTGTTCAACATGATGTATCTTTCATTGAAGATACTGAATTTCTGCCAATGAAAGAAAACAATCTGCTGATGAACACAGAGCATTCAGAATATGATGTAAGATGTCAACTTCTGATAGAGTATCTCATGAACTGTCCAATTTCAGGAGCTCTAACAAAAGAGAGAGAAGTACCAGAAAAGCTACTACAACAATTTGTTCACACCGTTGATGAAATTGAAGAAAACCAAATCTCTGCTCATGTATGGGAAAATGTTTTTGTAACATTAACTCCTGCAAGGATAAGAGAATGGCTCGAACTACCTATTCTTGATAATTATGATGAAGCACCGAGCAGAAAAGAGCTATTAAGTTTTATCATTGGGCTTGGTTACAAAAACAAGAAGATCAACAAAATTGGTTCAATCAAAAGAAATGAAATGCCAACTATATGGCAAGTGATGATGGAAGTATTAAACAAATGTCTCACCTCAAAAATCGGAGGAACTGATAAGATCAATCAAGCTATTCTAACAATCATGTACGGACTCATAACCGGGTTCAAAATTGATTATGGGTTAGAAATTTTCAACCTGATCAAGAGGTCAATCATCACCAAAAATGGAAAAATAATCTCACATCTGCCATGTCCGAGGTTAATTTCTATTTTCATTTCTGAAACATTTGCTGCAAGAGAAATAAAAATTCCAATTTTGGAGAATTTGTGGAGATCAAACACCATGAAGGCCTGGAGTTCTAATCATGGATGGGAATCTGACAAAGATATCCCTGAATTACCAGAAAGCATGCTATGTCTCATTACACCAGATTCACAATTCAGAATACAGCATGAAGCACTTCTAACCAAATCAGACTCTACAACAGAAAGAGCCAGCAGAGAAGTTTTCAAGTGCTCTTCATCACTAGAAGGAGATGAAGAACAAAAGTCAAGATCATCAAAAGAGGCAGGAGGAGAAGGAATTCTGATGATTATCAACTCACTAGAAAGTAAGTCAGATGATGCTGAAGATGATCAAATTCATGAAGGAAGAATTCATCCAGATTTTGATATGCTACAAGAGACAGCACAAGAATATTATGCAGAATCACATATTGCTGGAAGAATTCATGAAGATGCTGGAGATCATTATGAAGAAGCTTAATTTGATGGCACTGAAATTGAAGCAACTGAAGTAATACATCATAATGAATCCCATATCACTGGTACATCTCTCTCAAGAACTGTTTTAGTTGATACTCACTCAAAACAAACAAAATCAGAAAGTTCAGTTAATGTTTCTTACAATTTAGAACATGAAAAAACTGATGTTGATAAAGAGGTTACTAGTGCTTTTAATCTCAACTCTGAATCAGAAAAATGAGGAAGAGAGGTCTCAACGGATAGAGATCAGGAAACTGATCAAGGAAATCTGGAAAAAGGTAATATGTTTACCTTAAAAACTTATGGAGAATCACATATTGATGTGATTCAAGGATATAAGGAAATCCAGGATGAGAGTATGTCACTCACCACTGGTGGAGATGATACTGGTAAACTTAAGGTTGCACCAAATTCTGGTAAAGCCAAAAGTGACCCTATCATTTCCAAAACAGCAGCAAATGTATTTGCAGCTTGAATGTTAGCAGGAACATTTGTTGTTCCAAATATCCCTGAAAAAACCCATGAATCAAGAAAATCTGGAAACTATGTTGGAAAATGTTTACAAAGTCTGCAAAAGAAATCCACTGGAAGAAAAACTTGATATGTTGCTGTCAGAAATACAAGGTCAAAGGGCTGATATGAAGACTTTGTCAGAATCAGTGGAAGCAATACAGAAACAAACTAATGATAACATTGAAGCACTAAAGTCTCTTCAGAAGATGAAAGAAAAGGCACCAGAATCCAACATCTCTGCATCAAAAATCCAAACGATTCTCACATAAATAGAAAAGATCAAAGCACAAGTTGCAAATGTTATGAAGTTAAGGCAGTCAAGTAGTGAAAACAGAGTTTTGGAAGAAGTTACCATTCTAAGGGCAAGTAATAACAGTATCACAGATGCCCTTGAGAAGCTGTCAAAAGCATGGGCTGCAAGTCAGATGAAAGCTCAAACTGAATTCAACAAAGTTCAGAAAAACATGGCCAACAACTCAAAACTGGTAAAAGAAGCGCAACAACTAATAGAGAAGATGCAATTCAATATTGCAAAATTAGCCAAAGTGGATCCTCAAGAACTCATGAAAGAAATTCCTGCTGAAAGCTCACATCAGGAAGCTCCAATGTCAACTCCGCAACAATCATCAACCACACCAACCACCAAAGCTGAAACCACAATGATGGGTCCACCTCCAAATATCCCAAAAGATGAAATGCTGAAAAGGTTAGCAGCTGCAAAACCTCAAGTTATTACAAATTTGAAATTACTAGCTGCTGTCCCAAATCCTACAGTATCTGATGACTCAGCAATAAGTAAGTATATGAATATACAAACGATGAAGGAATGGGAACAAGAAGGTGATTCATTGGCAAAATCAAAGATTGTTAAGAGAAAAATCTCTGAAACTAAGTCTGTCATGGTTAAAGAGATTGCCAGGGATGTAATGACATTTCCTGAATACAATCTGGTGAGTTATTATTTAACAAAAGAAGATGAAATGCCAAGATCACTATCTCCTATCAGACTGGGTTTAAGAGAAGAAAGAATGAAAAGAGGGTCAGGTAGCATTCACAAACATAATGAGAATCTGGTAAAGAGAATTTTAAAGGTGGATGAAGTGAAAGTTGGAACTGATGATATTGGAGGAACTTATGTGCAAAACAGATACACACTTCAGAGAGAAAATGGGGATGAACAGAAGGTGACTGAGGAAGAAATAGCTGTCCAGTTGCATCCTTTAGATATTCTGTTTATGAAGGATCACTATGAAAAAAAAAAGAGAAAAATAACCAAGAGGTCAGAAGGGCATTAAATGGCATATCAAAGGCTGGAATATTGCTATTTGAAAGAATGGCTTTTTCAAACATTGATCTATGCATCAATTATGAACATGTGCACAACAAAAAGGTGTACTTCAGATCACCAAAGACAAAAGTTCCCTCAGAAATATTGGATGATGCAAGATCTGGAGACATCATTATGCAGACAAGCAAAGATGGAAAACAAGAATATGGTGTAATCTTCAGAGATTATGATAATAACAAAGCTCTGTTCAGAAGTCTTGACATCTGTAACTACTCAAATCAAACTCTGGGGTATATCTTGAAAACTATGAACAAAAGACAAGAACATCTTCAGAAGATAGAAAAGAACTTGGAGGGAAGCAGAAAAGAAATTGAGCAAATGATTGAAAAATGGATCCAAGCAAGAGAATGGTACAAAGACATGTATATCAGCTGCAACAAATATATCTCCTACAAAAAGAAGATAAAGAAAGGAGATGTGCATAAGAGAGTGAAGCTGAATTAAAGAAACTAGTTTATTTTTTTTCATCTTTTATGTAATTTGTTTTTTAAACTTCAGCAACTGGTTTAAATTTGCAAGTATTAAGTTTCCACTGTTTGGAAATTTTATATTCATGAGGTAGTTCATTTTCTTACAATACTTAGGGGGAAACTGTTAGGAAACTTTATTTGTAAGTATTGAAGAAAATCTCAATCAACTGGATCTCTGAAGAGATAACAGTCCTGAAGATCACAGCAAGAAGAAGATCAGACAGGACAACTGAAATGCAAAGTATCTACTTCAAAGAATCACAAGTTGATCAAGAGTTGATTTGGATTATCAGAGAAGGTCATTTCTGATGGATCTGATGATATTTCTGATGAAATATCAACAGTTTCTGACAATTCTGATCATCAGACTTTCTGATGATTTGTTCACCAGAATTTCTGATGAAGTGGTTTATCAGAAATTCTGATGAAGATCCCACTTGTCTAAAATCACAACTCTATCCTGCCACCAATGACCGAAGCATGACATTATTGGTTATCATGATTACAAATGCAACTTGAACGATGGATTCAATGAATATGTCAAATTGCTACTTTACGCAGGACTTATTGCATGAATAAACAATTGTTTATTCATGTACACCGCCGTCTATAAATAGAAGGCTCGAGAGGCAGAAGATAATTGAGTTTGAAGCTTAACATTTATATACAAACACCCAAACTCCACTGCTCTTCTCACCCACAGAATTCAAGATTCATTTGTATTAGATAATAATCTTACAATCACCTTGTTAAACTAATTTGTTTCAAAGTGATATAAACTTGATAATTATGTAGGTCTTGTTTCTTGAAAGTCTGATTTCCATTTCCGCACATCTTTTTCACATATACTGAAATCACTTGCCATATTACGTAAAAAGAAGTTGCTAAGGCCATACTGGGTCCAACAATTACCCTCCCTATACCTAATTATTCTATAACGTTAACTTTGTGATAACTATTATTACTATATATTATTACTAGGTTATAACCCCGTACGTTACACTGGGTGAATCATAATTATAATATTAAATAAAAAAATATGTTCGTAATATGATCTAAGTATATATAATATTGAGTAATATACAGACCAAATACGAAATAAATATTGTAGTTTGTATAGGCATTCATAATAATATGATATGTTGTTTGTTTTAGGATTTTTCATAGGAACTTAAAATTTTGTACCACTACTAATATTTGTTGTGACATTTTCTTGTTCAAAGGTAACGTGTCTGATTTTATCTGATAATAAATTATTCAGAAGGATTAATGTTGGCATAATATTATATTTTCTACCATCTAAATATAGTTTCCTCTCTTTCGCTGTCACCAACATTAATATAAGGTATGCTCGTATTCAAAGCTGTAACCAATATGAATTGTACGAAATAATTACTTTTATCACAATTGGTAAGGAAACCAATAAAAACTATTGATAATGTAATATGTCTCATACCATTTGAAAGGTCTGAAAAAAGGACTTCTAAACAAATAAAAGTAATGTAAATGAATAGACAAAAATTGAATCAATAAAACCAATTAACTATAGTTGAGAAAATACTATGTATAGTGTAATACTTTACATGTACAATTGAACCAATGAAACATATATATAAGTGAAAAAATAAAGACATGAGACACTATACGACAACTAAGTAAATCTAAATTAAAAAAAAAAGGTTATGACATTCCGAATGTAAAGATACCTTTCACACACCTCTACATCTTAGTTACAGTAGGAAAAAATACGTATGTTAAAAGTTTACCTTGTTTTAAAACACATATATCTAGAATTTTTTAAAATAATTTAAAAAAAATTCTCATTTGATTAAAGGGGAATAAATTATTACTTATTTGACATGGAAAACTTATCTAAAAAACATGATGTATTCTATGTGACATAGATAATATGATGAAGAGTAAAATAACATACCTAGTATGTAGAATGAAGTGGGGTTTAATTCTAAATATTGGATGTAATATATTGAATATTAACCAATGGGGTGGTGGTCCATTGGCAAAGGCAAAGCCTTTAGACACTTTGGGAGTGAGAGGTTTTGGGTTCAAGTCACATAATCCACAGTATTTAAAAGAAATTTGCAGTTCAAAAAAAATATATTGAATATTAAATAATGATTTTTTTCTATTCTTGACAAAACTTTAATTATCACAAAAATCTAATTTAATTCCAGAAGGGAAAGTAAAACTTACGAAATTTATATTAACATTAAAATAAGGGTTTTTTCTAAAAAAAAAACATTTAATTGATTAAATGGATACTAATTTTATGGGTTTTTATTTTAATAATTTATACCAAAATTAAATCCTTAAATTATAGATTAGATTTAAAACACATTTTAGACTTTAGATTTACAATCAAGATAAAATTCTAATATAATATTTAAATCTTTTTAATTTGAAATTTAAAATTTATCTATAAATTATTAATGCCCTCGTTAAATGACATGTGTCCAAAATCAGGTTTCTTTTATTATATAGTATAGATTATTATTACTATTACTATATATTACTATATATTAATAAACGAATCGAAACAAATAGTGATTTTAATATTATAATAATATATAGTTTTTTAATATTTTTATTATTTTAATATTATAATAATAGTTATTTTTTTATTTTTTTATTTTAATCTTTTTTTAATATCAGAGGTTGGGATAAGCTTGGTGTCAACCGGTATCGAACCAGTATTGGTATCGAAAATATCGTTACGGTCCTATTCGGTATCAGTACATGAAGGTAAAAACCGGCACTAATACAGAAAACGCCAAAAGTTGGTGCCGAATTGATATTGGAAATCTTTTAGTTCAAGAAGTTCAGTGCTGCTACCTGGTAACATTTGCTCATCCCTGATCACGGTTACCGTACAAACAACGGTATCATACAACTTTTTTTTTTTATTTTCTCCAACTTTTAATTTTTTTTTTCAGGGGTATGGATGAGCTCGGTGCCAACCGATACAGAATCGGTATTGATACCGAAAATATCGGTTACGGTACCGGTATATGAAGGTAAAAAACGGTAGTGAACCGGTACCAGGAACGCCAAAGTTGGTACCGAATTGGTATTTAAGATCTTTCGGTTCGGCAAATTTGGTATTGGTACTCAGAACAATTTGCTCATCTCTAAAACCACGGATTTCATACGAACAACATCGTTACCATACAACTTTTTTTAGTTGATTTTCTTTCGGTTATCTTTTAGTTTATGTAAATACAGACTAAATAACAAAAGAAATTCGCCTAACACGACGAATTTATTTAAACCTAGTTGGTCTTTATATATCATTGGCCCAAAAATCTGAGGAGTAAATATTCTAGATTCAACATCAATAAAAGGCCAAAAGAATTCTTCTTACTATCGTCTGACGAATCTAAGTCATACCGCCTTAGAATTAGATTTCAGATATATAACTAGAATTTAGCCCGCCGCGCGTTGCGCCGGCGAGACAAAGCAGTATAGATTTCGGAAATGCCATACTACACCACCAACAGAAACATACACTGTCACGGTTTTACATACATTTAAACAGAACTCAAACCAACCAGCAATAATGAAACCAAATCATCAATCTATTATCAAATGTGGCTAACAATATTCATACACAAATCCTTAAAAATAGAAATCGTAAACAGAAAATTGACAAACCAACTTCAAAAGCTCCTACTCCGAAACCAATAAGCAACCCATCCGGCACACATAATACCTCAGTCCTACCAAAACGCACATCCAAACACCCCATTAATTCCATCTTGATCATATAATTGGGACCTAGAAATTAATTTTGTAGAATGATATAAAATTTAAAGCTAAATCCCTATGTAAAGATACCTATCCATACATATCAATAACAGTATTTTAGATATATCAACCATATAAACATACCTATGCATACAAATCAATAACAGTAATTCAGATATATCAACATGATCCTTCATGTTAATGGGTGGATCTCACTTGTGTTTTATGAGTAATTTGTTAAGACATAAGATTTAACTCGAAACATGTCATTAGCTATCCAAGGTGTATTTAAATCACTGTTGTTGACTCGTAACTCAAAATTCTAAATTCATGACCCATGACCCGAGTCATTGACCTGTGACTTGAGTCATGACTCAACACAATATTTAAAATTAAACAAATAAAAAATATATATTACCTATGCAAAAACAAAGTGTATGTGTTAGTTGTTAAGTAAGTTTTGACTTGACTCCTTGACTCTTGGGAACCTGACCATTATTTGTTATACAGGAGACAATTTTATTATAATGGCAAGTAACCTGTAAGCTAAGTTATGTACCTTTTCTTGCAGAGTTCTACCTATGTGTTTTCTAGCAGAGAGAGACGTATTTGCATATATTGTAAACTTTCTTGCAATTTTTTCTGCTTCTTTCTCGTCATGATTTTGCTTTCCCTGCCTGTTTACCATAAAAAGAAAAACACATATAACTAAATATAATAAACCACCATTAGTGGGCCAGACTAAAAATTCTTAATCCTAATTTGATCAAGTATTTTCAATGCAAATTACCATCTTCTTATACTTGAGGAGCTCAGTGTTTTTTGTTTGTTTGTGCTCTGGCCCATACTCAACACCTCTCACATGACTTGTTGTTTGTTTGCGCTCAGGCCCATACTCAACTCCTCTCACACGACTTGCAACGTTCAGAGAGCAAATGGTTTCTCCAAGATCTTAGGAGCTTAGGCTAATTTGGACAAAGCGTCAGTGTCTTACAATCACCTCATGTGCAATATTCAAGGTAATTATGGTAACATTAGTGTTATAAATCTTTGTATGTACATAAGCGATTAAACAAATTACAATCACAAAAACTTCGCATAAAGAGCTCTGCAACAAATATTAATAATTAATTCTTTATCTCACATTTCACAACTAAAAAATGTCATTTTTTGGGTTTTCAGATGTGGGCATATTATCTGTTACCCTATGCACTCTCAAAAAATGGCTGGTTAAGCCTCCTGTTACTATTGTTGGTTGCACTTTTATGTTTCTACATCGATTTACTTCTTAAAAACACCACCTTCTACAAATCATTATCATGTTTGATTATCTAATTAAAAACACCACCTTCTACAAATCATTATCATGTTTGATTATCTAATTAAAACTATTCAGTACATTGTAAAAAAATAGTCATTTTTAAACGCACATCCGCGAACATCCCTATTTTAGTACAAACATGTAAAATATATGAGCCAAATATATTAGATCTAAAAGTAGCTACACCCTCTGATCTTGACTACAATATCAAATGAAAAGCTCATACATGCCATGACAAAAACCAACATGATTGTTCCCAATCGATACAAATCTTGACAAGAAAAAGCCATTGATATATACATCTATTATGTAATTAACTAAAAATTTTAATATCTTGAAAACCTTACCAAGCACCATCGCTATGTAGCGTCTTCAGAGAAGAGTGAAATTACTCGAAATAATTGGCTCTAGATGGATTGACAAAACAAATTTGAGTAGATTAAAGGGCATTTTTGTCATCTCTCGAAGTGAGTAAAGCGTTCAAATAATTGGCATTTCGTCATTTTACAAATCTTTCGATAATTTTTGCATGCATAACTCGAGCGATAAGCATAGAGCTTGAGCCCGAACCGGAACTCGGGCTAAGTCAGGCTCAAGAACGGCTACAAGGGATCAAGCTTACAAATTAAAATTTTAGTATGTCCTATGTTGTACTGATTTTGTAATAAAACAATACTATGTAACAAATATACTTTTTAAATCAGAAGTCATTAATTTAAAGTCAAAAGGTGATCGTCATTTCCTGAAATATGATTGCAGAATTTGAAACAATTGATTAAATTATAATTCCTTTAGAAAATGCATAAAAGTAAATCAGATAGATATATGCAAAGGCAACCAAAAAGACATTCAGAAAACATTGATGGTTTTTACTTACGGATGTCTTCCATTAAGGGTGACAATAGCAAGAGCAGCAAAACGCAGTTCAAAGTAATCAACAAACCCATATGATGACTGAAATCCAAACTAATAAAGACATTAGTAATAAAAATTAGTCAAAATATGAGTATAAGATTTAATCCGTTTAATAATAAAATATGAGTTATCAAACTTTATCTTACCTGATGAGCTTGGAGCCTTGAAGAGCACCAGTGCTTGAAAAGATTTCTTGAAGTATGGGTTCCACCCTTCCACAAATTCAAGTCAAAGTTGATATTTAAGTAAGAAAAGCCATATATAATATTATGATTAAAGCATATTTACAATTAGTAACAGAGTTAGAAAGCAACCTCCTTTTGCACAGGCAAATCACCAGTTCTCCTTTGAAAATCAAAATAACGTTTATGGTTCTCTTCACAAGGAATAATTAGGTCACAAACTGCACTATATGATGAAAAAATTCATAAATAACGGTTATATCAATATATATGAAACATATATGATGAATCGGAGAAGATGGTTACTGATTAGAATGAGTGTCGTGTCGCCGCCGCCTGCCGGTGTCTCCGCCCATGAATCTCTTTCTGTAATTCTATCATTCGGGATACAGCTTTTGGACAGATCAATCATAAGTTCAGTTAAACTATAAAATTGCAGAACCAATCAACACTTGAAGAAAACCCTAAATGCAAGAAAATATCCCCAATTCGAACATCAAAAGTTCACTTTGATTCTATAAATCAGTCCGTTTAAGGTAAAACTCCAGCAATACATAAAAAAAAAAGCTAATACATAGAGAATCAATAGAATAAATCGTAAAAAATTGCAGAACTAATATTCAAAAAACCCCAAATCTTCAGCTGCTTGATAACGAACCTACCTTTCATCTACTTGTGGTAATTTCTCTGGTGGTGTCGCGTGGCGGCGATGGGGGATGTTATAACGGTAACCGTTGGTGGGTGATTGAGGGCCAACTGAATGAGGAGATGTTATAATACCAGAAATCATGTGGCGGTGGAAAGAGATATGCTGGCAGCTGAATGCAAGAAAACACAACACGTACCCTAACACGTGTACCAAAAACCATACAATAACCTAAACAAATTGTACGTACAATAGACTTTAAACATGAAACACCTTTTAAACACAATTTACAACAACATCATGCCCAAGTATGTTACTAATTCATAATATTTAATGGTTCGGGTATGTGTGTTTTCTTTTTCTTGTTTGATTTTCTTAATTTTTAAAAATGACTTGTTAATTAATTGTATTGTAAGCAGCAAAAGTGAACGAGAATGCAGATTATGGTTCTCCAACGTATGTTTAATTTTGTCAATTTGTATCAAAGCCAATTTTTCGAATGATATGTTGTAATTGTTTGTTTTTTAAGAACTTAGAAGGTACTGGTTTTTAGACCTATATAGTAGGTACACACATATACATAATTTTATTGAAGACGTTAATGCTTAATTTTTTCTATTTGCTTTTTATTTTTCGTCAATGATATTTGTCATAGCTTTTTCTATTTACTTTTATTTTATTTTATTTTAAATGTGACACGACACGAGAGAGGATATATAAATATAGATATTTATTGAGGACGTTGATGCCAGATTTTTTGTGAGTAAGGTATTCATTAGTTTAGGTTTGTGTATAGATTTTGGATTTGTATGTAGATTATTTATGGAATTTAATGTAGTTTGTTATACATTTAGCAAAGACTTAGTAATTTTACCGATTATTTCTGAATTGAATGTGAGTTAGTTTGATTTGAACAAGTTCAAGCTAGTGTATATTGAATATATATTGGCTTAATTTGGACATGTTTGGAATTGATACGAAACTAAAAAGTTATTATTTTATCATCCAACATATCTTTAAGATGCGGTCCAGATTCACCAGCATCTAATAATTAGGCATTTCAAGAAGCGTCACGTTCAGACGCAGTTAAAAACCGTGTCTGATGGCCCATATGCCCGATTCTGATGTTCATTTTTGTATTAGTGTATAATATAACATATATAGGCCAATACTTGTTAAAATACTAGATGCATTTGTCACTTTGCATTGAATAATCATATGGTCGTATGTAACTGTGTAATTATTTATCAATTTATTAAAAAATAGAAAATATAATAATATCATGAAAAGCATGTTAAAGAAAATAAATTTTAAGTGCGTGATATTTACTTTTACATGATAAACAATTGTATCTAGTCAAATTGTATAAATAGATAGTAAATTATATATACTAGGATTACGACCCGCCGCAATGCGGCGGGAATTCTATAGTTATAACTAAGTCAATCTAGGACTCGCACATGATGTTAAACATGTCAAACGGGTAAAAATAGACGATGTAAAAACATTCACCTACACACGCGCGTTGCGTCGTGTTAACTCGCAAAATATAGAACGAAACGTAAAAACGTTAAACCAAAGACGCACGTTGCGAGTCACAAATTTAGAACCAAGCATAAAGCGAAAAATTTGCGGAAAATGAAAACATTAAAGGACCAAAGTTGATAGTAAAAAAGGTTAAGAGTATAGATTGCAAAAGATAAAAAGTTTTGGATTAAAAGTAAAAAAAACAAATAATTTTGAGTTAAAAGTAATTTATGAAATACTTTTGGGTGAAAAGAAAAAAAATCAATTTTTTCTGGAAAACGCCCAAAGCCAACGTTACGACAACCATATGTATAACCATTTTTTCTTTGAAAACCTCCAAAAGCACACCCCGCGTTGCGGCGGGGCATAAAACGGTGTCAAATAGTACTAATGTCACACAACCGTCATCGACTACCAACACTGACTCGACCTAGGATATGCGTGTTCGACGAACCTGTCAAACATGGAAAAATAAAGGTAAAAACGTTGAACCACACATGCACGTTGCGTCGTATTAACTTGAAAAATTTAGAACTATACGTAAAATGAAAATTCGCGAAAAATGAAAAGTATAAGTGACAAAAGTTGTGAAGTTAAATTGCAAATAATGAAAAGTTTTGGGTTAAAGTTAAAAAAACAAATTATGTAGGGTTAAAATTGTAAAAGATAAAATCATTTGGGTTAAAATTAAAAAATTAACTTTTTTTTTTGAAAAACACCCTAAGCACAATGTACAAGTGATGATGCACAAAAAACTTGTAAACTTATATATGGAATAATTAGAGGTGTTTAACTTTTTTTTATTAACTAAAGACAACATTTTATGCATAAAAAATGACTTTTACAAGCTATAAAAATCCTAGTCAGGGGTCATGCACATTTGATACCCATGTATAATGTCATCTACCGTCATTACCCGTCTTTACCAACGGAAAGCCGTTTCTTTTACACTGACGTATTAGGCTACTCGGTATGGTGCCGGAGAAGAGCACGTCGCCGGAGCAAGACCGACGGGGCGGCGTGGGAGGACGGCGTCGCCGAGGGGGAGGCCCACATCTTTGGTCCGTCTCAAACGACTAAACTCGGACGGCGACGACGGGACGGAGGGGGACGGAGGGGCGGCAGCATGGGAGGATGGTGGTGATGTGGCGTCGCCGAGGGAGGACGGTGATGGCGACGACGCCATACCGTTTAGCCTTATCAATGGGTATGAGGAAACTATGAATCATTTGTTTACAGGTTGTTCGGTGGCTATTCAGGTGTGTGTGGCTATTAGTGTCTGGTGCAACATTCCTACGATTGATGCTTTCGAATTCAAAGATTTAATGAATACTCAAAATTCTATAGAGAGTGGGAATAAGAGGAAGAAGATTATTAGTGGGTTGGTCATCATCTCGTGTTGGTGTATTTGGAAAAAAAGAACGATCTGGTATTCAATCAAATCAGGAGAAGCCCGCAAGAGATTATGATAGAGATTAAGTCGAGAGGTTTTAGGTGGCTTAAGAATAGTCGTCGTTTAAATATATTAGTTGGAAAGAATGGTGTAAATATCCAATGTATATGTTGTAATTTGGCCATTTGCTCGTTTGGGTCGGGGGTGTTGTTTTGTTGGCCCTTTGCCCGTTTAGGTCGGAAGTTGTTTTAATGAAATTTTATTTTCAAAAAAAGAAAAGCTGGCAAACCAGGTGTCAGGACATATCATGTGTACCGTCACATGAAAATCTCGAGCCACAACGCTAAAATGGGGGCATGCAAGCAACCTTCTTAGACCATCCGTACCGGGTTTTTTTACGTTTTTCCCCAAATAAACGCTCCCAACGCCCTTTAACCGCCCCCTAGGGGTTTTTTTTAAAAAAAAAGACTTCCGGAGCATCCTTTATAAAACGCCAAAATGTTGCACACTTTTCAAAATTGGACGGTTGAAGAACGGTAACAAACATTAAATTTTATTATTTTTTTATTCCACTTTTTTAATTATACAACCCACTTTTCACTTATTTTTTATAAACTTTCCCTACTCTCTTCTATACTACTTCATATTTTTTTTAAAAAAAAAAAGTTACACTATGAATCCCTTCCGACCCCCTTTCAGTGTTCCGTCTAGACCCGGTAACCCCACTACATATCGCCCAAACACCACCCAACCGCAACCAAACTTCAATTTTCAAGAGATAGACCCAAATATGTTTGCGTACACACAAATACTAGGGATGGGCGGTTCGCAACCGTTCTTTCAAGGTCCACAAGCGTTTGCATCTATGGGCGGTTCGCAACCGTCCACCCAAGAAACCGAACCCGAGATAGAAACGGTTACAGAGACACAACCCGAGCCTGTTGCCGAGGCATCTCAACGTGGTAAACGGTCTCATACAAAGAAGAAACCGAACACTTCTCGTCGAAAGGGAACCTACATAGCTTGGACAAAAGACGAGGAATACGTGTTGGCATGGGCGTGACTCGATATATCGGAGGCAGGGCCGGCTCTTGGCCCAGCCAACCCGTGCCGTCGCTCGAGGCCCAAATTTTTAAAGGGCCCGAAAAGTTCTTATAAGCTTTTATATGTATAGTAAATTATATATTTAATATATGCATTCATTTATTATACATAAAAGTGATTGTAGTGAAGTGGAAAAACTATTTAAAGATAACATTAAGGTCTCAAGTTCAAGACTTGGCTCTAGCATCAAGGTCTTATTTTTTTGTAAATTCATTTTCCCATAACATAATTTTGGGCCCAATTTTTTATTTCACCCGAGGCCTAAATTATTTTTAGAGTTCTTAGAGACGGCTCTGATCGGAGGATCCTGAAGTTGGTAAGCCTTTTAAAAAGTATATTTGTTTTTTTTTTAATTCGTAAGTGTTTATTTTTACTTTTTAAAAATATAACATTATATTTTTTTAGCAAACTATTAAACTTCACCAATTTTTTGGAAAAAAATTCGTGAAATTTTTTTAAAGCGATGGGTAAAGATGAATATCGGGACAAAGATTCGATATCTAGCAAATGGACCGATATAAATAAAAAATGTCATCAGTTCCAAGAAGTCTTCCAATGCACGAGGGACAACTAGGGAAGCGGACAAAACAATGCGGGTATTTAACAAGAGCGTTGGAAGAGTACAAACAAACGAGAGGCGGTTTCACATACTTGAGATGTTGGGAGCTTTTACGCGGAAGTCCCAAATGGTCTAACGTACCGACCATGACGTCTAGTGGTAGACGTAAAGCAAAGCGGTCCAAAACGTCATCGTCGGTTGACCCGGACACACCCACTTCTGATGCTTGTAACGTCGATTTAAACATTAATTTGGAGGACGAAGAGGATTTGCAGTTGGAATGACCGCCCGGAAGAAGAAGTGGGGAAAAGGGGGAAAATGGCGGGTCGTCTTCGGCTAATCCCGACATAATGAAGGAAGATTTTGAAGAGATGAACCGACGCTTACAAGACATTCGACACCTCGGTCATAGGCGTTTAGAGACTATGCAAGAAAGAAACGTTGAAAACAAAAAAATTGTCGCGATACAAGAATCAAGGCAAATGGGGAAAACATAGATTTTTGTCTAAACCGATCGATCACATCGTAGGGGACGCGTCGATCCTAGCGCAAATGCGTTGGCAACAAATCCGTGAAAAATACGGATTTTAGATTATTTGTTTTTATTTAGCAATGTAATTTTTTATTTGTTTTTTCGATTTTTTTACTTTTATTTTTAGCAATGTAATTTTTTTTGTTTAATGAAATTTTAATTTTAGTTTTAATTTTAATTTTAATTTTAATTTAAAAAATAATAATTGGGTAATCATCGATGGGGATTGATCATTATACCACTACACCCATTTTAGAAGATTGTCCCATTGCTCACTGGACTACCACATGACGTAAAACGCCTAAGGGTGCGGACATTATTTTGGTCTTCCACTACACATGTTCTTAAGACCACCCATAGTGGGGCGGTTTCTGGTGTTTTTTGCCTTCAAAAACACCCCTCAACGCCTCCAGACCGCCCCCTGGGCGTTGTTGACCAAAAAAATTCAAAAGGCATCCTTTAAAACACGCCGTGCAATTTGTTTTGTAGCTAATCAGACCCTTGCCGAACGTCACATAACGGCTATTTTTTGTTTCTTTTTTGCTTCTCACGTTTATACATATACTCACTACAAACCACATTTTATACAAACTAAAACACACACAACCTCAAACTTCAATCCATTTTTATAAAAAATGGATTTTCCTACTTCCTCGTCCATCGCAAATTATTATTACAAAGAATTTTTAGCGGATGAGGGTGAGTCGACCGATGAGGAGGTCGAGCAAGATGCGGTTACGAGTGTGTGTGAACTCGCGGTGCGGTATGTGAAGCATTGCAGGCGGCCCGAACGTGAAATTTAACCAAGAGAATATATTGAACGAGACCGACGTGCGGCAAATGATCGGTTGATGAAAGATTATTTCGATGAAGCGCCAACTTACCCGAACCCAGAAGTTTTTAGGCGTCGTTTTCGGATGAGTAAGCGTTTATTTTTACGCACCGTCGAAGACTTGGAAAACAACTATGATTATTTTAAACAAAAACCGGATGCGAGAGGGACACTTGGATTCACCGGTATTCAAAAATGTACGTCAGCGCTACAAGTCGTTGCGTATGGAAACACGATCGACATCAATGACGAGTATTTAAAAATGGCTGAGAAAACAACGAGAGATACCTTGTAGTTTGTCATGGTACATTACTATACTATAAACATTAGATGTATTTATATTATTTTTAAGCTTATAGTTATATATGTTTGTTGAAGGTATTATAAATTTATACGGTGCGCGTTATCTGAGAACGCCCACATGGTACGACCTTCAACAGATTTACGAGGTCCATTCTAATGTACATGGTTTGCCGGGCATAATTGGGAGCTTGGATTGTATGCATTGGCAGTGGGATAACGGTCCGACATGTATTTTTTTATTTAGTGAAATATTATTAGTTTTAAATTAAAAAAGTAATTGGGTATTGATTGGTTGGGACATTATACGGCATTATCTCACTACACTCATTCTAGAAAAAACGGCTAATAATGCCCCCTTGCTGACTGAACTGCCACATGACAAAAAACGTACAAAGATGAGGGTATTATTCACCCTTACCATTACGTATGGTCTAAGAGGTTAAAGCTTAAAAATGTCTGATACCTTTAATTTAAAAAACTTTAATTACCTTGAATAAAAAAGTACGGCATGTTTGATACTTTTTAAAATTTTCCCTTAAATTTAGTATCAACATGTAGTTTTACTTGCAAGTGATTTAGTCATTATAAACCTCTACCAGTAGAAAGTGTACATATACTGATATACCATATTCATGCCGTAAAGTAAGTAAACAGATATATTTTTACAAATTTGATTAATATCAGCATAACATGTATAATTCTTATTTCTAAGAGATCTATGAGGATTTTCTTTTTGTTGTAATTGTAATTTGTATTAATTTACATACTGACGAGGTATGTCCCGGACCAGCTGACCCGATCCAGTTATCACCTATTATTTTATTATAAATAATCAACTATGCTCACGTTTATTCTAGAATATTCTATTCTGCATGGATAAACTAAGCAACTAAATCTCTGATATTCTGGGAAGATCATGCAAATCCCTAACTTTCCAGATGAACTCCTATCGGATATACGACTCCAAACATACAGGAAACCCTAATCATAACCAGAAACTATAAATATAAGTAAACGTCAAAGATATGGACATTCTGCTCTCACGAACTCTTTCCCTCTCTATACTTTCTTACTCCCAAATTACCGAGACTTATTCTCACGCCGGAGGGTGGTTACAGGAATAACCCCATTCCTGTAACAAGTCCTAACTGTGTTCTGTTTTGCAGTTAGCTGTTCGGATCGCTAAGCGTTGAAGTATTTACCGGAGCCTAACCGTTCAGGTCAGTGTTTCTTAATTGGCGCCATCCGCGGAACCTACAGTAGCACCAGACAAGTTGTACCCAATGGCAAGCGGTCAGAACACGTCAGCAACGACACCAAACCCGGTGGTGGGACCTACACACGTCGAAATTTATCCTACACACCTCGAAAATATATTTTACACACCTCGTAATTTATCTTACACACATTGTAATTTATTCTACACTTTAAATTAAGCTGTTTTTTAATTTGAAAAAAAATATATATATGATTTGAAAAGAAGTTACAAATTTAATTTACGTAGTTATTAAAGAGGAATGATACAAATTGATTATCTATGTAAGTTTACCAATATACCCTCAAAATAAAATTAAATACAAATATTAAATGAAATAAAATGAAACATTATTATTGTTTGAAATTTCTTCTTTTTTCTTTTTACAAAGTTGGTGAATAGTGATTGCTTCCGTTTAGTCGATTCTTTCTAGATTTTAACATTCGTTTAAACCATTTAATTTACAGGTTAAATCCACGTTTAAACTATTTAATTTTTTTTTGAACGGCCGATTTTATTAAAGAAGAAAAACGACCTAGCAAGAAGCTAGACAAAGAATGAAGATTACAAGAAATTGAAGCTACACCAATCTGCCCAATCCAACAAATGCATTTTTGCTCTATGTTTTACCCAAAGGAAACTAGTTGATTTAATTTTTGCCAAGAGTCTTGAGATGTCCACTCGAGTGCCGGAGAAGATGAGATCGTTGCGTAATTTCCATAGGCTCCAACAAGAGATGAGGACGATAGCTTGAACAAGTTTCTTCATTGTTACCGAGCCTGTAATATTTTCATGTACACGTAGGAGATCCTCAATGGTGAAAGCATAAATGGGAGGAATGTTTACCCAGCTTGAAACCATCTGCCATACTATGGAACTTACAACACATTCCGCAAAGAGATGAGAAGCAGATTCATCCTTATCACCACAGAACGGGCAACAGATTGATGACATGCTGATGTTATGGTATGCTAATGCGACCTTAGTAGGTAGACGATCAAGGGCCATACGCCAGCCGAAAATGTTTACTTTCCGTGGAACCCAATTATTCCATGTAAAGCAGATATCACCGATAGGGAGGGAGGATCGATGGAGAAGTTTTTTCACTGATTTAACTGAGAACGTACCTGTCGGATCTGGAACCCACGACCAGGTATCTCCGAATTGAGAAAGGGGAGCTACTGAAACAATATTTGTTAGATCGTTAAGTTCTGCTCGTTCTGTCGTGTCTTCCGGAACCCTGCGCCAGCACCAGGTCATGTTATTTATCGTATCATGATCGGATCGCTGAATCCTATCTTGTATGCTGCAAGCTTTATATTTCTCCAGTGCATACAAAGCTGGACAACGGGTCTTGAATGGTGTATCCGAGGCCCAGCAGTCAGTCCAGAATTGGACCTCTGCTCCAAGCCCAACTTTGCATTTGAAGAGATTGTTGAGATTAATGTCGTTATCCCGAAGAGTAGCTTCCTTCTTTATTATGTTGTTCCAGACACCCGATAATCCTTTTCTTGATGGTAGGAAGTTGCCGCACTTCTGATTGAAATGGATGCTTTTAATAATTGATCTCCATAATCTGTTAGGTTCGGTCTTGTATCTCCATTCCCACTTCGACAAAAGACTGATGTTCATATTATGAAGCGAATCCAGGCCGAGCCCTCCACTTTTGATTGGTTTTGTTACCCGATCCCATCGAACCCAATGCATTCTGCTCCTAGTTTCAGTGTCACCCCATAAGAAATGTCTTCTTAACTTTTCTAGTTTATTTATGTCACACCTGGCTTTTGCGGAAGCGTGGGTTTATTCGGTGTGACTTCTTAATACCATAGCAACAATCATAACAATGCTAGATGAAAATAAAACACAAGATGCTCATCCATTCATTTAGTTTAATAATACCACAACATCATTGTTTAAAAAAGTCGACATTTACGAATAGTTACAAACCATACGTGTTGATGAGACACCACAAAAGACTCTAAATAAAACGAGGTTTGGTGACATGTGACCCGTCCAGGTAAGGGTTACACCTCCCAAACCCAACAATCTTGGATGACATCTTTATTTAATACGCAGCTTAACGTGCATCACCTGCCAGATCCGATCAATTCCCTGAAATACATGTAGTTTGGAAAATCAACAAAACGTTGAGCGAGTTCATGTGTATGTGAGTATGTATAATCCTTTGTAAACGATGTACGTATAAAAGTCCCTGGTATGTAGCAATAAGGAATAAAAAGAGATCACCAATGGTTTGCAAGGCCATTGATATGTGTGAAGTGATGTAGGAAGACTCAAACCTAGCAAATTTGTACCGGGCCTCGGCTTTAAGACACAGTCACCACTATGGGCCGCCCCGGCCTCATGGGTGTGGGCTCGCTACACCCAAATAGATCTATCACTCATGCCCCTTGGTCCTACTACGAGTGTTAATGACCTTTAGTAGCAGCCTACTCATTTACATGATTTACGGTGTATGAAAGTCACTCCTTAAGCTAACCATACCATGTATAAAAATGTCTGTATAATTGTAACATGTATTCCACCCCCGAAGTTGTAAAACTGAAAACAGTTAAGAGAAAGGGGGACATGAACTCACTGAAGTGTGTCTCCTGTATCGTACTCAAATCTCCAATCTCGTCAGCAAATACGACGCCCTAAAATGTACTAATGTTTATTAGACAAACGGGCCGTGCCTTGCCTTTGTATTTACGGGTTTGAGTTACGTTACTTTGTTATTGTTTCAAGTCTTAACTTCTTGTTAAAATAATAATAATTATTTTAACCTAAGTTTTGTTTTTAGGGTTTTGGAATAATAGTTAGGCAACTATCTTGTATCCGAATTTCTCAAGTATTTTATACGCGTATTTCCTTCCCAAGGATGGGGGCATTTATACATGTATTTTGTGATTAAAGTACTGACATTATATATTCCTAAGTCCCACTTTAGAAAAATATAATAACTTATTTTTCCCAAAAATATCTATTTTTCCATGTATGCTAGGAAAATATATCATATCTTCTCAAAATAATATATTTTCTACTTGTTTCCAATAATATGTTATACGTTGTGATAATTCATATTTTTCGTTATCAAAATATTATCCATCCAAAACATACCAATAACGGTATTTTGTTAAGTTATATTATTTTTTCTCTAAATAATATAACCAGTTCCCAAATCCACAAATTATCACACAATCGGTTTAGTAACATATATATTCTCAATATATATATACTTGTCCATTTTTATATTACGAAAATTAACCTCCGATACTTTTATCATGTTATAAAAATTACCGCGAAGTTTATATTCGAAGCACAAGTCATAAAATATACTTGTAATATTTGTTTGGAAAAATATTTTCTAAGTCTTGAGATTTTTAGAAAATTTCGCCAAAGTTTCCCCTAAAAACGGAGGTGTCCATGCTATTAAGCATATCATTTTCTTTTCAAAATCAATCAACAACAATCCTTACATTACCAAGAGCAAAAATATACGTGTTTCACACTAACCATGAACTTGATATATTTTGAAAACGCGTAGTAACTTGGTAAGTCTTTTAGTGGACTTAGTTACCTTTCGAAATGTATTTATTTCTTTAAAAACCATTTTCTTGAAAATATTTAGTGTTTACAACTTGTAAACAATTTTTACAAAAATAGACTCTTGAACCCTTCTTGTAAATAAAACATCTTCATACTTGTTGTATCTCTAAAAATAGCATAAGTGTTTGTAATCGTCATGGTTTTCCAAAAACCGCTTCTCTAAGTTGGTTTCTTACAAAAATCTTTTGTAAACTCTTGGACTTACAAACTCATCAACTTACTAGTTAATTTATATTTTGTAAAAAAAAATCATTTTTATAAAGTTCATGTCTAACTAGAAGGTGGTCATTTTTCGTAACACATAACCACTTTCTATTCTTGTTAGATCATAATTCTACATATCATTTAACAAGATTCACATGGTGATCAATACCACATAACCAAGAATCAATAATAAACCAACAACATGTTTACTACAACATCATACTAGTAACTTTTCACTTTCATGTAAACTTTTATGTTCATGATTCTTGTTTTAACCCTTTTAGTGTTCTAGTTCTTTTGTGCTTTAAATATAATCATCATACTCCAATGTTTAACTAAGAAACAAGATGAACAAGGGTGCACAAGGAACTTACTACTAGCACAAAGGCTAGGGTAGAATCTAGTGAAGAAGATGATGAGAAATGATGATGAACAAGCAAGAACAAAGCCCTTTTGAAGCTCCACAAGGTTGCACTTCCTTGAATCACCTTAGATGCTTGAATGGAACTTGAATAATGGAGGATGATGGTGGTTTAATGGTGGTGATGGGGGCGGTTGTGGGGAGCCGAGAAAGAGAGAGAAGAGAGTGAAGGAGAGGGTGTGAAGTAGTAAGGTATGGTTGTGATCTTTGCACCATGCTTATATAGGAGCACTTCACATATTTTAGCAACTTTAACAAGCAAGGATCTAATAAACAAATACAATATAATCTTAGACAAGATTTGAGAGTGTGGTGGGTATGGTCCTTGTGACCGAATCGGTTAGGTGGGGGGGGGGGGTTGGTTGTAAAATTTTCAACTAATGTGTAATCGGTTAGTGTTCCGGGTAATGTCCGGTTATTCGGTTGGATACCGTTCCGTTAAAGTGTTCACTTAGTCCGTAAAGTGTCTTTTATATATATTTTTGCAACACTTTTAATCCCCGGCACTTAGGAAAGTATATAGGACCATTCTGCCATATTTTTGCACTTTACTAGTATTTTAAAATGCTGAATTTTATTAATGAGTGCAGAATTCTGCATTTAAAGTGTGTTTTAGGCACTTCCCGGCACTGTAACTAGCACCTAGTGACGTAGTTTTATGGTCCCCACTTCCCTACACTCCATACTAGTGTAGTACCTTATCCCTGGCCCATACTGGGCCTTAAAAACATTGTCTGTCTATTGCTGGCATTGTCAGCATATTTCTTAATTATTCGTTCAGTGTGCTAACTATGCTTTGTGCATCAAGTATGTCACTAAAGTTTGTGTGTAATATACAGAGTGACAGTATGAAATATGATGCTTATGTATGTATGATGCAGAAATCTTAAAGTAGTTTAAACTGTCAGTTATAATCAAGCACAGTCATTAAGCACATAATTAAGATTAATTAATTGTACAGTACCTGTAATTGTGAGGTTGTCACATTCTCCCCCCATTAAGAAAATTTCGTCCCGAAATTTTAGGTTCTGCTTCTAGTTGCAGGGGTTTTGGGGAACAAATGTGGGTATTTTTCCTTCATTCGATCTTCACGTTCCCGTGTGAATTCTGGCCCATGCCATGCATTCCATCAAACTTTGATGAGTTTGACACTACTCCGGCGTGTCTTGTTAACTTTCCAATCCGTAACCTCAACTGGCTCTTCAATAAAGTGGAGTGTGTCGTCAACATGAACTTCGTCGGCAGGAATGACCACGGTTTCTTGTGTTGGACTCTTTTTCAGATTCGATACATGGAATGTATCATGAACGCCATTAAGTTCAGCAGGTAAATCCAACTTGTATGCTACCAAACCAACCCTTTTTAGAATTTTGAATGGACCGATGTACCTGGGGTTCAACTTCCCACGTTTTCCAAAGCGTGCCACACCCTTCCAGGGTGAAACCTTCAATAAAACCATGGCTCCTACCTCAAATTCCAGAGGTTTCCTTCTTAGGTCCGTATAACTCTTTTGTCGATCATGAGCCGCCTTGATGCGCTCTTGGATCTGTGCAATCTTGTCTGTCGTTTCCTAGACCAATTCCGGACCAACTAGTTGTCTATCACCCGCGTCAGCCCAACAAATCGGTGATTGACATTTTGTCCATAAAGATCTTCAAACGGTGCGGCTTGAATACTTGCATGGTAATTGTTATTGTATGAAAATTCAACCAATGGTAGGTGAGTGTCCCAACTTCCACCTAAATCCATTACGCAAGCTCGCAACATGTCCTCTAATGTTTGAATCGTTCGTGCGCTCTGTCCGTCTATCTACGGGTGAAATACAGTACTTAGATTCAACTGAGAACCAAAGGCTTCTTGAAAGGATTACTAAATCCTTGACACGAAGCATCCATCCCTATTAGAGATGATTGAGAGTGCACTCCATGCCGTGCAATAATCTCTCTCATGTATATCTCAACAAGTTTACTCGTGTTGTCTTTTTCCTTGATAGGCAGAAAGTGCGCAGATTTCGTTAGACGGTCTACTATCACCCAAATCCTATCGTGGCCCTTGGGCGCCCTTGGCAACTTCGTTATGAAGTCCATTGAATTTTGTTCCCATTTCCATTTGGGTATTTCAGGTTGCTGCAGAAGACCTGAAGGCTTCTGGTACTCGGCTTTCACTTTGGCGCACGTTAAACATTTCCCAACATATACCGCAACATCGCCTTTCATCCTTGGCCACTAGTAAAAATCCTTTAGATCTTGGTACATCTTATCCGCACCGGGATGAATCAATTATCATGACTTGTGAGCCTCATCAAAAATAATACTCCTCAAACCACCAAACAATGGAACCTAAATTCGTTTCATAAAGCACAAAGTTCCTTCCCCGTTTGGTACCAATTGCTTCTCCATCCCGTGGAGATACTCATCCTCGATATTCCTTTCCTTAAGAGCTTCTCTCTGCGCGGCACGAATGCGCAATGAGAGGTTTATCTGGACAATCATTTCCAGAGCCCTAACCCTTATGGGCTTCATCCTTTCCTTCCGACTCAGGGCATCGGCGACCACATTCTCCTTCCCTAGGTGATACTTGATCTCACAATCATAATCATTCAACAGTTCTACCCAGCGTCTTTGCCTCATGTTAAGCTCCTTTTGGTTGAAGATATGTTGCAGGCTCTTGTGATCAGTGAAGATTGTGCATCGCGTACCGTATAAGTAATGTCGCCAGATCTTCAAAGCGAACACCACCGCGCCTAATTCCAAATCATGCGTGGTGTAATTTTTCTCGTGGACCTTTAGCTGGCGAGAAGCATATGCTATAACCTTCTGACGTTGCATCAGTACACAACCCAAATCATGACGCGAGGCGTCGCAATATACCACAAAGTCGTCTGTGCCTTCGGGTAGCGATAAGATCGGTGCGTCGCAAAGTTTGTTCTTTAACAATTGAAACGCTTCTTCTTGTTTGTCTCCCCAATCAAACTTCTTGTCTTTCTGCGAAAGGGAGGTCAAAGGTTGAGCGATTTTTGAGAAATCCTCAATGAACCTTCGATAATAACCGGCCAATCCTAGGAACTGTCGAATCTCGGTTGGCGTCTTAGGAGTCTCCCAATTCTTGATCGCCTCGATCTTTGTGGGATCCACATGAATTCCATCTCCATTAATCACATGACCAAGAAACTGGACTTCACGCAACCAGAACTCGCATTTCGAGAACTTTGCGTACAACTTCTCCTTTTTAAGTAGTTCTAAAATGGCTCTTAAATGTTGCTCTTGTTCCTCCTTTGTCTTTGAGTAGATCAAAATGTCATCAATGAATACAATTACGAACTTATCGAGGTACGGCTTGCAAACTCTGTTCATTAAATCCATGAATACAGCTGGCGCGTTTGTCAGACCAAAGGGCATAACCAGGAACTCGTAATGTCCATAACGAGTCCTAAAAGCAGTCTTGGGAATACTTTCCTCTTGAATACGCAGCTGGTGATAACCTGATCGTAGATCGATCTTTGAGTAAAAACTTGAGCCTTGCAGCTGGTCGAATAAGTCATCAATCCTTGGCAAGGGATATCTATTCTTGATGGTCAACTTGTTCAGCTCCCGGTAGTCAATACACATGCGAAAACTACCATCTTTCTTCTTGACAAACAAAAATGGAGCTCCCCAAGGCGAGAAGCTTGGTCTGATAAATCCGTTGTCTAACAACTCCTGAAGTTGCGTTGACAACTCTTGCATCTCCGAAGGCGCAAGTCGATAGAGTGCCTTAGCCACAGGCACGGCGCCTGGAATAAGTCAATATGGAATTCGACTTGTCTCTGTGGCGGCAATCCTGGTAAGTCTTCTGGAAAGACTTCAGGATACTCTCTTACGACCGGAATATCTTCTAACTTCGGCTCAGCGACTTCTTTATCCACGATGTGTGCCAGGAAGGCAACACATCCTTTCCGTAGACACTTTCTAGCTTTCAGGCAGCTAATGATTCTCAAAGGCGTATCACGCTTCTCTCCGTGTACTACGATTGTTTCTCCATCCGCCATTGGGATGCGAATGGTCTTTTTGTGACATACAATTTCGGCCTTGTTGCTTGACAGCCAATCCATCCCTACTACCATGTCGAAACTTCCCAACTCGACTGGTAGTAGATCCAGAGTGAACTCGCGTTCTCCGAGCTCTATTACGCAACCTCTGATGACCTCATTTGTTTCAACCAGCTTTCCATTAGCCAGTTCAATTGAGTATGGAATGTCTAACTTACTAGTAGTTAACCCAATCATTTTCTTAAATTCTAACGATACAAAGCTGTAGTTGGCTCCAGTGTCAAATAGAATAGATGCAAAGCGTTGATTTATAGGAAACGTAACAGTGACGACATTTGGGTCCTGGCGGGCTTCCCTTGCTTCAATGTTGAACACCCTTCCGCGAGCTTGATTAAGTTTTGGGCATTCACGCTTGAAGTGCCCGATGTCTCCGCAGTTAAAACACCCCGGTCATCGACCGTTACCATCTTCATTACTGCCTTGATTGTTGTTTTGATTTCGGTTACCATTTCCTGCTTGATTTCCAAAGTTACCGCGATTACCATTTCCGCCGTTGCGGTTCCCATTTCAGTTACCTCCCTGATTGTTGTTACCATATCCTCTTTGGCCACCACGGCCAGTACCAACCCAACAAGTGTCTTTTGAGTGACCCATTCGTCCATAGGATTCACATTTGCTAAGTCTGCACCGGCCAGCATGGTGACGTTGGCATAAATCACACTTGGGCAGAGTGCCCATGTATTCTTTCCCTTTTTGTTCACTGGTAGTCTTTCCCTCAGCTGGCGGGTTTGTATCCCTCTTCTTGCTGGCACTGCCAGTACTTTTCTTAAAGTTCGAGAATTTCCTCTTGTTTTCTCCTGACGATTCAACATGTGTCTCCTTCTTCTTTGGTTCAGAAATTGAAAACTTTTTCAATCTGATGGCTTCCTCAGTAAGTGCCACACGAAGATCAATGGCTTCGGTGATTGTTGCAGGTTTTGAAGTGGTTACCATGCTCATAATCTGGGGTGCTAATCCCTAGATGAAACGCTCCACACGTTTGAATTCAGGCGTGACCATGTACGACACCACATGGGACAGATCATGAAACCTCTGAACATATTCAGCAATTTTGGGCCTTCCATCTTTAGGTTCCAGAATTCCGTTTCTAGCCTTTATATCTCGGCCCACAAACAATACTTCTTCCTCATGAGCTCTTCCAGCTCATTCCATGTTAACGCATATGCCGCCGCTTCTCCCAATGTTTGCACTTGCAGATTCCACCACGATAGGGCACCATCAATAAAAAGCCCAGAGATGTATGTAACTTGTTGATCGAGAGCACATATGCTCATCCTTATTGTTGTTTCAGTCTTTTATGTTCATCGAGTAAAAGCTACGGCACCTCCGGTGCCGTCGAAGTTTAGTGGCTTGCAATCTAGGAATTGCTTGAAAGTACATCCTGTGCAGGCAACGTCATTTACAGGAATTAATAGCAATTGCACATGAAATGTCCAAATATAGTGTAATGTGTCTCCAGTGACTTATCATTACCATTTGGAGGGTTGTTATTGTTGTTGTTGTTTGAAGTATTCCTGCTCGTTTCTCCTTGGGAGGCCACGTACTGTGCTATAGCTGCGGCAATTATCCCCTGAAGTTCCACCTCAGTAGTAGGCAGGTGGGTGTTGCGTCGTGGAGGCATCTTCTAAAAGATGATTATATTGGTCAGGTCATAGTAAGTATAGTAAATACGCTTATATAATAATATCCATCAACCTCATAACACATAACATCCCATGTTATAATATAACACAAATAATTCAACAAAGCATGTAGTGAGAACGTTGCCATTGAGCTTTCATTAATCATGACCACAATGTAGTTTTACATGTTTTACAGTACATCATACATCAAAATAAGATCATAAGGTTACATCACCCCCAAAATGCAAGTCAGTCTACACTAATCGTATACAAAAGTGTGGTCTTCCAAAAGTCTTTGTCTGCTGGCCCAATTGCGACTTTCTCACCAAAAATGATCCACCTGCACCAAACCAAAAATATAGCTACGCTGATGGCAGAGGGGGAGGAGGAAGATAAGAGAAAAGCAAACGGTGCATGTGCACCCAATCCTCCTCAAGGGCATGAATAACGCGCAACAAATAGCCAATCTGCTGCTCAGGTGTAAGGAAACGAACATCTGAATCAGGGGGTAGTGGGAGGGGAGCGTGCGGTGCGGCAAAAGGAGTCTGACAGTGACACGGGGGAGGACGTGGAGTCCTCTCTAACTCCTGAATGCGACGACTTAGTGCATCCTGCTGCATCTGCAGGGATGCAAGTATGGCCTCTGTAGTGTATCCAACATGGAACGGGTGATACGGGTCTGATAACGGCATAACATTGGGCGAAGACCACAGAAACGGCTCGCCCGAAGGTACAAAAGATGGTGCAGTGTGAGGGAACTGGGACATTAATGGAACAGATGATGATACAAGTGGAACAAAAGCAGGCTGCTGCCTCGATGAACCCTCTCCAAGACGAGGTAGAGGAATATCCTGGAGGAATGTGATAGGAAGATCAGTGCGATGGACATCAGCGATATGTGGGTGGAAAGACGGAACATCAATAGGTGCGGAAACAGGTGCTACAGGAGGAGTGACTGGTAGCACAAACGGAGGGTAGTCATCATCATCCTCGATCCACCCATTACGGGTGTCAGCATAATGGGGATCGATGTGAGCGGCCAAAGGTGCACGGTCAACAAATGCCGGCACGGGATCAGGCAGGGGTGTATCAGCAATAGGAACATCCACCACTGGTGGTGCAACAATGGGAATATCAACAATAGGTGGTGCAAGTGCTGGTGCATCCGCAACAACAGGGTCGTGCACCGGTACAGGATCAGGAGCAATAACAGGCTCAGGGTCGACAAAGTCCATATCAAAGTCGGCAGGTATATCAGGAAGCTGATCAATGGGAGCCACTGGTGCCTCCAAGTGCTGGTCAACAGGAATAAACTCGATCTCGTGATCGGGATCGAAATCAGGAGGAAAAACTGGATCAAAATCGTCCTCGAACTCATGATCAAACTCAAACTTGTGAGGTGGACCAGGTACAGCTGACATCGCTACATCTGAGTCAGCGTCAGGAAAGTAGTGTTGTACGCCCTGGTCGTGCAAAGAAGCGAATGCCACAGACTCAAACGAGTCTGGGCCAGGTGAATCAGCAGGAGCCTCCTCCACAGGAGCCTCAGCAACAGGAATGATGGCATCATCAGCAATCGGGGCCCCACCCTCATGGTCGTCCTCAGGGGGACCCTCAACGAAAAGATCGATGTCGTCATCAGCCATAACATCGAGTAGCAAATCCTCTACGGGAAATGCGGCAAGTGGAACAGGAGCAGGGATCTCAGCAAGAGGTAGATCCCCAGCAGGAATGCCATCAGCGGGCTGAACCTCATCCCCGAAGTCGGGCAGAGCGAAAGGCTGAAAATCATCGTCATCCGTGCTCGTGGTATCCCACGTGTAAACCTCTCCCTCGGATGGTATCTCATCGTCTGATACAGTCGCCATGGGGTCCAATGTATCTGATACTCCAGTATCGGAAGAGGAAACCATAGTGTCTGTAACACAACCACACATATACACATATATCAACATATAATCAAGTAAACATGTAAGTCTCAATAATGCAAGCAAGCAATCATCCTAGTCTTCACCAGACTATCCCTCCCAGTCTCTCAGACTGAACTCCCTAGCCTCTCAGACTAACTCTCTGGTCTCTAAGACTAACTCCTAGTCTCTAAGACTAAATTCCCCCAATCTCTAAGATTGATCCCCTCAGTCTCTAAGACTGAACTCCCTCCGTCTCTAAGACTGAAATAGATGTGTAATTGTGCCCTTTGTTCGTAAAAAAAATGTTTGTGCCCCGGATCTGGACTTTTAGTGTATGCAATGTAAAAATGTTTGAAAACATTTTCGTGAGAGCCCTAGTGATCATAGTCTAGACTCGAGAAAGAATCCTAGTTCTCTATGATCGAGGCTCTGATACCAAGCTGTCACACCCTGGCTTTTCCAGAAGCGTGGGTTTATTCGGTGTGACTTCCTAATACCATAGCAACAAATGCTATATGAAAATAAAACACAAGATGCTCATCCATTCATTTAGTTTAATAATACCACAACATCATTGTTTAAAAATGTCGACACTTACGAATAGTTACAAACCATACGTGTTCATGAGACACCACAAAAGACTCTAATTAAAACGAGGTTTGGTGACATGTGACCCGTCCAGGTAAGGGTTACACCTGCCAAACCCAACAATCTTGGATGACATCTTTATTTAATACGCAGCTTAACGTGCATCACCTGCCAGATCCGATCAATTCCCTGAAATACATGTAGTTTGAAAAATCAACAAAACGTTGAGCGAGTTCAAGTGTATGTGAGTATGTATAATCCTTTGTAAACGATGTATGTATAAAAGTCCCTGGTATGTAGCAATAAGGAATAAAAAGATATCACAAATGGTTTGCAAGGCCATTGATATGTGTGAAGTGATGTAGGAAGACTGAAACCTAGCAAATTTGTACCGGGCCTCGGCTGTAAGACACAATCACCACTATGGGCCGCCCCGGCCTCATGGGTGTGGGCTCGCTACACCCAAATGATCTATCACTCATGCCCCTTAGTCCTACTACGAGGATTAATGGCCTTTAGTAGCAACCTACTCATTCACATGATCTAACGGTGTATGAAAGTCCCTCCTTAAGCTTACCATACCATGTATAAAAATGTCTGTATAATTGTAACGGTATTTTGTTAAGTTATATTATTTTTTGTCCATCCAAAACATACCAATAACGGTATTTTGTTAAGTTATATTATTTTTTTCTCTAAATAATATAACCAGTTCCTAAATCCACAAATTATCACACAATCGGTTTTAGCAACATATATATTCTCAATATATATATACGTGTCCATTTTTATATTACGAAAATCAACCTCCGATACTTTTTTCATGTTACAAAAATTACGGCGAAGTTTATATTCGAAGCACAAGTCATAAAATATACTTGTAATATTTGTTTGGAAAAATATTTTCTAAGTCTTGAGATTTTTAGAAAATTTCGCCAGAGTTTCCCCTAAAAACGGAGGTGTCCATGCTATTAAGCATATCATTTTCTTTTCAAAATCAATCAACAACAATCCTTACATTACCAAGAGCAAAAATATATGTGTTTCACACTAACCATGAACTTGATATATTTCGAAAACGCGTAGTAACTTGGTAAGTCTTTTAGCGGACTTAGTTACCTTTCGAAACGTATTTATTTCTTTAAAAACCATTTTCTTGAAAATATTTAGTGTTTATACTTGTAAACAATTTTTACAAAAATAGACTCTTGAACCCTTCTTGTAAATAAAACATCTTCATACTTGTCGTATCTCTAAAAATAGCGTCAGTGTTTGTAATCGTCATGGTTTTCCAAAAACCGCTTCTCTAAGTTGGTTTCTTACAAAAATCTTTTGTAAACTCTTGGACTTACAAACTCATCAACTTACTACTTAATTTATATTTTGTAAAAAAAAATCATTATTATCAAGTTCATGTCTAACTAGAAGGTGGTCATTTTTCGTAACACATAACCACTTTCTATTCTTGTTAGATCATACTTCTACATATCATTTAACAAGATTCACATGGTGATCAATACCACATAACCAAGAATCAATAATAAACCAACAACATGTTTACTACAACATCATACTAGTAAGTTTTCACTTTCATGTAAACTTTTATGTTCATGATTCTTGTTTTAACCCTTTTAGTGTTCTAGTTCTTTTGTGCTTTAAATATAATCATCATACTCCAATTTTTAACTAAGAAACAAGACGAACAAGGGTGCACAAGGAACTTACTACTAGCACAAAGGCTAGGGTAGAATCTAGTGAAGAAGATGATGAGAAATGATGATGAACAAGCAAGAACAAAGACCTTTTGAAGCTCCACAAGGTTGCACTTCCTTGAATCACCTTAGATGCTTGAATGGAACTTGAATAATGGAGGATGATGGTGGTTTAATGGTGGTGATGGGGGCGGTTGTGGGGAGCCGAGAAAGAGAGAGAAGAGAGTGAAGGTGAGGGTGTGAAGTAGTGAGGTATGATTGTGATCTTTGCACCATGCTTATATAGGAGTACTTCACATATTTTAGCAACTTTAACAAGCAAGGATCTAATAAACAAATACAATATAATCTTAGACAAGATTTGAGAGTGTGGTGGGTATGGTCCTTGTGACCGAATCGGTTAGGTGGGGGGGGGGGGTTGGTTGTAACTTTTCAACTAATGTGTAATGGTAAGTTAGTTTCCAAGTATTATGATGATATATGTTAGTTAGTTGCTTTTTAGTGGGTGTTAGGGTGTTCGGGGATCACGAAAAGCCAAGAAATAGTGAAACAATGTGTTTGTCAAAAATTTAGTGTTCCGGGTAATGTCCGGTTATTCGGTTGGATACCGTTCCGTTAAAGTGTTCACTTAGTCCGTAAAGTGTCTTTTATATATATTTTTGCAACACTTTTAATCCCCGGCACTTAGGAAAGTATACAGGACCATTCTGCCATATTTTTGCACTTTCCTAGTATTTTAAAATGCTGAATTTTATTAATGAGTGCAGAATTCTGCATTTAAAGTGTGTTTTATGCACTTCCCGGCACTATAACTAGCACCTAGTGACGTAGTTTTATGGTCCTCACTTTCCTACACTCCATACTAGTGTAGTACCTTATCCCTGGCCCATACTGGGCCTTAAAAACATTGTCTGTCTATTGCTGGCATTGTCAGCATATTTCTGAATTAGCTGTTCAGTGTGCTAACTGTGCTTTGTGCATCAAGTATGTCACTAAAGTTTGTGTGTAATATACAGAGTGACAGTATGAAATATGATGCATATGTATATATGTTGTAGAAATCTTAAAGCAGTTTAAACTGTCAGTTATAATCAAGCACAGTCATTAAGCACATAATTAAGATTAATTAATTGTACAGTACCTGTAATTGTGAGGGTTGTCACAATTTATCACATTAACAGGAGCTTGATAGAGTGAGAAATAATAGAGGGGCAATGAGTCCAGCACAGATTTTATGAGTGTAGATCTACCACCCATCGATAAGTTATTGGCATTCCAACGAGACAGACGAGCTTCTAAGGTATCAATAACCGGCGCCCAATTGAAGTATCTATTCATATTACCCCCCACCATAAGACCAAGGTACGAAAAAAGGTAACGAACCCGAGTTGCACCCAAGCCGATTAGCCATTTGTTCACATTCATTCAAGGTAGTCCCCACACCATAAAGGCAAGACTTATGCAAGTTTATTTTCTGCCCAGAAATCAAGAAGAAACATTGCATAAGTCCCCGGATGTTAATAATATTTTCTTCTTCCCAAGTACCCAATAGCATAACATCATCTGCGAAAATGAGATGAGATACAACGGGGCCATTGTTTGGAAGAGATAATCCCTTAATGATGCCTGCCGATGATGCACTAGAAAGGAAGCTGGAAAGAGCTTCCATTGCTAGAATAAAAATGAAAGGTGAAAGTGGGTCACCTTGTCTAACCCCTCTAGAACATTGGAATTCCTCGGTTGGGGAGTCATTAACAAGTACCGATGATCGAGAGGACGCGAAAATTCCATGGACCTAAAGGATCCATTTCTCGGGGAAGTTCATTTGCTCGAATACCGATAGAATAAAATTCCACGAAATCGTATCGAAAGCCTTCTCGAAGTCTATTTTGAATAGAAAAGCCTTGGCTTTTGATCGTTTGACCCATGATATTATTTCGTTGGTAATGAGGGGCCCATCAAGTATGTTTCTGTCTGACAAATAAGCAGACTGCTCCTCCGAGATGACCGACCCGATGACCGTTTTAAGTCGATTCACTAACACTTTTGAGATGACTTTACTGATGCACCCGATAAGATTGATCGGCCTATAATCATTTAGATTTTCTAGGTCTTTTACCTTTGGGATAAGGGTGATAAACGAAGAGCTACACCCTTTAGATAATTTCCCCGTGTCGTGAAAATTGACTAGGATCCTGTGAAAATCCTCTCCAAGTAGGTCCCAATGTTGCTTTATGAATGTGAAGTTAAAATTGTCCGCCCCAGGGGCCTTATCCCCGCCATAATCACAAGCTGCATTTTTGACTTCATTAAAAGAAAACGTGGATATTAGAAACGTACCCTGCTCGATCGACAGTTTTTTGATGTTGTGACAAGTAAACCCCGGTCTGGTAGGATTGGGTTCAACAAACTTTTTCTGAAAAAAGTCTGGAATCTCGTTTTTGATGCTTGGGGGGTCGGTACTCCATACACCATTTATAAGTAACCCATTCATCCTACTACTTGCAACTCTGTTGCTGATAAAGCCGAGAAAAAAAGCAGAGTTCTCGTCACCTTCCACTGCCCATTTGACCCTCGATTTCTGGTGTAGTTCTTTGAGACGGGTGTCGTTGATCACGTTGACGTTGTTTTTGTGTTCGACATATACTCCTTTTTCGTTCTCTGTTAAGACTCTGGTTTCACATAATAGATCCAACTTCTTCAGTTCTTCAACCGAGGTGTTGAGACTTTTGTTCTCCTCTTCCCTGTTTTTTTACTACAATCTTTGATTACGTTTTTTATGCGTCGTAATTTTTCTGCTAGTGAGACGTCTGGTGGGTCATGTCACACCCCGGCCGCGTTAAAACAACAAACCGAGACGGAAACGTCTGGGAGTGTCGTAACAGAATCCTTGTTTCACAACACATGGATTGAAGTTTCATTTTATTGAATTAAGTTTATTACATTGTCTCGAAAATTAAATACAAAACATGAACATATTGTCCTTCATTGTTATTAAGTCACTAAGGCCTCGTCCATCCCTATGTGAGCATGCATCATAATCATCATCAAACATCATCAACTATGGTACCTAAAACATATGTGAAAATACGTCAGCATAAAAATACCGGCGAGTACATAGGTTTTGTGAGTGTGTCAGATTCATGGCCTTGAGCTCATATTGCAATACCTCATCCAACTACGAGAGTTATCGAGTGTATATCTTGAAAACAACAGAGTTTGATATTGCAGTATATTTCCCTCAACTTTTACAAGTTGATATATGTATAAACCGAAACCATTGTAGCCATGAATCTTAACTGAAAACATTTGTCTTTGTAAACCAAGTTGTAAATCGTTCTTGTATTAAAACTCGTATGGTTTATATCATTAGGAAAACCTTATAGTGTAACCTCGTTTTGAAAACATTCGTCCAAGTGATCTAGATAACGCAACGACATGTAATGTGTTAAAAGCACTTATATATAGGAAGTACCAACGGCGTATCCACCATGCTTTTATCACATTACACCCACCCCGTTACCTAATCACTTACCATAACCGAATCGTTCAATTGTTCAAATAGTTCCAATCGTTCAAATAGTTCAAATAGTTCACATAGATCAAATAGTTCCAATGGTTCAAATAGTTCAAATAGTTCAAATAGTTCACATAGATCAAATAGCTTCGATGCAAAATACCCATAAACACGTATTTTAACCGAAACTTTGACTCGTCACTTCAACTAATCAACGTGGTAATCAGTAGGTATAGTCAAAAGGGACTATAACCATTGTGATTACGCTCACGTTGCAAAGTTCAAACGAACTTTGTGTTGACCAATTCATGGTCAAAGCAGAAAGTCAAACACTGTTTGACTTTCATGCTTGAAAAGCATAAAAAGCATGAAAGAAGCTTACAAAAGGTCCAAGCAATGAAGAGTTGAACACAAAATACTCAGGTATGAAGCTTCACAAGTGAGAGCTTCAACTTAGAGATAAATTGAGATCAAATTGTGAGGAAAGAAGTGAAGAACCCACTTCTATTTATAGTAAGCTTGGATTAACAAGATCATGACAAGTGTTTTTGCAAGAATCAAGGTTCAATCCTAACCATACACTTGTGGAACATGGTTTAGTATACAATGGGAGCTCCAAAAGTAGTTCATAGTATTGAAAAAGTTGCATAAAAGACCCTCAAGTTCAAACAGCTTGCTAAAAACTGATATGTCTGTCAAAACAGGGCCGTGGCGTCGTGCCATGGCACCACCGCTTTGGTGTCGCGCGACGCCACCCCTCCCCACACACAGAAACTTTTGAAAATTGGCAGAAATGGTCCCTGCAGCTCGTTTAAGCCATTTTCAACGCGTTTAAACCACGTTTGTCACACCCCCAAAATCCACACGCGGAGTACCACCGCTTGGAGGCGTGACATGACCAGGATCAAGCCATCAATCATATTGAACATAGCATAATATAAATAAGATAGTTCGTAAAACCCAATTCAATACAATTGATGTTCTAAACCAAACATAGTATCAATAGCGGAAGCGTAATAATGAAAATCCAAAGTATGTAAATGTAAACCCAAAGTAATGTTAAGTTTGATTGTTTAAACGTTTTAACATGGCATCCACGATCCATGCTCCACAACGACCTGCTCCTTCCTAGTGCAAGCTCCATAAATACCTAAGGTCCTGCAAGGCATGCAGCAGAGAGTCAACAACTAGTTGAGCGAGTTCACAGTTAATAGTTCAGTAATAGCAAGTCGTAGTAGTACGTGTATCAGTATATTCGTTCGTTATTCATGTATTAGTTCGTATCGCGGCCTCTCAGGCAGGTATGCGAAGATTAGGGGAAATTTCCCAAGTATTCTAGACTAGGTTTATTTGTATCGCGGCCTCCCAGGCAGGTGTGCGAAGATTAGTAAATTTAGTTCGCGGCCTTCCTAAGGCAGGTGTGCGAAGTCAGTCATAATATCGCGGCCAACCCTTGGCAGGTGTGCGAAGATCAGTTCAATAAGTGTTACTAGTCTAGCCGTATCTTATCGTTAGATTCTATCATCTGAGTATATACAGTAAGTCATCCAATCTCGTTCCCACCCGGGAACCCCATGCCTTGGCTGTGTGAACTCACCTTGGGTTTGCTCGGTATGCTAAGTATGTGCTCAAAGTAAATCAATCACGTCCTAAAGTAGGCACGTATACAATGATCAGTTTATGTTCAAGTTGTTCACGTGTAAGCAAAATCAATAATCACCACGTAGCACTATGCGCGTATCCGGAATCATACAAGTCATGCATGGCATTTAACGGCAGTTAGTTAATACAGTTAACTTCTAACAGAGTCTAACTAGGTTACTGTGCAAGTTATCCAAGTTGACGAATTACAGGTCGGCGAATCATATTCTGTTTCGTCAACTACTCTTTGACGAAACACTATCTTGTTTCGTCAACTACCCTTGGCGAAACACATCCCCTGTTTCGTCAATTACCCCTTGGCGAAACACATCCCCTGTTTCGTCAATTACCCCTTGGCGAAACACCCTCCTTGTTTCGTCAAGAATTCTATTCCGTCAAGAAAGTCAGTTACGTCAATCATTTACATCAGTTACATAATTATTACAGAAACCCTAAATGCCGTCATCGTCCAGAAACATTCATACGGGAATCATAAACACAGAATTCATACTGTAATCATTCAGGAATCATGGCATTCATGGATTATTAATCATAACAAAATCATGGATTAACTTTAGATCATTCTAGCATATGATTTAACCCTATTAACATGCTATCATGCATCCGGGTAACACGAACAACATTCTAACATGACTGTTCCCGAGCATCATACAATCTAGTTCATCATTACAACAATCTGCATCCCGATATATATATATATATATATATATATATATATATATATATATATATATATATATATATATATATATATATATATATAAGTTGTAACCGATTATTCATACACTACGAATCTAGAATCACTGCATTCAATCATTCACAACCGTTTTATAATTCCAAACATGCATACACAAGACTCGGTCAAACAAGCAAATCATGAAATCAAACATAGCACAAATATGAATCGGAAATCATGAACACACAAACGACTAACCGAGTAGATGGAGAGATGAGTTAATCGCTAGCGGGTCTCGGGAACACACACACAATTGTCGTCCGTGCACAGGAGCTCTAGGGTTTCAGTTTTTCTAAAGATTGTGAAACAGGAGGTCGGTTCACGTTTTTAAACACTCATTAACGTTTTGGGCCCGTAATGGGCTTCGGCGAAACTGGGCCGGCGGAACAAGTTCTGTTTCGTCGAGTTATATCTTGGCGAATCACTCTCTTGTTTCGTCGAAGAGTGCTTGGCGAAACACACTTGTGTTTCGTCGGGTTGTTCAAGTGTTAACAGTTTAAGTTTATCAACAGATTTCAAGTTATTCAATCAAACACATAATCATGCAATCACAGAACACTTTATATATCACAACGTGTGCATTACAAGTCAAACAAGTCAAATGACTAATCAGTCAAAGTCAACGGTCAAAGTCAACGTGCATTTAATGCGGAAGTGAAAGTCGAAAGTTCGAGTTGTCACATTATCCCCAACTTAAAAGAAATTTCGTCCCGAAATTTAGTACGTACCCACTGAGGAAGCTAGATAGGTTGCATCGTTCACTAGTTTTCTTGGGGTGTCACATCCTTCCCCCGTTGATCTGTACCGAAATTCCGTGGTAGTAGCTTCAGCCTCAGCAGTGGTTGTGTTGGTTTCGAATAACTGGGGATACTTTTCTGTCATCTGGTCTTCGCGTTCCCAGGTGTACTCTGGGCCACGACGGGAGTTCCAACGAACTCGAACAAGAGGGATTCTCTTGTTTTTGAGGACCTTAACATCCCGGTCCGTGATTTCAACTGGCTCCTCGACGAACTGCAACCGCTCGTCGATAGTGAGTTCCTTAAAAGGAACTATGAGGGTCTCATCTGACAGGCACTTTTTCAGATTCGACACGTGAAAGACATTGTGAACTGCCCCGAGTTCAGCTGGTAGGTTTAGCTTGTAGGCCACCTTGCCTATTTTCTCAATGATTTCGAATGGTCCGACGTACCGCGGATTTAGTTTGCCCCATTTGCCAAAACGTACCACACCCTTCCAGGGTGAGACTTTAAGTAACACCCGGTCCCCGACCTGAAATTCCAATGGCTTCCTACGCTTATCCACGTAGGCCTTCTGACGGTCGCGTGCTGCCGCCATGCGTTGCCGTATCTGCGCAATCTTTTCCGTGGCGTCCACTACAATCTCTGGACCCGTAATCTGACTATCCCCCACCTCTGCCCAACAGAGAGGTGACCGGAATTTACGCCCGTACAATGCCTCGAATGGAGCGGCTTGTATGCTGGTGTGATAACTGTTATTGTATGAGAACTCCACCAAAGGGAGATGCTTTTCCCAGCTGTTGCCGAAGTCTATAACGCATGCCCGAAGCATGTCTTCTAAGGTTTGAATCGTGCGCTCAGACTGCCCATCAGTCTGAGGGTGATATGCTGTGCTCATGTCTAATCGTGAGCCAAAAGATTTGTGCATCGCTTGCCATAGCTCTGACGTGAATCGTGCATCCCGATCCGAAATGATGGAGGTGGGCACCCCGTGCCTCGAAACAACTTCTTTAAGATAAACGTCTGCGAGAGTGGAGAACTTATCCGTTTTATGGCCAGGAAGTGTGCAGACTTGGTGAGTCGATCCACGATCACCCATATGGTATCATTCCCACGCTGGGATCTGGGTAGGCCAGTAACAAAATCCATGGAAATTTCTTCCCATTTCCACTGCGGTATCTTGGGTTGCAGAAGTAGGCCCGCTGGTTTTTGATACTCCACTTTGACTCTTGCACATGTCAAACACTTGCCAACGTAAGTCGCTATGTGGGCCTTCATGCTAGGCCACCAGTATGTAGTTCTGATGTCATGGTACATTTTATCCAAACCTGGATGTACCGAGTAGCGAGACTTGTGTGCTTCATCCATCACAAGTTCTCGTAAGCCGCCATAAAGTGGGACCCAAATATGCCCTGTTACATAGTAGGCGCCGTCTTCCTTTTGTTCCATTCGTTGCCTTGAGCCGCGTAAGGCTTCAGCCTTGATGTTTTCGGGTTTTAATGCTTCTATCTTAGCAGTTCGTATCTGTGCAGGAAGACTAGACTGAATAGTGAGTTGCAAAGCTCGTACACGCCTAGGTGTAGTATCTTTTCGACTGAGGGCATCAGCCACAACATTAGCCTTGCCTGGATGGTACTTGATGGCGCATTCGTAATCGTTCAGAAGTTCAACCCATCTTCGTTGACGCATGTTCAAATCCTTTTGCTTAAGGATATGCTCGAGACTCATGTGATCGGTGTAAATTGTGCACTTGGTACCGTACAGATAGTGTCGCCATATCTTAAGCGCGAAAACAACAGCTCCCAGCTCTAAATCGTGCGTCGTGTAGTCCCGTTCATGAACCTTGAGTTGACGAGAAGCGTAGGCAATAACTTTATCCCGTTGCATCAATACACACCCAAGACCCTGTATCGACGCGTCACAAAAAACCACAAAGTCATCCGTGCCCTCTGGCAATGAGAGAATAGGTGCGCTGCAAAGCCTATCCTTTAGGTACTGAAAAGCGGTTGCCTGGGGACCTCCCCAACGGTAGGTGACACCCTTCTGTGTCAGTAGTGTAAGCGGCTGTGCGATCTTCGAAAAGTCTTTGATGAATCGTCTGTAATACCCCGCCAAACCCAAGAATTGGCGTATTTCCGTTGGTGTACGCGGTGCAGGCCAGTTCCTGATTGAATCTACCTTGGATGGATTGACATGAATCCCATCCCTGTTCACCACATGGCCCAAGAAGTGGACTTCCCGAAGCCAGAAGTCGCATTTTGAAAACTTGGCGTACAATTGTTCCTTTCGAAGAAGTTCCAAAATCAATCGTAGGTGCTGCTCGTGCTCCTCCTGACTCTTGGAGTAAATCAGAATGTCATCGATGAAGACAATCACAAACTTGTCTAAGTACGGCTTGCACACCCTGTTCATCAGATCCATAAATACAGCAGGCGCATTCGTTAACCCAAATGGCATAACAAGAAACTCGTAGTGGCCGTAGCGAGTTCTGAATGCGGTTTTGGAGACGTCCTCATCCCGGACTCTCAGCTGATGATATCCTGACCTCAAGTCTATCTTGGAGTAGTAACTCGACCCCTGCAACTGGTCGAATAAGTCGTCTATACGCGGAAGAGGATAACGGTTCTTCACCGTCACCTTGTTCAGTTCACGGTAGTCGATGCACATCCTGAAAGTGCCATCCTTCTTTTTCACGAAAGTTACTGGAGCTCCCCAAGGCGCTGAGCTTGGACGAATAAAGCCCTTTTCCAAGAGCTCTTGTAGCTGCTTCGACAGTTCTTCCAGTTCGGTTGGAGCTAAACGATACGGTGCGCGGGCTATTGGTGCTGCTCCAGGAGCTAACTCAATCTGGAATTCGACTTGGCGGTGAGGCGGTAAACCGGGTAAATCTTCAGGAAACACCTGAGGAAAGTCACGTACAACTGGAATATCCTCCAGCTTCTTTTCCTTTGCTGATGCATCAGTGACAAGTGCCAGAATTGCAGTGTGCCCCTTTCGTAAACATTTCTGCGCCTTTAAGAAAGAGATGATGCCAACCACAGCACCACTCTTGTCGCCTTGAACTTCGAGAGGTTCTTGACTAGAGCGAGGGATACGAATGATCTTTTCCTTGCATAAAATCTCTGCGTGATGTTGGGATAACCAATCCATACCGATGACGACGTCGAAACTACCCAAAACTATGGGTATAAGATCAATCGAGAAGGTCTGACCAGCTAAAACGATGCTACAACCCTTGATTACATGTGCGGCTTCGACACTTTTACCATTTGCTAACTCTACGACATGTTTGGTGTTTAGGGGTGTTGGTGTACGTTTTAACAATTTACTCATTTTCAAGGACATATAACTTGTATCAGCACCCGAATCAAATAAGACAGTAACATAAATATCGTCGAGAAGAAACTTACCCATAACCACATTGGGATCATTCATTGCGTCACCCCGACCCAGCACAAAAGCACGACCCCGAGCTTCGTTGCCATTGTTGTTGTTGTTTCCCCCGTTGTTGTTGTTCCCGTTGCCCTGGTTATTGTTGTTGTTGCGATTCTGGTTCTGGTTCAATTGAGGGCAATCACGTTTGAAGTGGCCTTCAGCCCCACACTGGAAACATCCCCGGTTTCCACGTTGTGGCTGCTGCTGCTGGTTCTGTGGAGCTGGCGGTGAGAGTTGCTGGTTCTGATTTGCTGGTCGTGAGCTTCTACAATCCTTAGCCTCATGACCCATCTTGAGGCATCTTTGACAACGTTCCCTGCGACATCTTCCACTGTGGTGTTTGTTGCATCTACTACACCATGGGTGAATTCCCCGATATCCACCTTGCCCCTGACTGCCTGATGATTGCTGATTCGGACTCTGGTTGTCATTTGTCTTGCGCTGCTGTGCTTGAGACTGAACAGAAACTGATCCCTTGCTGGAATCCCCCTCCCATTTTCTCTTGTTGTCACTGGGAGTAGCAGAAGTAGTGATAGCAGTAGTGGTAGCACTGATGCGTTTTGGCAGCTTGTTCTGTTCCACTGCCTGATCGGTGAGTCGATGAGCAAGACGTTGAATGTCTTGGATGTTGTTGAGGTTAACCGACGTCACGTGGCTCTGAATCTCTGGCGCAAGCCCCTTGAGATACAACTCAATGCGCTTAACTGGAGGGTCCACCATCGTTGGACACAAGATGGCCAGTTCGTTTGACCGTTTTGTGTAAGCCTCAATCTCTGACCCCCGTCATCTTCAAGTGGTATAACTCATCCTCCAACTTGTGGATGTTGTCTCGCGTGCAGTATTCTCATTTGATCAGTTCTTTGAAATCTTCCCAAGGTGTGGTGTTAGCAGCTGCCAACCCTAGGATCTGAACTTGCGCGTTCCACCAGGTTAGCGCAATCCCTTCCAACGTGCCAGTGGCGTACTTGACCCTGCGAGCCTCAGGGCATTCACACATCTCAAATACCGACTCGAGCTTCTCAAACCAATGGAGGAGTCCCACTGCCCCCTCGGTGCCACTGAAAGTGCTTGGACGACAGTCCATGAAGTTCTTGAATGTGCAGACAGCTTGTGGAGCGTTTTGACCTATTGTGCATAGAACAGGACAATGTTAAATACAAGGGTTTATTTAGGAATGTAGGATTAAAAGATCCTAGTGTGTATCCCATCCGCAGGGTATACTACCTGCTGGTGCAGCTGCAAGTGCCGTCAACTGGGCTTGAGTCATGTTCACACGTCCAGACATGATCTTCATAGTAAAAGTAGAGTAAGTGAGAAAGATTCGCGAGTAGTGCGATGACAGAAGAGTGTAAGCACAGAGGTATTGTCATGTAACGACGTATAGTAGGCAATGTAAATCTAGCATACTACGTGCAAAGTTCTATATAGTTCTAGCAAGCAGGTAATAAACGTAAACCTTATTACCTAGGATGTTGAGTCTTGCACGTGGAGCGAAGCGTCATTGTGGATCGTTGAGAGCACTGTTCTGGTTATAGTCTGGTTTTAATAAAAACGTTTTTCCCATATTAAAACCAAGTTCTCTATAACCAATGGCTCTGATACCAATCTGTCACACCCCCAAAATCCACACGCGGAGTACCACCGCTTGGAGGCGTGACATGACCAGGATCAAGCCATCAATCATATTGAACATAGCATAATCTAAATAAGATAGTTCGTAAAACCCAATTCAATACAATTGATGTTCTAAACCAAACATAGTATCAATAGCGGAAGCGTAATAATGAAAATCCAAAGTATGTAAATGTAAACCCAAAGTAATGTTAAGTTTGATTGTTTAAACGTTTTAACATGACATCCACGATCCATGCTCCACAACGACCTGCTCCTTCCTAGTGCAAGCTCCATAAGTACCTAAGGTCCTGCAAGGCATGCAGCAGAGAGTCAACAACTAGTTGATCGAGTTCACAGTTAATAGTTCAGTAATAGCAAGTCGTAGTAGTACGTGTATCAGTATGTTCGTTCGTTATTCATGTATTAGTTCGTATCGCGGCCTCTCAGGCAGGTATGCGAAGATTAGGGGAAATTTCCCAAGTATTCTAGACTAGGTTTATTTGTATCGCGGCCTCCCAGGCAGGTGTGCGAAGATTAGTAAATTTAGTTCGCGGCCTTCCTAAGGCAGGTGTGCGAAGTCAGTCATAATATCGCGGCCAACCCTTGGCAGGTGTGCGAAGATCAGTTCAATAAGTGTTACTAGTCTAGCCGTATCTTATCGTTAGATTCTATCATCTGAGTATATACAGTAAGTCATCCAATCCCGTTCCCACCCGGGAACCCATGCCTTGGCTGTGTGAACTCACCTTGGGTTTGCTCGGTATGCTAAGTATGTGCTCAAAGTAAATCAATCACGTCCTAAAGTACGCACGTATACAATGATCAGTTTATGTTCAAGTTGTTCCCGTGTAAGCAAAATCAATAATCACCACGTAGCACTATGCGCGTATTCGGAATCATACAAGTCATGCATGGCATTTAACAGCAGTTAGTTAATACAGTTAACTTCTAACAGAGTCTAACTAGGTTACTGTGCAAGTTATCCAAGTTGACGAATTACAGGTCGGCGAATCATATTCTGTTTCGTCAACTACTCTTTGACGAAACACTATCTTGTTTCGTCAACTACCCTTGGCGAAACACATCCCCTGTTTCGTCAATTACCCCTTGGCGAAACACATCCCCTGTTTCGTCAATTACCCCTTGGCGAAACACCCTCCTTGTTTCGTCAAGAATTCTATTCCGTCAAGCAAGTCAGTTACGTCAATCATTTACATCAGTTACATAATTATTACAGAAACCCTAAATGCCGTCATCGTCCAGAAACATTCATACGGGAATCATAAACACAGAATTCATACTGTAATCATTCAGGAATCATGGCATTCATGGATTATTAATCATAACAAAATCATGGATTAACTTTAGATCATTCTAGCATATGATTTAACCCTATTAACATGCTATCATGCATCCGGGTAACACGAACAACATTCTAACATGACTGTTCCCGAGCATCATACAATCTAGTTCATCATTACAACAATCTGCATCCCGATATATATATATATATATATATATATATATATATATAAGTTGTAACCGATTATTCATACACTACGAATCTAGAATCACTGCATTCAATCATTCACAACCGTTTTATAATTCCAAACATGCATACACAAGACTCGGTCAAACAAGCAAATCATGAAATCAAACATAGCACAAATATGAATCGGAAATCATGAACACACAAACGACTAACCGAGTAGATGGAGAGATGAGTTAATCGCTAGCGGGTCTCGGGAACACACACACAATTGTCGTCCGTGCACAGGAGCTCTAGGGTTTCAGTTTTTCTAAAGATTGTGAAACAGGAGGTCGGTTCACGTTTTTAAACACTCATTAACGTTTTGGGCCCATAATGGGCTTCGGCGAAACTGGGCCGGCGAAACAAGTTCTGTTTCGTCGAGTTATATCTTGGCGAATCACTCTCTTGTTTCGTCGAAGAGTGCTTGGCGAAACACACTTGTGTTTCGTCGGGTTGTTCAAGTGTTAACAGTTTAAGTTTATCAACAGATTTCAATTTATACAATCAAACACATAATCATGCAATCACAGAACACTTTATATATCACAACGTGTGCATTACAAGTCAAACGACTAATCAGTCAAAGTCAACGGTCAAAGTCAACGTGCATTTAATGCGGAAGTGAAAGTCGAAAGTTCGAGTTGTCACAAAGTTAACCCATTTTCAAGGATCTACAAGGATGTTAAAGCATAGGGGACTTGAAACATGCTTGAAATTATCTCGGATGTCGGTTCGTTTGGTCGTACGGTCGCGTTATTCGGTTAATTACGACGAAAACTCGAATGGACGCGAAATCGATCCAAATTACACGACGAATGGTATTTTTGCATTTCAATCACTAAAATATAATATTTTAATGATTACAAAAATTTTTGGATGTCCGGATATGTACAGAACGTAAGAAATGCGCGAAAATGCATACTTATGCACTTTTTGACGCTTTTAGTCCCTGTTTGATCAAAAAGTTTATTTTCCCATACCAAACCCCTCAAAGCCTATTTCTAAGCTATGTAAAGGATATTTATGGTATGTTTAGCTTATGATCAAGTTCTGGAATGTTCTTTACTATACAAATCGGCATAGTTTCGCAGTTTGACGCAAATAGTCCCTGCGATCGAATAAACTTGTTTTCGACACACCAAACCCTCCAAAACTTATTTCTAATTTATGTAAAGGTTATTTAAGGTATGTTAAGCCTATGTCACTATTCTGGAGTGTTTATCGCGTTAAACTGATTACGTTTACGTATCAGTTCGCGTATAACTTTCTAAAAAGCGATTTAAAGCTCGAAATTGAACAAGAATTGATATGTGCAAATGATACACGTATATATACAAATCCCAAGTATGAAAACACAAGATTTCATTGGTTTTGTATTTGTATGATGGTCGAAGAGGCACAGATGTCATAGTCTCCCCTACTTTATGAAATTTCGTCCCGAAATTTATTCGTAGGAGTCTATCTGTAACGTTGTGTTATATAATTGTCTTGCATGGAATCTAGGGTGTTATCTATTTGCGTAGAGTAACCCATCAAAGATTTCCATGCAAGGCATAACCTTGTCATTCCCCAGTGGATATACTTTGAAGCGAAAATGAATGGATGATTCATTTTCTCCAATGGATTCTTCGTCAGATGTGGAAATGAAAGATGAATAGGTTATTCGTTTCCAATGGACTTTTCTTTAAATGCGGAAAATGAATGGGTAATTCATTTTCTCAAATGGATGCTTTTATCAGAACAGAAATGAAGGAATGGATAAGTTGTTCGTTTCTCAATGGTTACTTCTTCAGAAGCGAAAACGAATGGATGATTCATTTTCCGCAGTGGATTGCTTCGTCAGAAGTAGAAATGAAGGATTGTCGCAAAGAATATTCATTTCCTTGATGGATTTTTCTTCAGAAGCGAAAATTAATGGATGATTCATTTTCCTCAGTGGATACTTCGTCAGAAGTGGAAATGAAGGATTATTGAATAAGATATTCATTTCCCTGATGGATATTTCTTCAGAAGCAAAAATGAACGGATGATTCATTTTCCTCAATGGGTACTTCGTCAGAAGTGGAAATGAATTTATTTATTTTCCTCAGTGGATATTTCCTCAGAAGTGAAAATGAACGGATGGTTCATGTTCCTCAGTGGGTACTTCATTAGAAACGAAGATAACAAAATTAATACAGGATTATTCATTCCCTCAGTGGGTATTTCTTTAGAAGCGAAAATGAATGATCAATTCATTTTCCTCAGTGGGTACTTCATTGGAGATGGAATGAATTTATTCATTTTCCGCAGTGGGTATTTCTTCAAAAGAGAAAATGAACGGATGGTTTACTTTCCTCAGTGGGTACTTTATCAGAAATGAAAATTTATTTATTCATTTTCCTCAGTGGATATTTCTTAGAAGCGAAAATGAATGGGTAATTCATTTTCCTCAGGGGTTGTAACGCCCCAAAATCCGAATGTTTATAATTGACATACATTCTTATATAATATACCCCGAAATAAATAATTTGGCTATTTTACCTAGTTAAAGTTTATGGCCAAAACTATTAAATGACGAAAGTTGTGCCAAATATGTTAAGTGGTAAACATGAGGGGCTAGATGGTATAGAATGAAAGTGGAGGTATTAAAAGAAAATAATAACACACACAAACACACAATCGTGTGTGTTCTAGATCGATCAGGAGCTCCCAAAGGAGCCAAACCCTAGCTCAACCTTAAATGATCAAATTGAAGGGTAAATCGAAGCTTAAATTCATGGATAAACATGGATTAATGATCACTATCACAAGAGGATCATAAGGTATGTCTTAAATTCTAGATTGGTGATCTTCCACGAAGTGGGTTATGTTCTAATCCATGAATTGGTATGAAATTGAGTATGAACATGTGTTAGAATCATCATCTAGAACAGGAATTATGCATGGTTTGGGCGAATTTGATGTTTTAGGGTGAAACCCATTTGCTATGATAAGAATGAGGGCTTGAATGATCACCTATGTCCAATTCTTGTGTAATATAGATGAATTTTGATATGTATAATGTATTCTTGTTTGAGGAATTGAAAGAAATGTGATATTAATATGTTTGATGTTTATGCATGAATGATTCATATTGATTAGAAGAAAGAATTTGATGAATTATGAATGAGGATAGACGAATATGCATGAATTAGTTGTACACTATGCTTAGGAGGTAGTATACACACCAAATGTATGATGAAATTATAAGGAATTTGAAATTAGGCCACTTATAAGTGATTAACAAAGTAGTTATGAAGTGGGTTTTAGATAATGTGATGAAGATGATGATTTACTTATGTTAATAATGTTTGAAATCGTACATGTGTGTGAATTGTTTAAAGATTTGGATAAGAAATGATAGATTAGTATGTTATAAGGTTGAATGATAAATTCCATATAAGATCCATATAATGAAAGGCTCATGACGAATGATGAATAAACTAACTATCATGAGAATGATATATGATAGCTGATGCTTGGTAATCAGCATAGGAGCTTGGGAAAGAAGCGGGTCAAACGGGACTTATGCACACTGGAAGCATATTTGGATGTGAGGTAAGTAAGCTTACACCCCTTTTTGGAATATCTATTCGTTGTATTGATTACGAACATGGTAAGTAAATATGTGAAGTATGACATTCCGACAAGTATTTGATACGGGTCGGAATATGTGGGTATAATAAGAAATTAAGGTTGATGTTTAAAAAGGGTAAAATGGACATTTGGAACTAACGGGTCAAACGGTGGAGATGTCACCATTTGGCATTGTCGACTAATGAAATAGTTTTGTCAAGTATTATGAATTCACAGATTGAATAGCGAAAGGATCTCGTTGTTATCATCTAACAACTTGGTGGATGAAGTATTAAGCGGATCTTAGCTTTGATCCGAGCAAGGTATGTGTGCTTAGAGTTGTAGTTAAGTGATAGGGTTGGTTGAATGTGCAATGAAGTCCTTTGTTGTAAAGGATGGAGCGAAGTTGACCAAAATGCCCTTGATAGGTATAACCGGCAAACGACTTTAAAAGGTTGTTTAGAAACTAGCCATTTGATTAAATGATTACGTTGGACAATTATGAAAGTTAAAAGTATGATCTTTGCGAGTCAAAGTCTTTAAAAATGCGTAAATACCCTTAACGGGTCAAAATAACATTTAAGTGGAAATGGGTTGGGATGTTGTAAGAAACCCGTAATTGGAACCTTATATGATAGACGACGCTGAAATTATAAGGTTCATGAGGAATTTAGGTCAAACAAACAGGTTATTATGATAAATGCATGAACGGGTCAAAACTTGTAAAAAGGTGATAAGTTGATAGTTTAAAAGTCTAAAATTTTGTTAATCCGGATGTCGGATGTTAACTCCATGTGATGGAGAATTAAATTACGGTCGCGTAGGAAAAAGAATCGTGTAAAACGGATCAAAAACAAGAGAGTTATGCTCATTTCCGTAAAATCAGGTTATGTTGGGAATCTGCAGCAACCAGCTGCTGCATTCTGTTCGAATCAGGTGGTCGCGCCACGCGACAGCAGGGCCCTGTGGCCGTCGCGCGACGCGACAGAGGCATCTTTCAGCAAAAGTTGTTTTCGCTTCTCGTTTTGTCTTGGGAACTCGTTTAAACACGTTTTAAGTTGCGTATGACTAGTTTAACCTATGTTTTTATGAGCATAAGTGTATGCACACATGTAGATAGGTATGTATGTATTTTGTATGTCTCTATACACGTTTGTAGGAATGTATGTAAGCATGTATGCACCTACGTATGTATGTTTATAAGTATGTGAGCAAGTATACGCGGATATATGAAGGTATGTATGTGAGTAGGCATGTATGAGTTAGGTATGTTGCAAGTAGGGATGTAAGTATCTATATATGTATAATGTTATAATTGTACGTAATGATGTAGGTATGTGTGTATGTAAATACGTATGTAATGATGTAGATGTGTTTATATGTGGGTATGTACGTATGTATGTAAATGGTTATGTGTGAACGTATGAATATGTATAAGTATGTATGAAGGTAGGTATGCAAGTAACCAATGAAATTGAGTACTAACGATAATATTAGCGTGCTTGGTGAATGAAGTGTAACGCAGGAATAGCAAAGAAGTCTCACCGCGGATTGTATGATCAGATGGAAAGCTAGGACGTAAAGAGTTAACGGAACGAAAAGTAAATGTGAATAAATCTTGTATGTTTATAATGCGTACTAATGTTATGAATTTTATGTGGTGAGCGCAGGTAGTACGAGTCATGAGGATCATCAAGGAATAGAGATCGAGGATCGAGTCACAAGACAGATTGTATGGGAACGTTGGTGTATGAAATATAGGAAACCCATGTTATGTTTTTAATTGTAAATGAGTCGATTGATAAACTTAGGTAAAAGAGTTATTTTCGAAAATGAACTTTCTAGTAAGTCAAAACGTTTTTAACGAAAGAAATTTTATGGCATGAACTTCTGCTGCGACTTTATGTCAATTAAGTGTTAGGGCTTACAGGTTGGTATCAGAGCCCTGATTTGAGAGAATCAAGTACGAGAGGGTAGGTACTTGAACTCAAACCTGTGTGCTCTTGTGATAAGGAACCCGTACAATCCTTGACTCGATCAAGGTTTAAAGGTAGAAATGGAATGAAATCGTGTATGTATGCATCCATATGAAGAAACTAACGGTTATATTATGTGTAAGGTAAGCATGACTGCTTGGAAAGGATGATCCGTGAATGCGGTCTAGAACTGGAATTAAGGCAAGTGATAAGACAAATTGACCCCAGGTACGTAAATTTAACGTGTGGGCGTATGATGTGGTATAATTAAGGGAGTGAAAGTAAATTTTAAATGAAAATAATAGTGATATGGAAATGAAGTTTTGAAAATGATACACGTGACGAAACTTAATTCTTCGGACATAAGGTGGCGATTACACGAAGACACGAAACTAGTATGTGGATTGTGTACCTGGCCAGTACACAAGAAACATATGACGTTCGTGAGACCGTGATGATTATTACAGGTATGTCCATTAGAATTAGGTAGTAGGTGGACGTGAGGGTAAAGAGAAACGTAAGACTTTCGGGAATGAGAGTATGAATGATATGTTAGAATTCGCGAGACGGATTCGAGGCATGAAAGTAATGAAGTATGAATGACCTGTTTGAATCCGCGAGACGGATTCAAGGAATGAAAGGCATGAATAGAATGTTTGAATCTGTAAAACGGATTCAAGGAAATGAAATGTAGAAATGATATGTCTGAATCCGCAAGACGGATTCAACACATGTAAGGAATGAAAGATGTGAATGATATGTTTGAATCCGTGAGATGGATTCAAATCATAGAAGGAAGAAAAGGTATGAATGGTACGTTTGGAACCGCTAGACGGATTCGAAACATAGAAGTAATGAATGGTATGGATGTTACGTTTGAATCCGCGGGACAGATTTAATATATATATAAAGATGAAATTAGTCCACATCAGAATGTGTCGATAGTTTGACAATGGTTGAGTCAAACGAGTCACATGAGTAAGTGCAAAGTAAATGAATAAAAGAATGATCGTAATTGGCAGGCAAAGCTAAATTTTAAAACGAAAGAAAGAAGTTTTGAACAAGTTATGTGTTAAATGTGTTAGTAATCGACTCTTAGGAGTCAGATTGAATGACGGGCTACGACCCGGAAAATGATTTAAGTATGAACAAGAAGGGTAAGTTTGTTAAGAATACCGAGATGATGTAATGAATGTCTTTGTAAGTAAGCATGAGTGGAAGGAAGCATGAATTTGTACATCAATGCATCTATGATATGTAAGAAAAGTCAGTTTAACCTTATAAGGTCAAACTGCAAAGGTTGACGAGATAAGTAACTAGAATGAAAGAATTGCATGTGAGAAATGAAATGTGTGACACGTTATAGCGTACGTAAGAAATTGTAATTATAGATGAATAATCACCTAGTAGAATGAATGTTTGAATGAAATGTGCTAACCGCTAAATTGTTAATGATAATGTTAGAACTCTTGATGTGATGAAACCAATTGAATCGGTGGAAGGATGTGTACGAGCGAAGACACCTTACATGGATAAATGAAATCTAGCCTGGTACGGCTAGTACTCGTGAAGGATGTGGATCAACTCGGGTTACGGATCGTCGATTGTGAAATGAAAAAGAGGTTAGTAAAATGTTTAACTCATGTTGGATATGTATGAACTAGTAGATTGAAAATAACCTACGGTGCTTGACTTTTACCCGTCAATGTAAGGAGAGAATTATGTCATTAAAAAGTGAATCTCAAAAGTTTTGAGTGAAAGTTTTGCATGTTGATGAAACTCTCGTATGAGGAACTGGTACGACACATTTATTTATATAAATTAAGTAACGCATGAAGTAAAAGTAATAGTAATATAAAATGCATGAAGTAATTTGAGGGCAACATGAAGGTATGCAAGGTACTAGTAACTGTAGAAAACGTAGAATGATGTGAACATTAGAGCTAGGCACGTAGTTGTGACTATGAAATAGTAGTTTTGTAATGGTAACAAAACAATAGTTAAATATTATACAGTGCATGTAGAGATTGTAATTTGAAGAAATAAGATGAAGGTATTAGATCCGTTATGAACGGATCATATGAATGTATGTATGACTACAGGTTGAAGTAGTATGTATATTGACCCGTTATTAACAGGTCAAGGAAATGAGAATGTTATGTGAAAGTATGGTATGGATAGTATGAGCTTATTAGGAATAAGTCAGTTATATGAATATTTATGAATCAAGAATAGATAGTTACCTATCATGATGAGGTACCAGTCAAAGTTAGAAATATATGTGTGTGTCTATAAATTACGAAATAAGGTTGTGTAGTTGACAAAAATAATATGAATGTTGAGATGAACAAAAAGGAATGTTATTAAAGGGATTGTTTCAAGTAATCAAAATGGTGTATTGTACATGTTATATGAGTATTGGAATGATGAATGAACCATTAGCTATGAAGTACGTTAGAAATTAGCGTTATTACTGAAAGTGACACTAATATGAACTCTGGGACGGGTTCTTGAAGATAGAAGATTGTCATTAAGACGGGCTAGCGGTCATGTTGATGATTTAGAAGAAAGGATAATCGGGGACGAAACCTCATTTAGGGGGGTAGACTTGTAACGCCCCAAAATCCGAATGTTTATAATTGACATACATTCTTATATAATATACCCCGAAATAAATAATTTGGCTATTTTACCTAGTTAAAGTTTATGGCCAACACTAATAAATGACGAAAGTTGTGCCAAATATGTTAAGTGGTAAACATGAGGGGCTAGATGGTATAGAATGAAAGTGGAGGTATTAAAAGAAAATAATAACACACACAAACACACAATCGTGTGTGTTCTAGATCGATCAGGAGCTCCCAAAGGAGCCAAACCCTAGCTCAACCTTAAATGATCAAATTGAAGGGTAAATCGAAGCTTAAATTCATGGATAAACATGGATTAATGATCACCATCACAAGAGGATCATAAGGTATGTCTTAAATTCTAGATTGGTGATCTTCCACGAAGTGGGTTATGTTCTAATCCATGAATTGGTATGAAATTGAGTATGAACATGTGTTAGAATCATCATCTAGAACAGGAATTATGCATGGTTTGGGCGAATTTGATGTTTTAGGGTGAAACCCATTTGCTATGATAAGAATGAGGGCTTGAATGATCACCTATGTCCAATTCTTGTGTAATATAGATGAATTTTGATATGTATAATGTATTCTTGTTAGAGGAATTGAAAGAAATGTGATATTAATATGTTTGATGTTTATGCATGAATAATTCATATTGATTAGAAGAAGGAATTTGATGAATTATGAATGAGGATAGACGAATATGTATGAATTAGTTGTACACTATGCTTAGGAGGTAGTATACACACCAAATGTATGATGAAATTATAAGGAATTTGAGATTAGGCCACTTGTAAGTGATTAACAAAGTAGTTATTGTAACAACTTTCACCAAAATTATTAATTATTATTTTATTTTGTCCAACAAGAAACCCTAATTGAGACCCCCAAGTAGTATTGCGTGACCCCTAAAATTTTCAGAACAATTGAAATCAAGATCAGGGCCCCCTTAAAACTCAAGGGGGGTATCCCCTAATTATGTTTATCTGCTCAAAACGATTCTAAAACACGTAATTGCGAATTTCGTCAACTCAGCAGGCCTAAGTAGGTGACAAAGCAGGCCTAGCCTACTTTGGATTGCCTCGCGACACGCGACAGGGACAGGTGATCCTGTCGCGACAGGCGGGTGGGTCCAAATCGGGCTATAAATTCAGGGGCTTGGGACTTGAACTGTTTGCTTGTTTCGACGTTAAAATTTCATTTCTACGTTGAGATATCCTCTGTTTACTACAAAACACACACATAACACGAAATTCTGCCGCGATAACAGGGTAATAACTCGATCACTGCTACGATTTAATGTCCGATCCATAGAAACCAATCCAATGGATGTTTAAGTGCTGCTCAAACTTGGGTTATACTTTGTCATTCGTCGTAAATTCGATGGATGTTTAAGTATCGCACTTTGTCATTATGTTGGTGCATCCGTCTGTCGACTTCGTCTTATATCGAGTCTTGTATTGTTGTAGGCACCAAATTCGAGAAAACATGTCAAATAGTTAATTTCGCATGAAATGGCTATATGTAATTCCACATGAAATTACCATGTAATTTCGCACAAAATTATATTTCGTGTGAAGGTACTTTCGTTTGTGATGGATTCATGCGAAATTAGTCAGGCTATAAATAGGGGTCATGTAATTCCGTTTGGGGGATTCGTATATGTGTGATTCCGGAGCCGAAGTGCTGCCGAAGTGTCAACTTGCTGTAAATCTTTGTTAAATCAATCAAGAGAGAGTTTAAAGTGTATATCTAGCTGAATTAAACTTGATACGATTGTTTCCGCCTTTCGTTTCAAGAAAAAACCCTTCTGATCGACTCGTTCGGGTCAGAAAACGATCCTACAAGTGGTATCAGAGCTCAGGAGGAGGAGTTCTACCGATTTCAGCTTGATTTCATCAGATTTTCTTACTTCTACACCTTCTTTTCTAAATTGAACAAGTTTTAACAGTTAACATAGTTTGAATTTCACACATCATAAGCGAAATTGTGTTTTAACAAAGCCTTGAGAGAATTGGACCTAAAATCGAGCAAAAACCTGATCAATTTGACAAAAGTTTGACCGAAATGATGACATCAACATAATTTCGTTTGAAATAGCATCATAATTTCGCACGGAATTAGTATTTCGCTTGAGATATTTCATACGAAATTACTATTTCGTTTCAAAGTTGAGATTTCATTTGAATTCAAGATAATTTCGCATGAAATTATATTTCTTTTAGTGATTTCGTTCGAAAACATTATTTCGTTTGAATATTCTAATTTCGTTTGTGTTGATATTTCGTTTGAAAGTCAGTTGAAGGTTATTTCGCTTGAGGGATTTCGTTTGAAAAACTGATTTTGTGAAAAGGGTTACCAAATCATGGAAGAGGAATTTTATAACGCATTCGCTACTGCCCCGACTACTCCGGCCACCATTGCTCAAAACATGAACATGGAGAATGAAACTGGAACTTTCCAAAAACCCCCGAAGTTAATGGGTATTGAGGAGTATTACGGTTGGAAGGATAGATTCGAAAATTGGGTTCAAGCAAATCATTTGAGATCTTGGGAATGTATTGAGAATAAGTATGTTAGACCTCGTACTGATCTGGGAGTTACAAAAGCAATTTCTGAATTATCGGACAAAGAACGAGACATGTACAAAACAGAAAAGATGATGATCAGTCTGTTACAGCAAGCTGTGAAGGAAGACATTTTTATCTTGCTTCAACATGATAATACTTCGCGTTCAATTTGGGATGCACTGCGTGTTAAGTTTGAAGGAAGTGAGAAAATGATCAGGAATAAAAAGGCATTATTAAAGAAAGAGTTTGATCTATTTACAAACTTACAGGGTGAGGGTACAAAGAAACTGATCGAGAGATATTGTCACTTAGTTCGTTCAATGACTTTGTTAGATATAAACAAAGAACGAGAAGAATGGGTTGACAAATTGGCTGATGCTTTACCACAGAAAGAGTGGGGTACATTTTTGATGATATTGAAGAATACTGGAGAATATGATAGTTTGGCAATTTCTCAATTCATTGAGAAAATTGAAGGACAAGATCTTGAACAGCAAAAGATTGCTATGATTAACAATCCAAGTGGTCAACAAGACATCAAGATGTACTACAAAGGAAGTGTTCAAGATATCGAAGCAAGTCCGAAAATTCAAACTTCTTTCAGTGCTAAAAACTCATCTGGAACAATCAATCAAAGTCCAAATAGCAGCAGTGGAGTTTCTTCATATCCAAGTGTTAATCCGAAGAGTTCAACTTCAAGTTATCATTCTCAAAGCTCAACAAGTGGAAATAGTTGTGTGATACAGTGCAACATTGCATTGAATCTTCCAAATGGTCAAAGTTTTTCTGGAGAAGTTGCTAAAGATCACATGGCATTACTTGCTACAGTGCTAGAATCATATGAGGGATTAGTTGCAGGAAGGATCGGAAATCCTATGTTGACAAAAGAGGATTACGATCAGATTGATGCAGAAGAATTGGAGCTAATGGATATCAAATGGTGTTAAGCAAGTGTTTTGAGAAGAGCTGAAAAATTCAAAATGATTACAGGAAGAAATGATTTTCTGGATGCACATGTTTCTACTTTGGGTTTTGATAAATCTAAGGTTACTTGTTTTCGATGTAGGGAGAAAGGTCATTTCAAGAGGGAATGCACTAATCGAGAAGCAAGTGGAACAAAGAATCCATTCGGTGAAAATGATTATTATCGGAAGGCCATATATCAACAAATTACTCATCAACCGCATCAACAAAAAGAACTACAAACTGCTCATGCTAAAATGATCGAAGATGCAAATAAGAAAGCTTATTATGGTATTATTGATCAAGATGATGAAAAGGTGACAGAAGGATTTAGCTGGGATAAATATATTCCACCTGATTCAAAAACATTAGCACTTATTGCACAAATAGTTAAAGAACCAGATTTGTTTACAGAATGGATGAAAGTGTTTGTTGATAATGAGAAGAATCAAGATGTTGAATCTAGTTCTTCAGATGATAGTTCAGAACAAACACAAGTGGTTGATCAATCTTTAACTGATGACAGTGATGACGAGGAAGAAATGCATATTAATATTGCAAAAACTCATTTATCTCCTGAAAGTTTTCAATTTTATTTTGCAGATAGAATTGAGAAGTTAAAAGAGAGGCGAGCAGCAAAGAATCAGAAAGAAGTAAAATGCGAGAATGTAGCTAATGAAGAGAAGATGGTGTTAGCTGAGAAAGTCGTTGAAGTCGAAAAAGTAGTTAAAATTGAAAAAATTGTTGAAGTCATCAAACCATGTTTAAAGTGCTTGGAGTCGTGCAAGCAACGTGAAGAAAAAGATGAAAAGTTGGCTGAGTTTGAAAAGATGAAAGAAAAATTATTGTTCGATCTCAATTATGTGAAGGAATCATATGATGTGTTGAACAGAACAGTGACTGGTTTACAAAAGACAAATTCTGAAAGAGAAGATGCATTGACAATGATGAATTCTGTGATGATGTCAAAGAAGAAAGCTATAAATTTTTACATTGAAGAAAGTGCAAAGTGGAAGCAAGAGTTGGAGACAGAAAAAATAGAGAATGAAAGAATCAAACGATTACTGCAAAGTTATTCTAGTTCTGATTATTTGATTGATCGAATTTATCCAACTGTTGCAGGTATGGAAGCATTTCAAGACGAAAAGACAGAGAAGAAGAATACTGGTAAGAAACAGAGTGTCAGTTATAACAAGTGTCCGCCTCCAATCTGGGAAGGTTATTCTCCCAGAAAACCAAATGAAGAGCAAGTCAAAAATGCTGTTAATATAAAATTGAAGTCTGAAACAACTGATGAATTACCAGAAAACATTGATATCACGTTCACATCGTCTAACACTGATCATGAGTCTGTGACAATAAAGAAAGTGGTCGATCAGGTGTTGGATCAAGATGAAGAGTCGGAGTCAAAGTCTGAGTCTGGAAGTTCGAGTTCATCAGTTAACAGTCAAAAATCGTCGGCTAAACGGGTTTACAGCAAAGAATTTTTGTAATCAAAATCAAATTTGAATGACGAAACATTCGAAGTCGCATATACTTTGAATGATTCTGACAAATTATATTCTGATAAAAAATTTCCAATAAGAGGTGTTAAACCAGATATGATGAAAAGAGTTTTCAAATTAACAGAAATTAATATTTCTGAAATAAAAGATGTAAATCTCACTAAAAACCTAAGAAATACACCTCAAGAGTTCAACAACGATTAAACAAGAAAAAGGGTTACAGTTCTGGTTCTGGTTTTCAAAAGAAACCAAACCATAATGGTAATTTTAAAAAGAAAGGTATTGGATTTATTCCACCAGAAAATTATAAAAATGAGAAAAATTCTTAAACCAAAAACTAAATTTGTTTCAGGGACTAGTTCGGAAGAAGAGGCAAAGAGTTCATTCTGGAAGCAATCGAATAAAGAGTTTCTTGCTGAAAAACTGAAGTCTGAAAAGAATAGAGCCTATCAGAGAGAGGAGACAAGAACATGTTACAGATGTCATGAAGTTGGTCATATTGCCTGGAATTGTTCGATGGTAATCAACATAAAACAGGGAGTTTCTAAAAAACTCAAAGAAAAAGTTGTTGATATTGAACCACCAACGGAACAATTTAAAATTTTCAAAAATTCAAAATATGAAGTTGGTGAATGTTTAAAATGATTTTACAAGAGCAGGGGAAATCTTGACAACCAAACATGGGTTGTTAAGAAATCAAATGTAAAATCTGGCAATGAATCTGATTCCACAAAGTCAGAGGAGCCACAAGTTGTTAAAAAAGAAGAAAACTCGGTTCCGCAAATAAATGATGTGAACTTTCCACCATTGCGAGCAGAAAATTTTAAAATAAAAGTTGGTAAAATTGAGATCTCAAATCAATTCTATTCTGAAAAGAAAGAATTTGATGTTGAAAAAGCATTTAATGGAAATGTTAAAAAGATTTTTGGGAAAATGGTCGATGGGAAGGCCAAAGGGGTTAAAGAGTTTTATGAAACAAAGAAGGCAACTTACAACCCAAGCGAACCTGAAGAAGAAACATCCAAGTTCGGTCAGGCTTGTGTGGCAGTTTTTCATAAGTAAAATTCTGACTTGCCGGAGCTCCTAGGTTGGTAAGAATGGAGCGGGAATCGGCATCTTTCTTGAGAAAGTCACAGATTGGTAACTGTGATATTTCGATCTTCAAGTGGTATGTTAGTGAAAAACCTACAAGTATTAAATCAGGGACATTAAGTTGTACTTGATTTTCTACAAGTGGTATTTGTTGGTAGAACATTGAAGAAAACAAGGTGATGAAACCCCGTGATTGTGAAATGACACACAAAACTAATTTTCCGGAAAAACCATTTTGATTAAAACAAACTTAAGTGTTTTGAAATCATAATGAGAAAATAGTTTGTTGTAAGGGGGAGTTCAGATTGTTTATGCCAAGTGGATGACAAATTGAAGCAATTCACAACAGTTGTCACTTTATTTGTACAGTTTGTTTTTAATTTTCTTTAAATGATTTTGAATTTTAGGGGGAGTAAGAAATTTGAAAAAATCCAAAAACATTAGAAAATTTGGAAAATCCAAAAACATGATAAAACAAAAATGAGTTTTGTTGTGAAAAAGAGGAAATGATAGTACATCGGTGGACTATCACAACACGCTAAAGATTTTGAAAGTCAAAATGTGATAAAAAATCTCACTGTGGATGTGCCAGTAGGTTTTTACACATTTAGTAGATTGTATTCGAGATATAAACATAAATTTAAATTTACTTATATCGTGGGGAACATCTCTCGGATATATGGGTAACCCCCGAAATCTTGTTTGAAGGGCTTTCTATTTCTGACATACTAGGTCTTTGTGCGTGGTGATATCTGGGGTATTATTCCAGGACTTCTGATTTTGCGGGAGCAATAGCCTAGTCCTCGTATTATACTTTTCAAAAGCCTTAATCTTAAAGCTAGCCCTCAGTACAAAAATGATGAAACATTGAAAAATGCTAATCATGTGCTGTTGAAGAAAAGATCCTCAAACGGGACACACCTAAACACGAACCGTCATCTCTTTGCACGAACGGAAGTTCTGACCTGAGCTCTCATGGTTTCGCATTTACCCGTTTACAGATATCATTAGTGTACATTCACCTGTAAGACTGAATATAGGAGTCTGGATACGGGAGTATATTCTGAGGTGGGACACGCGAATAAGTTTATGTCATTAAAACATTAATCTCGTATCGCGGAACAATTGAACTTTGTGTGAAAATTTAAGTGGATCAGTATACTGACAATCTAAGTGAGTTGTTTAGAACTTAAAATGTTTAAAGCTTAACGGTGTTGGTGATTTGTCTCAAAAACTGATATGATCCTCTTACACAAACTCACAAAAATAGTGTCTGTAAATATTTCTTTACTGCATTTCATTCAAAAATCCAAAAAGATTTTCGACAACTAAAGTAGAAAAGCTGACTTTCAAAATTCCAAAGTGCTAGACATGATGAACATATCGTGAGAGGGAGCTTGTGGGTAATTAGAGAAGTTTTTGAATGCCTACAAGTGGTCATCAGAAGTTTTTAATTGTTAAATCATTCTAGTTCTACAAGTGGTTCATCAGAAATTAACATTGTAAAATTATTTCTTGATTGAGTGTCTTCTACAAATGGTAAGCAGAGAACATAAATTTGTCAAATTATAAATTTGTGAAATTTATTGTGAGGTAGAGGATGTGTAGGTACACCAGGTTTTTGATTCCTGAAGAGTCTATGTTTAGGAAGAGCTAGGTTTTGATCCTGAACATATGTACCAGGTCACGATCATGATTCTGTAAGAGCCAAGTAACGGTCCTGGAGCTCAAGTTCATGCAAGCTGATGATGCTGATGAACTTAAGGAATCAAGAGATCTGATCAAGAGAATTATAGTGAAGAAAAGCCAGGTCGAGATTCTGGAAATGAAGAGAGAAAGAAGATTAGATCAACATCCGAGGGGAGGTTATCTGTTGGTGTTGATGAAGAGAATACTGATATAGATTGAAGATTGAAGACTCGACACACCGAAGACTTCGTCAACATCCGAGGGGGAGTCTGTTGGTGCATCCGTCTGTCGACTTCGTCTTGTATCGAGTCCTGTATTGTTGTAGGCACGAAATTCGAGAAAACATGTCAAATAGTTAATTTCGCATGAAATGGCTATGTGTAATTCCACACGAAATTACCATGTAATTTCGCACGAAATTATATTTCGTGTGATGGTAATTTCGTTTGTGATGGATTCATGCGAAATTAGTCAGGCTATAAATAGGGGTCATGTAATTTCGTTTGGGGGATTCATGTATGTGTGATTCCAGAGCCGAAGTGCTGCCGAAGTGTCAACTTGCTATAAATCTTTGTCAAATCAATTAAGAGAGAGTTTAAAGTGTATATCTAGCTGAATTGAACTTGATACGACTGTTTTCGCCTTTCGTTTCAAGCAAAAACTCTTCTGATCGACTCGTTCGGGTCAGAAAACGATCCTACACATTCGTTGTGAAGGTTTTGATCTCGTGAGTTGTCGTAAAAAGTTGGATTAAAGTTACTAACCTAGTTTTCGTGTGCATTGTTATTTGAATTAGGTTAACAGGCTTATCAGTAGGCTAAACTCTGCCCATTTAAATCTGCAATGTGAGTCATTCTCTTTTTATCAAAATGCTTTACAAAAACCTAAATGTTTTCCAGTTATAATTACAGGGATTAAGTTTTTGTAATCTTCAATTACTACCCGTAAGTGGGGTTTTGTATACATTACTTGATACCCGTCACCATTGGACAAAGGGTTAGCCAATGGGTGATCTGACCAGAGTCACAGATACAGTCGAGTGACAAATACCGATTTGCGGTAATTGGTTGATAGAAACATTGTAATCACCCTTAATACTGTGTATTATAACAATGTGTCGTTTTGTGCAAATAAGTGACTCGCCAGTATTTCCTTGCTGATAAAACCTTTTTAAAAACATGTTTCAGATGACTTGCTGTGAATCAAGGAATAGTGCTACGGAGCACTAACAAGCTTGAAGTAGTGGCTCAGTAAAATAAATAAACATGTTTTTGTAAAACAGGGGTTTCCCGGTGAAATTCCCTTATTATAAATTACGGGGTTTATCCCGAATTGTGAAATAAAATAATCGGGCATTTTAAGTTTTAAAAAGATCCTGTTAAAATTTCTGCTGCTAAAATAACCAATACCACAGGTTTCTGTCCCGCGGCACCTGGACCGGGTCACACCGGGCCTGGGGCCGTGACAGTTATGAAGTGGGTTTTAGATAATGTGATGAAGATGATGATTTACTTATTTTAATAATGTTTGAAATCGTACATGTGTGTGAATTGTTTAAAGAATCAGATAAGAAATGATAGATTAGTATGTTATAAGTTTGAATGATAAATTCCATATAAGATCCATGTGATGAAAGGGTCGTAACGAGTGATGAATAAACTAACTATCTATCATGAGAATGATATATGATAGTTGATGCTTGGTAAGCGGCATGGGAGCTTGGGAAAGGAGTGGGTCAAACGGGACTTATGCGCACTGGAAGCATATTTGGATGTGAGGTAAGTAAGCTTACACCCTTTTTTGTAGAATATCTATTCGTTGTATTGATTACGAACATGGTAAGTAAATATGTGAAGTATGACGTTCCGACAAGTATTTGATACGGGTCAGAATATGTGGGTATAATAAGAAATTAAAGTTGATGTTTAAAAAGGGTAAAATGGACATTTGGAACTAACGGGTCAAATGGTGGAGATGTCACCATTTGGCATTATTGAGTAATGAAATAGTTTTGTCAAGTATTATGAATTCACAGATTGAATAGCGAAAGGATCTCGTTGTTATTATCTAACAACTTGGTGGATGAAGTATTAAACGGATCTTAGCTTTGATCCGAGCAAGGTATGTGTGCTTAGAGTTGTAGTTAAGTGATAGGGTTGGTTGAATGTGCAATGAAGTCCTTTGTTGTAAAGGATGGAGCGAAGTTGACAAAAATGCCCTTGATAGCTATAACGGGCAAACGACTTTAAAAGGTTGTTTAGAAACTAGCCATTAGATTAAAGGGTAAATTACACTTTTTGTCCTTTATGTTTGTATTGAATTGTAATGGATAGCCTTTAACTTCAATAATTACAATCATAATCCTTTATTTGGAAAACTCATTACACCTTTCGTCTTTTACCACTAACCAGGTTAAATTTTTTTGTTAAGTCTATTCACTTAAGGGTAATTTTGTAATTTTACCTATTTACTTAATAAAATATATATTTAGAAAAAGAAAAACTTAAGGAAATAACTCTATTTTGTATTTATAAATCAAGTGTAAATCAACAGCCTGCAAAACCCTCTCAATTTCGATCTCTATTTTTCCCCAAATTATCTCTTTCTCCTCACCAGATCTGATCCCAACTGTTCGATTCCTCCAATCCTACTACTCTATTTCAATCCACCCTTCAATTTCACATGTGCTGGTCCTAGATTGAACTGATTTCATCCAGCTCTTGGTAGTAGGAGTCCGTGAACGGCTTGTTCGTTTGTATTTATCGAAAGAATCACGAGTCTCTAATGTTGCGGGATTGGTGTCCGTGCTGAATATGTTATAGTATTCATTGTCGGATTTGCTGATTGTGCTGAATATTAAAGTATCTATGACGAGGACTGTCGATCATAGAAGAAGATGGGTTTTGGCCAGTTTGCATCGCAAATGCATCCTCAAGCTGGGTCACAACAGCGGACATCCAAGGTCGTTTCAATGGATCATTTCGCAGGTATAACTGTTTTGATAATCCCAAATCAGATTCTGAGACCAGATCTGAAGGTGGAGGCATCGTACTAGGGCTTCCTCACTAGGCAGATCAGGATGGAGGTGGGGGTGGGGGTGTGGCGATCTGTATGGAGGCGGTGGTGTGATGTGCCGGATTTGGATGAAGACGTTGGGGTGCATCTTGGATGGGGGTGGTGGTTTGTGGCTGATATGAGTTGTTCTGCAGACAATATACAGAGATTAGAGAGAGAATTTTTATATACAGAGAAGAGAAGAGAGAGATGGCATAGATTAAACAACAAAATATATTTATTGCAAAAATATAGTAAAAAGACGAATTTACCCTTATGTGCAAGGCACATGTCTAACTTAACTGAAAATTTTAACCAGGTTAATGATAAAGGACGTAGGGTGTAATGAGTTTTCCAAATAAAGGATTGTGACTGTAATTATTGAAGTTAAAGGTCATCCACTACAATCCAATGCAAACATAAAGGACCAATAGTGTAATTTATCCTAGATTAAATGATTACGTTGGAAAAGTATGAAAGTGAAAAGTATTTGCGAGTCAAAGTCCATAAAAATGCTTAAATACCCTTAACGGGTCAAAATAACATTTAAGTGGAAACGGGGTGGGATGTTGTAAGAAACCCGTGATTGGAACCTTATATGATAGACGACACTGAAATTATAAGGTTCATGAGGAATTTAGGTCAAACAAACAGGTTATTATGATAAATGCATGAACGGGTCAAAACTTAGTAAAAAGGTGATAAGTCGATTGTTTAAAAGTCTAAAATTTTGTTAATCTGGATGTCGGATGTTAACTTCATGTGATGGAGAATTAAATTACGGTCGCGTAGGAAAAAAGAATCGTGTAAAACGGATCAAAAATGAGAGAGTTATGCTCATTTCCATAAAATCGGGTTATGCTGGGAATCTGCGGCAACCAGCTGCAGCATTCTGTTCGAATCAGGTGGTCGCGCCACGCGACGGCAGGGCCTTGTGACCGTCGCGCGACGCGACGGAGGCATCTTTCAGCAAAAGTTGTTTTCATATCTCGTTTTGTCTTGGGAACTCGTTTAAACGCGTTTTAAGTTGCGTATGACTAGTTTAACCTACGTTTTTATGAGCATAAGTGTATGCACACATGTAGATAGATATGTATGTATGTATGTATGTATGTATGTATGTATGTATGTATGTATGTATGTATGTATGTATGTATGTTTGTATGTCTCTATGCACATTTGTAGGAATGTATGTAAGCATGTATGCACCTACGTATGTATGTTTATAAGTATGTGAGCAAGTATACGCGGATATATGAAGGTATGTATGTGAGTAGGCATGTATGAGTTAAGTATGTTGCAAGTAGGGATGTGTATATATATATATATGTATAATGTTATGAGTGTACGTAATGATGTAGGTATGTGTGTATGTAAATACGTATGTAATGATGTAGATGTGTTTATATGTGGGTATGTACGTATGTATGTAAATGGTTATGTGTGAACGTATGAATATGTATAAGTATGTATGAAGGTAGGTATGCAAGTAACCAATGAAATTGAGTACTAACGATAATATTAGCGTGCTTGATGAATGAAGTGTAACGCGGGAATAGCAAAGAATTCTCACCACGGATTGTATGATCAGATGGAAAGCTGGGATGTAAAGAGTTAACGGAACGAAAAGTAAACGTGAATAAATCTTGTATGTTTATAATGCGTACTAATGTTATGAATTTTATGTGGTGAGCGCAGGTAGTACGAGTCATGAGGATCATCAAGGAATAGAGATCGAGCGAGTCACAAGACAAATTGTATGGGAACGTTGGTGTATGAAATATAGGAAACCCATGTTATGTTTTTAATTGTAAATGAGTTGATTGATGAACTTATGTAAAAGAGTTATTTTCGAAAATGAACTTTCTAGTAAGTCAAAACGTTTTTAACGAAAGAAATTTTATGGCATGAACTTCCGTTGCGACTTTATGTCAATTACGTGTTAGGGGCTTACAGGGGTACTTCATAAGAAATGAAAATGAACATGGTTCATGAATAGATTATTCATTTCCCTCAGCGGATATTTCTTTCAGAAGCGAAAAATGAATAGCTCAGCGGGTACTTCATCAGAAATGGAAATGGAAATTGTGTCTTGATTAGATTAATACATGACAAAACTTGTTGTGGTTTCTGTGCACTGAATTCCATAATTATGTATGCATCCATAATTACATAATTCTTTGCACAGTCCGCACAGTTTATCTTATAATGTGTAGGGGATAGAATCGGTCGAACACATAACACGTAAGCACATAATAGTCACACAATTGTCCACTTGGTTATCAATTCGTTATCAGTTTGTTATTAACTTGTCATTAACTTGTCGTCAATTTCTATATGTGTATTCAAAGTACACCAGGAATCTGATCAATGGACTACAACCAGTACTTTAAACATCCTCAAGAATCTATCTATAAAGATAGGATGATCTTATAAGGATTTGATTTCGTTCACAATGAATCGTAACATTCGTATAAAAGCACACAAAGAATCCAATTAAGGACTTTGATTTTGCGCTTTAAACATCCACAAGGATCTAACTATAAAGAAGATCCTATAAGGATTTGGAATTCTTATATTAGGAAATGTTTAGGAACTTGGTACTAAGTATGCTAAGACCACATACGAAGTATAGTGTTTATGGAATCAAGGTGCTAGATATGCCATGACAACATATGAAGCAAATGGATCCTTGAAATCATTATGCCAAGCATGCTAAGCTAGAATACAAAGCAGGGTGTTCTTGAAAATCGCATACAACGTATGCTAAGACAACATACGGGCTGTTTGTTTTTGAAAGCTATGCATGGAATCGTTAAAAGTTATGTTTTTGAAAACCTTTTGTAATGTTTTTGAAATCATATACTAAGTATATTAGGTAAACATTTTTATGAAATGTTTTAAAACCATGTGAGATGATTTTGAAAACATGTATGAGGTTTTGAAAACATGCATAATCTTTTGAAATCATATGCTATGTAACATATCATGAAGTCGGAAAGATATGATGTTTACATCGCGTAAGACCAATTAGGGACTCACAGAAGTACCCTTGGGTATCCAAATAAGGACTTAAAGCGGTACTTTGGGTATTCGTTCCAAGTTGTAACTTGTACCTTGCACTTCGTTTTGTAAAAGAAACGAGTACTTAGGATTTTTCGTTGGTGATCGCAAACGATCACAAAATGGAAGAATTTCGAGAGTAGTTTGTTTCGCAAGGAACACGGTTCCTTGGTATCGGTATCGGTATCGTAGGAATATGTCGTTCATATATGTAACCACACTTGTTTTCGTAGATCGTAACGCAAATAAATGTTTATTTAAAAACCAAAATATTCATTTCATTGTTCCAGGATTACAAAAGGAAAATAATACATAAAGTCCGATCGTTTCAAAACAGCGTCGTCTTCCAGTTAGTCGAATGCTCATCCACGTACTGGATTTGAATTAGCATGGTTTGGACAATTATTTCTGAAATGGCCCATCTCGCCACAGTTGTAGCAAGAACCTGGTGGAAAACGAGCTTGAGCAGGATTGTTGTCAGCTTGATTTGGTGCAGTTGTAGCTCGGCAAACCCTAGTTGTATGACCAGCAAGTCCACAGTTTAGGCATTTGCGGCATTTCACACTAGTATGATGATGAAGGTTACATTGGTTACACAAGGGTGCAGTCCCATTTTATGGCTTCTTGGCAGGGGGTTGAGCTGGTTGGTTAGGGACAGCTTGATCGTTTTGAGCAACCACAGCGAAGTTCTGAGAAGCCTTTCGCTTCTTTGACTTCTTGATGGATTCAGTCTGCTTATCCTTTGGTTTCGTTTCATCGGTTGGTTTCTTGTTACCTTTTCGGAAAAGTTTACCCTTCCTGATCTGAGATCCAGTCATGGTAGCGGATAGCTCAATGGCCTATCTAACTGTGGTAGAGTTGCTACTAGTAACAATGTCTTGAATTGAGTCAGGGAGGCCATCAATATACTTTTCAATTGCCTTATCCAAAGGCGTAACCATGGTTGCGCATAGCAGACTTAGCTCCTCATATCAGTTCATGTAGGCTCGATGCTCACCACTGTCTTGCTTAAGATCGTTGAATTCCCTTTCCAATGCCCTGATTTCATGATGAGGACAAAATTCCTTCATCATTAGAGCTCGAAGCTCTTCCCAGGTTTGAGCCAGTGCCACATCGGCACCCCTATCTCTCATCACGCCATTCCACCATGTTAAGGCTTATTTCTCAAAGACACTAGATGCGAATTCAACCTTTCGCTCATTTGGACCTGAACATGTCTGAATGTGCTTTCTAGACTCTCGAACCATTGTAGGAGCGCAATTGCTCCTTGAGACCCAGAAAATTTCGATGGCTTAGCTGAATTGAAAGTTTTGAAATCACACGGAGCATTGTTATTGTTGTTATTGTTATTCGCTCGGTTTATCTGGGTAATGAGGTTCGGAATCACAGCAGCCATCTGTTGAACGATTGTAGCTGTGAGGGCAGCATTCTTAGTTTGATCACGTCTAGGAGGCATTTTCTAAAAAGAACAAGAAACATGAGAAATGAGTGAGATTGACAATTGAATAAACAAAAGAGGTATCGAAGATATCGATGAAACATAACGAAGGTGATCATTCGTTTGTTACCTCGAACAAACAAACGATGCACAAGGGCTGAACAAAGTAATTAGGTCCTTATAATGTATCGCGAAGACATGCTTTAGCCTATAAGTGGACACTCATCCCAAGAGTTCCCAGGTAATAGTGACTGGTCCGATTGTGTGGATTTGTACGAACACTCTAGCCTTAGACAGAAAACTCGGGATACAGGCACCCACCCTTCCAGATTGCACGTGTTCACATTAATAAGACCCAAACTTTGACGAGATTTTGAAAACTTTGAAGGTTCAAAACCTTATAATAAATCATCTAAGAAGAGATGATTAGTTTTCAAGTCGGATTTGTAATTCATGTTCTTGTTGTGGTTGTCACCTAAAGATAGGCAACGGTATTGTTTTAAGACTAAACACAAGATAACTTGTGTTAGGGTCCTAGGAAGGTTATAGTCTAGGTCAAAGCATTACTAATAACCTAATTCCCTATAACCATGAGCTCTGATACCAACTTTTCTGTCACACCCCGACCGCGTTAAAACAACAAACCGCGGCGGAAACGTCGGGGAGTGTTGTAACAGAATCCTTGTTTCACAACACATGGATTGAAGTTTCGTTTTATTGAATTAAGTTTATTACATTGTCTCGAAAATTAAATACAAAACATGAACATATTGTCCTTCATTGTTATTAAGTCACTAAGGCCCCGTCCATCCCTATGTGAGCATGCATCATAATAATCATCAAACATCATCAACTATGGTACCTGAAACATATGTGAAAATACGTCAGCATAAAAATGCCAGCGAGTACATAGGTCTTGTGAGTGTGTCAGATTCATGGCCTTGAGCTCATATTGCAATACCTCGTCCAACTACGAGAGTTGTCGAGTGTATATCTTGAAAACAAAAGAGTTTGATATTGCAGTATGTTTTTATCAACTTTTACGAGTTGATATATGTATAAACCGAAACCATTGTAGCCATGAATCTTAACTGAAAACATTTGTCTTTGTAAACCAAGTTGTAAATCGTTCTTGTATTAAAACTCGTATGGTTTATATCATTAGGAAAACCTTATAGTGTAACCTCGTTTTGAAAACATTCGTCCAAGTGATCTAGATAATGCAACGACATGTAATGTGTTAAAAGCACTAATATGTAGGAAGTACCAGCGGTGTATCCACCATGCTTTTATCACATTACACCCGCCCCATTACCTAATAACTTACCATAACCCAATAGTTCAAATAGTTCCAATCGTTCACATAGATCAAATAGTTCCAATGGTTCAAATAGTTCAAATAGTTCACATAGATCGAATAGTTCCAATGGTTCAATAGATCAAATCGTTCACATAGTTTCAGATGGTTCCAGTGGTTCAAATAGTTTACATAGATCAGATAGTTCTAGTGGTTCAAATAGTTCATCTAGTTCACATAGTTTAATAGTTCCAGTGGTTCGTGTTTAAATTGTGAAAACTAACTTTTGGTCGTTTTATTAAATACATTCAAACCTGTGTGACTTGTCCAACTCGTTTAACTCGTATTAACAAACCACCAAAGGGTAAGTTAACAATCATCAGGTTCCGTTGTTACCCACATTACCCCCATAACCATGGTGAAAGTCCGATAACAGGATTTCTCAGATCCTATGGTATCATAATATCCTATGGTACCATAACGTACTACTGGTTGGCTTAAAATAGTTAATAAATGTCATTCAGTTGTCTTTCGACTAACGCCCCAACAAGTTTGTTCAAATAATTGAAATCATTGTGTTTAACATAAACCATAGCATTCGTTTAGAAATCTCGAAATCATTTAGCACATATGAATCACCCCAAAACATTAGAAAGCGGTAAAAGAGGGGAACTATGTACTCACATTGAATTGCTAGGTATCCTCGATTAAAGTGAACTAACAATCTCGGGAAATCAAGGAATCAAGTGGCACCTAGTAATTGGATCACTAAGTTAATAAATTGACACCTAAATTGGAAGATTGGGTAGAACGAGGTCTCGTAAACCAAATGAGTATTGAAACTCATGTGATATGGTTTAATGATGCCTACATTCTAAATCGGAACCTATCCTAAGTGCTTACGAATCGTTACGACCCGTTAAGGTAGCTTACGCCACTTTAACACGTCGTTCGCGCAAATGCGCGTTCGAGACGCCTAACTAGTCCTATGACAAGTATTATATGCCCTAACATGTTTAAATATGTTGCATAATCATTTTAAGTGGCAAAAGTTAAGTTACATATGCTTAAAATCAAATTATGCATGAAAAGGGCATTTTGGTCATTTTCCTAAGGCACATAAACTACCTATCATACAACTAATTAAACTAAGTGACCATAAGGTATAACCTCGGAAGGTTATTCCCTATACAACTATGGTCACAAATATGCTTGGTCGGATCCTAACGATCGACCAAACGGGTCGGGTTCGAAAGTCTAAGCGGCTGTTATGACCGCTTGACTTACGACCCTATACAAGCACTAGCTAAAAGTGACGAGTTAAACATGTTAAACTAAGTTAGAAAACAGGTTTGATATCAAATCATAGTGTTTTGATACCTGAAAATAGCTTCGATGCAAAATACGCATAAACACGAATTTTGACCGAAACTTTGACTCCTCACTTCAACTAATCAACGTGGTAATCAGTAGGTATAGTCACAAGGGACTATAACCATTGTGATTACGTTCACGTTGCAAAGTTTAAACGAACTTTGCGTTGACCAATTCATGGTCAAAGCAGAAAGTCAAACACTGTTTGACTTTCATGCTTGAAAAGCATAAAAAGCATGAAAGAAGCTTACAAAAGGTCCAAGAAATGAATATTTGAACTCAAAATACTCAGGTATGAAGCTTCACAAGTGAGAGCTTCAACTTAGAGCAAAATTGAGATCAAATTGTGAGGAAAGAAGTGAAGAACACACTTCTATTTATAGTAAGCTTGGATTAACAAGATCATGACAAGTGTTTTTGCAAGAATCAAGGTTCAATCCTAACCATACACTTGTGGAACATGGTTTAGTATACAATGGGAGCTCCAAAACTAGTTCATAGTACTGAAAAAGTTGCATAAAAGACTCTCAAGTTCAAACAGCTTGCTGAAAACTAATATTTCTGTCAAAACAGGGCCGTGGCGTCGCACCACGGCACCACCGCTTTGGGGTCACGCGACGCCACCCCTCCCCAGACACAGAATCTTTTGAAAATTTGCAGAAATGGTCCCTGTAGCTCGTTTAAGCCATTTTCGACGCGTTTAAACCTCGTTAACCCATTTTCAAGGATCTGCAAGGATGTTAAAGCATAGGGGACTTGAAACATGCTTGAAATTATCTCGGATGTCGGTTCGTTTGGTCGTACGATCGCGTTATTCGGTTAATTACGACGAAAACTCGAACGGACGCGAAATCGATCCAAATTACACGACGAATGGTATTTTTGCATTTCAATCACTAAAATATAATATTTTAATGATTACAAAAATTTTTGGATGTCCGGATATGTTCAGAACGTAAGATATGCGCGAAAATGCAAACTTATGCACTTTTTGACGCTTTTAGTCCCTGTTTGATCAAAAAGTTTATTTTCACATACCGAACCCCTCAAAGCCTATTTCTAAGCTATGTAAAGGATATTTATGGTATGTTTAGCTTATTATCAAGTTCCGGAATGTTCGTTACTATACAAATCGGCATAGTTTCGCAGTTTGACGCAAATAGTCCCTGCGATCGAATAAACTTGTTTTCGACACACCAAACCCTCCAAAACTTATTTCTAAGTTATGTAAAGGTTATATTGTCACACCCCCAAAATCCACCTGCGGATAACACCCGCTTCGAGGGCGTGACTGACCAGGATCCAGCCACCAATTATACTGACTAATTAAGTTGATAACAAAAAGTAACACTTACTAACCATAAGATTAGCAAATATCAAGTTCAGAGTTTAAGGTTTCAAGTTCAAACAGTAATAAGTAGCGGAAGCATAAGTAAACAGTTTTAAACAATGTTCATAAGGTAAGCATGATAAATGCCCAACACATGGGCAGACGACCACTACACATCCCAAGCAGCTACTCCAGTCACTGGCCACCTGCAAAGCATGCAGTAAGGGGGTCAACAATAATGCTGAGTGAGTTCACTAGTTGTCCAGTTTTAATTACCAAAAACTCGTTTCACCAGTTAATTTATCCGTTTATACATGCCATGGGGAGCTACCCCAAAAGTTAGCGACTAAACTGTTTTTCCAATACCGAACACTAGGTAACCGTTTGCGTTTCCGCAGGATGCCCCGATGTCAATGTTCTATCATCATTGACGGATGCCTGAGTACATTAGTTCACGACCGATCCCATACCATGGCACGGTGTGAGGTTGGTAAAACCTAAATAGCGCTATCAACTAATAACCCGTTCGCCTGGCCCCGGCGACTAATCGGTATTATGTAGTAGGGACTTGAGTGATAGAGTTGCGTTTAGTGCCGTTGGTTGCATTCCGTATAAACAGTAATTAACTAAAAGGTTTCCCAATACAAGGGAAGGAAAAGTAAGTTTGTTCCCAGTAACTAGGGAAGGAATGTAAATGGTATCCCCTTTACAAGGGGATAGGGTTGTTTTAGTCTCGTGTCCCAAACCACCGGGACGCATGCTTTTAAGTTGTGAACTCACCTTGGGTTGCTCGGTAGATATTTTTACCCGGTCAAGTATGTTGGTCACCACGTCCTAACATGGTTACCAAATATGGGTCAAGTCGGGTACAAGTAAACACACAGCGAACACGTATGGCAATACATATAGCAAACACGTATAACATGCGAAACACAAACAGTTATTGGGTCAGCCCTAACATATAATCAGCAGTGACAAACATGCAGCCCAGTCAACAGAAAGCCCAATAGTTAAAGCCCAATAACACCAAAATAGTCCAGTCGAGACAAGGGTGGTTGCGACTCGCAACCGAGGTTACGACTCGCAACCGAGGTCTCGGTTCATCACGTTTTGGTTACGAGTCGCAACCAGGGGTTACGACTCGCAACTAGCGGTTCCGACTTAGCAGCAGTGGTTACGACTCGCAACAGGATTCGATGCGCGTTGATTGCGACTCGCAACCGGGAGATCTCGACAAGACTTGATGCGGTCTCGAGTAGCAACCAAAGGTTGCGACTCGCAACCGTGATTACGTGCACAACAAATCTTCTAGAACCTGCAATGTACTGACCAATAGAATTGCATTTTCATGTAACAGTGTACTATGCCCACTAAACATGTTTTCTTGTCTGTTTTGTGCACAATTTGGATCAAACTTAGCATATTTGAAATATTCAGGCAACCTTCAAAGTGTTCTTCATATTCAAATAATATTCAACCCACATTCATTAATGAACAACCCAAAATTTATGTATAAACCTTCTAACCAAACCCTTAATGTCATTCGGATAACAAAAGCCATTCAATCCAAACAATATAACATATCCTTTATTAACATGATCCGAAACATATAACAATCATCGACCTAACCAAGCATCTAACCAAGCATTATAACAAACCGGAAAGCACTTCTATTTTCTCAAACAAGAGTAACAATCATCAACTAAATAACCAACCATCATGCAAACATTTCAAGGCAATTTATCAACATTGTGCAACAAACACCTAGTGAACATAATAACACTAACCGATAGAGATTCAAGGTGTGTGGGTATGATGGATCGATGAGTGAGCTTCCGGTTGGTGATTCCGAGCTAGAGCCGAGGTGTTCTTGTTGTTGGTTGATCCGAGAGCTTGGTTCCGAGTAGGAGGAAGAAGGTGATGGTGGATGTTGGTGTTTGTAAGGGTTTTGGAGAAGAATGATGAGGGTGAGTGAGATGAGTGTAGTAAAAGAGGCAAAAGGGGTGTGAGGGTTGGGTTATATAGTGTTCCGGGTGGGCTTAGGGGTTCCGACTTTGGGCCTCTCAGTCACAAGGCCCTAACCGGCCCAACTGTTACTGTTCACTCGAGACCAAGGGGTCTCGAGAGGGGTCATGGTTTCGGCTCACAATAACGCACACATATACATAAGTACACGTACCATGTAACACAATAGTTCAAATTTTTATTTAATAAACACATATACACGTAAGTTACATCGAAAGGTTATCCGGGAAAACCGAAGTGTCACATTATCCCCAAGTTTTAGGAACTTTCGTCCCGAAAGTTAAGGCAGCCACTGTCAAGCTAGCGTAAGTGAAAGCGTTTCAACGGGGTGTCACATCATCCCCCCGTTAGTTGGGAATTTCGTCCCGAAATTCGGTTGTAGCTTCAGTGCTGGGGTTTTCGTTTGGGAACAACTGGGGATACTTGTGCTTCATCTGGTCTTCCCGCTCCCAGGTATACTCTGGGCCGCGTCGCGAGTTCCAACGGACTCGTACAAGAGGTATCTGGCTACGTTTGAGGGTTTTGATCTCTCGATCCGTGATCTCAATCGGTTCCTCAGTAAAGTGTAGCTGTTCGTCAATGGTTAGTTCCTTGAAAGGAATTACGAGCGTTTCATCTGACAGGCACTTCTTCAGATTGGATACGTGAAATACGTTGTGTACCGCACTCAGTTCTTCAGGCAGGTTCAATCTATAAGCAACCTTACCAATTTTCTCGGTAATTTCGAATGGTCCGATATATCGCGGATTAAGCTTGCCCCGTTTACCAAAGCGGACTACACCCTTCCAGGGTGAGACTTTAAGTAGAACCCGGTCACCGACCTGGAATTCCAATGGTTTCCTACGCTTATCAGCGTAGCTCTTCTGACGGTCACGAGCTGCCGCCATGCGTTGTCTGATCTGGGCAATCTTTTCCGTTGTATCCACCACCATCTCTGGGCCCGTGATTTGACTATCACCGATTTCTGCCCAGCAGAGAGGTGACCGGCATTTACGACCGTACAATGCCTCAAAAGGTGCTGCTTGAATACTAGTGTGGTAGCTGTTGTTGTAGGAGAACTCTACTAGCGGTAGATGCTTCTCCCAGTTCTTGCCAAAATCGATCACACACGCTCTAAGCATGTCTTCTAGGGTTTGGATGGTGCGTTCGGACTGTCCATCCGTTTGCGGGTGATATGCGGTGCTCATGTCCAAGCGTGAGCCAAAGGATTTGTGCATAGCTTGCCACAATTCCGAAGTAAATCGAGCGTCTCGGTCGGAAATAATTGAGGTTGGCACCCCGTGCCTCGAAACTACTTCCTTTAAGTAAATCTCCGCCAAAGTAGAAAACTTGTCTGTTTCCTTAATAGCCAGAAAGTGCGCGGACTTGGTCAATCGATCTACTATCACCCAAATAGTATCATTTCCGCGTTGAGACCTAGGTAGCCCTGTAACAAAATCCATGGAAATTTGCTCCCATTTCCATTTCGGGATTTCTGGTTGTTGGAGTAGGCCTGCCGGCTTCTGGTATTCTGTCTTGACTCTTGCGCAAGTCAAACATTTGCCGACGTATGTTGCTATGTGGGCCTTCATGCCAGGCCACCAATATGTAGTCTTCAAGTCGTGGTACATCTTGTCCGAACCAGGATGTACTGAGTAGCGGGACTTGTGGGCTTCATCCATCACGAGTTCACGAAAATCTCCAAAGAGTGGAACCCAGATGCGCCCTGTTACATAGTAAGCGCCATCTTCTTTCTGTTCTAGTCGCTGTCTCGATCCTCGCAGAGACTCAGCCCTGATGTTTTCCGGCTTCAATGCTTCTGCTTGAGCATTTCGGATCTGTGTAGGGAGGTTAGACTGGATGGTAAGTTGCAATGCTCGCACGCGCTTCGGTACAGTGTCCTTTCGACTAAGGGCGTCTGCCACGACATTGGCCTTGCCCGGATGATACTTGATGGCGCATTCGTAATCATTCAAGAGTTCGACCCATCGACGTTGTCGCATGTTTAATTCCTTTTGCCTAAAGATATGCTCGAGACTCCTGTGATCAGTGTAAATAGTGCACTTGGTACCGTACAGGTAATGTCTCCATATCTTAAGAGCAAAAACCACTGCTCCGAGTTCCAAGTCATGCGTTGTGTAGTTTCTTTCGTATGTCTTGAGTTGTCGAGAGGCGTAAGCGATAACTTTCTCGCGTTGCATTAACACGCAACCGAGCCCATGGATAGACGCATCGCAGTAAACCACAAAGTCGTCAGTGCCTTCAGGCAACGAGAGAATAGGAGCGCTACAGAGGTTATCCTTAAGCCTCTGAAAAGCAGATTCCTGTGCTTCATTCCACTTGTAGGCGACGCCTTTCTGAGTGAGTATAGTGAGGGGTTGTGCAATCTTTGAGAATCCCTGAATGAATCTGCGGTAGTATCCTGCCAAACCCAAGAATTGGCGAACTTCAGTGGGAGTCTTAGGTGTAGGACAGTTCTTTATCGATTCGATCTTAGCGGGTCGACGTGAATTCCATCCTTGTTAACTACATGGCCGAGAAAATGGACTTCTCGAAGCCAAAAGTCACACTTCGAGAATTTGGCGTACAGCTGCTCGTTGCGAAGGAGTTCCAGAATAAGGCGTAGGTGTTGTTCATGCTCCTCTTGACTTTTTGAATAAATCAGGATGTCATCGATAAACACAATCACGAATTTGTCGAGGTAAGGCTTACATACGCGGTTCATAAGATCCATGAACACTGCCGGCGCGTTGGTCATTCCAAAAGGCATAACGAGGAACTCGTAATGACCATAACGAGTCCTGAATGCAGTCTTAGAGATGTCTTCATTACGAACTCTTAGCTGATGATAGCCTGATCGTAGGTCAATCTTGGAATAGTAGCTCGATCCTTGTAGCTGATCGAATAGGTCGTCGATGCGCGGGAGAGGGTAACGATTCTTGATAGTAACCTTGTTCAGCTCACGATAGTCGATGCACATTCGGAACGTGCCATCCTTTTTCTTGACAAAGAGTACTGGGGCTCCCCAGGGTGATGAACTAGGACGGATAAATCCTTTATCCAATAGTTCCTGTAATTGCGCGGAGAGTTCTTTAAGTTCTGCAGGGGCTAGACGGTACGGTGCACGAGCTATAGGTGCTGCTCCGGGAGCTAGCTCGATTTGGAATTCGACCTGACGGTGGGGAGGGAGTCCAGGTAGTTCCTCAGGAAATACCTCGGGGTAGTCACGTACTACAGGAAAATCTTCAATCCTCTTTTCCTTTTCGTGGGTGTTGGTGACGAGTGCTAGGATAGCGGTGTGCCCTTTTTGCAAACACTTCTGGGCTTTCAGGAGCGAGATAATGCATGTGACTTCTCCACCTTTGTTGCCTTGAACGATGAGGGGTTGGCCAGAACGGCGAGGAATACGAACCGCTTTCTCTTGACAGAGGATCTCAGCACGATGTTTGGATAACCAATCCATACCAATGACGACGTCGAAGCTTCCAAGTTTGACAGGGAAAAGATCGATACTAAACGTGTGGCCAGACAATTCTAGTGTGTAGTCGTGGATCATGTGCGTGGCCTCGATGTTCTTACCATTAGCTATCTCGACGATGTGCTTAGAACTTAATAATGCAGGCGGGTGCTTAAGTTTCTTACTAATGCGAAGGGATACATAACTGGCATCGGCACCGGAATCAAATAACACAGAAACATAACGATCATCAAGTAGGAACTTACCCGCCACGACGTTGGGGTCGTTCCTCACTTCTCCAGCTCCGATCACAAAAGCTCTTCCCCTTGCGCCATTCCCAGCATTGTTGTTTTGCTCATTGTTCCCAGCTCCCTGATTGTTGTTGCGATTCTGATTCAGTTCAGGGCAATCCTTTCGCATGTGCCCTGTTGCCCCGCATTTAAAACATGCTCGGTTATTTCCCTGCTGCTGTTGCTGTTGGGGTTGTTGCTGATTCTGCCTTGCTGGGAACTGACTTCTACAATCCTTGGCTTCGTGCCCCATCTTGTGGCATCGCTGACACTGGCCCTTGTTACATGCCCCATTGTGGTGCCTGTTACACTTGTTGCACTTAGGGTAGCTTCCCCGGTAGCCACCCTGTTGCTGAGTGCCTTTGTTGTTGTCAGTTTTCCTTTGCTGAGCTGGGGCCTGAGTAGAGTTAGCATCTTTGCCCTGATTTCCATCCCACTTTCGTTTGCCATCACTAGAAGTTCCTTCCGCAGCACTGATCCTTTTGGGCAACCTGCCTTCCTCCACAGCCTGGTTGGTGAGTTTGTGGGCAAGACGAACCACGGGCTGTATGGTAGGGAGGTTGGCCGAGGTTACATGGCTCCTGATTTCCGGGACTAAACCCTTGATGTACAATTCGATCCTTCGGTACATGGGTCGGGACATGTTTGGACAAAGAGCAGCATAGTCATTGGACAGCTTGGTGTAGGTCTCAATCTCTGACCCAACCATCTTGAGTTCATAGTACTCGTCCTCGAGTTTGTGGATGTCATCCCTGTGACAGTACTCTTCCTTGATCATATCCTTAAAATCTTCCCATGCAGTAGCGTTAGCAGTCTCCAAACCAAGCATTTGAATTTGCGCCTTCCACCATGAAAGTGCGCTTCCCTCAAGAGTACCAGTAGTAAACTTCACCCAATTAGCAGGGGGACACTCGCAGACAGCGAAAACAGCTTCGACCTTCTCGATCCAGTGTAGAAGACCTATGGCACCCTCAGTGCCACTGAACGGAAGAGGCTTGCAATCCATGAAGGTCTTGAAGGTACAAACACGTGGTTGCACAGGCGCAGGCTGACCTATAGGGTGAGCTGCGAAAGCTGCAGCCACTGTGTTGAGCAGGTTAGTGAACTGAGCCTGAGTCATGTTGACGTTTCCTCGTCCGCGTCCACTCATTGTCTTCATAACCAGAAAACATAGTATGAGTGTGGTGTCGTAACATAGCGAGAATAAGATAGAAGAGGGGAGGCGTATCTATCTAATCAGGCAAACTAGTACGTATAGTAAAGCAGAAAGCATAAGGCAATTAAGCAAGTAAATATGGGTCCGAGCTATGAGGTCAGATAAGTCGAGCCTTGCACTTGGAGTGTAGTGTCGTCACGAGTCACGGGTTATAGTCTGGTTTTTCTCAAAAAGATTTTTCCCCTTTTTAAAACCAAGTTCACTATAACCAATGGCTCTGATACCAATCTGTCACACCCCCAAAATCCACCTGCGGATAACACCCGCTTCGAGGGCGTGACTGACCAGGATCCAGCCACCAATTATACTGACTAATTAAGTTGATAACAAAAAGTAACACTTACTAACCATAAGATTAGCAAATATCAAGTTCAGAGTTTAAGGTTTCAAGTTCAAACAGTAATAAGTAGCGGAAGCATAAGTAAACAGTTTTAAACAATGTTCATAAGGTAAGCATGATAAATGCCCAACACACGGGCAGACGACCACTACACATCCCAAGCAGCTACTCCAGTCACTGGCCACCTGCAAAGCATGCAGTAAGGGGGTCAACAATAATGCTGAGTGAGTTCACTAGTTGTCCAGTTTTAATTACCAAAAACTCGTTTCACCAGTTAATTTATCCGTTTATACATGCCATGGGGAGCTACCCCAAAAGTTAGCGACTAAACTGTTTTTCCAATACCGAACACTAGGTAACCGTTTGCGTTTCCGCAGGATGCCCCGATGTCAATGTTCTATCATCATTGACGGATGCCTGAGTACATTAGTTCACGACCGATCCCATACCATGGCACGGTGTGAGGTTGGTAAAACCTAAATAGCGCTATCAACTAATAACCCGTTCGCCTGGCCCCGGCGACTAATCGGTATTATGTAGTAGGGACTTGAGTGATAGAGTTGCGTTTAGTGCCGTTGGTTGCATTCCGTATAAACAGTAATTAACTAAAAGGTTTCCCAATACAAGGGAAGGAAAAGTAAGTTTGTTCCAAGTAACTAGGGAAGGAATGTAAATGGTATCCCCTTTACAAGGGGATAGGGTTGTTTTAGTCTCGTGTCCCAAACCACCGGGACGCATGCTTTTAAGTTGTGAACTCACCTTGGGTTGCTCGGTAGATATTTTTACCCGGTCAAGTATGTTGGTCACCACGTCCTAACATGGTTACCAAATATGGGTCAAGTCGGGTACAAGTAAACACATAGCGAACACGTATGGCAATACATATAGCAAACACGTATAACATGCGAAACACAAACAGTTATTGGGTCAGCCCTAACATATAATCAGCAGTGACAAACATGCAGCCCAGTCAACAGAAAGCCCAACAGTTAAAGCCCAATAACACCAAAATAGTCCAGTCGAGACAAGGGTGGTTGCGACTCGCAACCGAGGTTACGACTCGCAACCGAGGTCTCGGTTCATCACGTTTTGGTTACGAGTCGCAACCAGGGGTTACGACTCGCAACTAGCGGTTCCGACTTAGCAGCAGTGGTTACGACTCGCAACAGGATTCGATGCGCGTTGATTGCGACTCGCAACCGGGAGATCTCGACAAGACTTGATGCGGTCTCGAGTAGCAACCAAAGGTTGCGACTCGCAACCGTGATTACGTGCACAACAAATCTTCTAGAACCTGCAATGTACTGACCAATAGAATTGCATTTTCATGTAACAGTGTACTATGCCCACTAAACATGTTTTCTTGTCTGTTTTGTGCACAATTTGGATCAAACTTAGCATATTTGAAATATTCAGGCAACCTTCAAAGTGTTCTTCATATTCAAATAACATTCAACCCACATTCATTAATGAACAACCCAAAATTTATGTATAAACCTTCTAACCAAACCCTTAATGTCATTCGGATAACAAAAGCCATTCAATCCAAACAATATAACATATCCTTTATTAACATGATCCGAAACATATAACAATCATCGACCTAACCAAGCATCTAACCAAGCATTATAACAAACCGGAAAGCACTTCTATTTTCTCAAACAAGAGTAACAATCATCAACTAAATAACCAACCATCATGCAAACATTTCAAGGCAATTTATCAACATTGTGCAACAAACACCTAGTGAACATAATAACACTAACCGATAGAGATTCAAGGTGTGTGGGTATGATGGATCGATGAGTGAGCTTCCGGTTGGTGATTCCGAGCTAGAGCCGAGGTGTTCTTGTTGTTGGTTGATCCGAGAGCTTGGTTCCGAGTAGGAGGAAGAAGGTGATGGTGGATGTTGGTGTTTGTAAGGGTTTTGGAGAAGAATGATGAGGGTGAGTGAGATGAGTGTAGTAAAAGAGGCAAAAGGGGTGTGAGGGTTGGGTTATATAGTGTTCCGGGTGGGCTTAGGGGTTCCGACTTTGGGCCTCTCGGTCACAAGGCCCTAACCGGCCCAACTGTTACTGTTCACTCGAGACCAAGGGGTCTCGAGAGGGGTCATGGTTTCGGCTCACAATAACGCACACATATACATAAGTACACGTACCATGTAACACAATAGTTCAAATTTTTATTTAATAAACACATATACACGTAAGTTACATCGAAAGGTTATCCGGGAAAACCGAAGTGTCACATATATAAGGTATGTTAAGCCTATGTCACTATTCCGGAGTGTTTGTCGCATTAAACTGTATCAGTTCGCGTATAACTTTCTAGAAAGCGATTTAAAGCTCGAAATTGAACAAGAATTGATATGTGCAAATGATACACGTATATATACAAATCCCAAGTATGAAAACACAATATTTCATTGGTTATTTGTATGATGGTCGAAGAGGCACAGATGTCACAGGCCGGTAAAGGAGAAAGAGGCTACGGATGAGCGAGCCACCACATCAAGACTCGGTTTAGAGAGCCATGTGTTGAAGAACTTAAAAGGTATAGGGCCGAAATCGTTGGATATAGTGATGAGAATAAGCGGTAAATGATCTGAGAGATTCCTCGGGAGGGTCCGAAGAGATGTCGTTGGCCAAAGGCCCCAAAATTTATCACACACCAACATACGTTGTAGTTTGCTCATTTTATTACCTCCGTCCAGCCATCTCTGAATTTTGACCCATTCATTTGGTACTCCGCAAGGTTTGCTTCGTATATGGAAGTGTTAAAATCCGCCGCAGAAGTTGGGTCAAAAATACAATTTCTTCTATCTGGCCTGGTTGAAATCCCCTAATATAATCCAAATACCCCCACATGTTGTTTTTTGTTCTCTAATATGCTCCCAGAGTACTCTTTTTGTGGATGTGAATTGTGGTGCATAAATGTTCATGATGTGGACAATATCAGAGATGCCTCTAATCGTGCCACTAAGCATCAAGTAGTACCTATTTTTAATGGTTGCTTGCCTGTTGAAAATCCCCGGATCCCATATGCATGCTAGGCCCCTCGAACGCCCTTCCGCATTAACCCATTCATTTTCAATCGGAAAATTACCCCATAGCTTCTTGAAGTTTATTTTTGATCCGTTGACTAACATCGTTTCCTGAATAGCAATGAGACAAATATCGTGGTCTCTTTTGATTTGTTTAATCCAGGCAGCCTTTTGGGCATTACCCACCCCCCTAAGATTTATGCTGAGGTAATTCATTGATTACCGTTGTTTACTCCTTCACCCCTGACAATATCCTCAACCATATTCATAAAATTATCAACATGTATACCTGTTTTGGTCCCCACATGGATAGTCGCCATTGTTTCATATTGAGCATTTGAGTAATTTTCCCCCAAATTCGGAGATTGCAGTGATGAACCGGCACCTGTATGTTTCTCCGGTGGTGCTGTGTTCCCTGATTGAGGGTTGGGTATACTATCGTTGGGTAGGATATCATGAGGTTGGGGGGTGCTATTGGACGGTATCTCTGCTGGGGGGGGGGGAAGATTGGTGGGGGTATGACGTAGGTAGTCGGGGTAATCAGGAAGTGGAAAGGAAAAAGGAACAAGAGGCTTTGGGTTATCACACCTGGATCTTTTTTGGGCCGGTTGCCTTAGGCTTGAGTCTGATCAATGGTTCGAGTGGGTGGGCCTATTACCACGAGATCTGTTATGTTTGTTGTAAGCTTTGTTGGTAGGAGGGGCCCCACAGTTGTTACTAACATTAAAAACAGAATGATAAAGGTTTCCCATTTCTGGAACGACATTCGAGGAATCTACTTTTGGGGAAGGTTGCGCAGCCTTTTCATTGTTCTCACCCATGCTCATCTCATTTCCCATGCAGGTCTTTTCGAATTCTATACGGGACTCCTCATCTTCGCCTGCCATGCCTCCTTCGTCGGAATTACCCATTGATTCATCCCGAGCATTTTTTTCAACGTCCAGGCCGCCAATGTTCATAGTTTGGTGTCTTTTCGGACCTCCCGTACTGCCGATCAGGAAATCTGGGACCCAGTCTTCCATAATTTCTTTGATCCAAACTCCATACTCTTTCCCTTGCCATGTGATAATTACTTCTTCATTTACTGCCTTACCCGAATTGGTCAGGATTCCAACGATTTCATATGCCAAGTTACAATCTCTCACTGGAGGGCAATATTACTGCACCGAAGGTGCTAGCAATTTCATTGAAAACCTCTCTCTCCCATGCATTGATAGGGACACCATCGATACGAAGCCAGGCTATCCGATCGTTAAATTTTTTCATTCCTTCCCATAATTTAATACTGGAGAACCACTTGGATTGTTTCGTATTGTTAAGATTTAGAAATGCTTCGCAGTGGATTTTTTGGTTGAAAGTCAAGAGGACTCTCAATCCGCTAATGTATCTAAGACCGGTGAGAAATTTTGAAAGGTTCCCCATAATTTCAATTATATTGCATAGTATCTCGTAGGTCTTCGCTTCCACGATAACCGAAAGTTAACCCCATTCGTTCACTGTATTGGACTCGAGATTAGCAAAGGTGAGAGATTTTTGTTTACTATTTAATTAATAGGTTAAATCCAAATGTAGGTGCGAGTGCCCTGTATCCAACTTGTATCCATCCTCCTAGGTTCGAAACTCAGGCGGTGGAGGTTTTATTTTGGATTTTTTAACTTCTTTTTGTTTTTATTTTTCAATTGAATTTTAATTTCCCTTTTATTTTTCTTCTACACTTTTTAGTTTATTTTAGTAAGTACAAACATATATGTTATTAAAGTTATATCACATTTTTAGTAATGTTATATGTGAAGTTTTATAAAATTCTGAATATGTTGCTATGGCCTGTTTAATTTTATCCACAATTTAACAAAAGTTTAATTTGCACGTGTCAAATATAATTGACTTTTTTGATTATTTACAGTGACGAAACGAACCGATACCGTACAAATAACATTAGTACCAATTCCATACAACATTTGTTATGTTTTATTATTTATTCTTTTCGTTTTTAGTAATAATATAATATAACGTTTAATGAGATTCTGAAGTTCTAGATTTTTTTTGCTCTTTATCGTCATGAATCGAACGAAACCCGACCAAGTAACACCGATAGCAGTACTATATTCGTTTTTATTATTTTCTCTACATGACGGTATAAAATTCGTTAAGTAAAGAGTCGTATTTGTAATAGAATACTTTTTAGTATTGTATGTTTTATTGGATGTCGGTACCACCAATATCGTGGGGAACTGAACAGATACCGATAAAAAAACACCGAAACTAATATTGATATTTGTTTTTATGGTTTTTGATTAATGTAAAGCACGTGCTAGTTGACATATTGAGTGCCGGTATAGTACTGATACTATATTAAAATAAATAGATATTGTCGAAAAGCCCACCGCAAAGCGTTGAAAAAATACCAATAGTTTTTATTGTTTGTCAAAAATATTAATTTATCCATAAAAATTCACGTTTTCAAAAAGTCGGACATCACATTTATTTAATATAACCCTGGGCTTATAACTCAGTGGTTGGGCAATGATAGTGACAAACCCACCGAGGGAGGTTCGATCCTGAGCCACACTTCGGTTTTCATCCAGCTGTTATTTCAGCGAGGCAACTCGTGTGAAGGTAGTACAGTTTCTGAGAGAACGCCGTAATCAAGTCTGACCAACCCAGCGCGAGCCCGATTAAGACAATTAAGTCTAGGCAGATCTTGACTAGGGCCACCGTTTAGACGGCGTGAAATTGGGTCACTAAAAAAGAAATTCACCGTTAAAAAATATTTATTTAATAAAAATTAACAAATTAACAAAAGTAAACAAATATAATTGGCTAAAAATAGTAGAAAAAGGCAAACATTAAAATGGACCCACAATAGTAACCTTATACCCCACCACACGAAATCTACAACCCTCCCTATAAAAATCACACAATACTTCCTCTTTGCCTTTCTCTATATATACCATACAATACATACATATACCATCCTATCCCTCATTCCCGCCGGTGATCCCTTCTCCACAAACGGTGGTTCAGTTTCCATGGCCAACTCGACGAACCGGCTTCCGATTCTATTCAAAAACCGCTCGTGGACCACGGACATCCACCGCGACATAGAATGGGAGAAATTAAAGCTCAAACAAAGACGAAGGAACTTGCACCGCCGCAGCATGAGTGCGAATGCTGCGTCGGAGTTTGATGTCATGGATGAAGATATTAGCGAGCTTCAAGCTTGCTTCGAGCTCGGGTTTGGGTTGGATCCGTCAAATGAATTGGATCCGAAGCTTAAACGGGCTTTTCCTGCACTTGAATTGTACATTGCTGTTAACCGCCAGTTTAACGGTCGAGATCTTTCGAGGTCTTCGTCGATTGATTCTGATTGTTCGTCGAACTCTAGCATGTCTTCGCGCCTCATTGTTGATCCAAGTACGAGTTTCTGACATTAATTCTGTTAAATTCGTGTTTTGTAGCACTACTAGAAAACTGTTTTGTTTCCTAAGCGAATTGAAATTCGCTAGAAATACGTAGGAAACAACCATTAAATTCCTAACGACATTTTTTTTATAAACCTGATTTTATCATAAAAACCGTGGTACAAAACTTTTTCTGACAAATTGGTTGAATAATTTATGTTTGATTTTAAGTTTTGTAGTGATACTAGAAAACTATGTCATTTCCTAGGGCGAAATTCGCCTGAAATACGTAGGAAACAACCTTTAACCACATATTTTTCCACATAAATATTTTTATTGGAAAAACTGTCCTAGGAAACTTTTTCTGACAAATTTGTTGAATTATTTGTTTGATATTTTTTTAATTATGCAGGTGATAATCCAAAAATGGTGAAGATGAGATTGAAGAGATGGGCGCAGGTGGTTGCTTGTTCGGTTCATGAAGCTTTCACTCAGCCAACAATTGAATTTGAAGAATGAGTGTGTGTGTGTGAAGAGCTTGTTTGTATGTGTGAAGTGTGAAGTGTGAAGTGTGAAGTGTGAAGTGTGTGTCTGTGTGTGCATTTTCTAGGGTTCTGAGAAAGGAATTGAAGAATCAACCTTAGATTCTGTGTATTTTAATGTAATAATAATAATAATAATAATAATAATAATAATAATAATAATAATAATAATAATAATAATAATAATAATAATAATAATAATATTATTATTATTATTATTATTATTATTATTATTATTATTATTCCAAATCTATTGAATATTTGGTGTTTGTTTTTGGTTTTTGGTTTCGTAGTTACAAAAATGAAGATGAAGAACATGAAATATCAAAATCAAAGCACGAGGCTACTAAAAGTATTTTTAGTTAAATGAAATGCATGTTTCTTGCTTGAAATCCCAATAATCATGTTTAGTTTTAATTAGTTCTGAGTTCTGACTATTAAAGATTGAAAGATTAAATTCTTGTAAAATAATGATAATTTATAAATTATAATATGTGTTTAGTTAGATATATGTGTATGTATGCATGAGTTTATAGAACTAAATTGATTAGTTTATATATATATATATATATATATATATATATATATATATATATATATATATATATATATGGTTAGGATCATCTGAGAAGCACTAGACTAATTGAGAAACTTGAGAATCATTTTAGACCATATATTTTTCCTAAGGTTTTCGTAAAATACACATATGTACAGTTTAAAATTGAATATATACATATGTGTATAATTCAAGATTTGACAATATACATATATGTATATAGTTAGTTTTAAACTATACATATGTGTATATTACGAAAAACTTAGGGAAATATGTGGTCCAAAATGCTTCTCAAGTTTCTCAAATAGGGTGGACTTCTCTTAGGATCCCTACCCTATATATATATATATATATATATATATATATATATATATATATATATATATATATAGGAGAAGAATCCGTTTGAAAGCACCCTTTATTGCGAGCGAGAACCAATGTGAACACAACAAAAAATAGCTAAAAAAACACACAATTTTTTTTTAATATTTTTTTATAAAAAATCGCTACTTTTAGTAGAAAAAAAAAATTAAAACTAAAAAAAAATTGGCTACTAAAAGTACCATTTTAATGTAAAAAATATTAAAAAAAATTGTTTGTTTTTTTGGTTTTTTTAGATTTTTTTTTATTTTTTTAGGTTTTTTGAGAGTTTAGTTTTTAGCATTTTAGCTTGCGGCGGCGGGGTGGGGGGTTAGGTTTTTGAGGGTGCGGGAGGGGGGTTTAGGTTTTTTTTTAGGTTCTTTGAGGGGGTTTAGTTTTTAGCATTTAGCTTTAAAGGGGGGGGGGTTAGGTTTTTTTTTTTTTTTTTTTTTGTGGGGGTGGGGGGGGGATGGGTTTAGGTTTTTTTTCGGGGGTGGGGGTTAGGTTTTTTTGGTTGTGTTCACATTGGTTCTCGCGGTTCTCGCAATAAGGGTGGTTCTCGCATGAACGTTACCCTATATATATATATAGAGAGAGAGAGAGGCCGGTTAACGTACAATCGGGCTTATCGTACATTACGTACGTGATAACCCCAGCCGTCAGATCTTCATCTCCCATGCGATTTCATAGCTCCATGCGAACTGTACGAACTGTGCGATTTCAATCTTCCACATGCGATTTTCTCCATCTATACACCCCACACCCCATGCCATTTTTCACATTACCCCATGCTAACCATTTTTTTCACATGCTTTATTCAATTTTCCACATGCGATTCTACACACCCCATGTCACTTTTCACATTACCCCATGCTAGCCATTTTTCATATGCGATATTCAATCTTCCACATGCGATTCTACACACCACATGCCATTTTTCACATTACCCCATGCTGCCATTTTTTCACATGCGATATTCAATCTTCCACATGCGATTCTACACACCCCATGCCATTTTTCACATTACCCCATGCTGCCATTTTTTCACATGCGATATTCAATCTTTCACATTCGATTTGTCCATGTACACACCCCATGCCATTTTTCACACTACCCCATGCTAACCGTTTTTTCACATGCGATATGTATTGAATTCGCACCAAATCTGCACCTGGTCGAACAACTGGTATGATCGCGTACGTATCGTACGATAAGCGCATTTGTATTTTACACTTTACCTATATATATGTGTATATATATATATATATATATATATATATATATAGGGTAAGGTTCATGCGAGAACCACCCTTATTGCGAGAACCAATGTGAACACAAAATAAAATCTAAAAAAAATCAAAAAGCATTCAAATTTTTTTTTTTTATTTTAAAAAAAATCGCTATATTTAGTTAGCAAAAAAAAACTTTTTTTTTTCAAGTAACAGTTATCCATGCACATGTGCATATGTATCATTACTTCGACAAATTACGTAATAGGTTATCAGTAATAGACAATTGCACTTTACTTTATAATACCATCAGTAATACACTACTTTTTACATTACCAATATTCAAAATGCACATGTGCATCATTATGTATAACCATGTTTTGGTACAAAAAGTTTGTGATTTTGAATGGAGAAGTAGGCCCATATACATGTTTTTTTGGTTAGTTACATCTAGTGGTTGATGGTTTGGTTATAGTTGTCAATTTATGATGTAATATGTTGATTGGATGGTATAAATTGTGTTGATATACATGTAATAAAGTGAAAATATTGGTAATGGTATTGTATTATGGATGGTAGGAGGTAATGGTATTGTATTATAGATGGTAGAAGGTAATGATAGTGTATTATGGATGGTATGATAGATGAAAGGGAAAGTGTATTCAAAGTAGTGTACCAAAACACCTTATTTCATATTGATACATGTAGATGCAAATGTGCATTTCTAATATTTGTAATGTAAAAAGTAGTGTATTACATATGGTAGTGTAAATGAAAGTGCAATTGCCTAATATTTGTAATGAATTACGGAATTTGTCATAGAAATGACAAAAATGCACATGTGCATGTTTGTGTATTTGTATGGAATGATAGATGAAAGAGAAAGTAGTGTATTTACACACCTTATTTCATGTTGATAAATATAGATGCACGTGTGCATTTCCAATTTTGTTAACGTAAAAAGTAGTGTATTACACGTGATAGTGTAAATGAAAGTGCAATTGTTTAATATTTGTAATGAAATACGGAATTTGTCAAAGAAATGATACAAATGCACATGAGCATAGATAACTGTTACTCGATTTTTTTTTTTTTTGAATTTTTTTTATAAACAAAATATAGCGATTTTTCCAAAAAAAATAGTAAAAAAAATTTTGGGTGTTTTATAGATTTTTTTAGGAATTACTGTTTGTGTTCACACTGGTTCTCGTGGTTCTCGCAATAAAGGGTGGTTCCTAACGGGTCCTTCTCCTATATATATATATATATATGGAAAAATCTTGAATTATGCACATAGGTATATAGTTAATTTTAAAGTATAACTTTATGTGTATTACGAAAAACCAAGATAAAATGTTTGGTTCAGAATGTTTCTCAAGTTTTTCAATTAGCCTAATGATTCTCACACAATCCTAGACATATATATATATATGTATGTATGTAGGAGAAGGATCCGTTAGGAACCACCCTTTATTGCGAGAACCAATGTGAACACAACCAAAAGTACCTAAAAATAGCTAAAAACAAAAAAAAAAGAAAAAATTTTAATATTTAAAAAAAAATCGCTACTTTTAGTAGCAAAAAAAATTTAATTTTAAAAAAAATTGGCTACTAAAAGTAGCGATTTTAATGTAAAAAATATTAAAAAAAAAATTTGTGTGTTTTTTTTTTTTTTTTTTAGATTTTTTTAGGTTTTTTGTGGTTTAGTTTTTAGGATTTTAGCTTGGGGGTGGGGGATTTAGGTTTTTTTTTGGGTGGGGGAGGGGGGTTAGGTTTTTTTTTGGGAGGGGGGGGGGTTAGGTTTTTTTGAGGGGTTTAGTTTTTAGCATTTAGCTTGGGGGGGGGGGGATTGGGGGTTAGGTTTTTTTAAGGTTTTTTTAGCTATTTTAGGTTGTGTTCACATTGGTTCTCGCGGTTCTCGCAATAAAGGTGGTTCTCGCTTGAACCTTACCCTATGTATGTATGTATGTATGTATGTATGTATGTATGTATGTATGTATGTATGTATGTATGTATGTATGTATGTATGTATGTATGTATGTATGTATGTATGTATGTATGTATGTATGTATGTATGTATGTATGTATGTATGTATGTATGTATGTATGTATGTATGTATGTATGTATGTATGTATGTATGTATGTATATATATATATCATGTTAATTAGTGATTTGGTGATTCTAAGCAAATAAGATTCCTTGTACTTTTTAATTCGTGAAACAGAATATATATCATGTTAATCGTAAAAGAAATGTATATACAAAAGTTGAATCTGTTCATGAACAGCTTAAATGTTTACATAAGTACAACCATTAAGACGATTTGTACATATAATTGTTACGCATTTTTTCTTCGCAAATGTGATTGAAGATATATGATGATGGTTAACAAAAATATCTTACATACGAAATTTAAGAGCATGTAAGCAATGGTTAAACATTGGACTGGTAATATTCCTTTTTCTTGTCAGTTATGCTAACATACTTAATTTCTTGTTGTTTTACTTAATTTCTTGTTGTTTTGTTACACATGGGCACGTATGCAGTCTATCTTACAACAACTACCGTACAAAACGAAAAGTTTCTTGTGCTCGATTTGCAATCGAGAGCAAAATGTTGATGTAGAGTTGTAAAAAGAATTTAATTACTAAGACAATTTTTACATATAATCGTTACACTTTTTTCTGTACAAATGTGATTGAAGATACAATGAGGGTTAAAAAAAATATCAGAAATGCGAAACTAAAGAATATTGAAGCATTGGTTAAACATTTAACAGGTAATGTTCCTTTTTCTTGTCTGTTATGCCGATAAAGACTCGGTTTTCTCGTTGTCTTGTATTGTTACACATTGGCATGTATGCGGTCTACATTACAAGAACGGCATTACAAATGGATAAAGTTTCTTGTGCATGATTTGCGATCGAGAACAAAATATTAATGTACAGTTGTAAGAAGAATGTAATTTAACACTTTTTATCGTCGAATAATCTATTCGATTAATTAATAGCTCTTTGAAAAACTCATTGTAGTATAGTAAATATGTGTGTGTGTATATATGAGGAAAAAATTATATATTGTAACAAGGCCAAACTTAAATGTCAAAACCCCTAAAAAACAAAACTAAACTCACGGTTTACTTCCATTACTTCCTTTTGTGTATTACGATACGTTTTTCCCTACTACTACTATCCAACTTTAATAAATACTTTTTATAACATTTAAGCCACTAGTCACCCATTTCACCTTTAATTAACATTTTGCTTGTTATTTAATTTATTTTTTTTTATTTTCTGAATTCTTTTCGTCAAGTTTTTTTTTTTTTTTTTTTTAAATTAAACTTCATTAAACGACACACCTCCGACCTAAACGGGCAAAAGGTCTCTTTTCGTCAAGTGGCCCAAAATATCTCTAACAACCATATTACCCGCAACATTAAATTGGTAGTCAACAAGGACACAAATAAACAAATTGGGAAGAGGAGATGTTAAGTCAGAAGAATAATAAAATCGATGAAGAGTGATTCACCACATAAAATATAACGGAAGTGAATTGTGAGATTCAGCTCAATTTTTAGATTCTTCAAAACAATATAAATCTGAAAAGTTTCGCATCTACGATTAGGTATGAGATTAGGTGCGAGTAGCACCGTATATCCATCTTACAGTTCTTATCATATACTTAGATCTTACAGTTCTTATCATATACTTAGGGTATACGGGATGCATGCGGCAGCTAGCGGGGAACCCGTTTGCCGCTCGGGGATTGTGCCGCCTAAGGCTTTTGTCGCGCGGTGAAGGGGGAGGGAGAGGTTGAAAGCGGTGAATGATTGCCGCATGCGGGGGGGGGGGGGGGGGGGGAGGGTGTAAAGGTGGGGCCCACTAGTATTCAACCAATCATGCATTTTCTTGTTTTTCTTTTTCTTTTTTTTAAATGATTTGAGAGAAATCACCCTGTGTGTTTTTAGGCAAGATGAGAGAATGAGAAGGGAAATGACATGACACAATATGATTGGATGAGTGGAAATTTTCCCCCATCTCATAAGGGGTGCACCCCTTACACCGTTAGACATAAGTTATACAATTTGTCTATCTCATTTCCATTTTTTTTATCTTTACATTAGTTAAAGAACTTTTATACTTTGATAATTATGTTGTATAATAATCTATCTATACTTTCTATAAAAAGAGAAATCCCGATGACATAATAAAAGCTGATGTGGCAGCTATAGAGGCTGTCCAACAATGCTTTTCTTATGTTATTGTTGCATCATAAAGCCTAATATCTAAAATCACTTTAAAATTCAATCAAACCTCTGCCCTTTATTTAAAAGTCAAACCTCTACACTTCATTCACAATAAAAACCTCTACTCTTTATAACCAAAGTAAACCTCTGGCCAGATTCAAAATTATGGCTCCAGATTCAAAATTCAAACCATATATTCGAACCCTATAAATAAGATATATGAATCTGGCTCTACATTCAAATTTCAACTCTATCTCTCTCACTCATATCTGCGAGCATACATCTCTCTCTTAAATGCATAGCTCTCATGATTCATCCGGTTAATCTTCGATTACAATTCTTTGTTCGAACATTTGTTGATTCTATTTACACATTATCGTTCCAATATCATGTGTTCGAACATTTGTTGATTCTATTTACACATTATCGTTCTAGTATCATTGTTCCAACATCGTCGTTCCAATGAAGCTTCCCTTCACACATCAACGTTTCAACATCGATGTTGTAGTATCATTGTTGCAACATTGTGAAAAGTTGCATGTGCTACCTTCTTTGATGGGAGAGTTGCATTGTTCCAACATCGTTAAATTAAAATTCAGCTTTTCTCATGTCTGTCAGATTTTCTTCTTTTATTGAAAGTATAGATTGTTGCAACATCGTGAAAAGTTATATGTACTACCTTCGTTAATGGGAGACTTGCATTTTAGGTTTGTGGCTTATTTTTATTAACTGTAGTTTAATTTGATTATGAAGAAACAAGTGTTGATAATGTTGATAGTTTTTATTAAAAGTGACATTTTAGAATATGTTAATATGCATATTGATAGTATTAAATTAAATAAACATACATAGAAAAATAAAAATTTACTGAAATATGCATAAACTATTACACACTAGAGTTAACACTTGCTAGGATTTCGTAGACTCTGGTCTTTCTCCATGTGATTTCATGTTCTCTTTTGTTTTTCAAGTCAGTTAGCATGTCGCATATTTTCTAATCCTGTTTTAGTAGTTGTGACAGAAACTCTTCTGCATTCTTCTGGAAATCAGTTGGAGGAGAGCGGAGGACTTCATCGAGCAATGCTATGTTGTTCCAGGTTTTGTTGTAATTAATGTTATTGATTATGTCGACTTTTCTGTTTAGTTCTTCGTCTGATCTTTTTTCTTTGAGTGACCACATCGAGAATTATGTTTTAATATCGCTGGTGTCTGACCAGTGGTAGAAGCATCTGTTTGCCATGTAGATTTTTGTTGGATTTTCTGATTTTGATTTGTTTTTTATAGACAGTGATTTGTATGACAATTTGTTGATGTTTTGAATCAAAAGTAATCATCAGTCTTATGTAGTGTTTAAAACGCATCTATATTGTAAATGAAGAGGTTAATTGTAATTATGATAACCTGGTTTTTTTTTTTTTTTGAAGTTTTAAAATTTGTCCCTTAGGTTTCTTGATATTTAATTTTATAGTTTTCCCATAAATAAATGCTGGGGGTTGAAAAGGTTTTTGCATTAAAAGGCTGCTGTTTTGAAATATAAATTTATATGTTTATACTAAATCTACACGTTTTGCTTGATTAGATTATTAAATGTACAATGAGTTTAAATCTGATTTCTTGGGCTGTTAGATATTTCACTATATAAACTCATTGCCACTTCACCTGTTTTTCATCACATTTTGCTACGAAGATATCATACTTTCACATCACTTGAGTAATATATAAGTTAAAATGGTGTCATACACTTCTGTAGGGTCTGATGATTTGAAGCAGCGCTTTATCAGGCAAATTGAGGAACATGTGTATGAGGATAGGGCTACTCTTCAAGAGCTGAAGAGATGTTTTGATGGACTGCACGTTGGCCTGTTCACGAGAGAGCAGGTTTCCATAAATCTGATGTGGATGCCTTCAACTTCCGTTCGTGAGCTTTGTGTTGTCAGTAGTATAGAGTGCAGTGATAGAGACGTGGAGTTCATGGCAATGCTGAAGGACATACACCGAGAGGTTCAGAAATTGATGGAGTTGAAGCTAAAATTTCTTAATTCTTGTTGTTATTCTTAGATTTGAAAGTTTCATTGTTCAGTATGTTATGTAATTGTTGATCTTTTAACGTCATGAATAAATGAATAAATTTTAATCTTATGAATTTTGTTGTCGCATTTTACTTTTACTTATTTAGTGTTTGAGTTTGATTTAGATTGTGTTGATGTTGAATTTTGTGTGAACAGATGTTAGGTAAGTCAACAGAGGTTTAATAGGATTAAAGGTTGGTTTAAGGTGAACAGATGAGTGCAAAGACAAAACAATGTATAAAATTTGATCATTAATAAAAGTTTTTTTGAAGAATTTACTCCTCCAAATTACAAAGACTCGATATTTGGAGTTATAAAAGGTCTGTTGTAGCTAAAGTCTGGTAAAAGAGAACATCTGCTGATGAAGTAAAAGGTCTGTTGTAGCTAAAGTCTGGTAAAAGAGAACATCTGCTGATGAAGAAAGATTGAAGAAGCAAAGGTCTGCTATGGGTGAACAGATGTTAAAGAACAACAGATGCTAATCAAAATATGCTGATCAACAGAGGTTTTTATAGTAATAGTTGTTAGGCTAATAGCAGATGTTGGGAGTTTGTTAGTCTATTAGATTCGATGTTGTATAAGCATTCTGCTGACATCATTCTTCTCATTCTTATGAAACAACTGTTTATCCTAACAACTGTTGATTTACCACTGCTGAATAAATGAATAAATTTTATTCCTATTAATCTTTGTTGTCGCATCTTAGTTTTACTTATTTTAGTAAGCATAAGTATTATTATATAGTTTTGAATATCATCTGAGGATTGCAGACCGATATTGATGTAGATGTGTAATTGTCTCTGAGTTTGATTTAGATTATGTTGTTGTTCAATTGTGTCTGAAAGATGTTTGGTAAGTCAACAGAGGTTTAATAGGATTAAAGGTTGGTTTAAGGGTGAACAGATGATTGTAAAGACAAAATAATCTAGAATATTTGATCATCAATAACAGTTTTTTTTTGAAGACTTTAAATTACAAAGAGTCAATATTTGCTGTTGTAAAAGGTCTGTTGTAGGTAAAGTCTGGTAAAAGAGAGCATCTACTGATGAAGAATGTCTGAAGATGCAAATGTCTGCTATGGGCCAAGAGATGTTAACGAACAACAGATGATATTCAAATTATGATGCTCAACAGAGGTTTTCATAGTAACAGTGGTTAGGCTAATAGCAGATGTTGCGAGTTTGTTAGGCTATTACATGTTGCTCACTAGGTGAACATTTGTAATTACAATCTTTGTATAAGCATGATGATGCGGCCTATGAAACAACTGTTTATCCTAACGACTGTTGAGATACCACTTTTGAAAACATCTGTTTTTGAAACCTCTGCTTGCCTAAAAATTCATCCACTGCTGAAAGATATCGTCTGTTGTCATAATTTCTGTTTATCCTAATGACTGTTGATTTACTACTGTTTCCAACCTCTGTTGTTGCCCAACAGAGGTTTCCAAACAATTTTTCATCGATTATCTGAAGTGCTTAGGTTAAAAGCATGATCATGAAAGCATTCCTCTCATTCTTAAGAGAAAAAAGTTTGTTATTCTGCTGCATATATTTCCATTTCTATTTTATATTCTTCCATTGTGATCATCTTAACTGTCACAACAATTATAACTTTTTTTATGCTAACGACTGTTGACTTACGCTGTTCCTAACCTTTGTTGTTGGCCAACAGAGGTTTCCAAACAACTGTCATCCATTCTCACAAGATGAGGTTCTGACGTGGACAGATTTTAGGTTTCCAAACAACTGTCATCCATTCTCACAAGATGGTGTTCTGACGTGGACATATGTTAGCTAAAAATTCAAGTACTGCTGAAGTTATCATCTTTTCTCATAACTTCTGTTTATACTAACGACTATTTGACTTATACTGTTCCAAACCTCTGTCGTTGGCCAACAAAGGTTTCCAAACATCTGTCATCAATTATCACAAGAGAGGTTCTGACGTGGACAGATGTTAGCCATCAGATATTTGTAACTACTGTCACGTCAGCATTCACTTTTTCTCTCTATATAAACGTTGTTTCATCCCTAAATCGAGCTTCTACCACTGCCGTCTCTAATTCAAAATTCTCAAAATTAGTTTCCAACATATTAAAAACCCTCCAACGTAAACCATGTTTCATCCCCAAATCACCTTCTTCTCCGATCATGGCTCTGAACATCAAAAACCCTCACAACTACCTTCCCATCTTCGAGAAAACCAGCAAAAATACCAGCTTTCACTCAATAATTGACCTTTTAACGTCATCAAAATACAAATCAATCCTTACTGCCGATGCCCCGGTTCATACGGAAACACTTCGACAATTTTGGTTTAATGCTGAAATAGAGTCTGAAGATAGTAATCCGGTTGCCATCACATCTAAGGTCGGAAAAAGTGTGGTTCGAATTTCCCCATCTACAATTTCCACTACATTTGCATTGGACGACTTGGGAGGTAAGACCAACTTTGAAAAATGTGAACTTCATACAGAGTTCATTGAAAGAGGGTATGATGCATACTTAAAGGAAGTTACTATGTACAAACTAAACTTCCCTCCGCCAATGAAATTTTTGTTCCATACTCTTTTAACTTGTCTCTCAGCCAAGACCACCGCATTTAATGCGATAACTTTAAACATTTAGTATTTGGGTTATGCTATTTTAACAAAATCTGATTACAATTTATCACAAGCACTGTTTTCTAATTTGTTGACTAATGTGAAAAATGTGAAAAAATTGAAAAACGGTGCTCGTAATAATGCTTTTGTGTTGTATCCAAGACTTCTAAGCTACTACCTACGAAAACAAGTGTCACAAATAGATTTTGAACAAGGTGTAGCTTTTCAAATAAATAGTTTTACAAGTAAAACTTTTACCAGACTTATGGATAAAGAGTCAAAAGTTTCAAAAACAGAAACAAAGGGGGATGAGCCTGTTTTAGATGCGTCCACATTTGTTGCTCAAACCTCTGTTGTTGAGCCAACTGCTCCTGGTGATCATGACACCACAACCGGTGTTGTGAAACTCACACCAGCAAAATGCAAAAAGAAACCTGCCACATCCAAAAAGCCCACCAAAACCAAACAAAATAAAAAGGGTCCTTTGGAAGACGATATCCCAGAGTTTAACCCAGTGACAACACAAATGTCACTTGAAACCACTGTTGCTACTTCCTCACAGTTGTTGGAAAGATCTCAACCCATCCAAACTCCTCATGTATCCTCACAAAAGGATCATGTTGTAAGCACAGGGATATCACAACATGAAGTAGACCTTTCATATGAAAGTATGTTTAAAAGCCCCTCTCCTAGGGCAATCTCGCTTTCTACACCACAACCCTCTTCTCAAGTTCCATCAACAACATTACCTCTGTTTGAAGCAATTGAAATTCAGAATCAAAACAGTACCTCTCATCCACACATTACTGAGAGTAGAACCCAACAAATGACTGTGTCTGAACCAATTCAATCTGCTATCCTACCAACAGTTGAGGAGGTTATGCCCGTTGAGTTTTACGAAACTCTTGGTGGTAGTTCAAGTGGAGCAGCCACTACAACTGTTGAACCCATTGGTGATCAGTTGGACAGTGGTTACATCATTAAGACTCCCTTGAAGGAAACCACTGATGAGGTTACCACTGTAATCTCTGCTTCAGTGGGAAGTCCCTAGAACCAAGAAAAAGGGGCATTTGTTTCTAATGATATGGAGTCTTCTCCTATTATCAAAACAAATACAACCACTGCATGTGGGAATTCGGATGATCCTATTAAAGTAGGTGAAGGGGTATGGTCCCAGATCTCGCGTCAGCATCGACCGCGAGTGACCATTACCCTTATCAAAACCCCCACTAGCTAACAACCCACTTGTGCCTATGCGCGAACGCATCGACACAAGGGTTGAATCCAATCTATCTAGTAACAAAAGAGGACTTACATGGAACAGGAGAACGGTAGAGTGATGCGACATAGCATCACATCTGGTGTACGAAAACGGAAGTATTCACAGCGACGCGGCATCGCACCGCGTCCAGTGAACACTTCTATCAATACAGGAAAGCCTTACCTTAGGCATAGAAGAAGATGAACGTAGTGGTACGGCTGACACCGCACCATACGGACATTTTCGTCACGACAAGGGATGCAGGCAAGACGACGATGCGGCTAGCACCGCATCTCGCGTATTCCTTGATCACAAGTAGGAGACGCGGTAACTTCAGATGTTACCGCACGTAGCGATGCGGCTTGCACCGCATCCTATGTACTCAAGCAAGTGGTACTAACACCACAGTGCAAGTGGCACCAATGACAGTTACCTGTCAGAGCTACGTAAGCAATGGACTGACGTGGCGTAACCTCCATAACCGACGAGCCTGACACACCTGAAAAGGGGCAGCACGTCGTCAGTCCATCCATCATCATCCTCCTCCACTCCTCGGCTATAAATACCAACCCCAAACCAGGTTTGAGGTATCTTCTCACAACTCTCTCACTACTACTACTATCTTACTTTGCTTCCCAAGCAAACTACTGATTCTCACGCCGGAGAGTGGTAACAAGGAGCACCCCCACCCCATCCTCCTTGTTACGAGTCACGGCTTGTTTCCTTGTGCAGGAGATCAACCACCGGTGATCCAGCCAGCGATCCTCGAGAGGAAGGGATTAACCCTTCTTGACGAGACCAGTGAGTTAACCCTGCCCGGTTAACCATTGTTTCATCATTGGCGCCCACCGCTACTCTTAGCATTTTCTAATCCATCCCTTTTTCCTCTCTCACGATCATGACTGATCACCAAAACAATACTGCGGATAACCAAGATCCTCCAATCCCAAACCCGGTAGGGGTCAATGCCTCGACCTCCCAACCCGGACACATTGGCACGTCCACACAAAGGAGCCCCTCCTTTATGTTCGGACATGACTTATCACAGTTCCCATCTGTGATCCCACCAGGCACGACCATTCATGCCTGGTACGAGCAGCAGGCAGCTACGCTGACTGCAGCATACAACCGTGCTTGTACTGAAGCGAATATACGAGCTGGGCTTCCCCCAGCACCGCACACCCCTGTTGAGCGTATTTTACAATACGACGGCAGGATCCATTCACGCCCGGCTTCAAGAAGCCGGCGTGAAGAAAGGGGATCGTCTTACTGTTCGGTCCACACCCTCAACGAGGATGATTCCTCATACGGGTCCCACACCAGAGGACCGGTACACACCCGCCTTGGCCCCCATGGCGAGGACAGGAGGCGATCAACCTCCAGACGCGGCCCCGGCATTCAGAGCCGATTGGGCCCACAACCATACACCGAAGGGTACGGTCATACCGACCCTGACGACCATAGCTACCGCGGTGATTCGCATGACACCAGTAGCAGACCGGGAGGACGCAACTATGTTCCTCCCAGTCACCCCCGCAACACATACCTTAGGGCGGCAAAGCGCCCTGCAAACGAACCATACAGGCCAAAGGCAGCGGCCGAAAATTCCAAGTTCGGCACGCGGATTGCCAACGCCCATGTCACCACGACAAAGTTCCCATTCAACGTTGGGAAATACAATGGTTCGACCGACCCGGACGACCACATGAACGTCTTCATGGGCGCGGGCATCAACGGCCAGTGGGATGAACCCACTTGGTGCAATTTTTTCCCCCAGACCCTTACGGGCCTGGCCAGGGCATGGTTCGATTCTTTGCCAGTGGGATCACTGGATTCATTCGAGGACTTGCGCACCAAGTTCCTCGCACATTTTTGCCAGCAGCGACGCCACGAACGAGATTCGTGTGATGTCATGAACATCTGGCGAAGGAACAAGGAATCGCTCGAAGCATTCGTCGTCCGTTATAATAAAGAGTGCCTGGAGATAGGTGACGTGGCAGACCAGATGGCACGAAACCACTTCATCCGGGCCGTCAAAGACAGAGAGATGATCATGACCATCTCTGGCAAGGAGGGCTTGCCCAAAAAATGGGAAGATGTCATGACTGCGGTCAAGAAATACGCCCAGACACAGCGGTCACTCGAACCGCATGTGGCAAAGGCAAAACCCCAAGCCGAAACATCCCAACAAGGGTCCAAGCGTAACAATAAACGCAACCGGGACGTTGGAAATCGCGATATTTCCAAACCATACCTCCCGCAAACCAACACGTTCGACCCAAAGAACTACAACCCCGCCCGAGACAATCGGGCGTCCAAGAAAGAATCTCGGGACCGTAACTGGACCGAGATCACCATGTCGCCAAGTGAGGTCCTCCTTGCGGACCCACAGTTCTTGCGACCGGCCCAACCAATGAAGTCCAAGAAAAATCAGGACCTCACACTCTACTGTGAGTACCACAAGGACTCGGGCCACACCACCAACAGCTGCATCAGTCTCCGACTGGAGATTGAGCGCGCCTTAAAGGAGGGGAAACTGCAACATCTTTTGCCAGGTGGGCAAAAACCCACTAAGCGCATTACCCCTCACGGCGAAGGTACCTCCTCCGGGAAGCGAACCATGCACGTGGCTTCCACCCACATGATCCACGGAGGCAAGGGCAGGCCGCGAAAAGCGGCAAGAAGGCCGGAATGTGACTGGAAGGACGAGCAAGTCGTCTTTCCAAAAGTCCGAGGCGGACCGCGCTATAGGCGCGCCGTCGTCATTTCTGGCCAACTAGCACACTACTGCACCGAGCGTCTATTCATCGACCCGGGCAGTACATCTGATATAATCTACGAACAATGCTTCAACCAGTTCGACCAGGAGGACAAAGATCGGTTGCAAGCAGTAGATTACCCGTTAACCGGGTTCGCAGGGGAAACTGTCTTTCCCCTAGGCCAGATTACTTTTCCTGTGCGTCTTTCCAGCGGAAACTGCACAAGGACAGAAGAGGTAAACTTCATGGTTTTACCTCACACCTCCAGATATGACGTACTCCTCGGGAGAGAATCCCAAGGAGATTTCAATATGATTACGTCGGTCCCCCACTCTGCAGTTGGTTTCCCAACCGAATCGGGGGTCGCGATAATCTATGCCCGCAGGGACGTCATGATGTCGGACGAAGTACGTCCGACCAAGGTCGCAAGGCCCACCCCCAATGACCAGCCAGAAAAATGGGTTCTCAACGCGAGATACCCAGAACAAAAGGTCACATTGGGTCACGCCTTGTCCCCGACCACCAAAGCGCAACTGAAGCAGCTCCTCTTCAGGAACCAAGACATCTTCGCGTGGACACCCGCAGACATGACCGGGGTCCCACGTGATATTGCGCAACATCACTTGAATACCATGCCAGGTATCAAGCCAGTGATCCAAGGCCAACGCCACCTTGGGTCAGCTAAAAATCAGGCGATGCAAGAGCAGATCGAAGAACTGCTCTCCGCAGGCATCCTGCGGGAAGTTAAATACCAGACTTGGTTGTCCAACCCAGTCATGGTAGAAAAACCGTCCGGGGGCTGGCGCATGTGCGTCGATTACAAAGACCTTAACAAAGCCTGCCCCAAGGATTGTTACGCGCTTCCAGAAATCGACGAAAAGGTCGATAATCTCGCACCATTCAGGTGGAAGTGTTTCCTCGATTGCTACAAAGGATACCATCAAGTACAAATGGCAATCGAGGATGAAGACAAAACGGCATTCCGGACTCCCACCGGAAATTACTGCTATACAAAAATGCCGTTTGGGTTGCGCAACGCGGGCTCAACCTACCAAAAGTTGATGAACGACACTTTCCGCGGCCAAATAAGCAAAAGTGTCGAAATCTACATGGACGACCTGGTCGTCATGAGCATGGAAGAAGATACCATGCTCACAGATATCGAAAGAACATTACAAACTCTGCGAAGCGTTAACATAAAGCTCAATCCAGGGAAATGCTCGTTTGGAATGGAAGAAGGCAAATTCCTTGGGTTCATCGTGACTAAAGATGGATTCAAGGTAAACCCGGAGAAGGTCCAGGCGATCGAGCGCATGCCATCGCCTTCATCGATGAAGGATATGCAACGGCTAGCCGGCAGGCTAGCGGCACTTAACAGATTCTTAGCCAACCACGCAGCTAAGTCTTATCCGTTCATCAAGACCCTGCGGAGCTGTTCAAAGAAAGAACAATTCCAGTGGACCGCAGAGGCTGAACAGGCCTTCCGGGAAATGAAGGAATGTTTGATACAACTCCCAACTTTAACCGCACCACGCAAGGATGAGCCACTCATACTATACCTATCCGCCGCGGACAACGCGGTGGGTGCGGTACTAATTGTGGAGCGAAAGGGGGTTCAAACACCCATCTACTACATCAGCAAGATGCTCAACGACCCAAAGACGAGGTACTCAATAATGGAGAAATTGGTGCTAGCATTAGTGCACGCTTCAAGACGGTTGCGACGCTACTTCGTAAACCACGTCATCACAGTGCTAACCAATTACAGGATCGGCCCGATCCTCTCCAAACCCGACATCTCTGGGCGATTAGCGAAATGGGCCATCGAGCTGGGCGCACACACGATACATTATAAACCGCGCCCCGCGATTAAAGGCCAGATCTTAGCTGATTTCACCGCCGAAGTACCGGTGAATCGCATCCAAGAATGCGAAGAAGCACAAACTCCTGCACCAACGCCACCCTCCTCAGAGACATGGGCACTCTTCACAGATGGTGCCTCCAACGATGAAGGAGCGGGTGCAGGCCTGCGACTCGTCAGCCCCGACGGCCAAGAACTCACATACGCAATCCGCCTCGAATTCAAAAGCACAAACAACGAGGCAGAATATGAGGCTCTGTTAGCGGGGCTACGTTTAGCAGTCAAAATCGGCGTGCAACATCTGGAAGCCCACGTCGACTCTTTGTTAGTTGCAGGCCAAGTACGCGGCGACTATGCCGCAAAGGGGGATATCATGATCCTCTACCTCGAGCAAGTCCTGCAACTAAAATCCAAATTCGCTTCATTCAATATTCGCCATATTAATCGAAGCGAAAATAAGTCCGCAGATGCACTATCAAAACTTGCATCTACCAGCTTCCAACACTTGGCAAAGGAGATACGCATCGAAATCCTGCAAAATCCTTCGGTACCCCTGCGCCAAGTCAACGTCATTCAATACGGTTCAACATCATGGATGACACCTATTATCGCATATCTACAATCCGGTGTGACTCCCGAAAGCAAATCAGAAGCACGCAAACTACAATACAAAGCGTGCCATTATCAGATGGGAAACGGTATCTTATACCGCAAGTCATACCTCGGGCCACTACTACGATGCGTCAACCCCCAGGATGCCACATACCTCATTCGAGAGATACACGAGGGCATATGTGGCATACACGCTGGACCACGCATGGTAGTGGCCAAAATCATGAATGCCGGGTATTACTGGCCCGGCATGCACCTGGACGCCGTCAAAGAGTTGCGCAAGTGCATCGACTGTCAACGTCATGCTCCAAAAACCTTGCGGCCAAAAAACAACTTAGTCCCCGTCACAACCGCATGGCCCTTTCAGAAATGGGCAATTGACGTTGTGGGACCTTTCCCTGACGCTCCAGGTGCGGTTAAATTTATCATAGTGGCGGTTGATTACTTCACCAAATGGGTAGAAGCAAAACCACTCGCCTCAACCACTGCTATGATAACAAGAAAGTTCATTTGGGAACACATCATCTGCCGTTTCGGATTACCAATGTGCATCGTCACCGATAACGGCACCAACTTCGCTGCCGACGAATTTCAAAAATGGCTAGAGGAACTACACATTGAGCACATATTCTCCTCAGTCGCACACCCGCAAGGGAACGGCCAAGTCGAGAGTATCAATAAAAGCCTAGTCGAAGGGATCAAGGCACGGTTGGGAACGGCCAGGCGTGGCTGGGTCGATGAACTCCCAAGTATCTTATGGGCTCACCGAACAAGCCCAAAAACAAGCAATGGGGAAACACCCTTCAGCCTAGTCTACGGTTCAGAAGCGGTGATCCCCGCAGAAGTAGGTCTCCCCTCTCCTAGAATGTTGGCTATTGAAAAACTAGACAACAACATGGAACGCAGGATTGATTTGGACCTCTTGGAAGAAAGGCGCGAAAACGCTGCCATTAACGAGGCCAAATATAAATCCAAACTTGAAAAGTACTACAACGCGCGCGTCCGCGTTTGTACTTTCAACCCAGGAGACTACGTCCTACGCGACAATGAGGCATCTAATGCCGAGCGCCCAGGCAAACTCGCCCCCAAGTGGGAAGGACCCTACCTCATCAAAGAGGTCTTAGGGAAAGGCGCGTACAGATTGCAAACACTAGAAGGCGAACCTATCGCACGCACATGGAATGCATGATGTGTGTCGGTGTGTATATAATTTTGATGAGTATTTAAGCCCTTTTTACACTTTTAGCCATGTTTTAAATTTATAAAACACGATATTTACTAACACTAAACACACATATGGGCAAGTGCACCCATCGTGGACGTAGTATAGTGTTGGTAAGATACCGAGGTCGTCCAAGGACACAAGAGCTTTTAATACCGGTTTATCCTCAACGTCTAATCAAATCAAAAGGTTAGAAAAAATGATTTAAACTAAGAAAAGTAAAAACTAACTAAATGCTGAAAATAAAAATAAACTAAAAACAGATAGACAAGATGAATCACTTGGATCCGACACGTGTATTAGTATAACCTTTGATTATTTTCGCACTTTTGCACTTGTTTAAGAGATTATCTTAGTTATTGTAGTAGGCCCCTCTTTTGAAGGTGACGTTACCCTCAACCCAGTAGTTTGAGTCAGCAAGGATACAATCCTAAAGGGTCGGATTATTGAAAGATAATGAATTAAGTTATTAATGCAAATTGTGGTAGGCCCCGCTTTTGGCGGTGACGTTACCCTCGGCTAAGTAGTCTGCGTCAGCAGGGATACAGTCCTAAATAGCCGGGTTATAGTATTAATAGTAGTTAGCTTATGAGGGGGTCAAAGAGTTTGGATCCCCGCCATCCAATACCTATGGGCATTGAAGGAGATCCTACTAAATTTGACCCAGGTCCCAAGCAGGACCTCTAAACGCTGAACAAGGGCAAGACCTTTACCAAACCGTTCCCTTAACCCCCGACCAGGTAGCCAACATACCTCCATATAGACCGTGGAGATATGAATGGTGAAAATCTTTTATTTTATATAGACAGTAAAATAATGCCAAGACACCACGGACAAACGATAAGGAAAGATCACCTTCAACATAAGTAACTAGTTATTAAAGTCATTAATACAAAACCAAATAAAAAGTGCAAAAGATTAAAAATAAAAAGTATTATACTAAACACTTGTCTTCACCAAGTGATGTAAGAGACTTAGGCAAACATGGCCTTGATTGTCAAGAACTCTTACGATCAATCTTGGATCCCGAGACGACTCACACACTCTACGATGGACAATGGATGATGGTGGTGGATGATGGTGTTATGGTGGTGGTGGGTGGTGGATGAGGTGTGAGAGAGGTGGTGTGCCAAGGGATGAGGAAGAATGAAACCAAGCTCCTCTATTTATAGGCTGGACAGAACGCTGGACACGGCCCCGTGTCCGCTGGACACGGCCCCGTGCCCGTCTGACACTCTCTCTCTTCATTAATTGTAATTGCGAATTACAATTAATGCGCCTGCTGTACTTTCAACACGCCCCCGTGCCCGCTGGGCACGGCCCCGTGGTGAGCAATGGAAGCTTCTACTGGTTTGTCTTTTCTGCTGCTTCCTGGGCACGCCCCCGTGTTCGCTGGACACGGGGCGTGTTCAGACTCTGTTTTCTTCTCTTTGTTTTGGGAGGTGCCGTTGAGGGTCCGGGCAGTCCACTTTTGTTCCTTTTCTTGTATTTATGGTAGAATTAGTGGTCTTTTTGCTTCTTTTGTGATTTTGAGCTCATTTCATCCTGAAAATACAAAAGGAAGACAAAAACACTCTTTTTCCAACATTAGTACTTAAAAAGGGTTAGTTTTATGCCTTAATTGATGTGTTTTATATGTTGCATTTTACACACATCAAATACCCCCACACTTGAACTTTTGCTTGTCCTCAAGCAAAACTCTTTTAATGTGGCTTACACTCCCAAATGGAATAGGTAGAAGAGAAGTTTTTTAGCTTGTCCTAGAGTGTCGGGAATCCAAGGTTTTTATAGGTTTTATTTTTATTTTATTTACAATCCTATTCGTTATGATTTATTTTGAACTTTTGATAAGATAAACTACTTATTTTGGCATAACATGCCTTATCAAAATTCCATTTATATACAAGTTCACATACCTCACGGGAGATCACTCAACACTCGGCCGAAGGTGTATATTTAAGTGAATCGCTCGAGAGCGGCACGGACTTACGTTTTCCATAGGCTTGCCAAGCGATCAATCCTCCTCCTTTTTAACTTTTTACCTTTGTAAATATCAAGAGGACTTTTGGGGTGAAGGCTTGGGTTTAAAGGTGGGTGGTTGGTTAGTGGTTAGTAAAAAGGGCGAAAATCGTAACAAGTGTCGGTTTTCATACCTTATTTTTAGTGACATTTATTTTTGAAGTATTTCTCCAAACAAGCTTTTGTAGCTTTTGTTTGTTTTTGACTTCATTATTCATATTTTTTTTTTTTTCGTCACGTAGAGGGTATGTTTATGAAAAACCGAGCTTGTTACTAAAATAAGGGTGAAAAAAATGAAAAAGGTTTTTGGTGGGTAAAAAAAAAATTGTTTTTGGGGGTAATGAAATGAAAGGTTTAGGCTCAAAGGGGTTTTTCTAGGGGGATTTTGGGTAGGTAAAAAAAATGAAAAATAATGGTTTTGAAAGAAAAATAGTTAGTCCTAATGCCTCCATCATTTACTTACTTGGGTTTAAGTTGGTAAGGACCGGGAATGTATCGTCGTGGCAAGTTCTAGATTTGTAAAGACCGAGCGGCTATTCACACAAGAAACGAAAAATGAGCATTTAATCTAAATATGTATATTTTTATGCTCAATAAAGGCTCAAAACTCACTTTTGTGGGAATGGGTTTTTAATGTGACCAAGCATATATAATCGAATTTTAGCTAGACTTGTTATACCGTTTCATAATTTTCTTATGTTAGTTCTTTTTATCACGACGCTATCGGTTGTAAATTTGTAACAATATAACCTTTTTAGAACTTGTTATTCCCAACTTAAACTAAGACAAGTAAAAAAAAAATGAAAAAGTTTTTTTTTTAAAAAAAAAAAATTTGGGGTGTTTAGCGGTTCCAATAGAGTTTTGTGTAAGGCTTGTTTTAGGATTTTGCAAAATTTCAAGGTTTTAGCATCCCCCCCACACTTAAATTACACATTGTCCTCAATGTGTCCAAAAATAAAGTTTTTGGTTGATTAGAATGTGAAAAAGTGTGTTTAAAAACAAAGATTTTTGTTACTGGCACTCTGGACACGGCCCCGTGTTGACGGGGCACGGCCCCGTGGTCAAGTGCCAGTAACAAAAATTATAGAAGTGAAACAGAAGCCTGGACACGGGGGCGTGTCCGCTGAACACGGCCCGTGTCCAGTTACCTGAACTGGGTGATTTCCTGCAGGGGGCTCAGCACGGGGCCGTGTTGGTTGGGCACGGCCCGTGTGGAGCCTTCTGTTATGGAGATTTTTGTCGGTTTGTTCTGTTCTTCTACATGGTTCCATTTTTCTCGTTCCCTTTTTCATCCATTACCACCATGAGTCCATTTTATTCTGCAAAAACTAAAAGATTAAACTAAACTAAAGATAGGTCCGCGGAATGCCTCCGTGGTGCGCCACGTTTATAAGGGTCCTTGGCTAGACCCGATTCCCGGTCACACGTCTTTTGATTGGGGTGCCTTGCCTCCCAAGTTACACCGTCGGAGAGCGGCATCCAAGCTTGAATCAATAACCTTCATGTAGTGGACCGGGTCGTCATCCTCTATTCTCTTCCCAACTCCAAATTTTACCTCATCGTCCCCATATCTCAAAGTTAGTGTCCCGTCATTCATGTCCACCACTGCTTGTGCGGTGGCAAGGAAGGGTCTCCCTAGAATAAGGGGGACCTCGGTGTCTTCTTCCATGTCGAGTATGACAAAGTCAACAGGATAAACAAATCTGCTTACCCTTACCAAGACATTTTCGATGACACCTTGCGGGAATTTGACCGATCGATCAGCGAGTTGTATGCTTATTTTTGTGGGGCTTGTGGTTCCCAAGCCAAGCCTTTTGAACATTGAAGAGGGCATGAGGTTAATGCTAGCTCCTAAGTCGGCCAAGGCATTGCGAACGGGTGATTCCCCTATTGAGCATGGAATTGTGAAACTTCCGGGATCGATCTTCTTTTGTGGTAGTTTATTGAGTACGAGGGCAGAGCATTCTTCGCCTAAATTAACTAATTGCAAATTTTCAATTTTCTTTTTATGTGTAAGGAAGTCCCTCATAAATTTAGAGTATTTGGGCATTTGGGTTAGGACTTCGATAAAAGGAATATTGACATGCAATTGTTTTAGCAAACTTTCGAATTTTGCGAATTGCTCATTGGTTTTTTGACGAATTAACCTACCGGGGTACGGAACTCGAGGGGCCTTGGTAGGCTCTGTTGATGGGGGAGTGTCCTTCTCCTGCAGATGTGTTGGCGTTGATTCTTCCGTTGCCGGAGGTACTTCTGCAGGACCTACGGTGCGGTTTCGTAGTGTGATGAGGTGAACTTGCGCCTTTGGGTTGGTTTCGGTATTGCTAGGTAATGCGCCTTGTGGTCTCTCGGAAAAATTTTGAGCTAGTTGATTTATTTGTTTTTCTATGTTTTGAATGCTAGCTTGTTGATTCCTAAAATTAGATTCTAATTGTAGGAATCTTTCCGAATTTTTCTTATCAGTGTCGGAGACAAGGCGAGATATGGTATCTTCGAGCCTCTCTCTTCCACTTTGTTGAGTGAAATTTTGCGACTCATTTCTTGATTGCTGAAAGTTTGTTCGTTGCGGTTGTTGGTTACTACTATTGCCGGGCTCCCTCCAACCAAGGTTTGGGTGGTTTCGCCATCCTTGGTTGTAGGTCCCCGTTGGAGGACCCGACGGCCTAGGTCTATTATCAATGTAGTTTACCATTTCTTGTTGATCGTCCGTTTCTTTCATGCAACTCCAATTTTCATGTGACCCACCACACCCTTCACAAGCCATGACCGAGACTGTTTTGGTCATTTCTATTTTTTTTATTTTTGAAGAAAGGGCCTCGATTTGGGCTTGTAAAGAGGTGTTTTCGTCTACCTTATGGGCGCCCGGGGCGATAGATTTATTTCCCCGGGGAGTGTGCCACTGAAAATTGGTTTGAGCAATTTCCTCAATCTGATTATATATTTCGTGTGGGCGACGATTACCTAAAAGTCCCCCGGAGCTAGAATCAAGTGTCTGCCTAGTATGTGGCAACAACCCATTGTAGAAAGTGGATACTTGTTGCCATATTGCGAGGCCGTGATGGGGACACTTGCGTAATAGCTCCTTGAACCTTTCCCAAGTTTCATATAAGGATTCCCCGTCCTCTTGTGAGTATGTGTTAATTTCAGCCATTAATTTAGCAGTTTTAGAAGGAGGGAAATACTTATACAGAAATTTTTGGGCTAGTTCATCCCAGGTGTTTACCGATCCAGCTGGGAGGGTGTTGAGCCAAGCTTTCGCTCGGTCTTTTAGTGAGAATGGAAACATACGAAGGCGGATGGCGTCGTTTGATGCTCCATTGATCCGAAAGGTATCACATATTTCTAAGAAATTAGTTATATGTAGATGGGGATCCTCGTCCGCGAGCCCGTGAAAGGTCGCGGAGTTTTGGAGCATTTGTATCAAGTGCGTTCGAAGTTCGAAGTTATTGGCTTCGACATTCGGTGCATTGATAGCGGCGCCTAGATTACCTACGGTGGGCCGTAAGTAATCCATGAGGGTACGTTGGTCCGCCATTGGGGTTGGATCACCCGAAACCTTCTCTTGGTTTTTGGCTTTTAACCTTTTTCTGAGAAAGCGTTCGGGTTCTTCTAATGGTTCCTTTATGTCTTTATTGGAACTGGAGCTCATACACTACGCGAGGTTGGCGTCGGGTTCCAAGTCCTGCAATAAAAACAGAAAAGAATGTTGGTCAGAAGGTTCACCACGGCCCCGTGTCGAGCGAACACGGCCCCGTGGTCGGAATTACAGTGGTTGTTTTTCAGATCCCAGTTACTGGAGATTGGACACGGCCCCGTGTTGCACCGACACGGCCCCGTGGTCAGCCTTCTGTAACTTTGAAAAACAAAAACTGCTAGTAACGTTGCTGAGCACGGCCCGTGTCCGACCAGGCACGGCCCCGTGCTGAGCTCTGCAGAAGCTGAAAAAAAAATCCTAAAAATTAAAGAAAAATAAAAAGATGATTAGGCCGTTGATTCCTAACTTTCTTAAAATCCTTGTGTCCCCGGCAGCGGCGCCAAAAACTTGATGTGTGTCGGTGTGTATATAATTTTGATGAGTATTTAAGCCCTTTTTACACTTTTAGCCAAGTTTTAAATTTATAAAACACGATATTTACTAACACTAAACACACATATGGGCAAGTGCACCCATCGTGGACGTAGTATAGTGTTGGTAAGATACCGAGGTCGTCCAAGGACACAAGAGCTTTTAATACCAGTTTATCCTCAACGTCTAATCAAATCAAAAGGTTAGAAAAAATGATTTAAACTAAGAAAAGTAAAAACTAACTAAATGCTGAAAATAAAAATAAACTAAAAACAGATAGACAAGATGAATCACTTGGATCCGACACGTGTATTAGTATAACCTTTGATTATTTTCGCACTTTTGCACTTGTTTAAGAGATTATCTTAGTTATTGTAGTAGGCCCCTCTTTTGAAGGTGACGTTACCCTCAACCCAGTAGTTTGAGTCAGCAAGGATACAATCCTAAAGGGTCGGATTATTGAAAGATAATGAATTAAGTTATTAATGCAAATTGTGGTAGGCCCCGCTTTTGGCGGTGACGTTACCCTCGGCTAAGTAGTCTGCGTCAGCAGGGATACAGTCCTAAATAGCCGGGTTATAGTATTAATAGTAGTTAGCTTATGAGGGGGTCAAAGAGTTTGGATCCCCGCCATCCAATACCTATGGGCATTGAAGGAGATCCTACTAAATTTGACCCAGGTCCCAAGCAGGACCTCTAAACGCTGAACAAGGGCAAGACCTTTACCAAACCGTTCCCTTAACCCCCGACCAGGTAGCCAACATACCTCCATATAGACCATGGAGATATGAATGGTGAAAATCTTTTATTTTATATAGACAGTAAAATAATGCCAAGACACCACGGACAAACGATAAGGAAAGATCACCTTCAACATAAGTAACTAGTTATTAAAGTCATTAATACAAAACCAAATAAAAAGTGCAAAAGATTAAAAATAAAAAGTATTATACTAAACACTTGTCTTCACCAAGTGATGTAAGAGACTTAGGCAAACATGGCCTTGATTGTCAAGAACTCTTACGATCAATCTTGGATCCCGAGACGACTCACACACTCTACGATGGACAATGGATGATGGTGGTGGATGATGGTGTTATGGTGGTGGTGGGTGGTGGATGAGGTGTGAGAGAGGTGGTGTGCCAAGGGATGAGGAAGAATGAAACCAAGCTCCTCTATTTATAGGCTGGACAGAACGCTGGACACGGCCCCGTGTCCGCTGGACACGGCCCCGTGCCCGTCTGACACTCTCTCTCTTCATTAATTGTAATTGCGAATTACAATTAATGCGCCTGCTGTACTTTCAACACGCCCCCGTGCCCGCTGGGCACGGCCCCGTGGTGAGCAATGGAAGCTTCTACTGGTTTGTCTTTTCTGCTGCTTCCTGGGCACGCCCCCGTGTTCGCTGGACACGGGGCGTGTTCAGACTCTGTTTTCTTCTCTTTGTTTTGGGAGGTGCCGTTGAGGGTCCGGGCAGTCCACTTTTGTTCCTTTTCTTGTATTTATGGTAGAATTAGTGGTCTTTTTTGCTTCTTTTGTGATTTTGAGCTCATTTCATCCTGAAAATACAAAAGGAAGACAAAAACACTCTTTTTCCAACATTAGTACTTAAAAAGGGTTAGTTTTATGCCTTAATTGATGTGTTTTATATATTGCATTTTACACACATCAATGCACAACAGCTTCGACGCTGTTATATGTAAGCCATGTTCTTACATTTCTCTATGTAACCTATTGGGCCGCAGGCCATTTGCAAATAAATAAATAAGCAATTTTCTACATTATTGTTTGTTATTACTATTACAAATGCGTGTTCCACTTTGCGGTATCCCAAAAACAGATTGGCAAAATCTTCATTCGTGATACCCATACAAAGTGGTAACCACACACAAATATTGTAATAGGCCAGCAAAAGGCAAAGAGACTTGCATGTTTTATCCGGCCGGATACACAAGTTTTTGTTAAACACTTAACACAATTCCTGAGCCCAAAAAGGCAAACAATGGAATTGACGCGGACTCATACGACAACGGTATGGAGTACACTCGACCCCATTCACAAATGGGTAGAGTTCCGGTAATATAAGCTTTTACAAAGCTCAAGCAATTCTAAAACCCTCACACGGTAAATAACAGAATTGATGCATACCCATACAACAAAAGTATGGAGTATACTTGACCCCGTTCATAAATGGGTAAAGTTATGCATACATACGTTCAGACATGCAAGAATTAAAAACACTTGTACAAACTGAACAAAGAAACTTTATATTCAAAAAATTCAAGTGTCCACAGGATGCTTAAGGAATTTACATAAAGTTCCTATCCTATACAAGAGGAATACAAAAAGGAGGCACACTCGCCAACCTAAACCCTATTTTGTACCGCTGGTCCCCGCGTCTCCTCCGGCACCACCAGCGGGTTCTTCCTCTTCCACATCAGGATAAAGCATCCGCAAGCGGTCAACATAGTCCGCCACCTCCAAACACTCGTCCAGCTCCCCTACACAGGCAAGGGGCGTATCATAAAAGGAGGCTACGGCCGCTTTCAGACGACCTTCGGTATCCACATCACGGAACACGGACGCCTGATCAGTATAACCGCCTGTGGATAATACATTGATATGCCCAATGCAGCGGTTATAACCAGCCTTGAAGCCAGCATCGCGCGCACGCTCCTTAACCAGGTCCAAACCAGATGAGGTCTCAGGGGCATTCATTATAGCCTCGACAATCTGCAATAAAAGGATCATAAGTCTTGAAATACTAATCCAAGCCAATGTAAAGGCAATGGATACTTACACGCGCGATGCCGTGAGTCCGCAACCACTCACGGTCAGCTTCCAGTTGGTTAAAAGAGGACACCAAGGCATCCTTGGCCTCAGCAGCAGCGTCAGCCCGCTTCTCCGCAGCGGACACGCGGGTAGTAAGGTCCGTAACCGCGACCTCCCGGGCCTGAACCTCAGCCTGTTACAAGAACAGCAAGCAATACACTCGATAAATATTTTCAAAACAATAAAGGAAATATACAACAGAGGTAACGAAACATACCTGAAGGCTGGAAACAACCTTATCCAAACGAATGCGCTCCGCATTCGCCTCTTCCAGAGCCTTGGAAGAACGGCTCTCCTTCTCCGCGGCCTCTTCAAGGGCCTTTGAGGCACGAGCCCCGGCTTCTTTGGCCTCTTCAAGCGCCTTCAAGGCGTCGGCCTTCGCCTGCAGCGCTTTAACCGATATGGCCTCCGCCGCAGCTTTCTCGCTGCCCAAGGCAACATTTGCCGCCTTGACATTCGCCAACTCCTGCCAAGTATGAAACAGAACGTTATTCTGCTTAGCCCAAGATTCATTCCATTTCTTGCGCTCATTGGATAACTTTTCGTTCCAACTCTTGCGCTCATCAGCAAGGAGTTTAGCAAGGGTACGCACCTGTTTCAGCTGGGCAGTACCACTCAGCAGTCTACTTCTGCTTCTCAAAAGCAGCTTTGTCTTTCTCCAGCTGCTCCGCACCCGCACGGGCAGCCTGAACCAGCTTTTCCGCTTCTGCCCGCATACGAGCAGCATCTTCCTCGCGCCGACCCAGCACTTTATAGTCTTCCAAAATGGCATTCGCCACAATGGAAGTCCCTACCAACATTGTTGAGAGCTGGTTTATACGCAACTCTCGAGGTGCGGCACGGGCGCGCTCAACTTCAAAGGGGGTCCCCAGACCACCCAAAATCTCCTTACAGGCCGCAGGATCATTCGAAATATCATCCCCCTGCATAACAGTCCAGGGGGGTCGGTGATACACCATACTGCGACCCGGGGAATAAGTGCGGTAGTAATACTCCAATTCAGACTCCCCAGGCTGAATTGGAGGCCCGTCATACCCCGCACCACCGGCAGACGAGCCGGTACCCTTATCAACCGAAGACTTCTGCGGCTCAGCATCATGCTGCCGCGCTTCAGCGCCAGTTTTTTGCGGTTCAGCATCAGAATGTTGCTTCCCAGTAGCAGTGAACCGCACACTCAAATCGTCTCCCTCATTGGGAGAGATCAGATTGTTGGACGAGTCGACAGTATCAAATATCTGGGCCGCAACATTCTCTGCGGTACCCTCCTTCTGCACGGTTGACTCAGGTACCACCTTGACGGGAGGTGTCGACGGCACCTCCGTTGCACCCGCACCCGTGGCACGCGGGGGGGACTCCGGAGCATCGAAGATAGAAAAATCTTCATCTTGAGGCTCTGCAAAAAAGTCAAATAGCTATCAAAACTAGTTACACAACAGTTAAGACTAGATAGCCTACACTTACCAACGACAATCGCAGGTTTTTTCTGCGTCGGAGCAGACCTTTTGGTCACCAGTCTCCGACGTTTGCTCTCAACACCACCAGCAGCTTTCTGCTCTGGCCCTCTCTTCTCACCGACTGCAGGGGGACCCGCAGCTGTCCCTCCCGCGGAAGTCTCTTCTGACTGCCTCTTCGCAGCACCAGAACGCGACACCGCAGCTGTACCCAAACCCTCAAGGGTATCAGATACTATCACATAATCCTTGTGTCGACGAAAAGAGGAATGAGAGATACCTGCTGCCTGCGGCACCAGATGAGGCACAGTAGTGACCTCCTTTATCTTCTTTTGACGAAAGCGCACGCCCTTCACAGTTTGCCTCTTTGGCACACCTTTCGCTTCGGGGTCCCCTAAGGCCCCAAGATCACCTGCATGGAATCAATACGTCAATAAACCAACATTATCAACACAAGTGACAAAGCTTGGATATTATACCTTTGCCTGGTGGCAACTCAACTGCCAGTGCAGCCTCAGTAGGCACCCGGAAGTTACTACGGATGATGGTATTGTGATCCTCTTCACCATCCGCACAAACCACGGTCTCAACCGTCCCATGGAAATCCGGGGCAAACATCCTCCATGCGGGAGCATCCTCTGATAACACATAAAATCAGTACCGCAAAAAAGAATAGGGAACTTAAACACATGAAGAGTACGTACCACCGCTTTTCTCCCGCACCACGGGTCTTGAGTTTTTGTTCCTCCTAGTCAACATCATACGCAACAACCACAGTTGCGTGTTGGTCAGCTTCACAGACTCAATAGTCTGAAGCTGCGGAAACCATTCCACTGACTTCGAGCTAGGGACCGCAATGGTCTCCGCGATGATCGTCTCGGTCACATTCCGAAACATCATATCTGCAACAATGGCAGCAGCTTTGATGTAGAAGAATTTCTTCTTCCACATCGTCATCCCCTTGGGGGAGTCATCAGCTTGGGGGTACCGTCTCGTTGACGGAAAGAAAAGAACCCCATGGACACTGTCATCTGATAGAACCGTCGGAAATCTCCGACGGTAGGCTCTATACCAAGAGCACGGAAGGTGAACTCAAAATTACGAATCCGAATCATCCCAAGCGGACTCATTTGAGAAATGTGGACCTTATACCACTCCAAGACATCCACGACAAACACCGTCAACGGTAACCGAAGATTACAGTCACCAAAAAAGTCGGCCCACATGGTCACATAACCGGCCGGAGCGTAGGCACCAGTATCACCCTCCGATGGATACTGAGCCCCATATTCAGGGGGCATTTGGACAGTAAGCATAAGATTGTCAAAAGACTTCTTGGTCCACTTCAACGCCGGTAATCCACCACCGGCAACCCCCTCTTCTTCTCCTTCAACCACTACCGGTTGTTCAGGGTTTTCACCCTCCACATTGTGTGGATTCGATGGTTCAGCCATCAAAAATATTCAAGAAGCGAAAGATGGTGAACGAAAACACCAGCAACCTCACCGGAATTTCAGAAAAAATAGTCGGAGAAGACAGATAACAGTTTCTCTCTCAAACGGCAAATTTTTTGAATTTTCGAACAAGTGAGGGGAAACCACGAACGGTTTCCCCTTATATACCCATCGCAATTAATGCGGAGGGAGAAAACAAATGATCACGTTCAAAAAGAGCGAATCATAGGACACCACGTGTCGAGCGCCGTTTCCGCTGACGGTTATCACGCGCGCGTGGCCGCTCACGCGCCTGACACAAGAGACGTTTACACTCTTCGCTACAGTGCATTTAATGCCTCGGGCAGTGCAAACGTCCTTTCATTTCAGCACATGCCAGGAAGATCTCACCAACTTCCACCAACTCACACGTGCGTCCAGCCACGTATGCAACAAAAAGCGACTACATTATCCAATTATAAGCGGCATGCGGTTTCTCTGGTATACCGCACCATAACCCATACCGCATGTCGTTTTTTAACATACCCCTAAAAATAGGTAAAAACATATATCTCTACACTATAAGGGGGTATAATACCTATCCGCACTACCCACGAGCACACGTGGAATATGCGGCCTTGCCACACACGCGCCCGTTCAGGTGTGTCAAATGCTCAGAACCAGCGCCGGCCGTTGGACTGAACCGCATCTTAGACACAGGGGAACTGCATTGCCTTCATTCTCTTCAAGCTTCAAATCCCTCCTGCCCGGTTCACAACCGCAGAGGGTACATGAACACCTTCTTTAACAAAAGGAAGGAAGGGTATGCACGCGAACGCACATCAGCAACCCTGTCTCCTGAACCTTCAAGAGCTACATCCGACCCACACCCACTTCGAGCAAATGTGGTAATGCAAAACCGCAGACACTCACGAGGAGCTACGGACATAACCATAGCTTCCGCAGAGTGATTGCTACGGAAGAGCCAAGCTCACTCCACATCACCGAACAATGCTACTGCATGGCAAACTCGGTATTGGAGCGGGAAGGTAAGTGGCTCCAAAACGAACGCAGAACAGCGCTCTAAATAAACTCTCGTCGAACAAAAAGCGTCCGAACAACGGTAACAAGTCTGCTTATGACTTTGTTAACCCGATTATGGGCCGCATAGAATAAACAATGGTGGGCATACCCTTGCCTATGACCATGTTTATTTACCCATAGTATGAATATACATTGTTCGACCAAACATGGCCAACAATGACGCAACGAGGTAACCGCAAAGAACGTGCGGTTACTAGAGAGCTATGACGATAAACACGAAAACCCCACAAACAAGGGATCGTCGTCTCATAACTCGATGCCGAACATAGAGCTCGAGCAAAGCACTTGCAAGCATCAACAACTTTTGATCCCAGTCTCATAGATTGGTCCAAAAGTTTCTTTTCTTCTTCATGCACCAATTCAACAATTGGTATGAAGAAAAGCCCACCTTTAAAGGATGGGAAACCTCCACATACCTTCGAAACACCATCCCAGAGGTTGGTTCGAAGTTTGTGCAGCATTACTAACAAGGTCTCCAAGAGACCTTCGGCACAACAACAGGTGGCAGACCACCTGGTGACATAAATCGGCTGAGAATCTCGCATCAGACGAGATTCCTTCACCGATACGGAAGAGGCGTCAGATGACCCTTCCGGACCTCCAGCTTCATTTACATACAGAAAAGACCACACATGGTCTAGGATCTTCTCCAGACTCCAAACTACCTTCCAAACACCATAGTCCAGTACTCCTCCCACATACACCTTGTATGTGGCAGCAACACTAGACTGGGGGGACTTGAAGGGGTATGGTCCCAGATCTCGCGTCAGCATCGACCGCGAGTGACCATTACCCTTATCAAAACCCCCACTAGCTAACAACCCACTTGTGCCTATGCGCGAACGCATCGACACAAGGGTTGAATCCAATCTATCTAGTAACAAAAGAGGACTTACATGGAACAGGAGAACGGTAGAGTGATGCGACATAGCATCACATCTGGTGTACGAAAACGGAAGTATTCACAGCGACGCGGCATCGCACCGCGTCCAGTGAACACTTCTATCAATACAGGAAAGCCTTACCTTAGGCATAGAAGAAGATGAACGTAGTGGTACGGCTGACACCGCACCATACGGACATTTTCGTCACGACAAGGGATGCAGGCAAGACGACGATGCGGCTAGCACCGCATCTCGCGTATTCCTTGATCACAAGTAGGAGACGCGGTAACTTCAGATGTTACCGCACGTAGCGATGCGGCTTGCACCGCATCCTATGTACTCAAGCAAGTGGTACTAACACCACAGTGCAAGTGGCACCAATGACAGTTACCTGTCAGAGCTACGTAAGCAATGGACTGACGTGGCGTAACCTCCATAACCGACGAGCCTGACACACCTGAAAAGGGGCAGCACGTCGTCAGTCCATCCATCATCATCCTCCTCCACTCCTCGGCTATAAATACCAACCCCAAACCAGGTTTGAGGTATCTTGTCACAACTCTCTCACTACTACTACTATCTTACTTTGCTTCCCAAGCAAACTACTGATTCTCACGCCGGAGAGTGGTAACAAGGAGCACCCCCCACCCCATCCTCCTTGTTACGAGTCACGGCTTGTTTCCTTGTGCAGGAGATCAACCACCGGTGATCCAGCCAGCGATCCTCGAGAGGAAGGGATTAACCCTTCTTGACGAGACCAGTGAGTTAACCCTGCCCGGTTAACCATTGTTTCATCAGTAGGTGATCAATTAAGCTATAAGGATTTGACGGTTAAAGTGTCTACCATTGAAACAGATGTTGCTAAAATGTAAGAATTGATGAAGTAGATGATAGAGCTTTTTAAAAGTCAACCTAGCACTCAGCAAATTGCCAATGAGCTTTGGAATTCTGTGCAACCCATCCTTCAAGCTCAGAGGAATTTAGCTGAAAGTAACTACAATTCCCATTTGGAATTTATCAGTAATATGGTTAATGCTAGGTATAAATACACACAAACAGACGTTAGGAACATTAAGGAACATTTGTTCAAACTCACTGGCTCTATCCCTACATCAATCTTTGAGAAAGATGATGATGCCAAAAAGGGGGAGAAAAATTCACTGAGAAAGTTGCCAGCTGATTTAGAAGCTAAACCAAAACCAAAGGTGCAACAACAGCCAGAGTCAGCTAAACAAAAATCTTCTGCAAAAGCTTCAGAAGCTGGAAAGGAAAAAGGGATTGATGAGATCCTAAACAAGAAAGGTGAAGAGATAGCAATGGAAAAGCAGAAGAAGCAAGATACAAAGGAAAGCACTGCTAATCCTACAGAAATTGTATCTTCTGCTAAACCTAAATCCAAACCTTCTCTAGAAAAACCACCACAAAAGAAGGAAAAAATAGCTTCAACACCATCATCACCCATTCTGCCAATAGATGCTGATATAACAAAAGTATCAGCAGATGTTAGCCACACAGCTGCTGAGACACCAGTTGTTACAGCAGAAGTTTGTCAAACGTCTGCCATGATCATTTTCACTAAACCAACAACATTCCAACCACCTCCAACATTACAAAGATTTCTCATACATTCATCTTCACCACCAAAACGTTCTCCTTCACCAGAAATCATGTCCACACATAAGAGAAAAAACTCATATTGTGTTACAAGATGATGAGGAGATTAAATCAGCAATCCCCGTATCATCTGCTCCCATTCAAAACAGTCCATCCTCATCATTTCCACCTAGAGAACCTACTTCATCCTTTCCTATTGCTACACTACCATCAGTCATTCCCCTGGAAGCTCAATATCCTCTGGAGTTAGTCATTGTTAAAGGTGAAATTGAATCATTCTTCACAATAGAGGATCCATCTAAAAGATCCTTCCCATCTCTTTATGGCTATAAGATGCCTCAAACCTTAGATGAGTATCTGAAATTAAAAGTAACACAGGCTGAGGTTATAGCAACAGAGAATAGCATAGGGATGGATGATAGGGAATACCAGAGGTTCTTATCATTTCAGCTTAGCAAAGTCAGAAAACTTGAAGACTTTGCTAGGGACCTGAGTAAATCCATGTCTGAGAGGTCAGTAATTCCTGAGCTTCAGATGCAACTGCAACTGAAGGATGATTATGTTGGACACATTATGAAGTACAAACCATATAATGCAACCAGAGATCAATTCAAAGACTGGTCAGCAGATGATCTTAGAGAAGAAATCCATAGAATCACAAAAATGCGCAATGATCCTCTGGTAAAGCCAACTCTACCTAATTGGAAGAAAGTCAAAACAGTGGAATCAGATGAGGCATTGAAGTTTAAAAGAATGAGAGCAGAGCTTGTGGCTGCTAGTTATGGTTCAGCTAGATCCATTGCCAGTTGGTCTAAACAGAAGATAGTTGAGACCTACAAAAAGCTGGAAGAACTTAGAGCTAAAGATCCAAATGTTCCTCAAAACCTAGTCTATCCTACAACTGCTGCTTTGTCTCAAAAGATCCATACTCCAAAAAATCTTCTCTCATCATCTGCTTTATCTGAATCCATTGCAAATTTAGTCAACAGACCACAATCACCAAACTCATCTTCAATAATTCTTTTCCCAAGAAAACCAGTTGATCCAAAAATAGTAAAGTGGAAGTCATGCTCAAAAACCCAAGTATTGACCTTGATCAGATCAGATGGTAGTGTTGAAGAGATTAAAATGGATAGTGCATATAATCTGAATGCATATGATCTCCAAGATTTGTTGGACCTTCAATTTGAAAGGGATGATGAAGAAGACATGTTCTCCATGGACTTTGAACTACAATTCAAAGGACAAATCAGGGAGATGTTGATGAGAAATAAAAATCAGCAATAAAGAACAGTTTTGGTATCATCTATTGTATAGGGAGATTGTTGGATCAGCAGCTGTGACATTGTCTCCAGTAGCATATTTAAACAGGACACAACATCTAGGAAAGGACATGTTGCTACGTAACACACTCTTGATTAAGCTTTGATGAAAGTTGTTGAGGCAGGTGATCGTGTGTTCGTAGTTAATGTTTGTTGAAACTTAAGTTGTATTTGAATTCTATTAAGTTTGTTAGATATCTTTTATATGTACTTATGTCTATAAACAGTTTACATTGTCAATGAGTGGGACTCCCTTTTTTGGATAGGAGAATGGAAATAATCGTATGTAACTGATATATTAACCGATGATCTATGTTTATAGTTGCCTTTTTGCTATAATAGATAACACGTTTTGGTACAATATCTATATACCAATCTATACTTTCTATTAAAATGTGTTATGCATGATTTTCTAAAAACCATCCGTGTTTGCACACGGGTCTTACCGCTGGTACTATATAATAAAAGAAACCATTTTGAGGACACATGTCGCTTTATGAGGTGGTCTCAATTAAATTTTTTAGACGAGATTTTTATGATAAGAATAAAGATAAGTGATAACCATATATTAATTACTAAAATTAAAAAATTTTGATGATAATAATAAGGATAACAGATAACCATATATTAATTAATAAAATTAAAAACTATACATTAACTTTTTTATTATTTATAAAGATAAAGATGGTTTTAGTTGTTTATATAAAAGTTTATAATCTTTATCTTTATTTACTATCTAATAAGGCTATTGGGTGTGGGGGTTATGGTTGGGATATGATTTGCCACCTAGGAACATGAATGAAAGACTACACCACCCCCTTGATTGATCCACCATGGTTTGCATGGATTAAACCATGACAACCATGGTCCTCCTTTCCATTTTTAAAGAAATCATTACATTTTTCTTTAGACAAAGAAAAATTAAAATAAATAAGGGGCTAGTGTTTTGGGTGATGACCACACCCTTAGGCTAGTGGTTTTGGATGGTGGATTAGAGGTGGTTTACATGGCACTAACATGGAGGGCCATGGTGGTCATGAGGGTCACGACCACACCCTATAGCCTAAGCGATGGGTGATGAAACTATTAATGAACCGAACTCAATTAAGAATTATTTCCAAATTCCAATCGATCACAAGTAGTTCAAAAGGAAAAAAAAAATATTTGTTGTTAATTCCTCTGCTACAGTTATACTAACCTAGTCAAATATGAAAGTAAAAATATAACATCATACATGAAAATTAAAAAAAAATTCACATTTTTTCTCTTTTAACGTTTTTTTTTCTTTTTCCGTTTATTAATAACTATTTAGTTTAAAATTTTCATCGATTTAACCATGCGTAATACTTAAATTTCTAACCTATTAATAAATAAATAAAACACAAAGTAAAATGTTAACTTGTGTAATACACAAGTTTCTAACCTAATAATAAATAAATAAAAAACAAAGTAAAATGTTATAATACATCAAAGTTCTTTTTTTTTCAAAAACATATGTTGACGAACATATGTGTTAACCGATTATATTATATTTAATCAATCATGTAATACACGTGTTTATTCAACCCATTCAATACACGTTTTGAAGATGTAACTTTTTTATTATCTAATAGGGAAAATGTCACGGCATAGTAACCGAGTTTTAAAAGTGTTTTAATTAAGTCACTTGTATCTTTTTTGTCCCAATTAGATAACTTAACATTCAAATCGAGCCATGTTCTTTTTTCCATGTCTCAAGAAAAAAATGTAGCATAAGATACTGGGCTTGGATTATTTTGATATATGAAATTATATTTATTAAAAATAAAAACACTTTAATTACATTAAAAATTAAAAAAATAAGTTACAATCCATGTCATCACTCGACGTTAGTATCAAATAAAAGGGAAAAAAGAAACAAAAATCCACATTACCATGGTTACTTATGAAATGGATGAAAAACCCCTTAATTTTAATAAAAATGAATGTTGGATGACCTGATTGGAAGACTTTTGAAACTTGAGTGACCTAATTGGAATACTTTTAAAACTTGTTTACTATTCTACAAAGTTACCCCCTAATATATAAAGTTATATTTACTCAACCCGCGTAATATACGGGGTTATAACCTAGTATTTTTATATATGAAGAGATATCCATGAATTAAGAAACATAAAAATTAATATTTAACACCAACATTGTATATATTATGTTTTATTATTTTAATTCTTTCATGGTATTAGAGCATTCAAACAATTAGATATATATTGATTTCGAGGAACGATGAATAGTAATTTTATTTTTATAATAATATATATTTTTTATTATTTTATTATTTAATATATTATAATAGTTTATTATTATATTTTCTTTTAATAACATATTTTTCTTTTTTTTAAACATCTATTTCTTTTACCTTTTTTTAATAACTAGTTATAAAAACCGTCGCCACGTTGCGGCGAACTTGTTTTGTTGTTTAGTCTGTGTTTACATATGTTTAAATCAGTACGAGCGCGTTGCACACGGAATCTGTGACACTCTAGGTTTTTCCGAACGAACACCTTGTAATATTTTGTGTATATATAAATATTATTAAATGAAAACGTGATCCTTATTTGCATAATGTGCGTTGTATGTACGTATTATATATATATATGTGAGAGCCGAGACCACGACCCGAGACCATGACTCGCAACCACTCGGTTGCGAGTGGGCCACTCGGTCTCGAGTGGGCCTTTGGGCCGTAACCGGTTTGGGCCGAAACCCTTAGCCTATGTTGAACCTTGTTATATAATCCCACCTTTCCCCACTTCTTTCATTTTTACACACACAAACACTCCTTAAATTCTCTCTCAACTAGAAACCCCAAACCAACAACATTCCATCTCTTCCAAATCACGGTTCAAGCAAGGATCTCGGACAAGAACTCGGTCAAGAGCATCACTCGGACACTTCATCTTCTCTTATTTTTTTCCTTTCTTTCGGCTCCTTCTTCTTCTTCATAACCGGTTAGTGTTAACCTTATGATTTATGAAATGTTCATGAACTAGAATGCTTGGTTAGTAATGTTATGCATGATTTTTAGGATGTTTTGTGAAGTTTGGCATTATGTGTAAACCACTATGTTTGAATGCTTGATGACATGTTCAAAATGACTAACAAATGGTAGTCTAAGAATGATTATGGCTAAACACACTATGCTTCATTGTTTCTTGCAAAATGATAATGCTAAACATAAGATTTCGGCTATATATTGTATGTTCTTTGTTCTTGCCATGATAATCTTGTTAAAAACATATGATTTTGGTTCATAAAATATGGCTATAGTTGACATGAAAACCCTAGAAAACTTTGAATATAGGATGAACTTCTTGAATGTGGTTTGAAGATTTAAAAATGGCAAAGTTTGATCTAAGTTTACTAATATTCAGATTAGGCAAAGTGTTAGTAGGAACCTTATTGGTTGTTTCCTAATCTGGGTCTGAATTCTTGGTACAAATTGGACTGATGGATCTGCATCATCACGTGTGCATGAAAATGACAGTTTCCGACTCGCAACCACGGCATTACGACTCGAGACCACGCCGTTGCGACTCGCAACCAAAGCGTGACAACTCGAAACCACACGATTTCGACTCGAGACTACGTCGGTTGCGACTCGCAACCACAGCATGATGACTCGAGACCACGGTTGCGACTCGCAACCATAACGTGACAAGCCGAGACCACCTGGTTGCGACTCGAGACCAGCTGGTTGCGACTGGGCTGTCCACTTTGGTTATTGGGCCATTATGTGTTATGGGCTATCTGTTGACTGGGTTATGTGTTACTGTTGACTGCTTAAATGTTTAGGCCGGCCCAATAACCCCATGACTGTTTACTTGTATGCATGTTACGTACCTGTATGTGTTTTACGGGAATGCTTGTACACCGAATCTGACCTATACCGGTAACCATGTTAGGACGTGGTGACCAGCGTGTTTGACCAAGTAACCAAAATCTACCGAGCAACCCAAGGTGAGTTCACAACTTAAAAGCATGCGTCCCGGTGGTTTGGGACACGAGACTAAAACAACCCTATCCCCTTGAAAAGGGGATACCATTTACATACCTTCCCTAGTTATTGGGAACAAAACTTACTTTTCCCTCCCTGGTATTGGGAAACCTTTTGGTTAATTACTGTTTATACGGATTGCAACTAACGGCACTAAACGAAACTCTATCACTCAAGTCCCTACTACAAATACCGATTAGTCGCCGGGGTCAGGCGAACGGGTTATTAGTTGATAGCGCTATTTAGGTGTTTACCAGCCTCACACCGTGCCCTGGTTTGGGATCGGTCGTGAACTAATGTACTCAGGCATCCGTCAATGATGATAGAACATTGACATCGGGGCATCCTGCGGAAACGCAACGGTTACCTAGTGTTCGGTATTGGAAAAACAGTTTAGTCGCTAACTTTTGGGGTAGCTCCCCATGGCATGTATAAACGGATAAATTAACCGGTGAAACAAGTTTTTGGAAATTAAAACTGGACAACTAGTGAACTCACTCAGCATTATTGTTGACCCCCTTACTGCATGCTTTGCAGGTAACCCGTGACGAAGGAGCTTGCTGCTTGGGAACGTGTAGTGTCTGTTCACCCTTGTGTTGGGTGTTACCTTATTTTGAATTATGAACTTTGTTAAACTGCCTTACTTATGCTTCCGCTACTTATTAACTGTTTGAACTTAAAACCTTAAACTCTGAACCTGATATTTGCTAATCTTATGGTTAGTAAGTATTACTTTTGTTATCAACTTAATTATTCAGTATAATTGGTGGCTGGATCCTGGTCAGTCACGCCCTCGAATGCGGGTGTTATCCGCAGGTGGATTTTGGGGGTGTGACAGATTGGTATCAGAGCCATTGGTTATAGTGAACTTGGTTTAAAAAGGGGAAAATCTTTTTGGAGAAAACCAGACTATAACCCGTGACTCGTAACGACACTACACTCCAAGTGCAAGGCTCGACACATTTGACCTCATAGCTCGGACCAGTGTTTACTTGTTTGCTTATGTTTCCTGATTTGCTATACGTACTAGTATGCCTAAATCAGATAGATACACCTCTCTCTTCTATCTCATTCTCACTACACTACGACATCACACTCATACTGTGTTTTCTGGTTATGAAGACAATGAGTGGACGCGGAAGGGGAAACATCAACATGACTCAGGCTCAGTTCACTAACCTACTCAACACAGTGGCTGCAGCTTTCGCAGCTCACCCTATAGGTAAGCTCGTTGTTTTAGGATGTATAGATCCTACCGCCACATCGACTTTTCGCCTCTAAACCTATACGTTTCGCTTCTCACCCTATAGGTCAGCATGCACCTGCGCAACCACCAGTGTGTACTTTCAAAACTTTCATGGATTGCAAGCCTCTCCCTTTCAACGGCACTGAGGGTGCCATAGGTCTTCTGCATTGGATTGAGAAAATTGAAGCTGTTTTTGCTGTTTGCGAATGTCCCCCTGCGAATTGGGTGAAATTTGCTACTGCTACGCTTGAAGGAAGCGCGCTTTCTTGGTGGAAGGCGCAGATTCAGATGTTTGGATTGGAAACTGCAAATGCTACTGCGTGGGAGGATTTCAAGGATATGATTAAGGATGAATACTGTCACCGGGATGACATCCACAAGCTTGAGAATGAGTACTATGAGCTCAAGATGGTTGGGTCGGAAATTGAAACTTACACCAAGCTGTCTAATGACTATGCTGCTCTTTGCCCAAGCATGTCTCGACCTATGTATCGAAGAATGGAACTGTACATCAAGGGTTTGGCTCCAGAAATTCGAAGCCATGTAACTTCAGCCAACCACACTACCATTCAGCCGATTGTTCGTCTTGCTCACAAACTTACTGATCAGGCCGTAGAAGAGGGCAGATTGCCCAAAAGGATCAGTGCTACTGTCGGAACTTCTAGTGACAACAAGCGTAAGTGGGAAGGAAGTCAGGGCAAGGATGCTAACCCCACTCAGGCCCCAGCACAGCAAAGGAAAACTGAAAACAACAAGGGCACTCAGCAACAGGGTGGCTACCGAGGAAGCTACCCTAAGTGCAACAAGTGTAACAGACACCATAATGGGGCATGTAACAAGGGCCAGTGTCAGCGATGCCACAAGATGGGGCACGAAGCCAAGGATTGTAGAAGTCAGTTCCCAGCAAGACAGAATCAGCAACAACCCCAACAGCAACAGCAGCAGGGAAACGACCGAGCATGTTTTAAATGTGGGGCGACAGGGCACTTTAAGAAGGATTGCCCCGAACTGAATCAGAATCGCAACAATAATCAGGGAGCTGGGAACAACAATCAGAACAACAATGCCGGGAATGGTGCTAGAGGAAGGGCTTTCGTGATTGGAGCTGGTGAAGCAAGGAATGACCCCAATGTCGTGGCGGGTAAGTTCCTACTTGATGATCGTTATGTTTCTGTGTTATTTGATTCCGGTGCCGATGCTAGTTATGTATCCCTACGTATTAGTAAGAAGCTTAAGCGTCCGCTTTCATTACTAAGCTCTCCTCATATCGTCGAGTTAGCTAATGGTAGAAACATCGAGGCCTCACATGTTATCAAAGGCTGCAAACTAGTGTTGTCTGGTCAGACATTTAGTATCGACCTGTTCCCTGTTTCTCTTGGAAGCTTCGACGTCGTTATTGGTATGGATTGGTTATCCAAGCATCGCGCTGAGATCCTCTGTCAAGAGAAAGCAGTTCGTATTCCTCGCCGTTCTGGCAAACCCCTCATTGTACAAGGTGGCAAAGGTGGAGAAATCTCCGGCATTATCTCTTTCTTGAAGGCCCAGAAGTATTTACGAAAAGGGCACACCGCTATCTTAGCACTGGTCACCAACACGCAGGAAAAGGAAAAGAGGATTGAAGACTTTCCGGTAGTGCGTGACTACCCCGAGGTATTTCCTGAGGAATTACCTGGACTCCCTCCCCACCGTCAGGTCGAATTCCAAATCGAGCTAGCTCCCGGAGCAGCGCCTATAGCTCGTGCACCTTATCGACTAGCCCCCGCAGAATTGAAGGAACTCTCTACTCAACTACAGGAACTTTTGGATAAAGGTTTTATCCGCCCTAGTTCATCACCCTGGGGAGCACCGGTACTCTTTGTTAAGAAGAAGGATGGCACGTTCCGAATGTGCATTGACTATCGTGAGTTGAACAAGGTTACCATCAAGAATCGTTACCCCCTCCCTCGAATCGACGACCTATTCGATCAGTTGCAAGGATCGAGCTATTATTCCAAGATTGACCTGCGATCAGGCTACCATCAGTTAAGGGTCCGTAATGAAGATATTTCCAAGACTGCATTCAGAACTCGTTACGGTCATTATGAATTCCTCGTTATGCCCTTTGGAATGACCAACGCGCCTGCGGTATTCATGGATCTCATGAACCGAGTGTGCAAACCCTACCTCGACAAATTCGTGATCGTGTTTATAGACGACATCTTGATCTACTCGAAAAGTCGGGAAGAGCATGAACAGCACCTACGCCTTATCCTCGAACTCCTTCGCAATGAGCAACTGTATGCCAAGTTCTCGAAATGCGACTTCTGGCTTCGAGAAGTCCATTTCCTTGGGCACGTGGTTAACAAGGATGGAATCCACGTCGACCCTGCAAAGATCGACTCTATAAAGAATTGGCCTACCCCTAAGACTCCGACTGAAGTCCGCCAATTCTTGGGACTGGCGGGATACTATCGAAGATTTATCATGGAATTCTCCAAGATCGCTCAGCCTCTCACGGCTCTTACTCAAAAGGGTATGGTTTATAAATGGGGTGAAGCTCAGGAAACAGCATTTCAGAAACTAAAGGATAACCTCTGTAGTGCTCCTATTCTCTCGTTGCCTGAAGGCACTGACGACTTTGTGGTTTACTGCGATGCGTCTATTCATGGACTCGGTTGCGTGTTGATGCAACACGAGAAAGTTATTGCCTACGCATCTCGACAACTCAAGACACACGAAAGGAACTACACAACACACGACTTGGAACTAGGAGCAGTGATATTTGCGCTTAAGATATGGAGACATTACCTGTACGGTACCAAATGCACCATTTACACCGATCACAGGAGTCTCGAGCATATATTTAAGCAGAAGGAATTAAACATGCGACAACGCCGATGGGTCGAACTTCTGAATGATTATGAATGCGCCATCAAGTATCATCCGGGCAAGGCCAATGTTGTGGCAGACGCCCTCAGCCGAAAAGACACTATACTAAAGCGCGTGCGAGCATTACAACTTACCATCCAGTCTAGTCTCCCTACCCAGATTCGAAATGCTCAGATTGAAGCTCTGAAACCGGAAAACATCAGGGCTGAGTCCCTGCGAGGATCGAGGCAGCAACTAGAACAGAAAGAAGACGGCGCCTACTATGTGGCAGGGCGCATTTGGGTCCCACTTTACGGAGATCTACGAGAGCTTGTGATGGACGAAGCCCATAAGTCCCGTTATTCAGTACATCCTGGTTCAGATAAGATGTACCACGACTTAAGAACCACATACTGGTGGCCTGGCATGAAAGCCCACATAGCAGCCTATGTTGGCAAATGTTTGACCTGCGCAAGAGTCAAGATCGAGTATCAGAAACCAGCAGGCCTACTACAGCAACCGGAAATCCCGAAGTGGAAATGGGAGCAAATTTCCATGGATTTTGTTACAGGGCTACCTAGATCCCAACGCGGGAATGATACTATTTGGGTAATAGTAGATCGATTGACTAAGTCTGCACACTTTTTGGCCATTAAGGAAACAGACAAGTTTTCTACCTTGGCAGAAATCTATTTAAAGGAAGTAGTCTCCAGGCACGGGGTGCCAACTTCTATTATTTCCGACCGAGACGCTCGTTTTACTTCCGAGTTGTGGCAAGCTATGCACAAATCCTTTGGCTCACGTTTGGACATGAGCACCGCTTACCACCCACAAACGGATGGGCAGTCTGAACGCACCATCCAAACCCTGGAAGACATGCTTAGGGCATGTGTTATCGATTTTGGCAAGAACTGGGAGAAGCATCTACCGCTGGTGGAATTCTCCTACAATAACAGCTACCACACTAGCATTCAGGCGGCACCTTTTGAGGCATTGTACGGTCGTAAATGCCGATCACCTCTTTGCTGGGCGGAAGTCGGTGATAGTCAACTCACAGGCCCAGAACTAGTGGTAGATACAACGGAAAAGATTTCACAGATCAGGCAACGCATGGCGGCAGCTCGTGACCGTCAGAAGAGCTACGCTGACAAGCGTAGGAAACCGCTAGAATTCCAGGTCGGGGACCGGGTTCTACTTAAAGTCTCACCCTGGAAGGGTGTGGTTCGTTTCGGTAAACGGGGCAAGCTGAATCCACGGTATGTTGGACCCTTCGAAATTACCGAGAAAATCGGTAAGGTTGCTTATAGATTGAACCTGCCTGCAGAGCTGAGTGCAGTGCACAACGTTTTTCACGTGTCTAATCTGAAGAAGTGCCTGTCAGATGAAACGCTCATAATTCCTTTCAAGGAACTCACTATTGATGAACAGCTACACTTTACTGAGGAACCGATTGAGATCACGGATCGAGAGATCAAAACCCTCAAACGTAGTCAGATACCCCTTGTGCGAGTTCGTTGGAACTCACGACGCGGCCCAGAGTTTACCTGGGAGCGGGAAGACCAGATGAAGTCCAAGTATCCCCAGTTGTTCCCAAACGAAAACCCCAGCACTGAAGCTACAACTGAATTTCGGGACGAAATTCCAAACTAACGGGGGGATGATGTGACACCCCGTTAAAACACGCTAGCTTGGCAGTGGCTGCTTCAACTTTCGGGACGAAAGTTCTTAAAACTTGGGGATAATGTGACACTCTAGGTTTTTCCGAACGAACACCTTGTAATATTTTGTGTATATATAAATATTATTAAATGAAAACGTGATCCTTATTTGCATAATGTGTGTTGTATGTACGTATTATATATATATATATATGTGAGAGCCGAGACCACGACCCGAGACCATGACTCGCAACCACTCGGTTGCGAGTGGGCCACTCGGTCTCGAGTGGGCCTTTGGGCCGTAACCGGTTTGGGCCGAAACCCTTAGCCTATGTTGAACCTTGTTATATAATCCCACCTTTCCCCACTTCTTTCATTTTTACACACACAAACACTCCTTAAATTCTCTCTCAACTAGAAACCCCAAACCAACAACATTCCATCTCTTCCAAATCACGGTTCAAGCAAGGATCTCGGACAAGAACTCGGTCAAGAGCATCACTCGGACACTTCATCTTCTCTTATTTTTTTCCTTTCTTTCGGCTCCTTCTTCTTCTTCATAACCGGTTAGTGTTAACCTTATGATTTATGAAATGTTCATGAACTAGAATGCTTGGTTAGTAATGTTATGCATGATTTTTAGGATGTTTTGTGAAGTTTGGCATTATGTGTAAACCACTATGTTTGAATGCTTGATGACATGTTCAAAATGACTAACAAATGGTAGTCTAAGAATGATTATGGCTAAACACACTATGCTTCATTGTTTCTTGCAAAATGATAATGCTAAACATAAGATTTCGGCTATATATTGTATGTTCTTTGTTCTTGCCATGATAATCTTGTTAAAAACATATGATTTTGGTTCATAAAATATGGCTATAGTTGACATGAAAACCCTAGAAAACTTTGAATATAGGATGAACTTCTTGAATGTGGTTTGAAGATTTAAAAATGGCAAAGTTTGATCTAAGTTTACTAATATTCAGATTAGGCAAAGTGTTAGTAGGAACCTTATTGGTTGTTTCCTAATCTGGGTCTGAATTCTTGGTACAAATTGGACTGATGGATCTGCATCATCACGTGTGCATGAAAATGACAGTTTCCGACTCGCAACCACGGCATTACGACTCGAGACCACGCCGTTGCGACTCGCAACCAAAGCGTGACAACTCGAAACCACACGATTTCGACTCGAGACTACGTCGGTTGCGACTCGCAACCACAGCATGATGACTCGAGACCACGGTTGCGACTCGCAACCATAACGTGACAAGCCGAGACCACCTGGTTGCGACTCGAGACCAGCTGGTTGCGACTGGGCTGTCCACTTTGGTTATTGGGCCATTATGTGTTATGGGCTATCTGTTGACTGGGTTATGTGTTACTGTTGACTGCTTAAATATTTAGGCCGGCCCAATAACCCCATGACTGTTTACTTGTATGCATGTTACGTACCTGTATGTGTTTTACGGGAATGCTTGTACACCGAATCTGACCTATACCGGTAACCATGTTAGGACGTGGTGACCAGCGTGTTTGACCAAGTAACCAAAATCTACCGAGCAACCCAAGGTGAGTTCACAACTTAAAAGCATGCGTCCCGGTGGTTTGGGACACGAGACTAAAACAACCCTATCCCCTTGAAAAGGGGATACCATTTACATACCTTCCCTAGTTATTGGGAACAAAACTTACTTTTCCCTCCCTGGTATTGGGAAACCTTTTGGTTAATTACTGTTTATACGGATTGCAACTAACGGCACTAAACGAAACTCTATCACTCAAGTCCCTACTACAAATACCGATTAGTCGCCGGGGTCAGGCGAACGGGTTATTAGTTGATAGCGCTATTTAGGTGTTTACCAGCCTCACACCGTGCCCTGGTTTGGGATCGGTCGTGAACTAATGTACTCAGGCATCCGTCAATGATGATAGAACATTGACATCGGGGCATCCTGCGGAAACGCAACGGTTACCTAGTGTTCGGTATTGGAAAAACAGTTTAGTCGCTAACTTTTGGGGTAGCTCCCCATGGCATGTATAAACGGATAAATTAACCGGTGAAACAAGTTTTTGGAAATTAAAACTGGACAACTAGTGAACTCACTCAGCATTATTGTTGACCCCCTTACTGCATGCTTTGCAGGTAACCCGTGACGAAGGAGCTTGCTGCTTGGGAACGTGTAGTGTCTGTTCACCCTTGTGTTGGGTGTTACCTTATTTTGAATTATGAACTTTGTTAAACTGCCTTACTTATGCTTCTGCTACTTATTAACTGTTTGAACTTAAAACCTTAAACTCTGAACCTGATATTTGCTAATCTTATGGTTAGTAAGTATTACTTTTGTTATCAACTTAATTATTCAGTATAATTGGTGGCTGGATCCTGGTCAGTCACGCCCTCGAATGCGGGTGTTATCCGCAGGTGGATTTTGGGGGTGTGACAGATTGGTATCAGAGCCATTGGTTATAGTGAACTTGGTTTAAAAAGGGGAAAATCTTTTTGGAGAAAACCAGACTATAACCCGTGACTCGTAACGACACTACACTCCAAGTGCAAGGCTCGACACATTTGACCTCATAGCTCGGACCAGTGTTTACTTGTTTGCTTATGTTTCCTGATTTGCTATACGTACTAGTATGCCTAAATCAGATAGATACACCTCTCTCTTCTATCTCATTCTCACTACACTACGACATCACACTCATACTGTGTTTTCTGGTTATGAAGACAATGAGTGGACGCGGAAGGGGAAACATCAACATGACTCAGGCTCAGTTCACTAACCTACTCAACACAGTGGCTGCAGCTTTCGCAGCTCACCCTATAGGTAAGCTCGTTGTTTTAGGATGTATAGATCCTACCGCCACATCGACTTTTCGCCTCTAAACCTATACGTTTCGCTTCTCACCCTATAGGTCAGCATGCACCTGCGCAACCACCAGTGTGTACTTTCAAAACTTTCATGGATTGCAAGCCTCTCCCTTTCAACGGCACTGAGGGTGCCATAGGTCTTCTGCATTGGATTGAGAAAATTGAAGCTGTTTTTGCTGTTTGCGAATGTCCCCCTGCGAATTGGGTGAAATTTGCTACTGCTACGCTTGAAGGAAGCGCGCTTTCTTGGTGGAAGGCGCAGATTCAGATGTTTGGATTGGAAACTGCAAATGCTACTGCGTGGGAGGATTTCAAGGATATGATTAAGGATGAATACTGTCACCGGGATGACATCCACAAGCTTGAGAATGAGTACTATGAGCTCAAGATGGTTGGGTCGGAAATTGAAACTTACACCAAGCTGTCTAATGACTATGCTGCTCTTTGCCCAAGCATGTCTCGACCTATGTATCGAAGAATCGAACTGTACATCAAGGGTTTGGCTCCAGAAATTCGAAGCCATGTAACTTCAGCCAACCACACTACCATTCAGCCGATTGTTCGTCTTGCTCACAAACTTACTGATCAGGCCGTAGAAGAGGGCAGATTGCCCAAAAGGATCAGTGCTACTGTCGGAACTTCTAGTGACAACAAGCGTAAGTGGGAAGGAAGTCAGGGCAAGGATGCTAACCCCACTCAGGCCCCAGCACAGCAAAGGAAAACTGAAAACAACAAGGGCACTCAGCAACAGGGTGGCTACCGAGGAAGCTACCCTAAGTGCAACAAGTGTAACAGACACCATAATGGGGCATGTAACAAGGGCCAGTGTCAGCGATGCCACAAGATGGGGCACGAAGCCAAGGATTGTAGAAGTCAGTTCCCAGCAAGACAGAATCAGCAACAACCCCAACAGCAACAGCAGCAGGGAAACGACCGAGCATGTTTTAAATGTGGGGCGACAGGGCACTTTAAGAAGGATTGCCCCGAACTGAATCAGAATCGCAACAATAATCAGGGAGCTGGGAACAACAATCAGAACAACAATGCCGGGAATGGTGCTAGAGGAAGGGCTTTCGTGATTGGAGCTGGTGAAGCAAGGAATGACCCCAATGTCGTGGCGGGTAAGTTCCTACTTGATGATCGTTATGTTTCTGTGTTATTTGATTCCGGTGCCGATGCTAGTTATGTATCCCTACGTATTAGTAAGAAGCTTAAGCGTCCGCTTTCATTACTAAGCTCTCCTCATATCGTCGAGTTAGCTAATGGTAGAAACATCGAGGCCTCACATGTTATCAAAGGCTGCAAACTAGTGTTGTCTGGTCAGACATTTAGTATCGACCTGTTCCCTGTTTCTCTTGGAAGCTTCGACGTCGTTATTGGTATGGATTGGTTATCCAAGCATCGCGCTGAGATCCTCTGTCAAGAGAAAGCAGTTCGTATTCCTCGCCGTTCTGGCAAACCCCTCATTGTACAAGGTGGCAAAGGTGGAGAAATCTCCGGCATTATCTCTTTCTTGAAGGCCCAGAAGTATTTACGAAAAGGGCACACCGCTATCTTAGCACTGGTCACCAACACGCAGGAAAAGGAAAAGAGGATTGAAGACTTTCCGGTAGTGCGTGACTACCCCGAGGTATTTCCTGAGGAATTACCTGGACTCCCTCCCCACCGTCAGGTCGAATTCCAAATCGAGCTAGCTCCCGGAGCAGCGCCTATAGCTCGTGCACCTTATCGACTAGCCCCCGCAGAATTGAAGGAACTCTCTACTCAACTACAGGAACTTTTGGATAAAGGTTTTATCCGCCCTAGTTCATCACCCTGGGGAGCACCGGTACTCTTTGTTAAGAAGAAGGATGGCACGTTCCGAATGTGCATTGACTATCGTGAGTTGAACAAGGTTACCATCAAGAATCGTTACCCCCTCCCTCGAATCGACGACCTATTCGATCAGTTGCAAGGATCGAGCTATTATTCCAAGATTGACCTGCGATCAGGCTACCATCAGTTAAGGGTCCGTAATGAAGATATTTCCAAGACTGCATTCAGAACTCGTTACGGTCATTATGAATTCCTCGTTATGCCCTTTGGAATGACCAACGCGCCTGCGGTATTCATGGATCTCATGAACCGAGTGTGCAAACCCTACCTCGACAAATTCGTGATCGTGTTTATAGACGACATCTTGATCTACTCGAAAAGTCGGGAAGAGCATGAACAGCACCTACGCCTTATCCTCGAACTCCTTCGCAATGAGCAACTGTATGCCAAGTTCTCGAAATGCGACTTCTGGCTTCGAGAAGTCCATTTCCTTGGGCACGTGGTTAACAAGGATGGAATCCACGTCGACCCTGCAAAGATCGACTCTATAAAGAATTGGCCTACCCCTAAGACTCCGACTGAAGTCCGCCAATTCTTGGGACTGGCGGGATACTATCGAAGATTTATCATGGAATTCTCCAAGATCGCTCAGCCTCTCACGGCTCTTACTCAAAAGGGTATGGTTTATAAATGGGGTGAAGCTCAGGAAACAGCATTTCAGAAACTAAAGGATAACCTCTGTAGTGCTCCTATTCTCTCGTTGCCTGAAGGCACTGACGACTTTGTGGTTTACTGCGATGCGTCTATTCATGGACTCGGTTGCGTGTTGATGCAACGCGAGAAAGTTATTGCCTACGCATCTCGACAACTCAAGACACACGAAAGGAACTACACAACACACGACTTGGAACTAGGAGCAGTGATATTTGCGCTTAAGATATGGAGACATTACCTGTACGGTACCAAATGCACCATTTACACCGATCACAGGAGTCTCGAGCATATATTTAAGCAGAAGGAATTAAACATGCGACAACGCCGATGGGTCGAACTTCTGAATGATTATGAATGCGCCATCAAGTATCATCCGGGCAAGGCCAATGTTGTGGCAGACGCCCTCAGCCGAAAAGACACTATACTAAAGTGCGTGCGAGCATTACAACTTACCATCCAGTCTAGTCTCCCTACCCAGATTCGAAATGCTCAGATTGAAGCTCTGAAACCGGAAAACATCAGGGCTGAGTCCCTGCGAGGATCGAGGCAGCAACTAGAACAGAAAGAAGACGGCGCCTACTATGTGGCAGGGCGCATTTGGGTCCCACTTTACGGAGATCTACGAGAGCTTGTGATGGACGAAGCCCATAAGTCCCGTTATTCAGTACATCCTGGTTCAGATAAGATGTACCACGACTTAAGAACCACATACTGGTGGCCTGGCATGAAAGCCCACATAGCAGCCTATGTTGGCAAATGTTTGACCTGCGCAAGAGTCAAGATCGAGTATCAGAAACCAGCAGGCCTACTACAGCAACCGGAAATCCCGAAGTGGAAATGGGAGCAAATTTCCATGGATTTTGTTACAGGGCTACCTAGATCCCAACGCGGGAATGATACTATTTGGGTAATAGTAGATCGATTGACTAAGTCTGCACACTTTTTGGCCATTAAGGAAACAGACAAGTTTTCTACCTTGGCAGAAATCTATTTAAAGGAAGTAGTCTCCAGGCACGGGGTGCCAACTTCTATTATTTCCGACCGAGACGCTCGTTTTACTTCCGAGTTGTGGCAAGCTATGCACAAATCCTTTGGCTCACGTTTGGACATGAGCACCGCTTACCACCCACAAACGGATGGGCAGTCTGAACGCACCATCCAAACCCTGGAAGACATGCTTAGGGCATGTGTTATCGATTTTGGCAAGAACTGGGAGAAGCATCTACCGCTGGTGGAATTCTCCTACAATAACAGCTACCACACTAGCATTCAGGCGGCACCTTTTGAGGCATTGTACGGTCGTAAATGCCGATCACCTCTTTGCTGGGCGGAAGTCGGTGATAGTCAACTCACAGGCCCAGAACTAGTGGTAGATACAACGGAAAAGATTTCACAGATCAGGCAACGCATGGCGGCAGCTCGTGACCGTCAGAAGAGCTACGCTGACAAGCGTAGGAAACCGCTAGAATTCCAGGTCGGGGACCGGGTTCTACTTAAAGTCTCACCCTGGAAGGGTGTGGTTCGTTTCGGTAAATGGGGCAAGCTGAATCCACGGTATGTTGGACCCTTCGAAATTACCGAGAAAATCGGTAAGGTTGCTTATAGATTGAACCTGCCTGCAGAGCTGAGTGCAGTGCACAACGTTTTTCACGTGTCTAATCTGAAGAAGTGCCTGTCAGATGAAACGCTCATAATTCCTTTCAAGGAACTCACTATTGATGAACAGCTACACTTTACTGAGGAACCGATTGAGATCACGGATCGAGAGATCAAAACCCTCAAACGTAGTCAGATACCCCTTGTGCGAGTTCGTTGGAACTCACGACGCGGCCCAGAGTTTACCTGGGAGCGGGAAGACCAGATGAAGTCCAAGTATCCCCAGTTGTTCCCAAACGAAAACCCCAGCACTGAAGCTACAACTGAATTTCGGGACGAAATTCCAAACTAACGGGGGGATGATGTGACACCCCGTTAAAACACGCTAGCTTGGCAGTGGCTGCTTCAACTTTCGGGACGAAAGTTCTTAAAACTTGGGGATAATGTGACACTCTAGGTTTTTCCGAACGAACACCTTGTAATATTTTGTGTATATATAAATATTATTAAATGAAAACGTGATCCTTATTTGCATAATGTGTGTTGTATGTACGTATTATATATATATATATATATGTGAGAGCCGAGACCACGACCCGAGACCATGACTCGCAACCACTCGGTTGCGAGTGGGCCACTCGGTCTCGAGTGGGCCTTTGGGCCGTAACCGGTTTGGGCCGAAACCCTTAGCCTATGTTGAACCTTGTTATATAATCCCACCTTTCCCCACTTCTTTCATTTTTACACACACAAACACTCCTTAAATTCTCTCTCAACTAGAAACCCCAAACCAACAACATTCCATCTCTTCCAAATCACGGTTCAAGCAAGGATCTCGGACAAGAACTCGGTCAAGAGCATCACTCGGACACTTCATCTTCTCTTATTTTTTTCCTTTCTTTCGGCTCCTTCTTCTTCTTCATAACCGGTTAGTGTTAACCTTATGATTTATGAAATGTTCATGAACTAGAATGCTTGGTTAGTAATGTTATGCATGATTTTTAGGATGTTTTGTGAAGTTTGGCATTATGTGTAAACCACTATGTTTGAATGCTTGATGACATGTTCAAAATGACTAACAAATGGTAGTCTAAGAATGATTATGGCTAAACACACTATGCTTCATTGTTTCTTGCAAAATGATAATGCTAAACATAAGATTTCGGCTATATATTGTATGTTCTTTGTTCTTGCCATGATAATCTTGTTAAAAACATATGATTTTGGTTCATAAAATATGGCTATAGTTGACATGAAAACCCTAGAAAACTTTGAATATAGGATGAACTTCTTGAATGTGGTTTGAAGATTTAAAAATGGCAAAGTTTGATCTAAGTTTACTAATATTCAGATTAGGCAAAGTGTTAGTAGGAACCTTATTGGTTGTTTCCTAATCTGGGTCTGAATTCTTGGTACAAATTGGACTGATGGATCTGCATCATCACGTGTGCATGAAAATGACAGTTTCCGACTCGCAACCACGGCATTACGACTCGAGACCACGCCGTTGCGACTCGCAACCAAAGCGTGACAACTCGAAACCACACGATTTCGACTCGAGACTACGTCGGTTGCGACTCGCAACCACAGCATGATGACTCGAGACCACGGTTGCGACTCGCAACCATAACGTGACAAGCCGAGACCACCTGGTTGCGACTCGAGACCAGCTGGTTGCGACTGGGCTGTCCACTTTGGTTATTGGGCCATTATGTGTTATGGGCTATCTGTTGACTGGGTTATGTGTTACTGTTGACTGCTTAAATGTTTAGGCCGGCCCAATAACCCCATGACTGTTTACTTGTATGCATGTTACGTACCTGTATGTGTTTTACGGGAATGCTTGTACACTGAATCTGACCTATACCGGTAACCATGTTAGGACGTGGTGACCAGCGTGTTTGACCAAGTAACCAAAATCTACCGAGCAACCCAAGGTGAGTTCACAACTTAAAAGCATGCGTCCCGGTGGTTTGGGACACGAGACTAAAACAACCCTATCCCCTTGAAAAGGGGATACCATTTACATACCTTCCCTAGTTATTGGGAACAAAACTTACTTTTCCCTCCCTGGTATTGGGAAACCTTTTGGTTAATTACTGTTTATACGGATTGCAACTAACGGCACTAAACGAAACTCTATCACTCAAGTCCCTACTACAAATACCGATTAGTCGCCGGGGTCAGGCGAACGGGTTATTAGTTGATAGCGCTATTTAGGTGTTTACCAGCCTCACACCGTGCCCTGGTTTGGGATCGGTCGTGAACTAATGTACTCAGGCATCCGTCAATGATGATAGAACATTGACATCGGGGCATCCTGCGGAAACGCAACGGTTACCTAGTGTTCGGTATTGGAAAAACAGTTTAGTCGCTAACTTTTGGGGTAGCTCCCCATGGCATGTATAAACGGATAAATTAACCGGTGAAACAAGTTTTTGGAAATTAAAACTGGACAACTAGTGAACTCACTCAGCATTATTGTTGACCCCCTTACTGCATGCTTTGCAGGTAACCCGTGACGAAGGAGCTTGCTGCTTGGGAACGTGTAGTGTCTGTTCACCCTTGTGTTGGGTGTTACCTTATTTTGAATTATGAACTTTGTTAAACTGCCTTACTTATGCTTCCGCTACTTATTAACTGTTTGAACTTAAAACCTTAAACTCTGAACCTGATATTTGCTAATCTTATGGTTAGTAAGTATTACTTTTGTTATCAACTTAATTATTCAGTATAATTGGTGGCTGGATTCTGGTCAGTCACGCCCTCGAATGCGGGTGTTATCCGCAGGTGGATTTTGGGGGTGTGACAGAATCGCTGAGAAGAATAAAAAGAAAATGTAGAAAAAAAAAACACTAAAAAATAATCGAAAGAAAATCAACTAAAAAAGTTGTATGATAATGATGTTGTTCGGTAGAAACCTGTAGTCAGAAATGAGCAAATAGTAATGGGTACCGGTACCGAATTTCCTGAATCGAAAGATCGTAAGTACCAGTTCGGTACTGACGTTTGGCGTTCCTGGTACCGGTTCGCTACCGGTTTTTACCTTCATATACTGATACCGTAACCGGTATTTTCGGTACTAATACCGATTCGGTATCAGTTGGTACCGAGCTCATCCCTACCCCTGAAACTAAAAAAAGTTGTACGATACCGTTGTTCGTACGGTACCCGTGATCAGGGATGAGCAAATGGTCCTGGGTAGTAGTACCAAATTTATCGAACTAAAAGATTATCAAACTCAATCCGGTACCGACTTTTGGCGTTTTATGTACCAGGCTGGTACTGATTTTTACCTTCATGTATCGATAACGAGCCGGTACTTTCGATACAAGTACCGGTTAACACGAATCTTATCAAACTTAAAAAGTAAAGAAGATAACAATTATTATAATGTAAAAATAATAAAACCATAAAAAACACTGTATTTAATATTTTATTATATTGCAATCTACTGTTCATTTCGTTTATCTTTTAATATATAGGAGAATTATATTTTCTTTTTTAACATATATTAATTTATCGATTATTTGATACTTTTTATTAAGTGACGTTTATAACTTTTTTCGAAAAACTTAAGTATGTAGTTGTACTTGATTTTTTTCCCTGACATTCCGTTATAAGTTTTGTTAAAACGAGGTTATACTCAAAATAAAGTATTTATTTGGTATCATAAAACGGTACGATGATAAACTAAATCGTTCTAATGATTTGACTTTCTAAACAACATGCTTTATTTTCAAATCACGTTTGTTTTACATTATCATTTGCTCGATTTCGCCGCAACGCGCGATATGAAAAACTAGTTCCAATTAATGACCAAATAAATTTTCATTTTTCATTTTTCTTTTTCCTTACAAAACATGCACCGGCGCTAGTGCCGAAGTATAGAAGGGGCGGGGAGGGGCGTCCAACCCCCCGAACTTTTCGCTCAGTAGTGTTATTTATGTAGTTTTCGTATAGAATTTTTTGGGTATATACGCTTTCGACCCCCTGGTTATATAGAAATTTTTTGGTATATACGTTTTCGACCCCCTGTCATTCGGGTAAAGCTTCGCCACTTACTGGCCCTGGATTAAAATTGGAACATATTCAAATTAGGCATTGGCCCTGAGTTTACAGAAACCAAAACAAATTATAAGTCATGCACTGGACCTAAATTTCAAAACCATAGTAAAACTGAACTAAACATAAGTATGTAATTTTTTTAATAGCAATACGGAGCATTTTATTTATCAAAAGGAAAGATTTATAGCAGGATATGAAGTATGTAAATGAAGAGTCAGAAACACAAGATCGAAAGTAGATATAGAAGACATTAGAAGTACAGCCACAATAATCAATATCAACATCTTTAATTTTTAATTTTATCTTTCGTTTCCATTATTTGTTTCCAGCTAGCTAACACACTGAAATGTAATCGACTCTAGCTTGAGAAAGGATTTTAGCAATAGCATGTGTGTAAATATTTTAGAGCTATTCTTATATTTCTAAAGATAAGTTAGAGTAGTTATCTATATCTAGTTTATTGTTCTTATTTCTACACTATAATAATTAGTAATAAAAAAGTTATATTTTAAAAGAACATATACATTGTACGATTTAATAAACCCATGTATTATTCTAAAAGAATAAAACATAGTTTAATTTTTAACATATACATTCGTCAACATATGCATTTAAAAAAATGAACATTGACGTGATAATTATAAACTTTGTTAAGTTAATCTTTAAAACATTGTTTTTATAGCTGAGGGTTAACTTTGATTTTTTAATACAACCTATTTTTTTATTTAACATATTGTACTTTTACTATTCTTACCATCCAAGCGCATTAGATATTTGATTTTTTTTCCTTTAGAAATCGCTCAAAAAGCAATTATCATTATTATTCTTCATTTTTTAAAATATTAACAAACGTAATTTTAAACTTGGTGAAGCTTTCAGGTGAAAAAATATACCTTTATTTAAAATTAACTAGTAGGTTGCCCGCGCATTGCAGCGGGAATAAAACAGTTAGGAAATGTTTTCATAACTGGAGAGTAGATGTAAAAGGTTACGAATGTTCACTTAAATCGTAAAGTTGCCATTATCCTTAATAATAAGTTGACATAAAAGTAGCAAGTACGTATGTAAACTATTGTTGCATCTCAATAAACACAAACTATACGAAAATAAAAGTAAAAAACATAAAAGTTTAAAATAAAAATCCAATTGTCAACGACTTGCATTGTGATACGTTGTAATTTAGTCGTAAACCTTACACACTTCAATTATCGAGTATAAATACGATAATATGGATTGAAAAAAATTTGTTCAACATTACTTTTTAATGATTATCAAAGAAAAAGTTACCGGTCTCTAGCACTCACAATAGGGTGCTTACTGATTTATTATATGACATTTTTATGTACTGCTTAGGTTCATCAATGGCAAAGCCTTTTTCTCTCTTCACAATGGCTCATAAGGATGAAGTAACGTGAAGCTCACACTCTTTTTTTATTATTATATTTATAATTTAATAAATATAATTGTGTAAGATCTATTGTTATTAGGTTTCACTAACATTTTAAATTAACATATCAAAGTGACTAAAATCATTCGATTATAAATACAATATTATGGAACAATAAAAACATTGTGCTACGAGCAAATGATAAAATATCCATACACTTTGAGAACAATAACTATAATACTATGATACATATAGAAAACCACATAATCCGTACAATACAAGAACAAACAAATAACAAAGCTGTTGTAAAACAACAAGCCTAATAGCTAAACAATATGAATATGAGAAAATGATTTAGGGAGAAATATCTTTATATTATTCATGGTGTATGTTTACAATAAAATATAAGAAATATATATAGGAGAGGGAAACTTGGTAAACAAGATACATCTATATATGGAGTTGATAACCATAATAATATTTATTTATAACACTCCCCCTTGGTTATCAACCAAATACGCGTGGAGATGCTGCCTCGTTAAAAACCTTGCCAGGAAAACCCATTGGGACAAAACCATAGCTAAGGGAAAAAGAGTGCAGCGCGTATTATCTCCCCCTGATAATGTTGTCGCATTAAAACCCTACTCCAAATGGAATAAACTTAGTTAGTGAAGGGAAAAAATGCAACTTGTATGATACTCCCCCTCATTTGAATAAGTAGCCTTTAAGTACCGTGTGTCGATCTTCCCTGAAAGTTGCTCAAAGCTTTTATATCGAGTAGAATGTCGCTTGATCCATTGAAGTACAATCCTTTATGTTAAGCAATGTTGTATGAGATTCTTGGTGCTTCCTCTCGAAAACAAATATCATATGATCCACGACTGTGCTATGTTACATTCTCAGATCTACAAGACTAATCAAACTTATTTTGATGGGTTAGTAAAATATAATCAAATATCGTTTATACCTGAAATATTTCTTTGAACTCGCTCCAATGTCTCTTCGCTTGACAAAGGCTATATCATGACAATAAGCTCAAGTGAAAGATATTATAGCCATACATAGCTAGCAAAACATATTAATGCACATATGCATTTAACGATGGTACTTCTACTTTGGTAGGAGATGATAATCGGCATTTCTTATAATAAGTGACTTAAGAACCTTTAACATACTTTAAGGTTCAACTATGTCCATACTAAAATATCCCAACATCATCTTCTAGATGTACATGAGGGATTGATAAAATATAATTACATATATACATGAACTACAGTTCGAGTAATAATTGGACCATGCCAATGTCTTTCAAAAATTCTCCCTCTAAAAGCTCGACAGTTTCTCTCGATGATGCCTAGACGTCATCACTGTAAACTGCGATTATAGTGAACTTTTAAAAGTAGAATGTTGATAAAACATGGCTAATTTAATCAAACTTATATCACTCTTTAGGCGAATATCTCGAGTTGTACAACACTCGGCCCGACTATTTTAGTCCATACATATTTTGTCAACTTCATCTAGTATGTTCTTGAGGTTTTGACATCAATGCTTCTGGCATTATCAATCCATGAGGGAATTCATTCCATCTTATCCAAATATGCATGTGCTTTCACTCTTCAGAAGTTTTGCTACATAAAATTTGCCCATTTAACACATAGATATCTATATCATATGCAAAAATGTCATGAACACTTGCTTTTATCTCTGAAATCCATATTGTACCATGCGTGTACACCATTTATGGAGATATCACAATCACCGGGTACAAGTTTTCTATGTATGTTTCTTAGTGCACAAGTATTACATCGTTAAGATGTTTCAATTAACCTTTTAAGCACTCAATTGCTTTAGAAACTCATCAGGAGTTCCAATTATATCCAACATTTAAAATAATCATAACCTGTTCAAATCCGAATATGTATAAATTATCACATTGTTCTCGAGAACTTACTTTACATGACTTATTTAATCCTTCAGGACTTTCATGTAAACTTTCAGTATCAAGTGATACATAACATTCATAAGACGCATATCAATTCTCTCTTTATATTACCAGACTAATAAAATATTGGAAAGTCAGTGCATGCACCACTAGAGAATACGTCTCCTCATAATCAATCATAAGTATTTGCGAAAATTCTTGTGCCACCAATTTTTCCTTATATCGCTCAATTTGATTTTCACATAATTCACATAAAAGACCCATTTATATCCAACATAATTTACAACGTCAGTTGTATGGACTGTTGGTCCAAGTTTTTTTCCATGTCATTAGAGAATTCAACTTTGCCTTATTTGCGTCTTTCTATTTTGGCCAATCATTTCTATGTTTACATTCATAGGTAAATCTCAAATCTTGATCCTCATCATTTAATCATTTCAAGCGCTAGATTATATACAAAAGTATAACGACGTCGATTTTTATTTCGATTCCATGCATATCTTAGACATGATACACCTTATCGAGATCTCATTATTTTCAGGTACCTGAGGTTCTTCTTGAACCATCATGTCTATTGTCTCTTCAGGAGACCTTTTTAATATAACCTCGACTTGACCATCTTAATTAGTTGCTCCAACTTTCGAGGAGTTTTACTATTGGAATCGACTGGTCTACCACGCTTCAGACGTGCAATAGACTCATTACAAAAATGTGGTGATTTTCCTTCTTGGACACTCATCTTAATTGGAGCATTAGCAGTTGGTATATGTGACATAGTCTAGTCACCTTTTTAAGGTCAGTGAATGCGTCTGGTAATATATTCGCTAATATTTGTAAATGAGTTGTTCTTTGAACTTCTTGTTCACACTTTTTTTTTTTTTTGAGGATCAATGATAATTCATACCAACTCATTTCTTTTCCAACTGCTTTTTATCTCCCCCTGATGTTGGGAATGTTAATCCATTTAGATGGATATCAAATAATTGAGCCATAAATAAATATCTCGTGAAAGGCTCTATTCGTTATCATATATTCCCAACCACCTTTTAAGGTCCCATTTCTTGTGCGTAATGGTGGATCAATTTCAATATATACCGTACAACCAAAATCTTAGAAATGACATCTTTGGTTCCTGACCAAAAACCAACTATAATTGGGGAGAAACTATTACAACATATTGGCTTGATGTGAATTAATTTTATTTCATGTAAAATTACATGTACTCATATATAAACATGAACTTGCTCTCATGATTATTGGCTTTGCTATCAATCGTAGATGTTCAGTGATCGTCTTAACAAAAACAATTCATGTTTGAACATAATCTACACGAAGTTCAACATTTATTCCGTCGATCATTAATAGCTAGGGAAATAAACTTATCGTCACTACTAATAAATACATGCAATCTGGAATATTATGCTTGCTATCTTATTAGCTAAGCCATAAATTACACAAACATCAAGTTGTGAATTTGATAACCATTTAGACGATGCATCGATTTAAAACACTAAATGGTATCATGTTGGGATACGCATATCCCTTAATCACTTCCAGAATATTTAGGGTTACACACCCTTAATTGACAAATACATAATTTCCCTTAAGAGCAAACAATACATGCTATCAGTTAGAAGAATCTTCAAGTTCTTCATTATGTTTCACATCATCATTGACTCGGTGTGGTCTAACCGGTCATGCCAATAAAGTAAATAATCATGATCCATAAACTTCTGGTTTATGATTGTATATGTATTACTTGCATGTACAAAATATAAGATACAACAAATGTATTATAACTTCAAAGTTCAACAATCATGTTATGACACTTTTAAGGGTCTACCTCGTTATTGACATGATCATTGTTGCATTTTAGATGATCGATCTCATTATTAATATGACCATCATTACAATTTCTCAATGATGTCCATCATCACAATGATCATTATATATTCACTTCATGGATCAAAGTAAAACCAAACAAGCTTAATGTTTTTTCATTATTTTCTCAGACATACAGATATAAAGTTACTTCAAACCTTTCATACCATTTTAATGATATTACTGCTTCAGATTTGACAAACAAAATTTGTTTTATCCTATTTTCACTTATAAAATAAAACTTCTCTTCACATAGCAACTATTGAGAAGTAAACATATATCCGAGTCATATAATATTTGTTGCTCTAAAATCTTATCACCTTAATCTACAACATGATAATGAGATTTTCGAAGTATGACACTTCGAGTGTCATTTCTAAGCATATTTATATTCTTTCATAAGAATGATAATACAACAACCAATATTGGCCTTATATATGTTTTATCCATATATCAATACTTAAAGGCATAACATTGTGATAGTGGTAATTTTCCAACAAAACCATTACACGTCACTATCTTTTTTATCAACATCAGTAAAAATATTACTATTCCATAAAGCCGTAATTGATATATGATGAGAGGCAACATGAAAGCATACATAATTACATATAATTACATATTAACTCATAACTTATAGTTGTATGTATGCATATGGAAATTCATAATTGAATCTTAACTAAATTTTACACAAATCTTATTTATAAATACAATCAAGTCTATAGCAATAGTTGATCCAAAGTTCTAATCTTTTATGAAATCAAAAGATACATGATTTTTAAGTTATAAATGAACAATTAGAAACTAAGACTAAAAAAAAAAGTGTAAACCAAACAATTCATGTATCTAGGCCTTCTCTAGGATGTGTGCGTATGTATAAATATAAACATGAAAAACTAGTAATAATATCTTACAACAAATTAATAGTCATGTATAGTGTAGTATTTGAACAATGTAATATTGTTTTATATTATATTGGTTGATCGAAGAACACCAATTAAATTTTAATGCCTTTGTTTTTCTTCACAAAAGTTTTGGATTTTTTTTTATTTTGATAACAGTAACCAATGTTTTAATTAGTTACTAAAACACCCAAATTACATATTGTCTATGAAATAATGTTATGACCAATCGTTATACATTTCCTTAATTTGTTTTTAATTTAACAAAAAAAAAATACACATTGTCTATAAACGGAAGCGATTATTCAAATCTTCTCACCGCTTTATCACACCAAATCATTCTTTCTAATCATGCAATGTATACACAAAATATAGATATTATATATATGTATAAAGAAAAAGAAAAGAAAAGTAACATAAATTAGAAAGGTGGCCAATGTAATCCCATACCAAATCATTCCCATCTTCCACTGTATCAATAATATAATAGACTAATACATATACATGTATGCAAATTAAAATTCCCATGCTATTTTTAATCGAAGCAATTGTTTATATTATATATACAATTCCTACTGTGTTTTATAATCTAATATATATGTATGCATATTAGAATTCTCTAGTTATTTCTAATCGACGCAATTGTTTAAACGAAGGGCTAATTGTATATATATAATTAAAAATGGTTTGAAGGGTTATGTTTTTTCGTATAGATACGAATAACTTTTTGTAAGGGATGTGATATACTTAAAAGTGGTTTGTAATGTTGTGACTTTTTAAAGTATGTGATATATTTAAAAATAGTTTGAATACTTGACAAAAGTCAAACAAAATCTCATTGATTTCAAGCTTTAAGTTCGATCCAAAAGTTTATTTTGTGATGTTTGAATTTTTTTTTTCAAAACCCTTCATGGTGATATCTAGGATGTATTTTTCTTTTCTTTCTTTTGGATGATATCAATGAAAGAATTCAACCGGTCATCCAAAATACCAATATATCATTACCAGTAGTAAATACGAGATTAACAAAATAACATCAAATTTAATGAATTAAAATAAAACTTACGTGTAGGATAGTTTGATTCAACATCCTTGTGATATTGCGAGTCCAACTCCAAAAGCAAGTCGTGCTGATAACGTGTTGTAAAACAACAAGCCTAATAGCTAAACAATATGAATATGAGAAAGTGATTTAGGAAGAAATATCTTTATATTATTCATGGTGTATGTTTACAATAAAATATAAGGAATATATATAGGAGATGGAAACTTGGTAAACAAGATACATCTATATATGGAGTTGATAACCATAATAATATTTATTTATAACAAAAACAATAATAAAAAGAGCATATAGTTTCCGTATACGGGAACAAATAAAAATACAATAACGGAAAAATTAAAAGACCGCGAAATCCGTACCTTATTCAATGATCACAATAATTAAAAACTTGAATTATGTACTTCGTCCAAAAGAAACCAAAGTAATTAAACTGTATGATCACAGTAACTAAACTCAACATGTAAGCAGCGTTACAAGAAACCAAAGTTTTATGTTGATTATGTAATAAGACGAATATTGGCTTACGAAACTGTATGATTAGCGACAGTTGCAAATAATACTATGATAATGCAAGACATAATCGCTACAATACGAGAAGAAACAAAATAATGAAACAATAATAAAAAGAGCATAGTTTCCGTATATGGGAACGAATAAAAATACAATAATGGCAAAATTAAGAGACCGCGAAATCCGCATCTTAAAAGGCTTACAAGATTTGTATTGACTTGAACCAACTTCAATCTTTGTAGCTCTGATGACGATATGCAGAAGTGAATATGAAATTGAAAAAACTAGATGTTAAACAATACTAATCTAAACTTGTTGAAATCAGATTCTTACCAGATTTGAATGGCATGAACGTTTTCAAGATTGGGCTCTTTAAACTTCAAGTAGCTTATGATCCGGGGTTTTGATAACACACAATAGAGACATGTGATGATTATTTTCAAATGGGAGGGAGTTTGGGTAAGTGAAAGAGCATATCAGAATACAGAGATTATTATATGATAAGTGCACCACAAATATAATCCAATAATTTTCTTCTTAAATCTAGTATTTAATCTGAATTAATTAATCATTTAATGATGGGGAGCTCAAAATTTTGAACGTATAATCCAATAATTTTCTTGAATGTAGTATTTATCCAATAATTTTCTGGAATTTTTCTTGAATCTAGTATTTAATCTGAATTAATTATAGATTTAATGATGGGGAGCTTAAAATTTTTAACGACAATCCAATAATTTTCTTGAATGTAATATTTATCCAATAATTTTCTTGAATTGCTATATCATTCGAAACAAACGAAGAGGGTGGCTATTTAATCTGAATTAGTTATAGATCTAATGATGTGTAACTTAAAATAGTATATTGCTATTGCATGATTTAATTCTACATGGATATCAGTTAGAAGAAACGAAGAGGCTGGCTATTTAATCATTTTTAATGGCTGGAAATATATTGCTACTGGAAATATATTGCTAACGAAGAGGCTGGCGAGTTTAAAGACAAATTTACCCTTTAAAAACAATTAATATACGCATTAGGTGTTGTATAACAAGCCTTTAAATTTATACCTCTTAATTTTTAAGAAGACCTTGGGGAAATGCTTTATAATCTATTATATATAATAAATGAAAGTGATTTGGGTAACGTGTCACTTAATTAGGGCATCGTTTTTCCCCTTTTCCCGCCTAACAGTAACCACTACCCTTTATTCTCACATTTTCACAAACCCTATTTCATTCTTCTCCTTCATCTTTCCATACAAGATCCCCTTTCTCTCTGATGTTCATCCTTCTCCTTCTTCACATTTTCATCTCCTCAACAACGTCCGGTAGAGGTTACTTCTATTGGATACATCTGCGTTTGAAACCCTAAATCATATACCGTCGAGTAGTTGAAGAAGAGTATAATCATGTAAGATCTATTTTTTCATTCAGAAATTTTATTTCGTTTTATTTATTTTCTCATACTGAACACGATGAACCCTTTTGTACCCTCAGAAGAAGAAACAGATCTCCTAGGGTTTCTTATCGTACTCGATGAACCCTTTTGTACAAGCTCCTGTTAATCGGTGACACTTGTATGTTGTAATAATGTTTTTATTATTGTATATATATATATATATATAAAATATATGAATAACTCTGTTTGTAGCTTTTGATTTTGTCTTTCCTTTGTTATTGTTTATTCAGATGCTTGCTTTGTTGTATCATGTGATTATGAGTAGACTAATTTTGATATGTTTGTAGTTTATGTCTTTCACAAGCTGTTTTGTTGATTTATTCACCCATGTTAGTAATTTTTGATGCTCCTATGTTTCTTGATCCTCTGTTTTTATTTCAACTTTCATACTATTATTCTAGCAATCCAAGCAGAATATATAGTTTTTATTATTATTATATTTTAAGAAGACCTTGGGGAAATCTTTATAATCTATTATATATAATAAATGAAAGTGATTTGGGTCACGTGTCACTTAATTAGGGCATCGTTTTTCCCCTTTTCCCGCCCAACAGTAACCACTACCCTTTATTCTCACATTTTCACAAACCCTATTTCATTCTTCTCCTTCACCTTTCCATACAAGATCCCCTTTCTCTCTGATGTTCATCCTTCTCCTTCTTCACATTTTCATCTCCTCAACAACGTCCGGTAGAGGTTACTTCTATTGGATACATCTGCGTTTGAAACCCTAAATCATATACCGTCGAGTAGTTGAAGAAGAGTATAATCATGTAAGATCTATTTTTTCATTCAGAAATTTTATTTCGTTTTATCTATTTTCTCATACTGAACACGATGAACCCTTTTGTACCCTCAGAAGAAGAAACAGATCTCCTAGGGTTTCTTATCGTACTCGATGAACCCTTTTGTACAAGCTCCTGTTAATCGGTGACACTGGTATGTTGTAATAATGTTTTTATTATTGTATATATATATATATATATATATATAATATATGAATAACTCTGTTTGTAGCTTTTGATTTTGTCTTTCCTTTGTTATTGTTTATTCAGATGCTTGCTTTGTTGTATCATGTGATTACGAGTAGACTAATTTTGATATGTTTGTAGTTTATGTCTTTCACAAGCTGTTTTGTTGATTTATTCACCGATGTTAGTAATTTTTGATGCTCCTATGTTTCTTGATCCTCTGTTTTTATTTCAACTTTCATACTATTATTCTAGCAATCCAAGCAGAATATATAGATTTTATGCTTATTTTTTTATTATTATTATTTTATAGAGTTTGTTGATTAGAAGCAACCTCTGCCGGACCGTTGTTGAGGAGATGGAAATATGAAAGAGAAGGAGAAGGACGGTAAATTCATTGTTGCATTGTTTATGTAGTTAACTAAATTGAGTAGCTTAACTACTTAATTACAGAGAAGTTTTTGAGATTGTTTTTACACTTTATTATTTTTGCAACAAGTTGTACTTCATTTGTACATGTGGCAATTTTATATTTGCAGGCTTTTGAATTAAGGTTGGTTGTTACTTAATTTGTGTTTGCTTTAATGATTTTCAGTTTCATGAAGTCATTGTTTAGAAACTAATTTTGTTTTCAGGTCTGTTGATAGGTGATACCAGCCCAAAAGTTTAGGCTTCATCCCTTTTTGTTATTCGATATGGTACTCATTTACAGTCCCACTTTCAATGAGGTTGTGTTAGTCATGTATTTGATTTTTGCCCTTTTCTTTACAATTGAAGTTGTGGAGAGACGAATTAAGATGGGGAGCGGAAGACAATCTCATATGAGTATAGGAATTTTAGTGCATGATTGAGATCATTTGGACCCATGTACTGTAGGTCATTGAATGTTTTAATCTTACAATCAGTTTTACTTTGTTTTTTATGAAGGTGCTGTTGTCATGGACATCAAAGTGATTGCACAACACCAAGGTAACCTCAATTGGTCTAATTTATTTTTTGGTATTCGTAACCTTTTGATTTACCTTTTATTGATGCATTGATTCATTTGTAATCGCTTGCAGATCACCTGTCATCATAATTTGAGCAATTAAACGGAGTTTTCTTAATCAGCACCGTAAGTTTCCTTCACTAATCTATGCATTGTTAATTCCACATATTTTTTTGATTCTTAATCGACGATTCTGTTTCAGGTGTACTTTTTGCTGTTAGTTCCACGTGTTTTTTTCAGATTAATTGTTTTGATGAAACGGGAAATCGTTCGAGATGTTTGATCCAAGAACTGAATAAAACATAGTGAATATTGCTGAAGGAGATAAAGATGGTGTTGATTTGGCTGTTGAAGTTGCACGTTGATCCACAATAAGCAATGCCCAGCTAAGTTTCCTACAATGACAGTGGTTATAACAAGTTAATAAGGCAAAACACTGATCTGCCTAACAACTGTTGGATATAATGACGGTTGTACACAAAGACTGATGAACATCATCCACTGTTGAAGACCAAACCACTAATGAAGACCATAGTCCTGTTGAAGACAACCACTGATGAACCAAAGGCCTGATCAACCAAAGGTGAACCACTGTCCAACAACAATAGTGGTTCAGCATCAACATTAGTTATTCTACCTTTGTTTATGTTAACAGTGTTTATATGTAACAGTGTTTTTCACATCAGTGTTTTATAGTCTGTTAGGTTGTTAGATGTCATCACCTCAGTGTTTTATATGTAACAATTTTTATGACATCAGTGTTTTTATGTAACAGTGTTTATATGTAACAGTATTTATCACATCACTTCAGTGGTTTGATCTGTACTATAAATTGAACAGTTGTTTCATCTTTATACTAATAAATAAAAATCTAGTACACTTGGATGATTATTAAGCTCCTCATTTTGATTGTTTGGGTATAGTATTCTTGAAATTGGTCTTTGTTTGCAAACAGATGTTTATGGGCAAACATTTGTTTAAACTCAAACATTTGTTTAAGGCCAAACATCTGTTCATGGCCAAACTTTTGTTTATGGGCAAACATCTGTTTAAGGTCAAACTTCTGTTTAAGTCCAGACAACTGATATACAAGGCGAAACATCTGTTTAAGCCCCAACATCTGTTTAAAAGCCTGTTACAACCACTGTGTTGGTTCAAACATTTGATTGTTAAAAGTTATCCACTGCTGAAATACAACCTCTGTTTCTTCAATCTTCGTGTTGACCACTGACTGACCAAACATCAGTGTTTCAAAAACTGTTGGGTATCCACTGATAGAAAAAATAGCCACTGCTCACTTTTTTATTGTTGACATCCACTGGTATTGACCATTAACGGTTTCCCTAAAAAGCAACCATTGCTCACATTTTTATTATTGATGGTGTTAATTAGTGATAGATTGAAATTATTAAATGAAAACTAGAATTACAATGAAATTACCATTTTACCTAATCGTTACATTCCAATGAGATAAGAGTTCCCCCAACATTGTTTTCATGATAAAATTTAAAGTTAAATTAAAAAAAAATTCTTGATGACTATTTGTTGCAAATCAAATCAGTAGTTAATGCTAATTTCTTGAGCTTTGGACATTGAAAATTCGCAAAATGTGAATTTCAAATTGACGGTTATTATCTTTTAATTAAAGTTAAAATAAAAATTAGAAAAGCCATCATGACAATTGCTTTCAAATCAATTCAGTAATTACTGATAATATCAGTAATTTTGAAATTCAAAATATGCAAAATGGTAATTTAAAATTGATGTTCTCTCTCTTTTTTTTTTCCTACTTTGCATATCATTTCTAATATTTAATTACTTTAATAAAGCAGGATATAAGTATATACACTACTTACCTTTCAAATTACATTTGCCACTGCATTCAATTAAAATTTTGAATGGAGAATCGGTAAGCTTGAATTCCAACCTTGATATTTTTTAAGAACATCCATGTTTATTGAATTATAATATTACGTTTAGCAATAGATATATTTTGCTTATTCTTTTTTTTTATGTACAGTCTTCAAATGGAGGTTGCAAAGGTTAGCATGCTTAACGATCTTAATACATTCTCAAACAACTATTCGATTAGAGTGAAGATTGTTAGCATGTCGAAGAAGATGATGAATGAAAACAAAAATGAAATATATCGTCTTGATATGATCTTCATGGATGAGATGGTACCGTATATATTTGTCTTATAATTTTTTTGGACATATGAATACCCAAATGTTATATAACACGTTTTTTATTTAATCGTATTTTTCATATTCTTAGGGAACTATGATACAAGCCAGCTGTCTGCATAAGATGCTAGGAATATTCAAAGACTTCCTTCAGTTGTATGAATGTCTTCTTATCACCAAACCGTCTCTTGCTGCTAATAAGTCCTCTGCTAAGTATACCAAGAGAAATGACAAAATATCACTGTATTTCTATACTTCTGTTGAGAAATGCCTTGACTGGTCTGGACCGAAATACCGTTTTAATTTCGTTATCCTCAAGGATGTTGTTCAAAATAAAATTGAAGTTAATACAGTTATTGGTATGTAAATCACTACATGATATATATGTACTGTTTTGTCTTATTGTTTTTTTTTCATGTTATCGCTTCTTAATGTTGTTTTCTTTTAACAATATATTTTTGTTTATAGATTGGATTGGTTATGTGGAAGTATGTTTCAATCTAGAGGATACAACAAAGAAGGATGGGAGCAAGGGCAAGAGACTTAATCTTAGAGTTGAAGACCTTGAGTGAGTTCTTTTTATTAAGTTATTGCATTTTGACGTTTAAAGCATTACAAGGTTGCTTGATGTTATTATGTTTTATGTTAATATTTTAGAGGCCAAAAGTGTCACACCCCCATTTCCACGTGTCACCGGTGGGCCCGGTGTGGGGTACAGTGACGTAGTTGGCATCGTCATAGACAATCAACACAATATAATAATGCACAGCGGAAGCAGAATAGAAACATTTCAACTTTTAAATAAAGTGTAATAATAAATATCACAATAGTTGAAATGGATCCACAGGCAGATCAAATGAAAATAGAAATAAATAGTTCAACAGATAATTGTCGTCCGAGCTTGCGAGACTATGGTGGACGCTCTTAGGAAACAACCAGCCTATTTCCGTATAGTACCTGCACTTAACCTTTTGGGAAAAATACGTCAGTTTACACTGGTAAATACAAATCGACTGACTCATTTTGAAAATGATTGAAAATTTATTTAAATGCACAAGGCATAAATATTTTTATTAACTTGGGATATTTATATAATATAAACTTGTGAACGAATTACATGCACTTATATCTCTGGTGGCCCGGGATCTACTGTCCGGGCTAGAGATTTAATTGACACACCACATTAAAGAGTTATACACGACGGGTGTACGCCTACACCCCGTGCTCTGGTCGTGGCCATCTCGTAAGATAATGCCAAGGATATCCGGGACACGGTCAATAACCCCCCAAAGCCTTTAAGTAAGACAAAACTGTTTAAACGAAGTCGCACAAGCTATTCAAGACTGTACACCTATAAGGCGCAGGACTTGTGCGCCCGATCAAGCGGTATTTTAAATACCGTACCCCAAGCCCGTATAGGGAAAATAAGTCAAAATGTATTTACCTGAGCAAGTATAAGTCACAAACGATAAGTGTTGGTAGCTTTTACCGGGCTTCCTAATCTGGAACAAAGGTTTATAATTAACCTATTAGATTCCTGACGGCCTTTTATTTAAGCTTAAGCTTTGACCGGTTAGTTTTAGGAATGATACGGTTTACGCACGATTAAGCGAAAGACCGGGTAGAATGTGATTTAGACCCGACAAGTTTGAATACTTGTATAATATGGGTATACTAAATACATTCTGGATTTTGAGATAAAAATGATAATGTTTGACCCGTCTCGGTCAATTTACGCAAACTAGTTACGTAAACCGAACCGAACGCGATAAGGGCGATACGGGTAGCCAAAAGATTCAAATGCAAGTTTCCTGAAGTAATATGCTTAGAATATGATACTATATCAGTAAGTTATGTTTCATATTGCCCGGGATAATTTTAAACCCAATTTATGCCTTAGAAGGGCATTTTGGTCATTTAAAAGATAATAAAAGGGTAAAATTAGAAATCTGAGTTTCGGGTCTGGTTCATACAGTAAATATACTTAATATAACATATTATATCAGTAGGGTATGACCCATATACCAAATATATCATTTAAAACCAAACTATGCACCGTAGGGGCAATTTAGTAATTTCACAAGGGCTAAAAATGCCAAAACTGGAAACCTGAGTTCAAAATATTATACTTACTGTTATTATATGAAAATATGTAATTTACATCAGTAGGTATAAGTCTTATAGGTTTAAAACAAGTATAACGCTTACTATGCGCTTAAAACGCTAAATATGCGATTCAAGGGCGTTTTCGGGTTTTCAAATTAAATCTGAGATTTTTATATTTCCAGAATACTTAAAATAATTTATTCATCATATAAAATCAGTAGAAAAAGGTTTCGGGTCAAAAGGAGGTGTAAAACTCATTTTATGGCTAAAACGGTCAAAACCGACATAAGCCGAAATGACTAGGTGATCTAGGATCCGTTCAGCCAAAAATTAATTAAAAATCATCAAAATTCCCAGAATATTATATTACTTCAGTTGGTAAAGAGTTTCGTATCAAAACGTGGCCAGAAACGGGTTCTACGCGAAAAGGACCGTTTATGTAAATTTATAATATAGTTTTACGCTAATGGCCCTAACTCAAAATCTGGACCACCAACTGATCCGAAATTTTCGGTGCAAGTTTATATAATAAAAATAAAGATTTCTACTCTTTTACTTTTCCAACAATCACGTTTTATATCAAAAAGGCAAGATAGTCAACTTTATGCATAAACCGGAAACATGCATTCGAATAGGCTAAGCATAGACTCAATCAAAGAAAATTCCAGAAAGTTTAACTAAAATAAAAATAGTCAAAAAATACTTTCCAATACAGATCTCGAACATGCATGTACGAATCCGAATCGATAGTCTACGAAATAATCGTTTTACAAGACTTTCGGTCCCGATTCGTGGCTATACTATAGATTGTCGAGTTGATGATGATTAGAACACATTCTTATATGTATTACAAGTTATTTTTAATGATCAATCAGGTTGCATGTCATCTATATCATTAATCATGTCATTTTTCTCAAAAATCGTTTCTGTTGACTTTTTAGAAATAGGTTTGACTCGACATTTAGCATGCATGTAGTGGGAATCAGATAGTACCCTTTAGAGGGTTTGTTTCCCACATAAATACCAATCTATAACAAGTTTCAATTCGAGAAATGACTGATAGGAATCCGTTTAATCGGAAAGTCAAAGGTTATGAACACCCAGTTTGACTTTTATCAATAATCACAACAAGAATGGATTAAGGAACGAATTGAAAGCTTACAAAGGTTCTATAGGTGTTTAGTGGACACTAGAAGTCGGCCTTGATGATCAGATTATCTCCAGAGAAGCTTTGAGAGCTCTTGCAAGTCTTGGTGTTCTTGTTCACAATTGTAAATGCCAAGAAATGAGATGAATTCGGATTTAAAGCAGAGTTTTTGAGGTTTACTGTTGATGTAGGCATGCAAGGAGTGTTATTGGCTCAATTGGAGGTGCCACCAGCTGTTACCAACATCAAATTCGGGCCAAACTACCCATTTTTTCGAATTTCTGTCGCTGGGCAACCCACGCGGCCCGCTTGGGCTTTCCCAGGCGGGTCGCCTGACCCCTGGTTCAGCCAAACAAGTTTCATGTATTGACAGCTTTGACCCCTGAACTTGTACGCGATGTTTCGGCTACTTTTCTCGACCCGTAAACCCCCAAACTTGGTTTTTAAGAACCTTAGGACTTTTACCAACATGGTAATGTCCTCGGATAACTTTGCGCTCAACCGAAAAGCCATGAAATTCGACGTTGACGCTTTTAGTCCTTTAAGTACGGTTTTGGCCATAACTTTCTCATACGTTGACGAAACTTCATGAAATTTTTACCACATGTTCTAGTGAGTATATTTTAGCTATACAAAGCTTCGGGTCTGCCAAAAGTTCACTCAGAGGTATAAATTAAACATGTTGACACTTTTGGCCCCTATAGTTTACAATACTTCACTTTTGTGCAATTTCCGCGTCGTATGATCCATGAACCATCCGTTAAAGGTTATAAACATTATGTGGGGTTATCATAGAGCCTATTTATCCATTGTTGACACTTTGGACCCTTACGTTCCATGGTTTTCACTGTTTGTCACTTTTAGTCCCTCTAAAGTATGTTTTCACATAACGGAACCTTATGGATTATTGGACGAAATTTTTCGAGGTGTTACATCCTCACCCCCTTAAAAGAAATCTCGACCCCGAGATTTATTCAAACAAATGGGGATATTTTTCTTTCATCGTGGATTCCACTTCCCACGTGTATTCGGGACCTCTACGGGCATCCCACTTGACCTTTACAATAGGCACGTGCTTCCTTCGAAGCTTCTTTACCTGTCGATCCTCAATCGACAAAGGTCTTTCCACAAATTTTAGACTTTCGTCTATGTGTATATCTGTATGCGGTATAACCAGTGATTCGTCAGCGAAACACTTCTTCAAATTACAGACATGGAACACATTATGAATAGCACTAAGCTCTTCAGGCAAGTTTAACTTATAGGCGACTGCCCCGACACGTTCGATTATCTCGAAAGGTCCTATGTATCTCGGGCTTAGCTTGCCTTTCTTTCCAAATCGCATTACACCTTTCCAAGGTGATACCTTAAGCAACACTTTTTCACCCACATCAAAGTGAAAATCTTTGCGCTTAGGATCCGCATAACTTTTCTGCCTATCCCTGGCAGCTTTCAAACGATCACGGATCTGAACGATCTTGTCTGTCGTCTCAAAGACGATATCTGGTCCAGACAACTGGACATCTCCAACTTCTGCCCAACAAATGGGCGATCTACACTTTCTACCGTATAAGGCCTCAAAAGGCGCAGCCTTTATGCTGGAATGGTAGCTATTGTTGTAGGAGAATTCAATCAGTGGTAAGTTCTTATCCCAACTACCACCTAAGTCGATCGCACATGCTCGAAGCATGTCTTCCAGAGTTTGAATAGTACGCTCACTCTGACCATCAGTCTGAGGATGGTAAGCCGTACTAAAATTCAAACGAGTGCCCAACGACTGTTGGAAACTCTTCCAAAAATGCGACGTATATCTAGTATCTCTATCAGAGATAATAGATATAGGTATACCATGTAATGCTACTATCTTATCGACGTATAATTGTGCTAACATATCTGAGCTATACGTCTCCTTGATGGGTAGAAAATGGGCTGACTTAGTCAGTCTGTCAACTATGACCCATATGGTATCATTTCCCTTTTTCGTTTTTGGCAACTTGGTGATAAAATCCATTGTCACCATTTCCCACTTCCATTTGGGAATTTCAGGTTGTTGAAGCAAACCTGACGGCTTCTGATGCTCAGCCTTGACTTGCGCACAAGTCAAACATTTGGCCACATACTCGGCCACGGACTTTTTCAAACCAATCCACCAGTAGTTTGACTTCAAATCCTGGTACATCTTATCTGCTCCAGGATGAACTGAATATTTAGAGCTGTGGGCCTCCTGGAGGATAACATCCCGAAGTCCTCCATATACTGGAACCCATATTCGTCCGTTTAGGCGTAGCATTCCATCTTTGTCGTGGGATAACTGCTCCTCAGTTACTCCCAACTTTTCTGCAGGATAGTTAGCTTCCAGCACAGCTTCCTTCTGTGCAGCTAACACCCTTTCATTCAAACTATTCCTTATCTCAATGCGCTTGGCATTGATTCTGATTGGCTTCACCCTTTCCTTTCTACTTAAGGCGTCGGCAACCACATTTGCCTTGCCTGGATGGTATCGTATCTCGCAATCATAGTCATTGAGAGTTTCCATCCATCGCCTTTGACGCATGTTCAATTCCTTCTGATTGAACAGATGCTGAAGACTCTTGTGATCCGAATAAATTATGCACTTGGTTCCATACAAGTAATGTCTCCATAACTTCAAAGCAAATACAACCGCACCCAATTCCAAATCGTGGGTGGTGTAGTTCTTTTCGTGCACCTTGAGCTGTCGAGAAGCGTAGGCAATGACTTTGCCTTTCTGCATGAGTACACAGCCCATGCCCGTATGTGATGCATCACAATACACCACAAATTCGTCTATACCATCGGGCAATGTCAACACTGGCGCATTGCTCAGCTTCTGCTTCAGAATGTCAAAGGATTCCTGCTGCTTAGGGCCCCAGTCAAACTTAATCTTCTTACGGGTCAATGAGGTTAGGGGCGCAGCAATCCTTGAGAAGTTCTCGATGAATCTTCTATAATATCCTGCCAATCCGAGGAAACTGCGAATTTCCGTAGGAGTCTTCGGCTCCTGCCAATTCATAACTGCTTCTACTTTAGCGGGATCTACTTGGATACCATGCTCGCTTACAACATGTCCAAGGAATTGGACTTCTCGAAGCCAAAATTCACACTTTGAAAATTTGGCATAAAGCTTCTCTTGATTCAGAAGTTTGAGAATACAACGAAGGTGTTTCTCATGATCAGCTTGGCTCTTCGAGTAGATAAGGATGTCATCAATGAAGACGATGACGAACTTATCTAAATAAGGTTTGCAGACGCGATTCATGAGATCCATGAACGCGGCTGGTGCGTTAGTGAGCCCAAACGGCATCACTAGGAACTCGTAATGTCCATAACGAGTCCTAAACGCGGTCTTGTGTACGTCTTCCTCCTTGACCTTCAACTGATGATAACCTGACCTCAGGTCAATCTTGGAGAAATAACTTGCTCCTTGCAACTGATCGAACAGATCGTCGATCCTGGGTAACGGATACCGATTCTTGATAGTGACCTTGTTAAGCTCACGATAATCGATGCACAGACGCATCGATCCATCCTTCTTCTTAACGAACAAGATTGGCGCTCCCCAAGGAGATGAGCTAGGTCTAATAAAACCTTTAGCTAATAGATCATCCAACTGCGTCCTCAACTCCTTCATCTCCGTTGGTGCCAATCTGTATGGTGCTCTTGCTACAGGTGCTGAGCCTGGTATGATATCTATCCGAAACTCTACTTGCCTATCCGGTGGCAAACCGGGTAGTTCTTCAGGGAATACTTCAGGATATTCCGAGATAATAGGGATATCCTCAATCTTCGGCTTCGGCTCATCAATGGTAACTTGTGCCATATAAATGACACATCCCTTCTGCATGCATCTGGATGCCTTGAGCATGGACACTTGCTCCGGCAATCCATGCTGAGTATCTCCTTGGATAGTAAGTGACTCACCGGACGGAGTCTTAACTATTACTTGCTTTCTATTGCACAGAATCTGGGCTTGGTTACTCGACAACCAATCCATGCCTATCACTATGTCGAATCCAGCTAGTTTAAAGGGAAGCAAGGATAGCGGGAAAGAATGATTCCTAATGGATATAACACATCCATCTAGAACAGTCGAGGCGGTCTCTAAGGTTCCATCGGCTAATTCCACCTCATATTTCACACTTAAGGTTTTAACAGGAAGGTTCAACAGTTTACAAAACTTATCATCTACAAACGACTTATCGGCTCCTGAATCAAACAAGACTCTAGCAAAAACATCATTTACAAGAAACGTACCGGTAATGACGTTATCGTCAAGGACTGCTTCCTTTGCGTCCATTCTGAAGACTCTCGCATTAGTCTTCTTCCCTTCCTCGACCTTCTTTGCAAACTTTGGGCAGTTGGGCCGAATATGCCCTTTCTCGTTGCAACCAAAACAGGTTGCATCCTTCATCTTCTTGCAATCCACAGCTTTATGATCTGTGGACTTGCAGATTCCACATCGTTTCTCTGAAGACTGGGATTTCGTTTCTAACCGACACCTCCCAAAGTGGTGCCTCCTGCAGATCTTGCATCTGGGTTTCTCACCCGACTGATGTTCACTTTTCCTAGACCCCGACCCTTTCCTGTGGTCGTTGTTCCCTCTATGTCGCTTTTCAGATCTTCGTGAGGTGTCATCCTCACGTTTCCGTTTGTTCTCCTCAGAGCTCTTCATAGCTCTCAATCTTACCACGTCTTGAGTGAGGGAGAGGGATAGATCTGCTACGGATCTAAATGTAGTAGGTCTCGAAGCTTTGACACTAGCCTTTATCTCCGGTGCCAGACCCCCAATAAATCGAGCAATCCTGCGCGGCTCCGGGGTCACCAAGTAAGGCACTAAACGAGACAAGGTGTTGAACGTAGTAAGATATGCTTGACAATCAAGGTTCTTCATGACTAAGGATACAAAATCCGATTCGATTCGCTCGACCTCGTGCTGCGGACAGAAGTTCTCTTTAATCAGGGCCACAAACTGTTCCCATGACAAACCGTACAGTGTGGCCTTACCGGCAGCTTGTAGAAGTGACTTCCACCATGCTAACGCATCTCCCTTGAATGACTGGGACACGTACTTCACGACGTCCCTATCAGCACACCCGCTGATATCAACCACAGTATCCATCTCGTCAATCCACGTCATGCAGTCGACGGCTCCCTTTTCCCCAGTGAAATCTCTGGGCTTGCAAGATACAAAATACTTGTACGTACAGGACCTGCTGTACGTGTCATGTTTCAGCTTAATCTCCTGCTTTGGGACGCTGCTGTGGTTGGAGGAGTGATTATCATCCTCAACTTTCTTTGGCTCACTCTTTTTAGAGGGTGGCTTACTATGAGCCTCAGAATGAGTCTTGGGCTTTGCGTGCGTTTCTGTTCGGGTCCTACTCCGAGTACCACTAGATTCCTTGAACTGCCTATCCATAGCCTTGGCGACAGCATTATCTATCAGTGCTTGCAATTTTGCACCGGTAACGTGAATCTTTGCATTATCTGAGCGTTCCCCAGAATGACTGTTGGTTTCTTCCGATTTGGCCATTGTAGCTTTAAGCTACAATAAAGGACAAGGTCTAATTTAAAACCTAACAGTATTATCGTTCTAGACGATTTATTAACCATGGTATCAAGAACCTTAGCAGTTAATTTAATAAATTTCATTCAGGCTCTTATTAGCAATCAAGGAATGAAAATATATATATCGGCACCATAGGCCTAGTCACAACGGACAATTACTAAATTATAAATTTAGATTTTTATAGGATTATAAATTGTATAATTAAACAAATAACCCTTTACTAGACAGAGAGTCATAAACCACAACTGTCATTATATAACATAGTTAAAACCCGTAGGTATCAAGTCATAAACAGACTTGTGTACAGATAAAATCTGTAGATATTTCTTTACTAGGCAGGGAGTCATAGACCACAACTGCCACTATATGACATAGTCATAACCCGAAGGTATCAAGTCATAAACAGACTTGTGTACAGATAAAATCTGTAGATATTTCTTTACTAGGCAGGGAGTCATAGACCACAACTGCCACTATATGACATAGTCATAACCCGAAGGTATCAAGTCATTAATAGACTTGTATACAGATAAAATCTGTAGATAATTCATTAAAAAGGGTGGCTTGTGTGATTCTACAGATCACTCTTAGCCAGAATGTTAACATGTTCTCAGATGTTAACAGGGAGTTGAATCCTTTCAACCAGGTTTTACCATCATGGCCAGGCCTGTTAATAAGGCATTCAAGCTAGGTTATACCTTACTAAGATTCTTATAAAATGGCAAATCAAATAAAAATTGATATTTTCCATTATTTTAATATTATTTTCATGCATATAAATAAAATGATAAATTCAAACTAACCATTTCAAATCTCAAATGAAATACCAGTACATATTTGCCCTAAACGGGACTTTGAAATAATATGGATAACATGAATAACATGAATAACATACCCGCGCAGGGGCTAAACAAGTAACAACAATAACAAAATAAAATAACATAAAGCAAACCCACGCAGGGGTCAACAGAACTGCATACCCACGTAGGGGTAGAATAAGATAGATATACCCACACAGGGGTAGAGTACAAGGGTAGATGTCCACGCAGGGACATGAGTACATGAGACAAAATCGAAGGATTCAATGATCCCTCTTGCTCTTACCCTTGAGCAGGTCAAACACCTTCTTGAACATGCCACGGTTGTGACGGCGATCACTTTGCAACTCCCGTCGCATGCTATCAATCCCATGCAGGATTTCCTGAACCTGCGGCGGCGACATCATAGGCGCCGGTGGCGGTGGCTGGAAGTGCTGCGGCTGCGGCGGCTGGTACGGCTGCGGCTGCGGTGGCTGCTGGTAACCCGGAGGGTAACCAAAAGTAGACTGCCCAGCAGTCCAAGTGTCTCCCAAAGGACCACTGGGAGGGAGTGAGCTGTAGTTCACAGCTTGCCAATAAGGGTCTCCCGTGTAATCATAACCCTGAGGGAATACATGCTCGAACGGGTTGAACTGAGCGGCACTAGCATAAGCCGGAATCGGCTCTCCAAAATTCTGCGGCGGCAGAGGCGGGATCGGAACAGAAGTAACCTCCGATACGGGATGCTGAGACTCCCCTGTCTCGGACTCCCCGGGAAGAGACGTGTAGCGGCTGCTACTAACATGTGGAGGGGTGCCTATGCGAATCCCTCCGCGCGTAGACATGCGCGCGTTCCTCCTCGGCCTCTGAGGTGGAGGAGGTAAAACTGGTGGCGGCGGTGGTGACGGAGTGATCACATCACGCCACAGGGCCTCAGATAGGTCCTGCGGTAGAGGCGGCTGCTGCTGAAGCTGCTGCGAGTGGTGCTGCGAGTGCACCGGTGAAACCTGGTGAGACTGAAGCATCGGAGAGTTGTGGCTGGGGGTGAAGTACCAATCATGCTGCTTGAATCTCTCCTGAAAGCTGTCCCCACCATTGTAGGGTGATCCCCTAAATGGCGACCCATCCGATATCTCAATCGGATGGTTAGGCGTACCTGATGGTGGTATCGAGGGGTCCGTATCCTCGTCGACGTCCATCTCGTGACCACCAGAAAAGTGGTCCTCCTGTCCAAGTGGGTTACGACCCACTGGCTCGTCCACAAAAGCATTAGGGTCATACAAACCCTGGTAGGCTGGCGCTGGATACTGGTGCGGTGACTGATGCAAAGGTATGTAGGATCCATGCGAACCATGGGGCCCATTCTCCGAGTGGGGCCCAAACGAGTGGGGTAAAGACGGTGAAGTGCTGGCGGATACCGAGTGTCTAGCAGGCTCGGCGAAAGACCTCCAAAGGTCGTTGGCGGCTGTGTTGTGCGTGGCGGATGGTGCTCGCCTATGTGAGGGCCCTGCCTCATGGTCGTGAGACGTAGCAAATCCTCCTCGACCTCTCATTCTTGGCGGCATAGTGATCCTGTCAAAAATCAAACAAGTTGCACAACAATATATATAAGACAATGCAATAATAAATAAAATAAAATTAAACGAAATGTTGGACATTTCCTAAGTTCTTTGTCTAGACTCGAAAATCGAGGAATGTGCAATTGTGTAACTGAGATTAAACACATTAGGATAGTGTTTAATTCACTCAGCGTTGGCTCTGATACCAACCTGTCACACCCCCATTTCCACGTGTCACCGGTGGGCCCGGTGTGGGGTACAGTGACGTAGTTGGCATCGTCATAGACAATCAACACAATATAATAATGCACAGCGGAAGCAGAATAGAAACATTTCAACTTTTAAATAAAGTGTAATAATAAATATCACAATAGTTGAAATGGATCCACAGGCGGATCAAATGAAAATAGAAATAAATAGTTCAACAGATAATTGTCGTCCGAGCTTGCGAGACTATGGTGGACGCTCTTAGGAAACAACCAGCCTATTTCCGTATAGTACCTGCACTTAACCTTTTGGGAAAAATACGTCAGTTTACACTGGTAAATACAAATCGACTGACTCATTTTGAAAATGATTGAAAATTTATTTAAATGCACAAGGCATAAATATTTTTATTAACTTGGGATATTTATATAATATAAACTTGTGAACGAATTACATGCACTTATATCTCTGGTGGCCCGGGATCTACTGTCCGGGCTAGAGATTTAATTGACACACCACATTAAAGAGTTATACACGACGGGTGTACGCCTACACCCCGTGCTCTGGTCGTGGCCATCTCGTAAGATAATGCCAAGGATATCCGGGACACGGTCAATAACCCCCCAAAGCCTTTAAGTAAGACAAAACTGTTTAAACGAAGTCGCACAAGCTATTCAAGACTGTACACCTATAAGGCGCAGGACTTGTGCGCCCGATCAAGCGGTATTTTAAATACCGTACCCCAAGCCCGTATAGGGAAAATAAGTCAAAATGTATTTACCTGAGCAAGTATAAGTCACAAACGATAAGTGTTGGTAGCTTTTACCGGGCTTCCTAATCTGGAACAAAGGTTTATAATTAACCTATTAGATTCCTGACGGCCTTTTATTTAAGCTTAAGCTTTGACCGGTTAGTTTTAGGAATGATACGGTTTACGCACGATTAAGCGAAAGACCGGGTAGAATGTGATTTAGACCCAACAAGTTTGAATACTTGTATAATATGGGTATACTAAATACATTCTGGATTTTGAGATAAAAATGATAATGTTTGACCCGTCTCGGTCAATTTACGCAAACTAGTTACGTAAACCGAACCGAACGCGATAAGGGCGATACGGGTAGCCAAAAGATTCAAATGCAAGTTTCCTGAAGTAATATGCTTAGAATATGATACTATATCAGTAAGTTATGTTTCATATTGCCCGGGATAATTTTAAACCCAATTTATGCCTTAGAAGGGCATTTTGGTCATTTAAAAGATAATAAAAGGGTAAAATTAGAAATCTGAGTTTCGGGTCTGGTTCATACAGTAAATATACTTAATATAACATATTATATCAGTAGGGTATGACCCATATACCAAATATATCATTTAAAACCAAACTATGCACCGTAGGGGCAATTTAGTAATTTCACAAGGGCTAAAAATGCCAAAACTGGAAACCTGAGTTCAAAATATTATACTTACTGTTATTATATGAAAATATGTAATTTACATCAGTAGGTATAAGTCTTATAGGTTTAAAACAAGTATAACGCTTACTATGCGCTTAAAACGCTAAATATGCGATTCAAGGGCGTTTTCGGGTTTTCAAATTAAATCTGAGATTTTTATATTTCCAGAATACTTAAAATAATTTATTCATCATATAAAATCAGTAGAAAAAGGTTTCGGGTCAAAAGGAGGTGTAAAACTCATTTTATGGCTAAAACGGTCAAAACCGACATAAGCCGAAATGACTAGGTGATCTAGGATCCGTTCAGCCAAAAATTAATTAAAAATCATCAAAATTCCCAGAATATTATATTACTTCAGTTGGTAAAGAGTTTCGTATCAAAACGTGGCCAGAAACGGGTTCTACGCGAAAAGGACCGTTTATGTAAATTTATAATATAGTTTTACGCTAATGGCCCTAACTCAAAATCTGGACCACCAACTGATCCGAAATTTTCGGTGCAAGTTTATATAATAAAAATAAAGATTTCTACTCTTTTACTTTTCCAACAATCACGTTTTATATCAAAAAGGCAAGATAGTCAACTTTATGCATAAACCGGAAACATGCATTCGAATAGGCTAAGCATAGACTCAATCAAAGAAAATTCCAGAAAGTTTAACTAAAATAAAAATAGTCAAAAAATACTTTCCAATACAGATCTCGAACATGCATGTACGAATCCGAATCGATAGTCTACGAAATAATCGTTTTACAAGACTTTCGGTCCCGATTCGTGGCTATACTATAGATTGTCGAGTTGATGATGATTAGAACACATTCTTATATGTATTACAAGTTATTTTTAATGATCAATCAGGTTGCATGTCATCTATATCATTAATCATGTCATTTTTCTCAAAAATCGTTTCTGTTGACTTTTTAGAAATAGGTTTGACTCGACATTTAGCATGCATGTAGTGGGAATCAGATAGTACCCTTTAGAGGGTTTGTTTCCCACATAAATACCAATCTATAACAAGTTTCAATTCGAGAAATGACTGATAGGAATCCGTTTAATCGGAAAGTCAAAGGTTATGAACACCCAGTTTGACTTTTATCAATAATCACAACAAGAATGGATTAAGGAACGAATTGAAAGCTTACAAAGGTTCTATAGGTGTTTAGTGGACACTAGAAGTCGGCCTTGATGATCAGATTATCTCCAGAGAAGCTTTGAGAGCTCTTGCAAGTCTTGGTGTTCTTGTTCACAATTGTAAATGCCAAGAAATGAGATGAATTCGGATTTAAAGCAGAGTTTTTGAGGTTTACTGTTGATGTAGGCATGCAAGGAGTGTTATTGGCTCAATTGGAGGTGCCACCAGCTGTTACCAACATCAAATTCGGGCCAAACTACCCATTTTTTCGAATTTCTGTCGCTGGGCAACCCACGCGGCCCGCTTGGGCTTTCCCAGGCGGGTCGCCTGACCCCTGGTTCAGCCAAACAAGTTTCATGTATTGACAGCTTTGACCCCTGAACTTGTACGCGATGTTTCGGCTACTTTTCTCGACCCGTAAACCCCCAAACTTGGTTTTTAAGAACCTTAGGACTTTTACCAACATGGTAATGTCCTCGGATAACTTTGCGCTCAACCGAAAAGCCATGAAATTCGACGTTGACGCTTTTAGTCCTTTAAGTACGGTTTTGGCCATAACTTTCTCATACGTTGACGAAACTTCATGAAATTTTTACCACATGTTCTAGTGAGTATATTTTAGCTATACAAAGCTTCGGGTCTGCCAAAAGTTCACTCAGAGGTATAAATTAAACATGTTGACACTTTTGGCCCCTATAGTTTACAATACTTCACTTTTGTGCAATTTCCGCGTCGTATGATCCATGAACCATCCGTTAAAGGTTATAAACATTATGTGGGGTTATCATAGAGCCTATTTATCCATTGTTGACACTTTGGACCCTTACGTTCCATAGTTTTCACTGTTTGTCACTTTTAGTCCCTCTAAAGTATGTTTTCACATAACGGAACCTTATGACACGTGCCAAGACATTATTGGACGAAATTTTTCGAGGTGTTACAAAAAGTGTCCGGTTACTTTGTGGGATGGTTTTGCTATTGACATGTTTGCTTACATGAATGATAAGAAATGAGAGAAATATGTTGTTATCCTTTGTCATTTTGGTATGGTCAACCTTTACAAAGGTACAATTTAAACTTAATTAGTTTAATTTTTTATTTAGTAATTTATATTTATATTTATATTTATTTATATGTTTTAAATTTGACGCTATTTATATTGATCTACATTTGGTTTTATTTTTAAATTCAGGCAAGCGTGGAGTTGCAAATGGGTTTGAGCTTAGCAGACTTTTTATCGACACTGACATTGAAGAGATATCCTCTTTTAGGAAGAGGTATATTTAGTAATATGCATACAAAACATTAAACAGTATTAGTTTGTACCTACATGTACTTTTTACGTTTTAATTTGATCACATGAATCTGTTTAGGTATGTAGAGAAAATTTCTCATTCATCTTCATCAAATGAGCATGTTGGTTCAAACGTTATCTCAAGTGTTGAAGATGAGTTTCTTAATAACCCGGATTTCATGCTTATTGGTTTCCTTGGAACCATATCAACGGTGTGTATTTTCTTATAAGTACTTTACATGCTGAGTTTTTTTATAGTCTTTTCTATGTATTATTATTTTTGTTTGATATTCATAGACAAAGAAGGTTTTGGTTCTTGGCACAATCACAGCTATATGCACTGATAAACTTTGGTATTACAATGGTTGTAACCACTGTAAGTCGAGTGTGGAGGAAAGATTTGTAACGAAAGAAAATGTGTATAGTTCATTTGATGTTGATCATGCAAAATCTTTGGTGTGTACAAATGATAAATGTGAAGGAGTCGACATCTATTCTATTCCGTGGTTTGAGATTACAGTTTTATTTCCTTATACTAAATACTAATATGAACCACACTCTGTTATTAGTAATACTAATGTTTTTATTTGTTTTTAACTTTGATAGCTTCAAGATACCTATTAGGGTGCAAGACTCTTCCGGTACTGTGTCTTTGACACTGTTTGATTTCGAAGCTTACAAGATTCTTAAGAAAACTGCCAAAGAGTTATTTGCAATCCAAGATCAGGTAACAAATACATGCATTCAGTTATTTGGCCATGTAGTAAATATAATTTAAAATTAATTTTTATAAAATTGTAGGTTCTCAATTATGGAATCATTGTGCTCATTGTAATTTATATTAATTTTTATAAAATCATAGGTTCTTAATTCTAGAGAGATACCGAACCCATATCCTGAGATTTTTGACACATTGATTGGAAAGAGGTATGCGTTCATCATAAATGTTAAAGACTATAACATTGAGCATCAGGTTGAAAACTATGGTATTTCAATGGCCACTAACGATTATGAGATCCTTGCCGCGCTCTGCGCCAAATTCAATCTTAACCAGGTTTAATCTTCACTATGTCATTCTTTTCATTTCATACTCATATCGTTTTGAAATAGATTTATACCATTGTGTGTATTTTATGTTATTGTGTATTATGTACTTAAAGCATGAGCAGTCCGAATCGTTGGATGTTCCAGATTCCTGCAGTTTGTCTATTCCTGTTGACCTTATGAAGGTAATATAAGAATTTGGTTATTTGTACTAATTTTTTTGAAACGTTAATACTTATTGTATTTTTATATCAAGATGAGATGTCATGCAGCGGTGACAATGTTACACCTGAATCCAAAGCACTCGTAGGCAATAAGAATCCCTCTTCTGATGAAACAAAACATAATATTCGTGAAGTGTGCGACGTAGATGATGCATTAGGTTGCTCCTCGACAAAGCGCCGCATGAGTGATGAACTGTCTCAGGATGAAGATGTTGGTGTTTCGACGCTTTTGATTCCCAAGATTGAGAAATAGTTTTCTCTGTACTTTCAAATACATTTACGTGTTGATTTCATATGTTGTTGCCACGTTGAACTTATGGTTTTCGTTTTGTTGGTTTTGGGTGTTCGGTGTTGTTATGTTTTGGACTGATTGTGTGGTTTTGAATTCCTGAAAGCTTATCTGCTTATTATACTGTTATGTTCTAATATTATAATGAGTATGACCTTTCTTTTCATATTATAATGTATATGTTAAATAAATATTGAGATGTTCAATATTCAATATTTATTTATGTTTAAAACTTATGTGTATGAATAGGAGCACCAATTTATAATATATATTGTATAAACCCAAATAACAACTTTTTCTATCTACAAACATTTGTAATCTTTAATTTTAATCTTATTATCTTATCTCATAATTTATATAGGATTATCAGTGGATGTGGTTGTTCTTTATTGGTTTTTACCGTTATCCCTACCCACTAAGGTTTAATAAATATCCGTCATATATTACAATTTATAAAAAATATTTAATTTGTGCTTGTTTCTCCCATTAATTTATTTAAGTAATCTCATTCAACAGCTTATTTATATACTTCAAATTTTGTCTAAGTCATTCAAAGTAGGGTGTTTAGAAAAACCGTAACCAAGTAAGAAGCGTAAACGCAAACCCATTTTATTCGGTTTTTTGTTCGGTTTATGGATCCACATTTTATTTTATTTGTTTTGTTTGGTTTATTTGGATAACTGAATAAAAAACCGTTTAACTTAATTATTTATTAAATAAAGATAATAATATGTTAAAAATCATATACAAATAAACCATAAACCTAACCGATGAACACCCGATTTACATTCCACAAAGATTACAAAATTTTTTGTTAAGTTTTTTATCAATGTAATAGATTGCTTGAAATAATTAATTCAATAATTTGAAACAATTCTGTTTTGCTTTTCATGAAATGATTTTTAGTTACAAAATGATAAAATGGAATATTATAATTTATTGAGGATATGTTAATCCCTAGGTATGACATATTGTAATTCAAAATTTAAATACCACTGTTTGGTTCTATTTTTTTAATGTTGCTGATTTTTTACTCTTTCTTCTTTTGAATACTTCTCCTTCTCTCATGTATGCAATGTCAAAGAATTCACGTTCATCTTCTACAGCTGCTAATTCATCTCAACGAAATTTACACAGTAAGTGAAATTATAACTTCTTAACTCATCATTTCCCAAATCAAAATCAGCTTTCAGATTGAAATCATAATTCTACTTGGTTTTTTTGTAGGTCCTCTTATGAGAACTCCTCTTTCAGATATCTCAAATAGATCTCCTCTTTCAGATATCACAAATGGTAATAGCTCTTGAATTTGATTACAAATATACTTTTTTCCGTTTTATGTTTCCAAGTGGACTGATTCTTGTGTTTCGTACATATTATACTTTTTCTGTTATTTAGTTACTTCACCGAATGAAAGGCGTAAGCTTCGAAAATTAATACTTGATAATAAGAAATCAAAGAATTCATCGTCATCATCAACGAATGTTCGTAACATCTTTTCTGACAATGTAAATTTGCTGGAATGTTCTGATACTACGGATCAACGTATGTACTCCATTGCATGTCTAGCAGTTAGAAATGCTACTGGTTCTTTAATTTCAACTACACCGTGTTTGTATTTTGTTTCTTTATTATTTCTTTTGATAAATACATTACTAAACAACATACCGGTACTAACATGTATGTTTTAATATTGAATGTTTATATAACGGCATAAACATAGGTACACCTCTAGATAGCAGCCGTCAATATTCCATTACTTCTAGCATCAATAGCAGTAACAATCAGCCGATATTGGGTAGTACCTCAATCCTTATGTAACACCCCGAAAATATAAAACTTTATATTAGAATTATAAAGCATAAATAAACAAGAATTAACTAACTAGGAATTCCTAACCTAGTTAACTAGAAGTCTAGAAATAACCCAAAATAGGGTTAGAATAACCAAACTATATGTTAAACAAAAGTAGAGGGGCTCATGTTGTCAAAAGTTTAAACTTGTAATACCTATTTTAATTAAAAACAAAACCAAACACCCTATTTGGGATGTCTGGTCGATCAGGAGCAAGAGAAGGGCGACCCCCATTCTCCAAAACCCTAGCATTCATCATATTCACAAATTGAAGCCCTAAATCTACTCTAAATCAAGTTCTTAACACGAATTGTGATCACCACATTGCAGGGATCGAAAGGTATGTAGTAATTTGGTGTTTTGATTCAAGTTCAGTTTTAGGTTAAATGAGAAAAACCAATTTTTGAGCTTGAATATGGGATGCATGGATGAATCTAGGAGAAATATAATGTTTAGAATTAAACCCTAGATGATTCTTGTAAAAGAAATCATTTGCATGATAATAATAGAGATTATTCAACATTGTAGGTGATTATTGGATTGTAGAGACTAGATGCACACTAGGATGGTGGTTACTTTTCTAGTGAAAACTGAATTCTTGTATTAAATTCAGTATTTTTCTTGATGTTGAAGTTTTGTGCAAAGTTAACTAATTAAAGTGGAATTAGATGATAATTACAAGTCATGAACTTGGTAATAATTATGAGAAAATCTAACCCGTTAGGTGTTTGTTGAAATGCCCAAGTGGGGATTTAAATGTTAAAAATCGTATGAAAACGCAGATTTAATCATTATAGATAATGATGCGTTAATAATCATAAAAAGAGCTCTAAATCAATTTTAAATTGAACTCTTTAGGCAAGGAGTCCGGATCGTCAAGCGGACAAGCCGAAGGGAATACGCGTGGGAAAGGTGTGCTCTAAAGGTACGGAATTTTACCGTTTCGTTACACTAAGTTTATTTGTTAGTTTTATGTCGTCATTTTGAAACATGGTAAACAAGATAGACCAATATGTCACGTGACTTTATGTCTTAAACAAGTGATAGAAACGGATTCTTGAAATGTCTTGAATGGTGCCTAAATTTCGGCATCCAAACGGGTCAAAACAAGTTGAAGAGTAAACTTTGGTGTTGGTTATCATTACTTGATGAATGGTTATAAACAAAGCGTAAGCCGTGTAGCGGATACGCTAAACTAGTTGAGAAACTTAACTCCTAATACAGGAGTTAAGGTTCGGAATTATAAGCATGTCAAGTAGTGTAAAAAGGCATGCTCGAAACCTTGGAAATAAGCATGTAGATTATTGCGTAAGCGATCCCTCAAGAGGAAAGCGAAACATGATAGTGGGTAAAATCCGGATATGAGTAATTAGCCTTAGTCATGTGTTAAACGTGTTCAAAATTAAATTACAGCGATGTAAGAAAAGAATCGGCAAAACTGCAAAAACAAGAAAGAATGTACAACAGCTACGGTAAATTACGGTGTCTACCGTAATTTACGGTAGCAAGTAAAACGTTACGGTGGTCTTCTACTGAGTTACGGTAGACCATAGTTGCCCAGGGGCCACCATAACTTACGGTGGCTACCGTAAGTTACGGTAGCGCCCAGTCACGAAAGCTGAGTTTTCATATTTTTGGTTATTTGAAATTGTTTTTGAACATAGTTTCGATTATGTTAATTTCCAAGGATGTTAATACTAACGTTTATCTAAAATTTCAGTTTCTAAGTAATCCAAGTATGGGAGATGATGATCAAGTAAAAGCGATCGAACCGAACACACAAACCAACGCTTCCGCACTTGATCTGTTTTGTTTAAGAATATGTAAACACTTTTAGTTGTGTCATGAATATTGTTTAGTAGGATTATAACATGAATGTTATGTTTAGGTATGGTCTTTAATTCATCAAAGTTTTTGTAAACTGTAAATTTTGGTATCAAATGCAAAGTTTTATATTATTAATCTAGTATTTTAAGCTGGGTCTTACAAGTTGGTAATCAGAGCTCAAGGTTGTCAATAAGTGTTCGGTTCAAGCTTGATCAAGCATCCGGTAAGAGCTAATCGTTTAAGTGAATTTAGAAAATATAGAAATAAATCATGAACAAATATGCATGAAAAGAGTGTGTAAGCTCACTCAAACACAAGACATGCATGAAACAAGAATGGTTGAATCAAGTTATGAACTTGATTGAATCAAAACAAGTAAATCATGTTTATAAATGAAATGTTTAACAAACTATGTAAACATTTCAGTAATAAAGATGGCGGATGGAGGTTAGGATGATGCGGTGCCAAGAGTCACCGAACAAATGAGAGAAGTGATTGCCGAAGAGGTTGGAAAGGCGATCGAAAACAGTTTGTCGGGCTTTATTGATAAAATTCAAAACACAGTTTTATCAATAGTAGACGAGAGAATCAAGAAATTGGAAGATGATTCAAATTTAGCAAAGGAAAAGGTCGGAGGACGAAAGCCTTGTTCATACAAGGAATTCATGGCATGTAAACCACTAATATATAATGGAGAGGTTGATCCAATAGTGTGCCAACGATGGCTAAGTGATATCGAAGGGGTATTTGAGAGGACCCATTGTGACGAAGATGACTACGTAGCCTATGGTACGGGTCAACTAAGGAGTTAAGCGAAAGATTGGTGGGATAACAAAAAGAGAGAGATTGGTAGTGAAGCTGCTAAGGTCATGACATGGGAAGAGTTTAAGACGCCATTTCTTAAACATCATAGTCCCAAGGCGGTTGTAAATAAAATCAAAGAAGAGTTTATGCAACTTAGACACAAGGGCGAAACCATAGACAAGATTACGGCAATGTTTATGGACAAGATGAAGTTCTGCAGTGAACTGGTGACAAACGAAGAACAAAAGATATACTACTACCATAACATGTTGAGTACAGAATATAGGGAGTTTATAACCCCTTCAAAGTACGAAACCCTTACCGAGATCATTAATGCTACTCGGGAAAGGGAGATCGAACTGAAAAAGAGTATTGAACGGGGTGAACGGGGGCAGAAGATGTAAATCCAAGCCCTGCCAAGAAAGCGCAAACAAATGAAACAGCAAAGAAATCAGATACAAAAGGTGGGTCACCAAGCTGCAAAATTTGCGGGAAGGGTCATAAAGGCGAATGTCGCTTCAAGGATAAGCCTTGTCCCATATGCCGAAAAACGGGACATATGGCTATATCATGCCCGGAGAAAGTGACTGTTTATTACAATTGTTATTGATCGGGTCACAAAAGATCGGAATGCCCGGAACTAGTTGGAAAGAAAGATGGGCAAGACTCGAAAGGTAAAACCCCGAAAGCAAAAGCAAGATCATTCCAATTGACCGCTGCAGAAGCAAAGGTCGAACCTGAAATGGTCTCATGTATATTTACTGTAAACTCGATTCCCGCACGTGTGTTATTTGATACGTGTGCGAATAAATCCTTTATTTCATATGGATTTATTCGGCATCCTTCATTTGTTCTAACAAAATTGCCTATGCCTTTAGAAGTAGAGATAGGTAATAACAAGAGCTTTATTGTTTGTGATGTATGTGAAAACTATAAATTGAGCATTGATGGCGAAGAATACACGATAGATTTGATCCCGATGTCGATAGGGGAATTCCAAGTCATTGTAGGGATGGATTGGTTGTCCCGATTCCACGCAAAAGTAGTTTGTTTCCGAAAGGAAATAAAACTAACGTCTCCTAGCGGAAAACACGTTACAATATATGGTGAAAAAGGGGGTAACCCGGTGGTGTACTCGATGTTAGAAGCCCACAAACTTATGAAGCATGGATGCAAGGCCTTCATGGTATACGCAAGCGAGTCAGAGAAAGAGTCCCTCAAAATTGGAAACGTGCCAGTGGTGTGTGAGTATGAAGATGTATTCCCAGTAGAACTACCGGGAATACCACCAGAACGGGAGGTAGAGTTCGGGATTGAATTGATTCCGGACGCAAAGCCCGTGGCCAAGGCGCCGTATCGACTTGCGCCGTCGGAGCTATAGGAATTGATGTCTCAAATCCAAGAATTGCTTGACAAAGGGTTTATCCGACCAAGTGTGTCCCCGTGGGGCGCACCAGTTCTATTCGTGAAAAAGAAGGACGGCAGTTTGTGCATGTGTATCGATTACCGAGAGTTAAACAAACTCACGGTGAAGAATCGATACCCACTCCCAAGAATTGATGATTTGTTTGACCAGCTACAGGGAGCAAGTTGGTTCTCCAAGATTGATCTCAGATCTGTTTATCACCAATTGAAAGTCAAGGAGGAGGATGTACCGAAGACGGCCTTTCGTACACGGTACGGGCATTGTGAGTTCCTTGTAATGCCCTTTGGGTTGACTAATGCACCCGCGGCTTTCATGGACCTCATGAACCGCGTTTGCAAACCTATGCTGGATAAGTCGGTAATTGTATTTATCGATGACATTTTAGTATATTCGAAGAACGAAGCTGAGCACGTGTGTCATTTGCAAGAAGTATCAGAGACACTCAGACGAGAAAAGCTGTATGCAAAATTCTCAAAGTGCGCTTTTTGGCTACGAGAAGTGCAGTTCCTTGGGCATATCATTAGTGCCGACGGGGTGCTAGTGGATCCCTCAAAAGTAGAAGCCGTGTCAAAATGGAACGCTCCAAGGAATCCCTCGGAAATCCGAAGCTTTTTAGGGCTCGCAGGATATTATAGGAGATTCATACAAGATTTCTCCAAAATTGCTTTACCATTGACCAAATTGACTTGCAAGGAAGAAAAGTTCGTATGGGGCATTGAACAAGAGGAAGCCTTCCAAGCGCTAAAGGAAAATTTGACTCATGCTCCGGTATTAACATTACCGGAGGGAGTGGACGACATGGTAGTTTACTCGGATGCGTCGCATATGGGGCTCGGATGTGTTTTAATGCAACGAGGCAAGGTCATCGCCTACGCCTCGAGGCAATTGAAGATCCATGAAAAAAAATACCCGACTCACGACTTGGAACTGGCGGCAGTAGTGTTTGCTTTGAAAATATGGAGGCATTACTTATATGGAGTAAAATGTACAATCTTTACCGACCATAAAAGCTTGAAATATTTCTTCGATCAGAAGGAACTAAACATGAGACAAAGGCGGTGGTTAGAAACGGTCAAGGATAATGATTGTGAAATACACTACCACCCCGGGTAAGCTAAAGTAGTGGCTGATGCGTTGAGCAGAAAGGCAGATTATACCCCGATACTGGTACGATCGTTGCAGCTCATTGTGACCTCGGGCTTACTAGAACGAATCCGAGGAGCACAAGACGAAGCAGTAAAGACGGAAAACTGGAGAAAGGAAAGGATTGTTGGCCAAGTTAAAGATCTCGAGGTAGGCAGTCACGGCTTGAAGACCCATTTCAATAGAATTTGGGTCCCTAACACATGTGGAGTTAAAAAGCTTCTACTTGATGAAGCTCACAAGTCCCGTTATTCCATTCATCTGGGAGCGACCAAGATGTATAACGACTTAAAACAAAACTATTGGTGGCCCGGAATGAAAAGAGACGCCGTGAAATACGTGGAAAAGTGTTTGACATGTCTACAAGTCAAGGTGGAGCACCAAAAGCCATACGGTAAACTCCAACCGTTAGAAATCCCGGTTTGGAAATGGGAACATATTACAATGGACCTATTAACCAAACTACCAAGGACGAATCGCGGGTTCGATTCTATATGGGTAGTTGTAGATAGATTGACGAAAAGTGCTCACTTCATTCCAATTCGTGAGACTTATACGTCAGAAAAGATGTCAGAAGTTTACACTAATGAGATAATAGCACGCCATGGAGTACCAGTATGCATCGTGTCCGATAGGGATACCCGGTTCACTTCGAATTTCTGGTGAGATTTCCAAGAACAAATGGGAACCAAATTGTTCATCAGCACACTGCGTACCATCCTCAGACGGATGGACAGAGTGAAAGAATAATACAAACGTTGGAAGATATGCAACGGGCATGTATAATCGACTTTGGAGGTAGTTGGGATGTCCATCTACCCTTGGTCGAGTTTTCTTATAACAACAGCTACCATGTTAGTATTGGGATGGCACCGTACGAAATGCTCTATGGTAGGAAATGTCGAACCCCGGTATGTTGGGGTGAAGTGGGCCCATGTGAACTTGCCCACCAAGATATAGTACGAGTCACTAATGAAAAGATTGATGCGGTTCGGGCTCACTTGAAAGCGGCTCAAGATAGACCAAAACCGTATGCTGACAAAAGGAGGAGACCAATCGAGTTCCAGGTTGGCGACAAAGTCATTGCTCAAGTTATCCCCATGGAAGGGGGTTATCCGGTTTAGAAAAAGAGGGAAATTGAGCCCAAGATTTATCGGGCCATTTACGATTGTTGAACGGGTAGGAAAGGTAGCTTACCGCCTTGAGTTACCGGAGGAATTAAGCGGAATTCATAGCACATTTCATGTGTCACATCTTCGGAAATGTCTAGCTAATGAGACAACTTATATCCACTACGACGATATCGAGGTGGATGACAGATTAAACTATGTGGTAAGGCCCATTGCGATTTTGGATCGTAAGGTGAAACCTTAAGGAACAAAGAGATCAATCAAGTGGAGGTCAAATGGGAACACAGGAAGGGTGCGGATACCACATGGGAATCCGAAGAAGAGATGCAATGGCTATACCCTGCTTTATTTGGTACGTAATTCGGTTTCGGGGACGAAACCCCTTTTAGGGGGGTGGACTTGTAACACCCCGGAAATATAAAACTTTATATTAGAATTATAAAGCATAAATAAACAAGAATTAACTAACTAGGAATTCCGAACCTAGTTAACTAGAAGTCTAGAAATAACCCAAAATAAGGTTAGAATAACCAAACTATATGTTAAACAAAAATAGAGGGGCTCATGTTGTCAAAAGTTTAAACTTGTAATACCTATTTTAATTAAAAACAAAACCAAACACCCTATTTGGGATGTCTGGTTGATCAGGAGCAAGAGAAGGGCGACCCCCATTCTCCAAAACCCTAGCATTCATCAAATTCACAAATTGAAGCCCTAAATCAACTCTAAATCAAGTTCTAAACACGAATTGTGATCACCTCGTTGCAGGGATCGAAAGGTATGTAGTAGTTTGGTGTTTTGATTCAAGTTCAGTTTTAGGTCAAATGAGAAAAACCAATTTTTGAGCTTGAATATGGGATGCATGGATGAATCTAGGAGAAATATAATGTTTAGAATTGAACCCTATATGATTCTTGTAAAAAAAATCATTTGCATGATAATAGTAGAGATTTTTCACCATTGTAGGTGATTATTGGATTGTAGAGACTAGATGAACACTAGGATGGTGGTTACTATTCTAGTGAAAACTGAATTCTTGTATTAAATTCAATATTTTTTGATGTTGAAGTTTTGTGCAAAGTTGACTAATTGAAGTGGAATTAGATGATAATTACAAGTCATGAACTTGGTAATGATTATGAGAAAATCTAACCCGTTAGGTGTTTGTTGAAATGCCCAAGTGGGGATTTAAATGTTAAAAATCGTATGAAAACGCAGATTTAATCATTGTAGATAATGATGCGTTAATAATCATAAAAAGAGCTCTAAATCAGTTGTAAATTGAACTCTTTATGCAAGGAGTCCGGATCGTCTAGCGGACAAGCCGAAGGGAATACGCGTGGGAAAGGTGTGCTCTAAAGGTACGAAATTTTACCGTTTCGTTACACTAAGTTTATTTGTTAGTTTTATGTCGTCATTTTGAAACATGGTAAACAAGATAGACCAATATGTCACGAAAGTGACTTTGTGTCTTAAACAAGTGATAGAAACGGATTCTTGAAATATCTTGAATGGTGCCTAAATTTCGGCATCCAAACGGGTCAAAACAAGTTGAAGAGTAAACTTTGATGCTGGTTATCATTACTTAATGAATGGTTATAAACAAAGCGTAAGCCGTGTAGCGGACACGTTAAACTAGTTGAGAAACTTAACTCCTAATACAGGAGTTAAAGTTTGGAATTATAAGCATGTCAAGTAGTGTAAAAAGGCAAGCTCGAAACCTTGGAAATAAGCATGTAGATTATTGCGTAAGCGATCCCTCAAGAGGAAAGTGAAACATGATAGTGGGTAAAATCCGGATATGAGTAATTAGCCTTAGTCGTGTGTTAAACATGTTCAAAATTAAATTACAGCGATGTAAGAAAAGAATCGGCAAAAATGCAAAAACAAGAAAGAATGTACAGCAGCTACCGTAAATTACGGTGTCTACCGTAATTTACAGTAGCAAGTAAAACGTTACAGTGGTCTTCTACTGAGTTACGATAGACCATAGTTGCCCAGGGGCCACCGTAACTTACGGTGGCTACCGTAAGTTACGGTAGCGCCCAGTCACGAAAGCTGAGTTTTCATATTTTTGGTTATTTGAAATTCTTTTTGAACATAGTTTCGATTATGTTAATTTCCAAGGATGTTAATACTAACGTTTATCTAAAATTTCAGTTTCTAGGTAATCCAAGTATGGGGGATGATGATCAAGTAAAAGTAATCGAACCGAACACACAAACCAACACTTCCGCACTTCATCTGTTTTGTTTAAGAATATGTAAACACTTTCAGTTGTGTCATGAATATTGTTTAGTAGGATTATAACGTGAATGTTATGTTTAGGTATGGTCTTTAATTCATCAAAGTTTTTGTAAACTGTAAATTTTGGTATCAAATGCAAAGTTTTATATTATTAATCTAGTATTTTAAGCTGGGTCTTACACCTTACACGGCTGTCTTCTGGTAAACGTAACCTCGAGCGCAAGAAACGTGATAATACTCCTGTACCTATGCTGACTTTGGATTCAGATGAAGACGATGTGTTTTTGTGCACTGATGAAGATCCTTATAAAGGGATATCTAAAGGTTTTAATCTATTTTACTGTTTTAGGACATTTGTTGTGTTCCACCTGTAATATAACTATCAATCATTTTTTAACAGATTATTTGGACCATGGTGACCAAGTGCTTACATGTCAGGTTTGTAGTGCAAAGTTATGGACATCAGAAGGTGGAAAAGATCGTTTAACTATAAATAAGATATGTTATAGTATGTGTTGTGGGTATGGTAAAGTTCAGCTACCGCCTTTAAAGGATGCACATCCATCTTATCAAAATTTGTTTTCTTCCTCAAATGCAAAAAGCAAGTCCTTCCTGAAGAACATAAGACGATACAACTCTATGTTCTCTTTTACATCTATGGATGGAAAGGTTGAATCTAATATCAACAAGGGCAATGCTCCATTTATATATCGTATCAGTGGCCAAAACTATCATTGCATGGGGAGTCTCAAACCTCCAGATGGAAATGAAGCTAAGTTTTGTCAGCTATACATACATGATACTGAAAATGAAATAACAAACAGACAGGCATTATTCAGGTACGAGTGATTTCTAAGTTCCATTTTTATTCTATTAAAGAACAACTAGAAATTGAAGCATTTTAGTTCACTATCAGTTGTTAAGTACCATCACTTAATCCTTAATCACTGATTCTCTATCCACTGATTACTACAACAGCAGTTGTTAACCATTAGTAGTTCACTATCAGTTGTTAGGTACCATCAGTGTTTTAATCACTAGCATTGCTTACAAGGTTTCCATCAGCTGTTTGACTTAACAGTAGTTTGCTTTATTCATTCTAAATTCATCAGTGGTTGCAGGTAAACTGAAATGTTACTTTTTCTCAACATACTCTAAAAGTTTTGGGCTGGTATCAGCAGTTGTTAACAACTGCTCTTCCTTAACAATTAATTATTAATCATTGATTCTCTATCCACTGCTTATTACAATAGCAGTTGTTAACCATATGTAGTTCACTATCAGTTGTTAAGTACCATCAGTGTTTTAATCACTAGCAGTGCTTACAAGGTTTCCATCAGCTGTTTGACTTCGTACTAAACAGTAATTTGGTTTATTCAATCTAAACTCATCAGTGGTTGTAGGTAAACTGAAATCTTACTTTTTCTCAACATATTCTATAAGTTTTTATAAAACGAGATACTATTATAGTTATGTTATGTTAATGTTTTGTTGTTTTTTTCTTTTAACAGCAAACGAACTAAACCTTCATCGCCTACTGATAAAGAACTTGATGTTGAAATGATAGAGTATTTGAGGGCTTTATTAGATTCACAAAATATGTTGGTTAAGACATATAGGATGGTCAGAGACCATTTTCACCAATCTCCAGAGGCCAACCTTAGTCTGCGACTTATATATAGAAGAGAAAACGATGGCAGGACATATAACTTACCCACCACATCTGAAGTTGCTGCTTTGGTTGTCGGAGACATAGATAAAGCTATAGACCATCATGATATTGTTGTCGAGACGCAGTCGGGAATGCTGCAGCGTATTAGCGAATTACACCCATCGTATCTTGCTCTGCAATATCCGTTACTTTTCCCATATGGTGATGATGGTTATAGAGTTGATATTCCTCATAGAGATTTTATGTCCACACAAAAGAAAATAAAACCAAAGTGCACAATGAGAGAATTTTTTTCATATAGGATCCAAGATAGAACTTATGGATTTTCCTTAATTTTAAATGGGCGAAGGTTGTTACAACAGTTTTTGGTTGATGCGTACACAATGATTGAGAGCGAAAGACTAAAGTACATCCGTAGGCAACAAGCGAACCTTCGCTCTGAAACATTTGAGAATCTTCAAAAGTATAAATCTAAAGGTAAGGAAGTTTTAACAGATACTGGAAAGCCTGTTATACTTCCTTCTTCATTTACTGGTGGTGCAAGATTCATGCAACAAAATTACCTCGATGCAATGGCCTTATGTAAGTGGTATGGGTACCCTGATTTCTTCATAACTATAACGTGTAATCCTAAGTGGCCTGAAGTAAAAAGATTTCTAAAAGATTCAACCATCAAAGCCGAAGACAGGCCTGACATATTGTGTCGATTGTTTAAAATGAAGCTTGATTCCTTACTCAAAGATTTGAAGGATTCTAAGTATTTCGGTGAGACTAACTTTGGTATGTTATTACATTTTCACATCTTATCATCTGATATATATTTTGTAATCAAGGTTATCAACTACTAAATCTATTTATTTTTCCTTTTTATTTAGTTGTTTATACAGTAGAATTTCAAAAGCGTGGTCTTCCTCATGCTCATATATGCGTATTCATGAAGGTCGATCAAAAACTTCCAACTATAGATCAGATAGATCCATGTATTTCTGCTGAGATTCTCGATAAAAAAGAAGATCCTGAACTTTATTCTCTTGTGACTGATTATATAATTCAAGGTCCGTGTGGGAATGCTAATTTGAATTGTCCTTGCATGGTTGATAAAAGATGTTCAAAAAACTTTCCGAAGAAATTCACACCACATACAACTATTGATTCAGGTGGTTTTCCTGTATACAGAAAAAGAGATTCAGGTCATATAGTTATAAAATCTAGTGTTAGATTAGACAACGGAAATGTTGTTCCTTATAACAAAAGGCTTTTGAAAAGATATCAAGCACACATTAATGTTAAATGGTGTAATCAAGCCGGTTCAGTGAAATATTTGTTCAAGTACATTAACAAAGGCCCTGATATGGCTACTGCGGTAGTTTCTGATGATACAAATTCAACCATCAAGGAAAAGCCAAAAGACGAGAGCAAGGAGTATTATGATTGTAGATATATTTCAGCGTGTGAGGCATCCTGGAGAATATTCTCTAATGAGGTTTATTATAGGTATCCTGTTGTTATGAGGTTTCCCTATTCATTTGCCGGGCCAACAGAATGTTGTGTATGGTGCGGATGACGATATTGATAATGTTTTAAGCAAGCCTTCTGTTTCTTCTTCAATATTTGTGCAATGGATGAAGTTGAACGAGACAAATGAAGATGCTAGAAAGCTGACTTATGTTGAGTTTCCTTCCAAATTTGTTTGGATACTTAAAGATAGATGTTGGCAGGTACGTAAGTCGTACCAGTGTGTTGGCTGGATTCATTATGTATCTCCTGCATTGGGCGAACCTTATTTTTTGAGGATACTACTCAATAAAGTTAAAGGGCCTAGATCATTCAAGGAGATACGTACAGTTAACGGTCAATTATTCCTGACTTTTAGAGATGCTTGCTATGCGATGGGACTCTTAGATGATGACAATAAATACGTTGTGGCCATTAAAGAAGCAAGTTTTGAAGGACATGTTGGATATCTTCGAGGGTTATTTGCTACCCTACTTTTCTCAAGTACTCTTTCACGGCCAGAATTTGTTTAGGAGAACACGTGGAAATACTTAGCTGATGATATTGTTTATAGACGTAAAAAAGAAACAAATATTTCAGGTTCTGATCTATCTTTTTTATTTCACATACTACATTTTGATTTTTTTAATTAATAATGTTAATTTTTTGATTTGTTAGGTTTAGTGCTTCCTGAATATCAGATTAAGAACCTTACTTTGTTGAAAATTGAAAAATATTTAATTTCCAATGGTTCATCATTACGAAGGTTTGTCACTATGCCGTACCCTGATGACAATTCCTTACGTGATGCTTCTAATCGTCTGATCAATGAAGAGCTGTCATATGACGTAGATGAAGTACAAGCTGAGTTTAACAGGTTGCATCAATCTCTTACAGATGAACAACGAGTGGTTTTTGACGAAATAATGGAAGCAGTTGTAGGCCGTAAAGGAGGCTTTTTTTGTCTATGGTTACGGTGGAACTGGAAAAACCTTTTTATGGAAGACTTTAGCCAGCTATTCAATGTAGAAATGGAATAGTTTTAAATGTGGCTTCAAGTGGTATTGCTTCGTCATTACTTTCCCATGGAAGGACAACTCATTCTCGGTTCCATATCCCCATTAATCTAACAGAAGATTCAATGTGCAAAATTAAGCCAATAGTGATATTGCCAGATTATTAAAAGAAACCTAATTAATCATATGGGACGAAGCACCGATGGTACACAAACATGCCTTTGAAGCTTTAGATAGGACGATGACCGACGTATTTTTGGAAGGTAGGAGTATTCATTCGGATATTCCTTTTGGAGGTAAAGTTATTGTATTTGGTGGTGACTTTAGACAAATCCTACCTGTTATTCCTAATGGTACTAGACAAGAAATTGTTAGTGCATCTTTAAGCTCTTCATACATATGGTCAAAATGCAGACTATTACGGCTGACTGAAAACATGCGTCTAACTATTGGAGCTGAAAGTTCAAATCCGGAGTTTATCAGAGAATTTGCAAAATGGCTTATTGATATTGGTGAAGGAAACGTTGGAGATGATAATGATGGTGACGCCATTATAGAGATACCAGATGATCTACTAATCACCGATATTTGTGACCCGATACAAAGTTTAATTGACTTTGTATATCCTTCAATTATTGAACAATTTAGGATTCCTGGATTTTTTTTCGGAGCGAGCAATTCTAGCACCCAAAAATGAGGTAGTTCATGAAATTAATGATCGATTGCTTTCGTTATTTCCTGGTGATGCGAAAGAGTATCTGAGTTCTCATAGTATATGTCAAACTGAAAAAATTCTTGATTCTTTTCAAGAAAGCTTATACTTAACAGAAAATTTGAATGTTGTTAAGATTTCTGGCTTGCCTAATCACAGATTAGTTCTTAAAGTTGGTATTCCTGTGATGCTTCTTCGAAACATTGATCAACAGAAAGGGTTATGTAACGGTACAAGGCTTCAAATTACTTTTCTTGGTAAACGAGTTATAGAAGCTGAAGTAATATCTGGTGGTAAAATTGGCACGAGAGTTTTTATTCCAAGGATTAATATGATCCTGTCTGACAAAAAAATACCTTTTCAATTTCAACGAAGACAATTTCCTTTATTAGTTTGTTTTGCCATGACGATTAACAAGAGTCAAGGACAATCGTTATCAAAGGTTGGTCTTTATTTGAAAGATCCTGTCTTCACTCATGGTCAGTTGTACGTTGCATTATCAAGGGTCAAGACCAGAGAAGGCGTTACAATACTAATATTCGACGCTGATGGAAAACCAACAAATAAGACTTCTAATGTTGTTTACAAAGAAGTTTTTACTAGTTTGTAATCATTGTTTTTTCTGAGTTTTAACTTCCACCGTTCTAAGTATAGTTGTATATATATTTTCTTAATTACTATTTTAATTTAAATTTTATTTGGTTTAAACTTTATAAACTCTATTGTGTTTTGCATCTCAGAACAATGTGTGATAAATTTATTCATAAGTAATTTACAACGCAGACAATTCTGAAGATCCCCGTGTTCGCTATCAATATGGAAGAAAATTATACCGGATTTGGACTGCATAAGAGGCTACGAACTGATCAATTTCAAACCTACACCAGCCAAAAAAACTGTTTCACCAAAGTCAAACCACTGTTTGACCAATGTTAAACAACTGTTTGCAAAAATATGATTCTTAGTGGTTTGAAAGTCTGTTTTACCAAAGTTAAAACACTGTTTGAGCAATGTTAAAACGCTGTTTGACCAAAGTTTGTTTGACCAAAGTCAAACTACTTATGTTAAAAGCTAATTATAATAGATAAAACACTGTTTGAGCAATGTTAAAACGCTGTTTGACCAAAGTCAAACTACTTATATTAAAAGTTACTTATAATAGATAAAACTAGATTTTCACCCGACATTGCTTCCCGAGCTCATGAAACTTACTTATGTTAAAAGCTAATTATGATTAATACATGATTTAAAGCATAGAAAAAATATGATATGTTAATGGCTTTGCTATAAGAAAAATTATTTTTCTTTGTTAATTTGAATACCAAATCAATTCAACTAATCATCCACTTTACTCTTGTATCTCAATGTAAATGTAAATAACAAATTCAATAAGGGGTGTATGTGTAAATATTTTTCATCAGTTGAAAATATGGGAAGACAAAAACACAACCGTCATTATTTCTTCATCATCATTACACATCAAATATCTATCATCTCTTCTTTCAAAAATCTCTTCTTCCCAGTCATTTTCTAGGGTTTCAACTTTCTTATTCTCCGTCTTCTACACTTCAATCACCTGAGGTTTTATTGTTTTTCTTCATCAACTGGTATGTACATTCATATTGTAATGAACTTTATATTGTTTAACCGATCTTAATTCAAATCCTATCTTGCTACAAATACGATTTTAAACGTTTATTACTAGACATTCAAGAAGGGTTTAGTTAGGTGTTTGAATCATTTGTTGAGAACATGTTAAAATAGTTATTATTTGCAGAAAAAATTTAACTCATACTCTGTTTCTATGATTAATTTCACTAGATACTCTGTTAATACAAAAAGTTAATGTTCATCTTCGAAGCCAACTTTTTAATTACAATCTTTTAACGTCTTTACTGATTCAGGTTTTATGATGTATACTACATTTGTCAAGTTTCTTGATAACCCAGAATCTTTGAAACTGGTATGACATATTTTTACATACATAATTTATTTTTATTGAGATATATATTTAACAGTTCTTATGGTTTATATTTTCTTACACTACTTAAAAATTATATACAGGATGCACCTATAGCCTTTGCTAATCAAAAGTGGGGAGATTGTTGGCAAAAAAATAGGTTGCGAATCTCTCATGAGTCTGGTAAAAAATGGGTTGTGAGGGTCAGAACAGAAAATTCAACGCCAGTAATAACTGACGGTTGGGACAATGTTGTTAAATATCTCAATCTGCCGAGGGATACTTTGTTGGTTTTCAAACCATTAAGTGATTTGGGCTTGAACTTTCATGTTTTGTTGATGGCATGTGTGGTGAATCTTATTTCACGTTTAATCGTTATGCAAGATTTGGTTTTACGGTATGAGTATTGATCTTAACTTGAATTCTTTTTCATCTTTAACGTGTCAACACTTATTCTCATAAGTTACATACTTCACGTATAGTATTCATTATTTTTAATTTTATGTAGGTAATCGAAGACTGTTTTATTAAACAATTTTACGTAAACAGCGCACCAAGTGGCAAATTTCAAATCAGTTATAAGGGTTCCTATTGGAGTGTTGAGGCGTCTAAGGTTGATACCAACTTTGTATTTGCTAGAGGATATGTGCAACGATGTTGGCATGCTGGAGAATGATTTGCTTGTGTTTAGCAGAATTGATGATGTTGTTTTTGAGGTAGTAGTTTATAGAGATGAGACTGAGATTTGCTTTTTGAAGAAACCTGAATCTGACGATGATAGTGTACTTGAGACATCGAAAGCTGATTATGTTGAGAATGCATTGAAGGTACGTAAGTATTTAGCATTAGTAGTAAAAGTTTTAATTTTTTAGCATTATATTAATTATTTCATTAATGTTGACCAGGACATCTATGAGGATGAAGAAGTTGTGTCTGTAGGTGAAAGTAGAACCGTTACTTAGGTACTTACTAAATTATTAAAATTATTTATTTTTAATTTAACATATATAAGAATTTAATGTTTTCACAACTATTAGTAATGCTGTTTACTGATGTTATATTTATCCAATAATGTATTATTTAGAAGAAGTTACCAACCAATGCTGAATGCACGTCGAAGAGACGCATGTCTTCACGATTGAACAAAACCCAAGATGTAAGTTTACCATCTTAAAGATTGTTATATTACTATTGTTATTAAAGTTTGATGTGCACAAAATGCAACATATAAATTACATCAATTGTGGCATAAAACTAACCCTTTTTTAGTACTAATGTTGGAAAAAGTGTGCTTTTGTCTTCCTTTTGTATTTTCAGGATTAAATGAGCTCAAATGAACAAAAGAAGCAAAAAGACAGCTAAATCTAACATAAATACAAGAAAAGGAACAAACGTGGCATGCCTGACCCCCCGACAGCATCTTCCCAAGGCAAAACAAGAAGACAGAAGACTGAACACGCCCCGTGCTCAGTGAGCACGGGGGCGTGCCCAAGTGTCAGCAGAAAAGACAAAGTGATGGAAGCTTCTACTGCCCACCACGGGGCCGTGCTCAGCGGACACGGGGGCGTGGTCAACTGTTGCAGACGCATTTAATGAAATTGCGAATTGCAATTAATGAAGAGAGAGACTCGGATGGACACGGGGCCATGCCCAGTGGACACGGGGCTGTGCCCAGGCTTCTGTTCACCTTAACCTTGGTTGGAGAGAACCCGGCAATAGTAGTAACCAACAAAGCCTAAACCAACGAACAAACTTTCAACAACCAAGAAATGAGTCACAAAATTTCCCTCAACAACAAGGTGGACGAGAAAGGCTTGAAGATATTGTATCTCGCCTCATCTCCGACACTGAAAAGAAAAACTCGGATCGATTTCAACAATTGGAATCGAATTTTAGAAATCAACAAGCTAGTATACAAGACATTGAAAAGCAAATAAATCAATTAGCTCAAAATTTCTCCGAGAGACCACAAGGCGCGTTACCAAGTAATACCGAAACAAACCCAAAAGCACAAGTTCATCTCATAATGTTAAGAAACCGTACCGTGGGTTCCAAAGAATCTCCACCACCGCCAACTGAGGAAAGCACAACTCCTCAAGAGAAAGCTTCTCCTCTAATTCAAGAGCCTACCAAGGCTCCTCCGGTTCCATACCCCGGTAGGTTAATTCGTCAAAAGACCAATGAGCAATTCGCAAAATTCGAAAATCTACTAAAACAATTGCATGTTAATATTCCTTTTATCGAAGTCCTAACTCAAATGCCTAAATACTCAAAATTCATGAGGGACTTCCTCACTCATAAAAGGAAAATTGAATCATTGCAATTAGTTAACTTAGGCGAAGAATGCTCTGCCCTCGTACTCAACAAACTCCCACAAAAGAAGATTGATCCTGGAAGCTTCACAATTCCTTGCTCGATCGGGGAATCCCCAGTTCGTAATGCACTAGCCGACCTTGGGGCTAGCATTAACCTCATGCCTGCATCAATGTTCAAACGACTCGGCCTAGGAAAAACGAGCCCTACCAAGATGAGTATACAACTTGCCGACAGATCCGTCAAATACCCATAAGGTGTCGCTGAAAATCTATTGGTCAAAGTCGACAATTTCGTCTACCCGGCCGACTTTGTCATACTAGATATGGAAGAGGACACCGAAGTCCCCCTCATACTAGGGAGGCCATTTCTAGCCACCGCGCAAGCAGTGGTAGACATGAATGACGGAACACTTACTTTGAAGTTTGGGGATAAGGAAGTGAAGTGTGGAGTTGGGAAGAGAGTAGAGGACGATGACCCGGTCAATTACATGAAGGTCATTAATTCGAGTTTGGATGATGCTCTCCGACGGTGCAACATGGGATGCAAAACATCCCGCTCGGAAAATATATGACCTCACTTTGGGTCTAGCCAAGGACCCTTATAAACGTGGCGCACCACGGAGGAATTCCACGAAACTATCCTTAGTTTAGCTTAGATTAATTTTTATTTTAATTTGCAGGAATAAAACACACTCGGGATGGTCAAGGATAACAAGGGAAACGAGAAACATCACCCCATGCACAAAAACATGGCCATCCGACAAAAATTTCTTCATTACAGCAAGTTCAGCACGGGCCGTGTCCTCCCAACACGGCCCCGTGCTGCACAATCTGCAGCAATCGCCCAGTTCAGGTAACTGGACACAGGCCGTGTTCACTGAACACGCCCCCGTGTCCAGGCTTCTGTTTCTTTTTACTAAATTTTGTCACTGGCACCTGAAGACGGGGCCGTGCCCGGTCACCACGGGGCCGTGTCCAGAGTGCCAGTAACATAAAATTTTGCTTTTAACACCCTTTTACACATTCAATCAACCTAAAAACTTATTTTTGGGACACATTGAGGACAATGTGTAATTTAAGTATGGGGAGATGCTAAAACTTTGAATCTTGCAAGTCCTAATTAACAAGCCTTACACAAAACTCTATTGGAACCGCTAATCACCCCAAATTTTTTCAAAAAAATTTTCATTTTTTTTTACTTGTCTAAGTTTAAGTTGGGAATTTCAAGTTCTAACAAGGTTATATTTTTACAAGTTTACAACCAATAGAGTCGTGATAAAAAGAACCAACATAAGAAAATTATGAAACGGCATGACAAGCTTAGTTAAAATTTGATTATATATACTTGATCACATAAAAACCCATTCCCACAAAAGTGAGTTTTAAGCCTTTATTGAGCATACAAATACATATCTTTACACTAAATGCTCATTTTTCGTTTCTTGTGTGAATAGCCGCTTGGTTCGTACGACTCTAGAACTTGCCACGACAATACATTCCCGGTCCTTACCAACTTAAACCCGAGTAAGTAAATGATGGAGGCATTAGGACTAACCCTTTTTTTCTTTCTACACCATTATTTTTCATTTTTTTTACCACCTACCCAAAATCCCCCTAGTTAACCCCTTTGAGCCTAAACCTTTTCATTTCTTAACCCAAAACAATCACCCTTTTCACCCACCTAAACCTTTTTATTTTTTTTTTCTTTTAGTAATAAAGCTCGGTTTTTCTTATGACTTTTCAATATATATATATATAGTTGATAAAACCAAATAAACAAACAAATTCATCAAAACTAACCTTTTTTAAAAGAAATGGTTCATCAAAATAAAAATAAAATTGTGAAAATAAAAAGTCTTTAAAAAACCGATGCTTTTTACGCTTTTCGCCCTTTTACTAACCACTAACCCAACCACCCACCTTTAGCCCAAGCCTAACCCTTCACCCAAAAAGTCCTCTTAATATTTACAAAGGCATATAGTTAAAAAAGGAAGAGGATTGATTGCTTGGCAAGCCTATGGTAGGAGTAAGTTCCATGCCGCTCTCGAGTGATTCACTAAAAATACACCTTCGGCCGAGTGTTGAGTAATCCCCCGTGAGGTATGTGAACTTGTATATAAATGGAATTTTAAAAAGGCATGTATGCCCTAATAAGTAATTTATCTTATGAAACGTTTTTAATAAATCATGACGAATAGGATTGTAAATAAATAAAAATAAAACTTAAATAAAGAATCTTGGAAATCCCGACACTCTATGACAAGTCCAAAAACCTTCTCTTCTACCCATTCCATTTGGGAGTGAAAAAAGCCACATTATAAAGAGTTTTGCTTGAGGGCAAGCAAAGATTCAAGTGTAGGGGTATTTGATGTGCACAAAATGCAACATATAAATTACATCAATTGTGGCATAAAACTAACCCTTTTTTAGTACTAATGTTGGAAAAAGTGTGCTTTTGTCTTCCTTTTGTATTTTCAGGATTAAATGAGCTCAAATGAACAAAAGAAGCAAAAAAACAGCTAAATCTAACATAAATACAAGAAAAGGAACAAACGTGGCATGCCCGACCTCCCGACAGCATCTTCCCAAGGCAAAACAAGAAGACAGAAGACTGAACACGTCCCGTGCTCAGTGAGCACTGGGGCATGCCCAAGTGTCAGCAGAAAAGACAAAGTGATGGAAGCTTCTACTGCCCACCACGGGGCCGTGCTCAGCGGACACGGGGGCGTGGTCAACTGTTGCAGACGCATTTAATGAAATTGCAAATTGCAATTAAGGAAGAGAGAGACTCGGATGGACACGGGGTCGTGCCCAGGCTTCTGTTCAGCCTATAAATAGGAGTGCTTGGAGCTCTTGCAACTCATCCCTTGGCACACCACCTCTCTCACACTTCACCCACCACCCACCACCATGACAACACCATCATCCACCACCATCATCCATTGTCCATCATAGAGTGTGTGAGTCGTCTCGGGATCCAAGATTGATCGTAAGAGTTCTTGACAATCAAAGGCCATGTTTGCCTAAGTCTCTTACATCACTTGGTGAAGACAAGTGTTTAGTGTAATACTTTTTATTTTTAATCTTTTGCACTTTTTAATTGGTTTTGTATTAATGACTTTAATTACTAGTTTCTTATGTTGAAGGTGATTCTTCCTTATCGTTTGTCCGTGGTGTCTTGGCATTATTTTACTGTCTATATAAAATAAAAGATTTTCACCATTCATATCTCCACGGTCTATATGGAGGTATGTTGGCTACCTGGTCGGGGGTTAAGGGAACGGTTTGGTAAAAGTCTTGCCATTGTTCAGTGTATAGATCCTACAAAGGACCTGGATCAAATTTAGTAGGACCTCCTTCAATACCCAACGGTATTGGATGGCGGGGGTCCCAACTCTTTGATCCCCTCATAAGTTAAACTACTATTAAAACTTTAACCCGGCTACTTAGGATTGTATCCTTGCTAACTCAGACTACTTAGCCGAGGGTAACGTCGCCTTCAAAAGAGGGGCCTACCACATTATGCATTAATAACTTAATTAATTATCTTTCAATAATCCGACCCTTTAGGATTGTATCCTTGCTGACTCAAACTACTGGGTTGAGGGTAACGTCACCTTCAAAAGAGGGGCCTACTACAATAACTAAGATAATCTCTTAAACAAGTGCAAAAGTGCGAAAATAATCAAAGGTTACACTACACACGAGTCGGATCCAAGTGATTCATCTTGTCTATCTGTTTTTACTTTTATTTTCTTTTTCAGCATTTTAGTTAGTTTTATTTTTCTAGTTTAAAAATCTTTTTCTAACATTTTGATTTGATTAGACGTTGAGGATAAACCGGTACTAAAAGCTCTTGTGTCCTTGGACGACCTCGGTATCTTACCAACACTATACTACGTCCACGATGGGTGCACTTGCCCATATGTGTGTTTAGTGTTAGTGAATATCGTGTTTATAAATTTAAAACTTGGCTAAAAAGTGTATAAAAGGCTTAAAATATATACCTAAATTATATACACACTGACACGCATCAAAGTTACTCTATGACAACATGTTAAGAAGAAAGGTAAAGTTACTTCCGAGAGAAAGGAGATGGTCAAGAATAGGACTAAGGGAAATGCTGCTTTACCTGTCGACACAAGTGATCATATTAGATGTTCTTCATCTGCTCATAAAGTTAAGGTATCTATACTTTCCACTTAATTAGTATATGTTATATAAACTGTTTTTTTTTTTTTTTGCATATATTCAACATTCTTTTAATTCACATGTATATGTTTACTTTTTCATCAAGCGAAAGAGAGCCGCCAACGTTCAGAAAAAGCTTAACCATAGAAATAAGATTGCAAAGACTGCAAAAAAACATTCTGGACATCTTCTCGACCCTGAGTTCTTTCATTTTGATCGCAAAGGAGACTATAGGCTGGTATACCATTTTTATAACAAAATAATGATTTATGTTTATTTGTCTGACTATTATTTTTTTCCACACAATACATGTAGCGTCTTCCTGTTGAAGTTGCCAGATGAGCAGGTCTTTCTCTTGATCTTCATCCTTTGAAAGTTCAAAACATGGTTGGAGTTGTGGAGGTTTATGATGTTAAGTCAGAGTTAAATGAATTGAACCCACGTTATGCGTTGGACGGTTGGCGAAAGTTTATGACTGACAATAACTTGAGGTTTGGTGATATGTTACACTTCACATACGTGTCTTCGCAACAGAAGATCATATTAAATCAAGTTACTTCAGTTTAACAAAGACATTTAAGTATGTTCTGATATCCGATACTATAACTATGAATTTTTTGATGGTGATGTTGTATGTTTTTTTTAATTATTAACTTAATGGTTTGTTGCTATGTATGGCTAACATGATAAAACACTGTTATTAGCACTTTATGTTTTATATATAGATGATATGATGTTTCTTTTTGCTAATAGTAATTGCAATTAGTAGAAACTTGGTTCATTAATTGCAAATGTGACATTCTTCTGCATTTATAGGTTTATGAATTCAGAATAATGGATGGATATATATGACTCTATTTGGCATGATGATGATGTGTTTCATGTTGTAAAAACCAGGGAATTGTGAGATAATAGATTGTTTTGCCCGACTAGATTATGTGTTAAATTATAGTTCTTTAAGTCATTGTTTCATTTTCTTGAATTCTATGTAATTTTGTAAAGAAGTACAATAACAAACAGTGGTTTGAACATCTGTTTACCTTTTGGTCAATAGTTAATGGAAACCCATGTTAGGTTGAAAGTGTTTTGAAGAGGAAAACAGTGTGAGAAGACAGTAGATCTTATTAAGTTAAACATTTGTTCAGGCTTAAACAGATGTTTGGCCTTTAACAGATGTTTGGCCTTTTATATCAGAGGTTTGTACTTAAACAGTTGTTTGCCCTTAAACAGATGTTTGGCCATAAATAGATGTTTGACCTTAAACAGAAGGTTTGGCTTAAACAGATGTTTCACCTTCTATATCAGATATTTAGACTTAAACAGATGTTTGACCTTAAACAGATGTTTGGCCATAAACAGATGTTTGGCCTTAAACCAAACATCTGTTTAAGGTCAACATCTGTTTGACTATAGGTCAACATCTGATTGACTTTTGGTCAACATCTGTTTGAATTTTGATCAACATCTTATTTTGTAAAGAAGTACAAAAACAAACATTTTCACAAAATCCCAAATCACCCTATCATGTAAGTGCATTGAAGTAAAAGTGGAAATGATATTATTCATGTGGTCATGTTGTGCTTTTGTTTGACCTCTAATATGGGTTGATGATCTAATCCGGTGATTTGAAGACATTGTTGTTGAATCGAATGAGGTGGTTGATGTAATGTGGTCGTATTAATAACAAATAGTAATTAATATAACTAAGTTTCTCGAGCCCGGGAAGCAATGGGTAAAAACCTAGTATAGTATAATTAGTTTCATATTAAATTCTTTTGGTTAATAATAGAATAACTATCTTTGATTAAAAAATAAGTATTTATAATTAACTAGGAGAAATATGCGGTAAAACAAAAAGTAAATGACTCCGATGACACATACCCTCATGATTTTTCTTTTATTATATATATATATATGTGTGTGTGTGTGTGTGTGTGTGTAGATATAGATAGATTATTTAATTATTAAATCATAGTGATAAGTATACATACAGACTAATTCATAGAAATTTGAATTAACCATTTTGATTGATAAAGAATTAGTTTAAGATCCTCTGTGTTACACGGTTTGTACATATAAATGTAGATGCGTCACAATTGGTTCTCGTGTTACAATTATTAACATATTTTAACATCCCGTACTCCTTAACACGAAGTTGTTTCTCATTAACAAATAAATACGAAAAAATCTTAGGTCGTTTTATATAATATATTTTACTTGATATAATATATAATATAATATAATTCATTTTATAATAAAAAAATGATGCATTAAATGTGGGAAAAGTTAAATTACAATATAAAAGTTCTTTTTGTTATCTACTAGTAGGAATGCCCGCGCGTTGCCGCGGGTAATTATGTTTTTTTATCGCACCTTGAGTGACGGGTTTCACGTATTTTATTTATAAAAATAATTTGTTGATACAACACCTATAAAAGATGTTTCTTCTACTATGTCTTTTAACTTCATTTGACCCTTCAGAAATAAAAGAATCCATAGTAGTTATAAATAGATCAAAATTGCCACCCATACCATTAGTGTCAACACTAATATTTCAGTCCTCTTTATGTGATGATTGTGAACAATATATGGTGATGTGGAAAAAAAATACAAAATCAAACATGATCACTTGGAATAGTATTTTGAGTTACATCTCAGGCAACATAGGGGAGCCATACAACAAGTAAACACCCAAGCCGGTTTGGGTAATGATCTTGAAGAAGGACAACATATGATCTCAACTTTTTACGAGGATTCCAATAAAAGAGAGTCCTTCAAAGCAGTTGATGTTCTGCATCATGTAAAACTGAACCTCAACATCGTTTGCAACATATGGTTCCCAGCTTGATCCAGACCACTCATAGATCTCTACCGAGTATTCCTGAAATAATATATGGAAATTTAGCTTCCAAATCTTTTGAGTTAAGACTTTTATCTTGTTCCTAGAAGATTATTCTTAATTTACTACTGTTACTTTTAAGATTAAATTATTAGCTTTAGATAAAGTAAGATTAAGGTAGTTAAGGAATCAAACAACAATTGTGCTTGGTTTGGTATGTCTATAACTGTACCTATACACTTGTTTTGATCATTTATCGACGGAACCTATTTTAGCTTTTGGTTTTTCTTATGTTTTCACGAATATCAAATTAGTTTGGTTTAGCGAATGTATATGGTCAGCTCAAATGGGTCAAACAGGCTAAGAATGGCCCGAATTATAGGTAAATGGCTTGCAAAATCGCTTTATTCAAACACATTAGATTTGTGTTCTGAACTTATAATAACATAATTAATACTTAACTAAACCAAGATGTTTGCGAGCCAAACCAACCCAACCTGTTTTGACCCGTATTAAAAATTAGCTGTTCTGACCCAATTCCTTTTCCACTAATTAGCAAAGCTACCTAACCCACCCGTTTTACCACCTCTATATGATAAAGACGATTACCAGGTCTTCATTGATCCTGTAGATAGCAGGTTCGTCATTCTCACCAACTCTGTGATGCTTAACATTGACTGCCTGTTGAAATTTAAAATGGAGGATTCAGCAGAGCCTGTAATGAAGCAGAATAGAGAAATATAAATTATAAATTAACGGGTAATCACGTACACAGAAACAGTAAATAAAGTGAAGCAAAACCTAATGTAATCACGTACACAGAAGCAGTAAATATTTTAAGAATACAAACTCACTTGTTTGAGCTCCCAGCCTTCTGTACTGGTGATTTGAAGAATCTGCACAACATAATATCGTTCCAGATCAGCTAAAAAATTATATACGATGACAAAAAAGATCTGCACAATTGCAAAATATTGCATACTTAGGTTTTTACCATTTGATGTAACAACCTTTGACGTAGTCAACATTAGATGTCATAGACCGTAACAACAGGACATCGATGATGATGATTCTCCTTAAGAAAGAGGTAGCCTTTGAATTAAACCCTAAATAAGTTTCTCAACTTTAAGTACACTTATCTGAACAATCGATCACCAAATTGATACATATGATCATGATATAGAGCCAATCAGTAGGCAACCTAGAGTTTGGTTAACAGATAGTAGCTATTAACTACTTAAATCAATGAATAATCAAAATAAGTCAACAATCACCAACTGTAGGTCCTAATTACAAAAACTTACCGTAGTAAAGATAGAGATGTTAGCAGGCACTGTCTTCGGTGGATGGAAGAACAGGGGTAACCAAAACCAAGTACCTGCATTTTTTCATTCTCTCATCCCAACTACCATTTCAGGCAACAAACATCAAAATACACTTTTTTTATATGACAAATGAAACATTGAAGATTAAAGGAAGATACTAATATTATATTTTTATAACGTATAAAGCTCTATAAAAAACAAATAAAATCAGCTCACTAACCAAACAATTGTGGGCTTTGTCGAGTGGCTGTAATCACTACAACAAGCTTAAAATCTGAACCATAGTCGTCAACATCTTTTAATCTGGTACAGTAAACCAATGAGACTCAAAATCGATTGAGAGTCCGGACCCCTGGGCTCCCTATTTCACGCAGCCCATAACCCACGTTCATTGAGATTGCTGCTAAAACCTAACAAAGAAACAAACGACAATTCAACCACCTGAACCAAAAATTAGCCTTCAACATGCAGAGAAAAAAAATCTGAGATAAAAGAACTTACCTTCAATTAAAACCCTAAATCAATTTATACCGATCAGAACAGAACCAAAGGCAAGAGGCGAAACAAAAAAATTGAGAGAGGCCGTTTCAGGTCGCCGGAAATCTAACACTGCAAAACCCTAGCCGCGATTGGGACTCTCCTTCTCGCCGGACCCAAAGCACTTCGAATCAAAGGTCACCGGATGTGTTGAAACTTGAGAGACAAAGCTCCTTTATAACATATAAGAATCGACTAGGATTGAAGCAACGATGGCTTTATTAGGTTTGATTTTGGAAGAAAGAATAAAAGAAAATGGATGGAGTTAATCATCTGCAACTTACCAGAAGAGAAAGGTAGTGAATATAGCATTGAATGACGATGATTGATGTTCAACAACCGAGATGGGGGTTTCATTTACACGGTGTCGATTAGGTTCGATAAGGGCATAGAAGGAAAGAATTGTGTGTGTGAGAGTATCGAGTCTATGTGAAATTTACTATTATACCCTTCTAGTGTCTTAAAAACTTGATTTCTTTACAATTTTACCCTCTCAAAATAAGCTTTTATTAATTGTACATATTGCTTTAAAAGTTGAACGCAATGTAAAATTACCATCTTGTACATCACTTCTCCTTTTTAATATATTATAGATTATTTCTGTTGTGTGTGGGACTTGAAGTCTTGAATCTAAGACATTCAAATTTAAGTGTACCTAAAGGCTTTTGCCTTTCAATGGGTCACTAAGCTCATTGGTAAGTAACAAACATATTAGCAATCTATAAATCTCTAATACTTCTTTGTACACCACATTTGTCGTCTTATTTGTAATAGTTTTCATCTTTGTCTAATATTCGTAGATTGATTTTATGTCTTCTTTTTATTATTGGTAGTGTTACATACAACTGTCATGAGCAAAAACCGGTTCTTTTAAGTAGTAGTGATTGTGTTTGACTTTTATTAATAATCATTTGCTAAACATCAAATTGTTATTTATTTATAAGATATGCAAACATTTTAAATATAGAAATGATGTTCAGTTATCATTTAATATTTTATTAAAAAAATAATAATAACAATACACAAAAAGTAATAAGTATTATATTAATTTATTTTAACAAAAAAAGGCAATTTACACTATATTGATTGCGTAAAATATATATATTATAATTTTACAAGTCAGTTTATATTAGTTACAATTATAGATTATATTTTTAAATGATTATATTTTTAAATTGTCATTGTATTTATTGATTATATTAATTAAGATTTGTGATTTGTAATCACATTCAAAAGGAAATGATTTGTACAAAAAGAAAAATCTAATTACTTTAAAATTTGTGAGAAAACAAGAGCTATAAAAGTCTTATGATTTCTCTCCTAAAGCGAAACAATAAATAGTATAATAATGACACGTGACAATTAATGGCTTAAAAGAAAGTCTTGTGCCTAAGATGGTTTTGATTTATTATAATTTATAGATATAGATATAAAATATAGATATTGATATTGACAATACAATACATTTATTTAATTAGTTTGTAAATAATTTTACGTGAAGTTAATAACTTTTTTTAAAAAAATCTTTGAACATTTATAGGAAGTATATAAATATTATTCGTTTCAAATGTGATAAATAGATGGATCAAATAAATAATACATGTCATTCATTAATTTATTTTTATTATATAGTATAAATTAGTTATATTTCTTACATTAGTTATAGAGTATTTAAACTTTGATAGTTATCTTATATAATCTTATCCTAATATATAAATAAATATTTATAAGTTATGGAACTAATAAAAACTTTCAACACCAATATTGTATTTTGTATTCTCTTAATTCTTTTACAATGTATTTGTTTCTATCCTCATCTTTTCTTCATGTATTACGTTTGAGGTTTCATTTGGATGATATCGGGTTCATATGTTGAAGTAAAAATTCGAACACACTTAAAATGATCTAACCCAAATAGTACATAAGTAATACACTTATCTAAATAAGTCAAATTGGCCAACTAGTTATAAAAGGGTTGTAAATTGGCCATATAAAGGTTGTTAAACTTTAAAGGGGTTGCAAGTGTATAAATATTTTTAGCTCAAAACTTAAATGATTTGACACATCGACATATTTCATTAAACAAGTTAAAATATATCAATTTAAACACAATATGTTTAATTAAATGGGCCAATCAGTTTAATTCAAACACAACATGTTAATTAAACAATGTAAACTTGATAATTCAAAACTTGATTATTTTCATGCGGTGCTCGTATAGTCCCCCCCCCCCCCCCACAGTTAACTCAATATCATGTTACAAAACTCATAACTTAATTTTACAATATCCCAATAGATATCGACCTTGGTGCTTAAAACTATATATTATGAGACACCAAAAAGGTAAAGGGACAAATTTTTAAATATAAAAAGTGAAAACTCATGTTCTTCAACACAAGAATCACTTCGATATTCACATGAAAATAGTTGCCACAACACGTTTAATATTTTGTCTTTAAACATTGAACTTAAGAAAGCTGACAATCAAAATTTCTACTTTTCAAGACAGTTACGTAATATATCACATGATATTTCAATTCGCACCCACTAATTTTTTTGAAAATATCAATCAAACTAGTTAAATAACATTTATAACTTTTGCATTTATTTTCTAGTTAAAGAAATGAAATTAAAACAAGTGTCGAATTGCCTTTATGAGATCGAAATTGAAGATAGTGTGAGCGTTGATTGAAAAAATAAATAATGCTATATTCATTTAAGATAATATAAAAAAGTTGTATACAACTATTATACATAACTAGTAAAAACTAGTAGTTAACCCGCTGCGCATTGCAGCGGCGCAATGACTTTTTAAAGTATTTCAAAGAAGCCGTTTTTTTCGTACCTAAAAATATGCATGAAAATATACCTAAAGCTACATGAAACGTATACAAACATGAGACAAGAAAATATACCTAAAGCTACATGAAATGTATACAAGCATGAGACATTCATATAGCTGGAATGGAAAAGAAAGCGATATTTTGGACACAAACATGTAGGTACATTCAATCTCATACAAAAACTGACCTATATGAGTAATCCTATGACTCCTTCCCATATAAACGGGTTACGATAAAAAAAACCTCCTTAATTCTTGTTTCTTGTACTTGTATCTGCTAACTTTTGACATAGGTAAAGAATGGGAAACCTGGCTAAGGTTATAAGTGAAACTATCATAATTGTCTATGAACGTCATGGGATTGTTAATGTTGGCCATGAGAAATCGCCTAGCATAATGTTGGAAAAAATCTAGCTTTCCTTTAATCGCACATCTCATATGGTAACATCATTTACAACAAATAGGAAGTACAGGGCCCTATTGAGATAATGGGTATTCTAAGGCGACAATGAGGATCTTCGTCAAGTGGATGAGTTCTGAGGCGATGAAGAAGGCACCATCATCAATCTGCCATTTTAAATATATTAGCCTAACGTCAAATGCTATTAAATCACAAAACTTATCGTTCTTATATAAAAATTGTCATTAACTTCTTTTATATCTTCAAATTGTTATTGTTATTCAAACTTTTTTTTTCCGTAAAAGCATCAAACACATCAGAAAAAAAATTAGGATGAAGAAGTACCTTTGGTTTCCATTGGTATTATTATTATTATTATTATTATTATTATTATTATTATTATTATTATTATTATTATTATTATTATTATTATTATTATTATTATTATTATTATTATTATTATTATTATTATTATTATTATTATTATTATTATTATTATTATTATTTTAACCCCCCCTCTCTCTCTACCAGACTACCACCATCACCACCCCAAATCACCTATCAACCACCACCAATCCTATCGACCACCCCAATCCCACCAACCCAAATCACCACCACAACCCACCATCACCACCCCCACCGAAACCTTAACTTCACTCTGCAAACAACCCAAATCACCAACCACCACCGCTAAACCCACTACCACATCCACCATCACAACCCACTACCGTCTCCATTTACCACCCATCACCACATCCACCATCACAACCCGCCACCGTCTCCATCATCTACCACTACTCAACCATCACCATCCACCACCCACTACCGTTAAACCCGCCACCACATCCACTATCACAACTTGCCACCGTCTCCACCATCACCATCCACCACCACTCAACCATCACCATCCACCACTCACCACCGCTAAACCCACCATCCACCGTCTCAAAATCTTCTAAAATAAGATTTATGGTTTGGGAGAAAGAGTGTGTGAAGAGGATTTTTAAAGAGATAAAGAGTGGAGAGTGTGCAATAGAGAGAGAGTGTACAAAGTTATTTTTATTTATAATCTATTTTTTACAAATTTAGTCATTTGATAACTCAATAGTCGGTCAGACTCAAAAAGATACCATGCAAGATTTTGTAATATTAAGTTAAGAATTCGTCAACTTTTGCGCCAAAGAAAATCGTCTGAAATTAAGTATATAGCTAAACGACAAAACTTATAATTTAGTCTAATAGTTATTATACGATATCAAGCATTCATTGTTATAATGTGAAAAAAATAATAACACAAAAAACCTTAAAATTTGGAATCCCTTTTTTAGATGTGACTGTGTGATGCCTTTTTTAGTTGCGAACTTGCGGTATACCTTTTTATACGAGAGATTTCATTTTCTTTTGTCTTTTTTAGTCGCAAAATTTCCACATTTTGGTATTTTACATAATGGTGAAACTTGTGAAATTTCAAGTATTAAAAGTATTGCTGAAGAGGTATGGTCCCAATTATATGTACACATGGCAGGGATCACATCCCTTTTTTATCCAACATGGCGTCTACATCAGCAAGCGTATCCAGAAGCTTCTAGAAGCTTCTGGAAGCTATCAAGGTGGCACCAAAGATGCTCCTCCAGACAAAAAGGACGACAAGTGTCACCAATGATCGGACGCCATATGGACCTGCAGCACGATCCTAGGACAAGCCGACAGCTGCTGGTACGGTTCCCCTATCTGGACAAATAGCGGCGCGCCACGTCACCCACTACTCTGAGTGCAGCAGAAGAGACCAAGAGGATATTCCGCTTGGTCGGACAGCTTGCGCCCGATGGCAGCTGGCAAGGCCTCTCCTCCCTCCTTCATCCTTCGGTTATAAATAGGACCCTTCCTTATTCAGGTAGAACATTCTGCTCTCCCTACATTTCACCTACAACACAAACTATTTCTCCTCAAAGCAGTACTTAATCTCACGCCGGAGGGTGGTCACAAGGAGAACCCGCTATTCTCCTCCTTGTGGCGAGTCACCGGTGTTCTGTTTTGCAGGTTTCCAGTAAACGGCGAGTGGAGAAATAGATTGAACCCCATATACGAGACGACCCAGCTGGTTAGCCTAAGTGTTAACCAATGTTTCATCAATTGCCAAATTAATTTCTTATATGTCAACATTTTGGAGTATTTGTGAAATTTCAAGTATTAAAAGTATTGGGAAATTAATATATTATATTATATACTACTCTAATTTACAACAATTCTGTGCAATAGAGGTTGCACATTTTGCTTCCAATGTTGTACGGTGGTTTTCAGAAAACCGTGTGCCGCTGGGCTGTTTGTGTTCTTTGCTTCTCTATCATCACTTCACCCTCATCACCACTCAGACACCACCCCTTCACCCCACATCAGCCAAAACACTCATCCCTTCCCTTCCTCCTCAACGATCTCTTATCTGTGATACAAAACACTGGCGAAGGAGAGAGAGAACCATGTTTGAAGAGATAGAGCGCCGCGAGAGTAGATATAGAAAGAGCGCCGGTGTTGCAGTGCTGTTGTCGGCTGCTCGAGGGGGCGAGGTTGTCTTTAGTGAACATGATCATGAACAAAAGCTTAAATGATGCCGGAATGAAGAGGGTACCTTCACGGTGGAAAGGCATATGCGAGGAAGGAGAAAAATTTAACAAATCCAACTGCAATAGGTTCGGCATATAGAATGACTAAATAGATAATTATTTAAGATTACTTTATTTCATTTAAACTTGAGACTTATTAATGATTATCTAAATGAATTGCTATAAAAATTTATTAGTTTCTGTATAAAGTTTGACTTTAGAAAGTTAGACTTGATCTCTTAAATCAAACAAATGAATGTATTAGAAGTTTTTCTTTTAAACTAAAATAGGAAAAGCATTGGTGCTCGATGGTACGTTAAGGGATACGAAGCCGAATTTGGAAATTTGGACACAATCGATGGTTCTGAATTTCTTTCACCGCGCGATGCGTATGGTCATGGGACCCACATTTCCTCCATTGCATCAGGGGCAATAGTAAAAGACACCAGTTTCTTCGGGCTAGCCCGTGGGTTAGCCCGAGGTGGAACACCATCATCTCATTTGGCTATATATAAGGTTTGTCGGGCCACTGGTGGTTGTAGCTCGGCTGATATTCTTGCTGCATTTGATGATTCCATCCATGATGGTGTGCATGTTATTTCTGTTTCGTTGGGCACTTCTTCGCCGTTACCTACGTATGTTGATGATCCGTTATCCATTGATTCGTTTCATGTTGTGGCTCGTCGGATCGCTGTGGTTTCTTCTTGTGGAAATTTTGGCTCGTATCCTCAAACCGTAATTAACACAGCTCCGTGGATTATTTCTGTGGCTGCAAGCACCATTGATAGAGTTTTCCCCACCTCCATTATGCTTGGAAACAATCAGACATTTGTGGTATGTGCGTTTTTCCTTTCTGTTTGACATAACTCATCATTCATCTTATTCAATTTAAATGCATTTACTATTGAATTGGTTATGTGATTTATGCCATTACTTGACGTGTTGCTGGGTGTTGAAGACATGTGTTATAGCGAACTTCATGGTAGGGCTTTAGGCCCTGACGGTATGGTTTCCCGAGGGAACGCCCAAGCCAAACTCTGAAGCCAGCGTGGGCTCGAATAAACAACATAGGCTGGCCAGAGTGGGGCAATGAGGCTCTTCTAATTTTGGGAGTGTGATGGCCGAACACACAAGAAAGTCACCGTTTAAAAAAAATATAGTTTTGGAATCAGAAGGGGTTTTTCTATAACATAACTAATGATTAAACAATGGTTTTTGATTTTCCTATAAGAAACAGATGTTGGTGGTGTTAACATGTTAACACTAAAGGTAATCTAATGAATACAACTTAAATAATTTACAATAAAAACAATATTTTAATGGTTTGCATATTTGTGTGTCAGGTATAGAAAAATTGGTGTACACAACAAGGGCATTTCTACCGTTGGAATTGTTCATTTTGCTCAAAGATCGGTAAGTGGTAAAACTTTATTTAGCATGCAGTTTGACATATTAATCTTTGTTAATGGACATATAATTATCCTCTTTCTTTTAATGGACATGTCATTGAAGATATATAAAAGGGAATCTGTATGTTAATTCTAGGGCGATACCGGCAAACACTATAAGTAACAAAAGGAGTCACGAGTCCATTATTTCCTAGCATCGGTACGCCATTTGATAAATGTATTGGTTGAAGATATTATCTCATGTATCCCTAAACTTGGCATAATATCATATTAAAAAAATACGCTTTTCAAATTTATGATGTTTATACACGAGTTCATGGAGGTGGTGCAATGGTTTGGAGGATACAGAGATGAACTTTTGTCAGGTGAAGAGATTCTGACTTCTCTATGTTGTTTCATTCACTCACATAAATAACAAATAAGAATAAGAATTCAGTAATAGGTATCTGGGCCCAAAAGCTTTTTCATATTATTCTGGAAATTGCATACTTAGAACTGAATGAAAAAAAGACTTAAATAGGAAAAATACTTCTAGCCAAATAACTTGTACTAATGACCAACACTAAACAGACGGTTCATTTCTTTTTTTTTTGGCTAAAAATGGTTAATCTTAAATCTTGAGTTAATAATGATATGATATGTCATATGATATGGAACAGGTCATCCATGGATTAGAAATAAGGTCAGTGAAGTGAAGTGCCTCTTGATATATCTATATTAACATTAATGAAGAACTATATACGTTCTTCTGCTCTTCGTAAAGCTACTTTACGGGTCAGTTGTTGGGAATTACCATTAATCCATGTTTTAGATTTTTTTAGGCCATCTGGTACTTAATGTAGTTTTTCTAATTAATTTGAAGGTGTTATAGAAGACATTGCTGTAGATGAGCTGTTTTATCCGAAGGAGCATTTTTCTTTGTTGGAACCGAGCAAAAGCGAGACCATAAACATGGAAAATATAAAAGCAGTAACCGGGAATTGCTATATCTTTTGTTTTGTTAGTTCATATAACTATATAAAAACATTCTCCAGTAAGCGTTTCCTTATAACTCTAGCTTTAAATTATATGCAGAGAGGTGCTTCAATTTAACTCAGATTACTTATTTAAAATGTAATTGCTCTATGGCTCTACACAGCTCTAAGGTAGCCTTGCTATTATAGTAGGTCAAAATGTTACATGTGTATTAATTATAAGTCTTAAAAACTCATCGTATGAAGCTATGTTTGATAGATCAATATACTTCGAGTCAACTTTGTGGTCCACGACGCAACGCGCGCAGGTCCGTTTTCTAGTTAATATCTTATATGTCAACATTTTGGAGTATATGACTAAAAAGGGGTAGCTAAAGCCTAAAGGTACTTCCCTTCCAAATTTTCATATTATCCTCTTCTTATAGATATCAAGTTATAAGATTTTCTTTATTTCTTTTAGTATGAAAAAGAGAGATATTACAAATTTTCTTTATTTCTTTTAGTATGAAAAAAAGAGAAATATTACGAATTTGACGATTGAAGAGGAGTGCAACACATAAAAATGAGAGGTGTGAGGTATGGTTAGTAGAGCTGGAAACAAACCAAACGAACACGAACAAGACCTTGTTTGTGTTTGTTTGTTAAGAAATATATGTGTTTACGAACTGTTCATGAACACTTACCGAACGAGATATTATGTTCGTGTTTGTTTGATAAGGAAATGAACTTTTTCGTGTTCATTTGTTAATTTTAGGCAACGAACGAAAATGAACGTTGATGAACACAAATGAGCACAAATTAATATTCATGAACACAAATGGAAACAAACGAACGCAAACAAGAGTTTATGAGCAGAAGATATAATACACTGACGCTTATTACATATTTTATTTGTTAAAATTTTAAAATATTTAAATAAAATATAAAAACTAAAAAAAATTAATGTACTATCGAACACGTTAGCAAACGTTCACGAACATAAACGAACGAATGTGATCTCTGTTCATGTTTGTTCATTTAACTAAACAAATGAAATTTCTTGTTCGTGTTCGTTGTTTAATAAACGAACGAACACAAACGAACTTCCCGCCAAACGGTTCACGAACTGTTCGACGAACGTTTGGTTCGTTTGCAGCCCTAACGGTTAGCATAACCCAAAAACATCTAGAAGGTTTGAGGCAAGATAAAAAATCTTGTCGTACAAATCTAAGGAAGAATCAGATCCGATTCAATAGATGATTAACAATTTTAAACCTCCAACTAACTCTCCAAATTAAAAACAATCTATTGAAACATAAAGATTAATAATTGGAAATCAAGCATTCTATATAATCCACATTATCTTGATTAGAGATTGAGTGCGGTGTGAATATTGTAAAAGTATTAAGATTGATAGAGTTTAAAAACGATTGCAACCACCCATCCTTCAAGTGCTCTCATGTTGCTTTTGATCTCGTTCGTTGTCCGGAAAACCCAATACTAACAAATTATATGTTTGTTATTTATTTTTTTTATGATTATATGCTATATGTTTTAATTAACTCACTCACACAAATATAAGGGATTCATTGTGAATACTCTAAGGGTTTCTTGTGAAGAAGAATAAGAATAAGTTTGCAATACTAATAATTTTTTGGTGTAATTATGAGTTATGGATTTTCTTCGTATATATAGATTTTCTTAGTGCTAAGGCTTTCCTCGAATTAGAACAAATTAGTAAATTGTATGTGGAATTAGGACAAATTAGTAAATTGTTTGAGAAATTTTAATAAAATTATAACGAATCGGGTGTTTAGAGTTGCGAAGGTGTGGTTGAAGCGCATTTTTCTCAAAATATTCCAAAGATTTTCATCTTTGAACCATGAGAGATGAAATAACTTTGGTTATTTGTAAGGTCTTGTGGTGTACTCTAACTTCATTGGTGTTAAAAGATGACAATGCAAGTTAACATGTCTTTCAAGTCACTTCCTCCCAATGTTAAGGGATGTTAAAACTCCCTTGGTTGACATGTTAATTTGAGCAAAAAAAAATAATAATAATAATAAGAAGAAATTAATGTTATTTATTATCAATGTTTATTTAGCTACGAAGTTAATGAAATTGTATTATTATTATTATTATTATTATTATTATTATTATTATTATTATTATTATTATTATTATTATTTATTTTGTATTTAATTTAAATATTTAAAATTAAAAAAAAATTACAAAATGATGAGTGGGGTAAAGTTAACAAGGTTAAACCATTTCTTTAAGATGAAGTGGAGTAAAAAGGAAAAAAAAGTGATATAATGCTTATATAAAGTTAAGAATGGTTAAGTGGTTAAGGTATACGTAATGGGCTAAAAGTGTTTTGTTTCACCATTTGTTATTCTGTGTTATAAGGTTTCTTTAATTGAATTTGTTGGTTTTGCTAGTATTGTGCTTTTCTCGAAATAAGAATTATTTCGTAAAGTGGTGTAGGATTTTCATATATGTAACATTACATTTTTTATTGTATATGATTATGTGTTTTAGGTTTTCTTAGTATGTCACCCAACTACATTATTTGTGATGAGTGGTGGATCCAGAAATTTTTTGTTGGGGGTGTGAATGAGGTGTTCAACCATATTTTCAAGGGGCGGTCGGGTTTTTTTGCTTAAAATATACACTAAATTTTTTTAAGCGGTGCGACCGCCCACCCTGGTCAAAGGCGAGGTCCGCCCATATTTGTGAAATAGTGTGTTCAGAAATCATTTACAAAAACTATCTATATGAATCAACCCAACAAAGGCAACAGTATCCGTCCAACAAACCGTGCCCAAACTGCCAAAGAGTATACCAAAACAACCTAAACAAGTAAAAAACTACCATAAAGTTGTATATTTTACACTGAGGATATAGCCTATATATCTTTTTGAATTGTATACCGAAGTCACTTTTGCATTAAGGTATTTTGGTGGTACTCTCGAAATCTTTAATCGTATGTATACCAAATCATATAATTCAAAGAGAAAATATAACTGAGTATCTGATTCTATGTGAAAATGTGTGACAGAATAATCGTATCTAAAACAAACCAAAGACCTTATTTATATAGATGAGGAACCCTCACGTACAATCTTTAAGTTGAAACATTACAACTCCTCATGATAGAGTATGTTAGTTGGCTGTTAAAAACCTTGGCAGTTATTCGGTCACATCAATAGTAACTTATTAGTAGGAAGAACCATCAACGGTAACTAAGTTATTGTTGATGAATGGCCTTTTACCTGTAACTATGTTCACACACTTACACCAAATACAAAACTGATGATAGCAGTTGCTACTGTCTTCAGTTAGTATGAACATACCAAGTTGTTGTTGATAACTAGCTATCACTATTGACAATCAGTTACCACTAATGACAAGTTATCGGTAATGATCAGTTTTTTTTCCCCGATGATCAAACCCCTCTAGGGTGTTGCCATTAGACACCACTAGGGCGTTTGCCCCAAACCTCGTCAAGGGACTTGGCACTTTGGTACCCCCAATGTCCTAGGGGGTTTCACTCCCTAAAACCCGCAGGGTTTCTAGGCTTTAGAAATCTTAATAATCTTAAAGAAGTATACACTCCATAGCTGCTAACCTGTATCAATATTTATTATGATTTCACTTGATTACATTTAAATGAATGAACACTAACTGTGACAACTGGCAAATTTCTATGTATCCGTACAATAATTAAACAATAATTAGTGCTTTAATGACTGTGCTGATTTAAATTAATGACATGAATGCTTTCTGATTATTGTCATAATACATACAAGTGCATCACATATTGCATGACTTCATATCATTATTGCATGCAACACTTTATTGATTCAAATGATGCACGAAACAAAGCTAGCACAGTTATCAGACAAATCAGAAATACTAACGGGAGTTCAGTACTTAGACAGACATGGTATTGAGACACAGAATGAGCCAGAAACCAAGAGTTACACTAGTATAGTGTGTAGGAAAGTAAGGATCATAAAACTGCCTTCCTAGTGATAGTTTAAGTGCCAGAAAGTGCCTAAAACTCTCATAAACTGCAGAATTCAGCAAAATTCAGCAAAAATCAACATTTAAACAACTTAATATTATACAGAATTATGGTTTAATGGTCCAGAATACTTTCCTAAGTGTCGGTAATCAAAACTGTTACAAAAGGTAACATAAAACACACTAAGCTGCATAGTTTCGCGCCTTAACGAACCGGTAACCAACCGAACAACCGGACACTACCCTAAACACCAAATTTTCACTAGAAGCATTGTTTTATCATTTCCGAGTTAGTTATGGTCCCCGAACATCATGACACCTATTATAATCACATAACAACTAATATCACTAACTAGACACATATAACCTAACTAGATAATCTAACTTACCATTACAAACTAACCCCCCCCCCCCACATGTATACGGTTCAAGGGTGGCCCCCACCCTTGATTTTCTCTACATATTTTATTGGATCATGTCTTATACTTTAGAGAACATAATATCCAAGGGATTAAGTGTTGTTGGAGGTTTACATAAGTGACCTCTATATTATCATTCTCTCATTTCTTCACAACACACCAACACAAAACTCTCTCTCCCTCTTCCTCCATTCTCGGTCGAGAACAAGAGCACCTACCACCATCACTTTCATCTCATCTTCATCCATTCCCAAGTGATCATAAGGTGTAAGGAGCTGAACTAAGGAACTAGGAGCCATTGTTGATTGAAGGACCTCTCTCACAAGCTATTAACCATCAAGTTTATCATCATCTTCATCTTGAATCTCTTCCCTAGCCTTATGCTAGTAGTAAGACTCATCTAATCTCATTTTACTTCTCTTTATGTTGGTTAAAAGTGTATGTAAAAGACTAATCATGAAGAACATAAAGAATCAAGAACATAATCACTAACATAAAGCTCTAAATCATCATGATCTATGTTGTTTAAGTGTTTGTATGATTCTTGGTTGTTGATTGTGTAGGATCGTTTGCACGACCAGACGAGTCGTTCAGAAGAGTTTTTTCTCAATACGAAAGGCGGAAACAGACGTATCAAGTTGATTCAGCTAGATATTCACTTTAAACTATCTTTTGATTGATTTGACAAAGTTTTACAGCAAATAGACACTTCGACAGCAGTTCGGTACTGAAACCGGAAAGTTACAAATGAAGATCACAAGGCACCTATTTATAGGCTGGCTATTTCGTACGAACAGGCTCACACGAAATCAGTTTCACACGAAATGGCTATTTCGTGTGAAATACCCACAAACACATATTTTGACATTTTTCTCGTTTTTCGTGCCCTGATCTTTCTAATCTAGTACAAGACTCGATGCAAGACGAAGTCGACAGACGTATGCACCAACAGATTGTTTGTGTTTGTGATGTTAAACATCATATGAAACTTGCTAAATTGTGATTAAACACGTGATCTAGCAAGATGAGAGAAGGATCTTATGAAAAACCAAGCTGAACATCCTTTATGTTCAACATGAACTTGAAAACAAAGATGATTTTGTGGAAGATGATTATGAATACATGTTAATAGTCTAATAAATGGATGATTTCAAAACTAGTTTTCTCAAGAAACTAAGTTAAATTACAAGATTTACATAAACATGAGTTTTAAAGAAACTAATCACATTTTAGTGATTAATCAAGTGTAGAAACATGTTACTAACAAGAAAAATTCAAAAAGAAATATTTTTAGAAAATCTTTTTACAAGTTGTGAAGATCTAAAATCTTCAAAAATGATGTTATTAAACAAATAACCACACTTTAAAGAGTAACTAAGCTTACTTAACACCATATTAAGTTACTACAAATTTTTTTTAAATTTTCAAGTTCATGAAGTAATGTAAAATGCATGATTTTGGCACTTGGTTAGTATTGTATGAATTGTTGATGATTTGTAATGATTTTTAAAAGAAAATGATATGCTTTGAAAGCATGGAAACCTCCATTTTTAAGGGAAAACTATGGCAAAATTTTTCTAAAAATTAAACACTTAGAAAACTATTTTTAAACAAGTATTTACAAGTGTATTTTAAACATGATTTTTCAAATAAAATTTGCAATAATTTTTGTTATAAAAATTTACAAATATTGGAGGTTGGTTTTTGATAAATAAAAGTGACTAAATATGTATTTAGGAGAATATATATTTAGATGTCACATTTGTGTGATTATTTGTATATTATGTGTATTAGTTATATTATTTTAGGACTTGAAATAATATATCTCACCAAAATACCAAAAATTACAATACAAAGTATTACCAAAATTCCAAAAAATAAATATATAATTTACACCCAAAATTTTGGACAAACCGAACAAGGTATGTGAACTACAAAAATATTTCAGAATTAAATTCATAAGTATATTTTGGTAAAAGATATTTTGGAAACCAAGAGAACGAAAATATGATTTCTACAAGTGTTGCAAAAATATAAAATATTTTTGACAAGAAGGAAATATATTATTTTTGAGTAAAGAAAAATATATATGTTTTCTTGAATTACTAGAAAATATATTATTTTTGAAGAAAATATATATTATCTTAGACAAATTTAGAATATATTATTTTTGGGGTGAAAAATGGATTTATAAATATTTTTAAGTTAATCTTGAAAATATGTTATTTTTTAGATTTATATGAAAATATAAATATCTTTTCCAAGGAAGAAATATAAATAATTTTCTATACAAGTTATCTTAAAATATTTATATATTTTAAGAATATATATAGGTGATTTTGTTGGTTAAAAATAATATTCCAGAAATTTAAAATACAAAAATTAAGTATAAGAATACTTAATAAATACAAGAAAATACGTATTCTCGTACGTATAAATAAACACCAGAATACGCCACCAACACTTGGCAAAAATACACAAGTCTAAGAATACGAATACAAATATACCCATCCTTGGGAAAACATACATGTATAAATACTTGATGTACCAAGTTACATTATAGGCCTGCATCCTACATGGCACGACAATTGATACACAAAATATATATTAAAAAAATTATTGATGTTTTTTTACCGCCAAGAACATATATCTACCTGGCGCCAAAAAAAGCTCATTATATAAATACAACAGCTAAACAAAGCTTGACACTCCACACATTCACTAAACACGCCACACAATATCTAAAGTGCCATACAACTTAAAAAATGGCTCAGGTTATTGCATGGAGGTTTGAGAGGTCAGAGAGACGTTTCATCCTAAAGTTCTCTGACAGGAGAAGGGTGAAAGTCAAGACAATCAAGGCCATACTTAGTATGGATGAAGCCATTCAGAGGGATGTTCTGGCCCTTGGGATTCTAGTGCCTACGATTGTGAAAGGACTCGAACTGTAATAAGAGGATTAAGAGAAAATTTCCAGCAGATGATGATGATGATGTTGACGATACTGATCTACCAAAAGTTACCAGTTGGAGTTTGGATGAACAATCAAGAACGGTAAACGCGAGCTATCAACACGGGGTGGATTATACATTGACAATAGACGAAGTGCTGGACACAGATAGACTACATCTTCTTGAACAACTCTGTGATTTAGCACATTCGAACGATGCAAGATCCAGCGTTGTGATGATATTTAAGTATAGGATGCAACAAAGACGAGATGAGATTATGGCGTTATACGCCAATGCACAGGATGATGATGATGAGTCTGATGAGAGTGATGAACAAAGTGATGGTTACATCTCTGATGTAATACCATTCACAAAAGACTATTAGTTTTTGTTTGATTTCATCTTAGTTGTACTCTTTTAAATTACTAATGAATTTAAAAACGCCATGAACGCCAAGAAATTTACCTTTATAACATATATGAACTGTTGAAATCTACAAAACGCCTAACGAATTTGGGAACGCCATGGACGAAAAAAGTTATAATTACTAGTTGTTTTTATGGAATTTGGGGACACCATAAACTCCAAAATATTTACTATGCACGTGATCTATAAAAACAATAAAACGCCAGGTAGTTATTGAATCTAACTAAACGCCAAAAATTCTTACACGCCAAAAAAGTGAAGCGGTGTTGTGAGACGCATTGAAAAAAGAACATAAAAGGACAAAGAGCCCCTCTGTCGTTCATTATATCGCATGTCACGTGTTTGGCCAGGATCCGTTCTCACCGTTCTCACACTTTATGACATTTTCTCCTGATCCCGTACCTATATATATATAATTTGAAATTTTTTAAATATATTTCTAACTAAAACTATACTTTTATGAATTACATATATAGCTATTTTTTATATATTTATTAAATTAAACATAGCATTATATGATTTTTTTAAACCACCCTGACCAATCTATACTATATAATAAAAGAAACCAGTTTTGGGACATTTGTCATCATATTAAGCCATGTCTTATGGATAATTATTATTTTAGTTTAATCTTTTCTAATTAATTATAGATAATCCTCTTACTAAATATTATTTAGTTTAATTGTTACTTTTATATTTATCTATTTACTTCAAATTCAAACTTAGTTATCTAATTTGATATTAGAGTAAATTACGATTTTGGCCCCTGTGGTTATGTCACTTTTACCCTTTTAGACCAAAAAAGAATTTTTTAACATTTGAGTCCCTCAACGTCTTTTTTTCTAACCCTTTTGGACCCCAACATCATTTTTTCTAACTTTTTTGGCCCCTAAAAGTAAATGGATTTTATCACTCAAATAGATGCTGATTTGCTTCTTGAATAACATATCTTCTTTTCAAGAACCATCTTCACAATCACCATATCCATCGCGTATCCAGTATTATCCATTAGTATATTGAAAGATATGACTTTTTTATTATTGGTATATAAAATTAGATTTATTAAACCCATGTAATACACATAGTTTTTTAAAGATATACCTTTTTATTATTTCCTATACAAAATTACATTTATTCGACCCGTGTAATACATGAGGTTTTTTAAGATATAACTTTTTATTATTTGATATACAAAATTAGATTTATTCAATTCGTACAATACACGGGGTTTTTAAGGATATATATATTTTTTAGTATTTAGTATAGAAAATTACATTTATTCAACCCGTGTAATACACATATTTTTAAAGATGTAACTTTTTTATTATTTGGTATATAAAATTACATTTATTCAACCCGTGTAATAAATGAGGTTTTTTAAAGATGTATTATTTTATTATTTGGTAAACAATATTACATTTATTCAACCCGTGTAATACACATGGTTTTAAAGATATAACTTTTTTATTTGGTATATAAAATTATATTTATTTAACCCGTACAATATTGTTCTTATAGATATAACTTTTTATTATTTAATATATAAAATTTTATTTATTCAACCCGTGCAATAAAGGAGGTTTTTAAAGATATATTATTTTATTATTTTGTATATAAAATTCATTTATTCGACCCATGTCATACACGGGGTTATAACCTAGTATATGGATAAAATAAGATGTTAAATCATTGGTTCGGTTTTATCCGTTTACAAAAAGAATTGTAACACATATAAAATATCAAAGACATGAAATATCTTAACTAAGCAACTAATCATAAAAGAAATGAAATATCTTAACTAAGCTACTAATCATAAGAATTTTAAATAAATTTATCTACTATAATAAAAGAAACCAAGTTTTGCACACGTGTCATTCATTGAATGCATTCTCAAATATATAATTATCTTATATTAACTAAATAAATAAATAAATAAATAATAAATTAATATTAAATCTTATCATACTTTAATAAAATATTATTTTCAAATCTAAATTATTAATTTAATCTATCTACTACTCAAATCTATATTTATCTTATATTAACTAAATAAATAATAAATTAATATTAAATCTTATCATACTTTAATAAAATATTATTTTTAAATCTAAATTGTTAATTTAATATATTTTTAAAACAAATACCTCTTTTTCCTACTTATCTTATATTAAATATATAAATAATGAATTAATATTAAATGTTATCCTAATTTATTAAAAATATAACTTTTTTATTATTTGGTATACAAAATTATATTTATTCAACTCGTGTAAAACGCAGGATTTTAAAAAATATACATTTCTTTATTATATAACATACAAAGTTACATTTATAGAACACGTGTAATACATGAAGTTTTTAAAGATATAACTTTTTTATCATTTGCTATGTAAAATTAGATTTATTCAACACGTGTAATACACGTGGTTTTTTAAGGATATATTTTTTTTATTATTTGGTAGATTTTTCAACCCGACTATACACGGGTTTTTTAAAGATACGACGTTTTTAGTATTTAATATACAAATTACATTTATTTAATCTATGTAATACACATGGTATTTAAAGATATAACTCTTCTTTAGATCTATTCAACACATGTAATATACGAGTTTTTAAGGATGTAATTTTTTGTTATTTGGTAGATTTATTCAACCCGATTATACACGGGGTTTTTAAAGATACGACGTTTTAAATATTTAGTATACAAAATTACATTTTTTTAATCTGTGTAATACGCATGGTTTTTAAAGATATAAATTTTTTATTATTTGATATAAAAAATTACATTTATTTAACCCGTTCAATATATATGGGGTTCATAAAGATATAACTTTTTATTATTTAATATATAAAATTATATTTATTCAACTCGTGTAATACACGGGGTTCTAACCTAGTTATGTAAGACCCTAATCCTGATTTGACCGAAAACGACGCAGCGGAAAATGAACCGTAAAATTTCTTTCTTTTAACTACTCTAACATACTTGAATACTGTTAAGGTCAACCCTTTTAATATGAATATATCATTCATCATTTATTTAATGTAACTATGTTAACAAATAATCATAACAACGTGACCGCTTTCCCGTACAATCCATGATCTTCAACTCGACCCTTGTTCATTTGTCCATCATGAATATCTGTAACCTGCGATCACCATATATAACCAACACGTTAGTACATGGTAACATCATATATAATTTAATACATATCCTTAACAGGCTATATCACATTCTAGCTACGTAAGGTATTCCATTGAAACATCCTCTCAATTTTATTTACTCGAGTCCGACATCAATTCCTCGAGGGTCCAGATTTCCCATACCTGCACTTCATTTATTTCATTCTCAATAGTAACATGATTAGGGGTACGTAATCTCAAACATATTGAAAACCTACATCTTCACGTATACCTATACCGGTGATCTACAATCATTAGATTACAATACGTGTATACACTTTCATATATCTAAGTACATTCATACGTATCTCATTCATATGCACGTACATACAAGTTCACACGACTTACACACGCCTACAGTTCCATATCTACATACATACATACATACATACATACATACATACATACATACTACATACATACATACATACATACATACATACATACATACATACATACATACATACATACAACATACATACATACATACATACATACATACATACATACATACATACATACATACATACATACATACATACATACATACATACATACATACATACATACATACATACATACATACATACATACATACATACATACATACATACATACATACATACATACATACATACATACATACATACATACATACATACATACATACATACATACATACATACATACATACATACATACATACATACATACATACATACATACATACATACATACATACATACATACATACATACATACATACATACATACATACATACATACATACATACATACATACATACATACATACATACATACATACATACATACATACATACATACATACATACATACATACATACATACATACATACATACATACATACATACATACATACATACATACATACATACATACATACATACATACATACATACATACATACATACATACATACATACATACATACATACATACATACATACATACATACATACATACATACATACATACATACATACATACATACATACATACATACATACATACATACATACATACATACATACAAGTCACATTCACTTATTTGTAAGTTGAGCCTTAACTACAAACATATCAACACAAATCAATGCAATTACAAACAAACATAACCGACTAACTTCCAACAAACATGATGAACATTCAGCAACATAATGAACATCCCATTAACACGATGAACATTCAGCAACATAATGAACATTCCATTAACACGATGAACATTCAGCAACATAATGAACATTCCATTAACACAATGAACATTCAGCAACATAATGAACATTCCATTAACACAATGAACATTCAGCAACATAATGAACATTCCATTAACACAATGAACATTCAGCAACATAATGCACATTCCATTAACACGATGAACATTCAGCATCATAATGCACATTCTATTAACACGATGAACATTCAACATGATGAGGTATGGTACTGGACCCGACCCGAGGAGCCGGACTTTCCTGCTATTTATCACTTTTATGTTAAATATTATTATTATTATTATTATTATTATTATTATTATTATTATTATTATTATTATTATTATTATTACGTACTAACCTGCGAAGCCCAGCGCATTGTAGTTTACATACTACACTAGGTTGTGGGCTTGTAGAGACAACCCTTAACAGGGCCTGGCCCATTGAGGTTAGGGTTTCCCATATCTCCTATATAAGGAGGTCTCCACCCCCTTATTAGGGCATGAGATATGGGGCAACACACTTTTGTAGCTGGAAATAGGGGATTCTTCCTCTACCGACCGTCTCTACGTTGCCCACGTTTCTCTCTCCTTGTTTACAGGTCTAGGATGAAGTGGAGAAGACGAGGTTTGGCTGTTTATCATCGTAGAAGTACCGACCTGCCCGGGTTTATTCTTCTTCACAACAACATAATGAATATTCCATTATCACAATGAACATTCAGCAACATAATGAACATTCCATTAACACAATGAACATTCAGCAACATAATGCACATTCCATTAACACGATGAACATTCAGCAACATAATGAACATTCCATTAACACGATGAACATTCAGCAACATAATGAACATTCCATTAACACAATAAACATTCAGCAACATAATGCACATTCCATTAACACGATGAACATTCAGCAACATAATGCACATTCCATTAACACGATGAACATTCAACAACATAATGCACATTCCATTAACACGATGAAACTATCATCTTTATTTACATTAAGGATATACGAAGTTCATATGAACTTACCTTGGTACTTACCCTTACCCGTAAATTCTTACATGGTTCCCTATATACAACATACCAAACTTCATTTATAAATAAGAAGTGATTCCGGAAATCACTTACCTTAAGTGTCTGTATTCGCATTCGTTTCCTCGCCTCCTTTTGACCCGTTAGCCTTCCATGCTTCCATCCATCTTGACATGATCCCTATACTTTCATGTCATCGCATTCACATTCTTGTTAGCATACATGATTGTACATATAAACGATCATATCAAATTCATGTTTCACATTTGACTTTCATTAGTCAATTCCAACAAGCATAAGGCATATTTCCACAAGTTAATCTTTTCAAACTCATATAATTCATCACGTCATCACATATAACACATATGGATATAACACGCATCATATGACTTTCTATAATATTACAATTATGAAAAAAGTCTAACATTGCTACTTATGCATAGTTGACTTTCAGAAAGTCAACGATTTATCATATGAACTTTCGACTTAACCTCATACATCTATGTCATTATAGTAGACTATACTAACGACACTATATACATTTCATACTCACGATGCAATAAGCATACAACCACATGATCATCTAGTTATAAGCACACACCAAACATATTCAATTCCGTTCATTCTAGTAACATAATTCTACAACTAACACCATGACCTATGCTTAACAACCCAACATCATTCTAACTTCATCCTGTTCTAATGATCTCATATGCTTCACATTTTGAGTACTTTTACTTATCAATTTTGATTAAGCAATTATTCAAACATGTAGTAAACATCATACCACTCCAACATAGAGTACACTATTCTAATGCATACTTTTACCAAATAACATGGCCAACCAAATCTGTGACAACCCTCAAAATTACATGTAATCCGTACAACTTATTAATGATAATTAAAGTGCTTGATGACTGTGTGGAATTACTTAACTGCTTTCTAATTACTGTGTTATACTTACATGTGCTTGTTAACATACTAGTAGTGTGCAGAAATGTTACTAAATAGTCCGGTATGCTTTCCTTAGTGTTGAAAAATAAAAATGCCACTAAAAATATTACAAAAGACACGTTACAGATTAATTAAGTAGTTTAACGAAACAACACCCAACCGAACAACCGAACTTTACCCGGAACATAGAAAAATTGTCAAACATATTGTTTTTATGTTCTGAGCTAGTTAGGGTCCCCGAACACCCTAACACACTATATATTTAATAACACACCATAAACCATTAACTAAACACTTGATTCCTAACTAGATTACTAACCACCCATTACAACCCAACAAGACACTCCCCCCCCCCTCAAAACCGGTTACATGGGGACTCACACATATGATTTTCTTGATTAATTAGTTGGATTATGTCTAGTACTAGAGAGACATATGGACCAATGGATTCAAGAAGGTTGGAGTTTATTTAAAGAGACCACAAGTCCCTCATTCCTTCTTATCCTCACAACATTCAAACACTTCTTCTCCTCCTCTCTTCCTTGTGTTCGGCCGACCCCCTTCACCCACACATCACCCATCTTCATTTCAAGTTCAAGCTTTTCAAGAGCATCCATAGGTGTAAGAAGGTGAACAATGAAGCCCGGTGTGTTTGGAAGTCGAAGGACCTTCTCCATTTGCTATTAACCATCACTTTTCTACACTTGAACTTCCCTAGTCTTGAACTAGTGGTAAGAACTTAGATCCATTCATTTTTCATGTTATTAGAGTGGTTAATAGTTATTTGATGATGAGAATCCATGAACACTAAAGGATCATAAACAAAGTCTTGAACATAAAGTAACTTAAGATGATGAACTAAGATGAACTCATGGTTAAATGAAGTTGGTTTGGTCATGTTGCTGATTACTTGATGTTTATTTAGTGATTACTAGCAATATGATGTTTGATCATCATATGATGCTTGTTAAGTTATGATTGAAAACATGACTTAACAAGTTAAAGGTGATTATGTGTGCATAAAATAATCATCTTCTTGTTAGAGCATGAACTTGGGAATAAACACGATTGTTCTTGAAAAATCATAAACCAAGTGAACTAGTGATTCTTGTAGATCTAAAACTTGTGAATGATTTTTCTAAATAAACCAAGTCTAAAAGACGGGTCTTGAAGGATCATAACTTTTCTTGCATATACATTATTTTTGGAAATTAAAAGGGAATAAAAATGCAAGTGAAACTTGAAAATTTGGTAAACAAATATTTTGTAAAAATATGTTCATAAGTTGTGAACATCTAAGAATCACAAGAATGAGATTTTAAATAAACTAAACACACTTTGGAGGGTAACTAAGCCCACTAAACACCCCACTAAGTTACTACGCGTTTTTATGAAAAACCAAGTTCATGTTGTATGTAAAGTGCATTGTTTTTGCACTTGACTAGTGTAATGTTGTTTAGTAACTTGTCGTTGATTGATTGAATATTTTTCCGAAAAGAAAATGATATGCTAGTAAGCATGGACACTTCCATTTACAAAGGAAACTCTGGCGAAATTTTCTAAAATCCCAACACTTAGAAAATATTTTTCTAAAACAAGTATTACAAGTATATATTATAACTTGTGTTTCGAATATAAACTTCGCCATAATTTTTGGTAATAAAACACCAAGTATCGGAGGTTGACTTTCATAAATAAAAATTTGATAAATATATATATATATATATATATATATATATATATATTTAAAATATATGTTAGATACTAAAAACTCTTGTGTGAATAATTGTTTATTTTACCGTTATATTATTTTAGGGTAAAATAATATATAGCTTAACAAGGTGCGTTAACGTTTAAATTGTGTGATATGTGATAAAAGTAATGGGTAGATAAACCATACGTGTTGTGCATGAGAAATTGATTGTTATCTGTACCTTATTAGGACGTGCTTGATTTCCTGATTATTAGAGTAACTAATCTAACCGAGGTGAGTTCACACACTTTCTAAGGCATGGGATTCCCAGTGGTTGGGAATGGGTTAAAGAATTTAAAACGGAATCTGCAAATCCTCCTTGGGTAGGATATGTACGACCATCCTCCTTGGGTAGGATGCTAATAGTAATCCTGCGTATTCTCCTTGGGTAGAATACGTACGTTCGTCCTCCTTGGGTAGGACAACAACCTTAAAACTTACTAGACAAAACTCTATCATGAAGTCCCTCAATTTATATCGACTTAATCGCCGAGGCCAATGGCGAGCGGGTCATTAGTTAATAGCGTTATTAGGTTTAACAAACCTCACACCGTGCCAGTCGGACGGGCGCGTACTAATGGACTATGGCAAACTGTCAGTGATGATAGACACTGATGTAGGGCACAACTTATTTGCGTTAGTAGTCGATATGGTACGGTCTAGTGGTTCACATGGGGAAGCCCCCGCTGATCCTGGATATGGTTTGGGTAATAAAGAATGAACTGGATAATCATGCTTTCAACTACGGGGTAACCCCCACGGCAATTACGCCAACGAAAGACAAACCATGTTTTCAGAAACAATTTAAAACTAATCAACCAACCGTGAACTCACTCAACTTTGTTGTTGACTCGTTGTTACATGCCTTACAGGTCGTTAAATGCTTGGAGCTTGCACGAGGAAGGAGTCGTTGTGGGATACGGACTGTTATGTTCCGTGCCTAATATTTAAATCCTTATGAACTTATTAAACTTACGCTTTGGACTTTAAACTTATGAACAATGGACTTATGTTTTTGGGAATTACGTTTATGCTTCCGCTGTTTAATTTAAACTTGGTTAACTCGCTTTTGGTCACCAATTGTATTGTGGTTGGTTTTATTTACTTAATTACGTTGTTCAATATGATTGGTGGCTCGATCCTGGTCATGTCACGCCTCCAAGCGGTGATACTCCGCATGGTGGATTTTGGGGGTGTGACAGATTGGTATCAGAGCCATTGGTTATAGTGAACTTGGTTTTAAAAAGAGAAAAGCTTTTTGATAAAACCAGACTATAACCGGTACAGTGCTCAACGATCCCCAACGACGCTTCGCTCCACGTGCAAGACTCGACATAATAGGTGGTATGATTTATGTTAAATTGTCGGTTAGATAGTTCGCACTGTGCATTAGTTAACGTGATAATTGCTATTTGAACCATGTGTGCTTACTCTCTCCTGTCGTCCCACACTTATGCACTTTCGCGACACTTTTCTCACTTACGTTGCTTCGTTCTGAAGATCATGAACGGACGCGGAGGACGTATCAACCTAACTCAAGCCCAGCTGACGGCTTTGATCAACGAACGAGTTGCTGAGGCACTCGCAGCTGTTCCTGCAGGAGGTATAACCTGCCATATCAACCCATCTTAGGATGTTTAGATCCTACCTTCGCAAACCAACCCTCGTGCTTAACCTTGTCTTTATTCTCGCGCAACAGGTCAACATGCTCAGCCTCCTGTTTGCACGTTCAAAACCTTCATGGATTGCCGACCTAGTACTTTCAGCGGCACAGAAGGAGCTGTAGGTCTTCTTCACTGGTTCGAGAAGCTCGAGTCTGTTTTCGAGATGTGTGAATGCCCTGAAGATCGTAGGGTGAAATATGCTACTGGAACACTCGAAGGTGCTGCGTTAACCTGGTGGAAGGCACAGGTCTAACTGCTTGGGTTGGCGGTTGCTAATGCCACCCCATGGAACGGTTTCAAATAACTGACTAAAGAAGAGTACTGCAGTCGTGATGACATCCACAAGCTGGAGGTGGAAATTTTCAATTTGAAGATGACGGGATCTGAGATCGAGGCATACACGAAGAGGTCAAACGAGCTGGCCATCTTGTGCCCTACAATGGTGGACCCTCCTATCAAACGTATTGAGCTGTACCTCAAGTGTCTTGTACCAGAGATTCAGAGTCACGTAACCTCAGCTAATCTTGGCACCATACAGCAAATCATCAAGTTGGCTCATCGTCTCACTGATCAGGGAGTTGAGCAGAACAGGCTGCCCAAGCGTAGTAGCGCTCTACTTCTAATGCTCCCAACGATAATAAGCGCAAGTGGGATGGAAATTTGGGCAAGGGTACTACTTCAGTTCAGTCTTAGCAGCGAAAGACCGATGACCACCAGAGTCCTGGTCAGCAATCATCTGGTAGTCAAGGACAGGGTGGATACCGAGGGAACCACCCCAAGTGCAATCGGTGCAACAAGCATCACAGCGGGCAATGCAACAAGGGTCATTGTCAGAGATGTCACAAGCCGTGTCATGAAGCTAAGGATTGCAGGAGCCCACGTCCTGCGAATCAGAATCGCCAACAACAACAACCAGCTCCACAGAACCACCAGCAGCAGCAACAGCAGGGCAATAAAGGATGCCTTCAGTGTGGCGCTGAAGGCCACTTTAAGAGGAACTGCCCTCAGCTGAACCAGAATCAGAACAACCAAGGAAACGGGAACCACAGTGGGAACAATAATGGAGGCAATAACGGAGGCAACAATGGAGGTAACAATAATGGCAATGGCGCCCGAGGTCGTGCCTTCATGATTGGTCAGGGTGATGCAAGGAACGATCCCAACGTTGTGATGGGTAAGTTTCTTCTGGATGACTTCTTTGTTACTGTTTTATTTGATTTGGGTGCCGATACTAGCTACGTGTCCTTAAAAGTTAGTCAGATGCTTAAGCGTACTCCAACACTTTTGAACACCAAGCACATTGTAGAGATAGCAAATGGTAAAAGTTTAGAGGCTACACATGTAGTTAAGGGTTGCAAGCTTGTCCTTGCCAATCAAACCTTTTCTATCGACCTCATTCCTATCGTTCTGGGTAGTTTTGACGTTGTCATTGGGATGGATTGGTTATCTCAACACCAAGCGGAGATTAACTGCAAGGAGAAAATCGTCCGTATCCCTCGTTCTGGTAAAGAACCCCTCGTGATTCGTGGCGACAAGAGTGGTGCTGTTGTAGGCATCATCTCTTTCCTTAAAGCCCAGAAGTGTTTGCGAAAGGGCCACACCGCTATTCTAGCCCTCGTTTCTAATTCATCCGCGGAAGAAAGGACGATAGAAGACATACCTATTGTACGCGACTTTCCTGAGGTATTTCCTGAGGAATTACCTGGACTTCCGCCTCATCGCCAAGTTGAGTTTCAAATCGAGCTAGCTCCTGGAGCAGCCCCAGTAGCTCGAGCACCATATCGTCTAGCTCTATCAGAACTCGAAGAACTGTCTACGCAACTACAAGAACTCCTGGAAAAGGGTTTCATACGTCCTAGCTCGTCGCCATGGGGAGCTCCAGTGTTATTCGTGAAAAAGAAAGACGGTACCTTCAGAATGTGTATTGACTACCGCGAACTCAACAAGGTGACCGTGAAGAATCGTTATCCTCTTCCACGCATTGACGATTTGTTCGACTAGTTGCAAGGATCGAGTTATTACTCTAAGATTGATTTGAGACCGGGCTACCATCAGCTGAGAGTCCGAGAGGAGGACGTCTCCAAAACAGCGTTCAGAACTCGTTACGGCCATTACGAGTTTCTGGTTATGCCTTTCGGATTGACGAATGCACATGTGGTCTTCATGGATCTCATGAACCGAGTGTGCAAACCCTACCTGGATAAATTTGTCATAGTGTTCATCGACGACATCCTGATCTATTCTAAGAGTCAGGAGGAACACGAGCAACATCTAAGGCTTATTCTAGATCTTCTTCGAAATGAGCAGTTGTACGCCAAGTTTTCGAAATGTGACTTCTTGATTCGCGAAGTCCACTTTCTAGGCCATGTAGTAAACAAGGATGGGATTCATGTAGATCCATCTAAGGTTGACTCGATCAAGAACTGGCCAGCACCCCGCACACCAATAGAAATCCGCCAATTCTTGGGTTTGGCAGGATATTACAGAAGATTTATCAAAGATTTCTCCAAGATGGCGCAACATCTCACTTCACTGACTCAGAAAGGTGTCACCTATCATTGGGGTGATGCACAGGAGTCCGCATTTCAGCACTTGAAAGATAGACTTTGTAGCGCACCTATCCTCCCATTGCCCGAAGGCACAGATGATTTTGTGGTTTACTGCGACGCTTCCATCCAAGGACTTGGTTGTGTGTTGATGCAACGTGACAAGGTCATTGCCTACGCATCGCGCCAACTTAAAGTTCACGAAAGGAACTACACTACGCACGACTTAGAATTGGGAGCAGTTGTTTTCGCACTTAAGTTATGGAGACATTACCTGTACGGCACCAAGTGCACCATTTACACCGATCACAGGAGTCTCGAGCATATATTCAAGCAAAAGGAATTGAACATGCGACAACGCTGATGGGTCAAACTCTTGAATGATTACGAATGTGCAATCAAGTATCATCCGGGCAAAGCCAATGTTGTGGCCGACGCCCTCAGTCGAAAGGATACTATACCTAAGCGTGTACGTGTGTTACAGCTTACCATCCACTCTAACCTTCCCGCTCAGATTCGCGATGCTCAGGTTGAAGCATTGAAGGCAGAGAACATCAGGGCTGAGTCCTTACGAGGATTGAGGCAACGACTAGAACAAAAGGAAAACGGCGCCTACTATGTTAACGGACGCATCTGGGTTCCACTTTATGGAGACTTACGCGAGCTTGTGATGGATGAAGCACATAAATCTCGTTATTCAGTACATCCTGGTTCGGATAAGATGTACCAAGATCTAAAGACTACATACTGGTGGCCTGGTATGAAAGCCAGCATAGCAACCTACGTCAGTAAATGCTCGACTTGTGCTAGGGTCAAGGTCGAATACCAAAAACCATCAGGCCCACTTCAACAACCAGAGATCCCGAAATGGAAATGGGAGCAAATTTCCATGGATTTCGTTACTGGCCTGCCTAGATCTCAACGCGGTAATGATACCATTTGGGTAATCGTGGATCGACTGACCAAGTCTGCACATTTTCTGGCCATCAAAGAAACGGATAAGTTTTCTACTCTAGCAGACGTCTACCTAAAGGAAGTGGTATCAAGGCACGGAGTGCCAACCTCTATTATTTCTGATCGTGATGCGCGTTTTACTTCTGAACTGTGGCAAGCTATGCACAAGTCCTTTGGCTCACGCTTAGACATGAGCACAGCATATCACCCGCAAACGGATGGGCAGTTTGAACGCACCATCCAAACCCTTGAAGACATGCTTAGGGCGTGTGTAATCGATTTTGGTAATGGCTGGGAAAAGCACCTCCCGTTAGTGGAGTTTTCGTATAACAACAGCTACCACACCAGCATCCAGGCTGCTCCGTTCGAGGCGTTGTACGGACGGAAATGCCGATCACCTCTTTGTTGGGCAGAGGTTGGTGACAGTCAAATCACTGGTCCAAAACTCGTAGTAGATACGACCGAGAAGATTGCTCAGATACGACAACGAATGGCGGCAGCTCGTGACCGTCAGAAAAGCTACGCTGATAAGCGCAGGAAACCACTCGAGTTCCAGGATGGGGATCGAGTGCTACTCAAAGTCTTACTTTGGAAAGGTGTAGTTCGTTTTGGCAAACGAGGCAAGCTCAATCCGCATTATGTCGGACAGTTCGAAATCATTGAGAAAATTGGCAAGGTCGCTTACAGGTTGAATCTACCTAAAGAACTCAGCGGAGTTCACAATGTTTTCCACGCGTCAAATCTGAAGAAGTTTCTGTCAGATGAGACCCTCATAGTTCCTCTCAAGGAGCTCACTATCGACGACCAGCTGCGATTCGTCGAGGAACCAGTAGAGATTACTGATCGAGATGTTAAGATTCTCAAGCGTACCAGGATACCTCTTGTCCGAGTTCGTTGGGATTCCCGTCGTGGCCCAGAGTATACCTGGGAACGAGAAGACCAAATGAAACTCAAGTATCCCCAATTGTTTAAGAAAAGTGCAACCACTACTGAGACTGAAGCTACTGCAGAATTTCAGGACGAAATTCCAAATCAACAGGGGGATGATGTGACACCCCAGGAAAATCAGGAAACCATGCAACTCAACTAGCTTCCTCAGTAACCACACGCAAAATTTCGGGACGAAATTCTCTTAACAGGGGGAGAATGTGACAACCCTCAAAATTACATGTGCTTGTTAACATACTAGTAGTGTAAAGAAAAGTTACTAAATAGTCCGGTATGCTTTCCTCAGTGTTGAAAAATAAAAATGCCACTAAAAATATTACAAAAGATACGTTACGGATTAATTAAGCACTTTAACGGAACAACACCCAACCGAACAACCGAACTTTACCCGGAACACAGAAAAATTGTCAAACACATTGTTTTTATGTTCTGAGCTAGTTAGGGTCCCCGAACACCCTAACAGACTATATATTTAATAACACACCATAAACCATTAACTAAACACTTGATTCCTAACTAGATTACTAACCACCCTAGATTACTAACCACCCATTACAACCCAACTAGACACCCCCCCCCCCAAAACCGGTTACATGGGGACTCACACATATGATTTTCTTGATTAATTAATTGGATTATGTCTAGTACTACAGAGACATATGGACCAATGGATTCAAGAATGTTGGAGTTTATTTAAAGAGACCACAAGTCCCTCATTCCTACTTATCCTCACAACATTCAAACACTTCTTCTCCTCCTCTCTTCCTTGTGTTCGGCCGACCCCCTTCACCCACACATCACCCATCTTCATTTCATGTTCAAGCTTTTCAAGAGCATCCATAGGTGTAAGAAGGTGAACAACGAAGCCCGGTGTGTTCGGAAGTTGAAGGACCTTCTCCATTTGCTATTAACCATCACTTTTCTACACTTGAACTTCCCTAGTCTTGAACTAGTGGTAAGAACTTAGATCCATTCATTTTTCATGTTATTAGAGTGGTTAATAGTTATTTGATGATGAGAATCCATGAACACTAAAGGATCATAAACAAAGTCTTGAACATAAAGTAACAAGATGATGAACTAAGATGAACTCATGGTTAAATGAAGTTGGTTTGGTCATGTTGATGATTACTTGATGTTTATTTAGTGACTTAACAAGTTAGAGGTGATTATGAGTGCATAAAATAATCATCTTCTTGTTAGAGCATGAACTTGGGAATAAAAACGATTGTTCTTGAAAAATAATGAACCAAGTGAATTAGTGATTCTTGTAGATCTAAAACTTGTGAATGATTTTTCTAAATAAACCAAGTCTAAAAGACGGGTCTTGAAGGATGATAACTTTTCTTGCATATACATTATTTTTGGAAATTAAAAGGGAATAAAAATGCAAGTGAAACTTGAAAATTTGGTAAACAAATATTTCGTAAAAATATGTTCACAAGTTGTGAACATCTAAAAATCACAAGAATGAGATTTTAAATAAAGTAAACACACTTTGGAGGGTAACTAAGACCACTAAACACCCCACTAAGTTACTACGCATTTTTATGAAAAACCAGGTTCATGTTGTATGTAAAGTGCATTGTTTTTCCACTTGACTAGTGTAATGTTGTTTAGTAACTTGTCGTTGATTGATTGAATATTTTTCCGAAAAGAAAATGATATGCTAGTAAGCATGGACACCTCCATTTACAAAGGAAACTCTGGTGAAATATTGTAAAATCCCAACCCTTAGAAATTTTTTTTCTAAAACAAGTATTACAAGTATATATTATAACTTGTGTTTTGTCATACCTCGACCACGTAAAACAACAAAACGTGGCGGAAACGTCGGGAGTGTTGTAACAGAATCATTGTTTCACAACCATGGATCAAACAGTTTCGTTTTATTGAATTATTGAACTAAATGTTTTGCTACAAATTAGATAAATACAACTATTATCTTTCAAGTTTTAAAGTCGCTAAGGCCTTGTCCATTCCTATGTGAGAGTACACCAATATCATCATCAAGCATCATCAACTATTGTACCTGAAACACATGTGAAAATAGGTACGTCAACATAAAAATGCCGGCGAGTACATAGGTTTTGTATGAGTTCCAGATTCATGGCTCGTTTTACATGTTGCAATACTTATTTAAAAACCTTGTTTTGAAAAGTATAGTATTGCGACATAATTAACCAACTCAAATCAAATTGGTTACAATTTATAAAATCCCGTAGCCATGATTCTTAACTCAAAAACATTTGTTTAATTAAATCCAAATTGTAAATCGTTTTTGAAATAAAAACTCGAATAGTGTGTGTGTATATATATATATATATATCGTTGGAAAAACCTTGTAATATAACTTTGTTTTGTTAACCATTGCCCAAGTGATCTAGATAACGCAACGATATATAATGTGTTAAAAGCACTTATATATAGGAAGTACCAGCGGCGTATCCACCCTGCCTTTAACACATTACACCCGCCCTGTTACCTAATCACTTCCCTAACCCAACGGTTCAAACATATTTCAAACGGTTCATGTCAATCAACGGTTACAAACGGTTCACATAGTCAAGTAGTCACAAACGGTTCACATAATCAACGGTTACAAACGGTTCACATAATCAACGGTTACAAACGGTTCACATAGTCCAATAGTTACAAACGGTTCACATGATCAAACGGTTACAACGGTTCAAAATGTAAAACAATGAGTCCATATGCTGGATGAGCATAGGCGACAAAATGTAATATACGGGAATCAATGTGCTAGCATGTTAAGGACACATACATAGCAAAACATAATGAAAATAACAAGTAGGCACATGTGTTTCACCCCAAAACAGTTTGAAAAAAGTAAAAGAGGGGGAATTATGTACTCACTTGAGGGTACTTAGAAGTCTTGAACAACAACCAAGCAAAGCTAGAGGGATCACGGAATCAAACGGCACCCTATATAGGTAACTATGTAAATAACCGGACCTAAATCGGGAGATCGGATAGAATAAGGTTTCGTAAACCAAAAGAGTGTTGGAACTCATATGATATGGTTTAACAAAGCCTATATTCTAAAAAGAAACCTAACCTAAGTGCTTTCGACCCGTTACGACCCGTTTAGGTAGCTTACGCTACTTTAACGCGTCGTTCGCGTAAAACGCGTTCGAGACGTCTAACTAGTCATATGACAAGTATTATATGCCTAAACATGTTTATTTATCTTGCATAATCAGTTAAGTGACAAATGTTTAGGTTACATATGCTTAAAATCCAATTATGGATGAAAAGGGCATTTTGGTAATTTACCTAAGGCATATAAACTACCTATCATACAACTACTTAAACTATGTGACCATAAGGTATAACCTCGGAAGGTTATTCCCTATGCAACTATGGTCATTAAACATGCTTGTCGAATCCTAATGATCGACCAAACGGGTCGAGTTCGAAAGTCTAAGCGCTGGTTTAGACCGCTTGACTTACGACTCAAAACAAGCACTAAACTAAGTGACGAGCTAAACATGTCAAAACATGTTTAACCTACTGATTTGGTATCAGTAGTTCCGTTACAAAATGCGTGCCAAAAATCATTTTGACCGAAACTTTGACTCGTCACTACACCTAGTTAACGTGGTAATCATGAGGTATAGTCACTAAGGATTATAACCAACGTGATTACAATCACGTTGCAAAGTTCAACCGAACTTTGCGTTGACCATAGACTGGTCAAACTGAAAGTCAAACAATATTTGACTTTCAAACTAGGAAAAACAATAAAAAGAATGAAAGAATGCTCACTATGGGTCCTTGCTATCTTTTCTACAAGAAAACCAACTTCCAAATCAGATTGAGAAAGCTCCCAATGCAGATTGTAGAGAAGAGAATGAGGGAATGAGCAAGGAACAAGTGAAAGATGGATGGCTATATATAGTTTTCGCAAAACCTTTAGGATCGTTTCTTGGAGAAGAGGGCATGATCTAGGCCATACAAGTGTTAAGGACTGATTGGGGGACTTGTTCTCCACACATACCAGCCCCTAGCATTGAAATCCACTGATCAAAACGATCAAAAACGAGCTAAAAGACCAGATTCAATGTTTCTGTCTGATAGGCTCTCGCGCCCCGCATAAGAATTAAGCTTGGGCTTACGCCCCAGGCCTGGCCAACTTTGACAGATTGTCAAAACAGGTCCCTGAACTTGCAAAACATGCATTTTGGCCCATTTTTGACACGTTTAAGCCCCGTTAACCTCATTTCAAGGCTCTAAAATAAAGTTAAAGTATTGGGAACTCAAAACATGCTCAGAAACATCTCGGATGTCGGTTCATTTGGTCGTACGATTGCGTTGTTCGGTTAATTACGACGGAAATCGTAACGAACGCAAAATCGATCCAAATTAAGCGACGAATGGAATTTTATCATGACAATCACTAAAATAAAATATTTTAATGATTACATAAATTTTTGTGTGTCCGGATATATTCAGAACGTAAGATATGCGCGAAAATGCAAACTTGTGCACTTTTTGACGGTTTTAGTCCCTGAATGAGGATAAAGTTTATTTTATCACACCGAACCCCTCAAAGCCTATTTCTAAGCTATGTAAAGGATATTTAAGGTGTGTTTGACTTATGGTCAAGTTCCAGATCGTTCGTTACAGTACAAATCGACATACTTTTGCAGTTTGTCGAATTTAGTCCCTGTAAGCGAATAAACTTGATTTCGGCATACCAAACCATCCAAAACTTTTTTCTAAGTTATGTAAAGGTTATTTAAGGTATGTTAAGCCTATGTCACTATTCCGGAGTGTTTGTTGCATTAAATTGGTTATATTTACGCATCAAATCGCGTATAACCTTCCAGAAAGTGATTTAAAGCCAGAAATCGAACAAGAATTGATATGTGCAAATGATACACATATTTACACAAATCCCAAGTATGAAACACAATATTTCATTGGTTTGGTATTTGTTTGACGGTTACAGTGACACAGGTGTCACAGTCTTCCCTACTTTAGGAAATTTTGTCCCGAAATTTATTCGTAGGAGTCTGTCTGTGACGCTGTGTTAAGTAACCACCAGAGATATGTAAGGCATAATCCTGTCATTTCCTTAACGGACATTATTCAGAAACAAAAATGAACGGATGGAGTCATTTTCAACAGATGGTTCATCAGAAACGGAAATGAAGGATTTAACAAACGGGTATTCATTTCCTTCAACGGATATTCTTTAGAAACGAAAATGAACTAACGGAATCATTTTCAACGGTTGCTTCCTCAGAAATGGAAATGAAAGATAATCAAACGGATATTCATTTCCTCAACGGATAATCTTCAGAAACGAAAATGAACTAACGGAGTCATTTCCAACGGTTGTTTCCTCAGAAACGGAAATGAAAAGGATAATCAAACGGATATTCATTTCCTCAACGGATAATCTTCAGAAACAAAAATGAACAGACAGAGTCATTTTCAACGGTTGCTTCCACAGAAACAGAAATGAAAAGGATAATCAAACGGATATTCATTTCCTCAACGGATAATCTTCAGAAACGAAAATGAACTAACGGGAGTCATTTTCAACGGTTGTTTCCTCAGAAACGGAAATGAAAAGGATGATCAAACGGATATTCATTTCCTCAATGGATAATCTTCAGAAACGAAAATGAACAGACGAAGTCATTTTCAACGGTTGCTTCCTCAGAAACGGAAATGAAAAGGATAATCAAACGGTTATTCATTTCCTCAACGGATAATCTTCAGAAACGAAAATGAACAGACGGAGTCATTTTCAACGGTTGCTTCCTCAGAAACGGAAATGAAAAGGATAATCAAACGGATATTCATTTCCTCAATGGATAATCTTCAGAAACGAAAATGAACAGACGGAGTCATTTTCAACGGTTGCTTCCCCAGAAACGGAAATGAACAGGGTTAACTTTAGACACATGACAAAACTTGTTGTGGTTTCTATGCACTAAATTCCATAATTATGTATGCATCCATAATTATGTAATTCCTTGCCTAGTCCGCACAGTTTGTTTTGTAATGTGAAAGGGATTGAATTTGAACAAGCTTGAGATAGCATTGATTGGGTCAACACATAAACACATAAGCACATAAATGTTTTTCTTGAATATAAATTTGTTATTATCTTGTTATTGGTTGCTATAAACTTGACGTCGATTTGAACATGGGTATTCAAGGTATACCAGGAACCCAGTCGATGGACTTCAACGTCCTGAAGCATCTATCTGAAAAGATAAGATGATCTTCCAAAAATTCGATTTTTGATTACAAGGAATCACCACATTCGAATTAAGGTATACAACAATTAAGGACTTATGGAAATACCCTTAGGTATCCTATCAAGGATTGGGTATTCATCCAGAGTTGTAACTTGCGCCTTGTACTTTGGAGGAAACGGGTACTTAGGATTTTCGTGGAAAACGCAAGAGACCATAATATGGAAGAATTTTGGGGGTAGTCTATTCTCCAAGGAATACGGTTCCTTGATTATCGGTGTTTTAGGGGATATCTTGTTTATACATGCAACCATATCAATATATATTGCGATGTAAAAAGATTTATTTATAAACAACAATTACAACTGTTTCATGGACCATGACAATAAAAGAAATAATACATAAGGCTTGATTATTTCTAAAAAATGTTGTCTTCCAGTTGGTTAGGCGCTCATCCCTACGCTGGATTCGCGTTAGCAAGCTTTGGGCAATTTCTTCGGAAATGCATCTCTCCACAGTTGAAGCAAGAACCTGGTGGAAAATGACCCTGAGCAGGATTGTTGCCAGCTTGATTTGGTGCAACAGCAACTGAGCAGACTCTTGCTACATGGCCTACAAGTCCACAAGTTTGGCATTTGCGGCACTTTACATTTGCATGATGATGAAGGCTACATTGGTTGCACAAGGGTGCAGTTCCATTGTAGGGCTTCCTAGCAGGGGGTTGAGCTGGTTGGTTGGGGATGGCTTGATCATTGTGAGCAACCATGGCGAAGTTCTGAGAAGCCTTTCGCTTCTTCGACTTCTTGGAGGATTCAGTCTGCTCATCCTTCGGTTTTGATTCCTGGACCGGTTTCTTGTCACTTTTTCGGGAAAGTTTACCTTTCCTGATCTGAGATTCAGTCAAGGTAGCGGATAGCTCAATGGCCTGTCTAACTGTAGTGGGATTACTACCAGTCACAATGTCTTGTACTGTAACACCCCAAAACTCGTATTATTAATACGTAGGTATGTTGCCATGTTAATTAAATGAAATACAATAACTAAGTTATTAAACTTAGTTAAAAGCCTAACAAAATAAGTAAAGGAATGAAATTTGTGGCAACTATGATGGTGTGATAAACTTGAGGGACTAGAATTGCCAAATTTGAAATTTAATTTAATTAAAACAAAAATCACACACACACAAGGAGTGTGTGTGCGTGAGATCGATCAGGAGAAGAGGAAGAAAGGGGTGAAACCCTAATTCAAGAAAACCTTCAAATTGAAAGGGGAAATAAGCCCTAATCGGATGCATGGACTTAGATTCTTGATCATCCAGACTTTCTACACATGAGGTAAGTTGTAGAAGTTAATGTGATGAATTGGTATGAAGTGAATCTATGATTAAACTGTGAAATCTCATGAAATTGTGCATGTAGAGGTGTTAGAATAACCATTTAGACTATGTGTTATGAACAAGTTCAAGTAATTTGATGATTTAAGAAGAAACCCACAATTTTGAATGAAGGTGGCGACATGGGTGTTCTACCCATGTCCAATCCTTGCTTGATGTATTTATTCCTAGCTTGAAATGGGTTTTGAGATGTTAGTTTAGGGTTAATTGTATGAATGGGATGTGATTTTGAGCACTCTCTTGGTGATTGGAATTAAGTTAGTGACTATGCTTAAACTAGTTGTAAACTATGCATAGTAGATTGTACGCACACCAAGTGCTTGATGAAATGCTTAGGTGAGCTTAATAGATGAGATTGTATGCAATTAATGGATGAATACGCATAGAAGGTGTTAATGATGTAATTGATAGTAAACTAACATGAATAATGTGCTTTAGATGAAGTTCATATGATAATTTGGGTTGAATGCATGTTTTGATCAAAATCATGCATTTGGGGATTGTACCTTATGCTTGTATGGTGTGACGGTCACCATGGAATTGATTAATTTTTTTAATGGTGATTAAGAAGTGAATGTGTACTAAATATATAACATATGACCATACTAGTAAAGGATGATGTTATGAATTACGCTAAGTTGTCTAATTTAGCAATGTGGTTGTCAAAATGTAGAATCATGAAAGCTTAAGTATGTGTGAATTGATTATGTGTATATTTTGTATGTGACTAGGTGATCATGTAGTTGTATGTGTCATACAACATTGTGCATGGAATGAATATGATGTCATTAATATGGTCCACCATATCAACATAACGTGTGTTCAAAATGTTGGAAGTTATATGCTAGAAGGTTGACTTTCTGAAAGTCAGCCGAGAATATGTAGCATGGTTAGGCCTTTTAACACAAATATAAGAATCAAGAGATCATGGAATGTGTGTTAGACAAATTAAGTGCTATTTGTGATAACGAGTTGGAATTCGAAAATATTGAGTAACGTGGTTGACAATTCATGTCGAATGCGTGTTAGTGAAAGTTAATGTAGATAAGAGTTGGAAAATGTGTGTTAATATGAATGAGCACGAATACTAACATTATTATGGCATGACGGCATGAAAGGATAGGAACCACACTAGCATGGACCAAGCATGGAAGGCTAACGGGTCAAAATGAGACAAGGAAGCGGTTACGAACACGGATGCACAAGGTAAGTGACTCCCGACTCACTTCGTAGTATACATAAGAATTTTATTGTTTTGAAAGGAGGGGAAATTATGTATGATATACAATAAATGAAGGTATTAAGATAAGTAATGATCTAGATAGTCGAAGATAGTTTGTGGGACCAAACGGGTCGAATAAATAAGTATGAGTGAGGAATTGGTAATAAAAATGTGTAATAATTAAGGACCCGGGCTAGGGTTCTTAGGCTAATACGTAAGGAATTGTTTTACGGATGTTTAGGAACCAGTTTCAAGTGAAACGGATGCAAAACGAGCAAGTTATGCGAATTTTAATGTGAAAATGGAGTGCTGATCTGGGCACCACCGTAACTTACGGTGCCACCGTAAGTTACGGTGGGAGCTGGGTTCCTTTTCTGCCGTAAGGCAGTAAAGAACTACCGTAAAGCTATTGGGGCCACCGTAAGCTACGGTAGCCACCGTAGCTTACGGTGGAGGTCAGAAACAATGTAAAGTTTGTGGATTTCTTTGTTTATCCTTTGAGTTCGGACCCCGTGGACCCATTCCAAGCCTTGTTAAGTCTTTATAATGTTCCTCAACCCCACCGAAAGGCTTGGTAAGTTACGGATGAGTTTGGAATTCATTCTTAAGATCCGAAACATACCCGAGGGGCATTTAGAAAGCGTTTATGATGTATGGGTAAGATCGAGTTGTGGGAGCGAGTATGCGGGGTAATGAACTGAGTATGTGGGTATGTATGAATTAATTTAACTTCTTCCTAATACGCTTAAGCTAATAAGTAATCATGAATACGAGTCTGTATGTATGTGCGAATGTGTTTATGTAATTATGTAGGTACATGTACGTGTGAGTGAAGGTATGCACGTATGTAGTTATGTATGTATGTATGTATGTTTGTATGTGAGAAGGTATGTTTGTATGTAGTCAAGTATGTAAGTATGTATGTGAGAAGGTAAGTTTGTATGTAGTTAAGCATGTATGTATGTATGTGAGTATGTATGTTGTATGTAGTTATGTATGTACGTATGTATGCGAGAAGGTATGTTATATGCAGTTAAGTATGTAAGTTTATATGTGAGTAGGAATGTATGTACACAGTTATGTATGTATTGCATACGTGGTTTCAATACACTTAAGTATTGATGTTATTAACAGTGTACCTCGAGACCCAGAAGGTGCTATCTAGACTCTCGAACCATTGTAGAAGTGCAGTCGCTCCTTGAGACCCAGAAAACTTTGATGGTTTAGCTGAGTTGAATGTCTTAAAGTTGCAGGGAGCATTATTGTTGTTGAGAGCTTGGTTACATTGAGCAATGATGTTCGGGATTGTAGCAGCCATCTGCTGCATAATGATGTCTGCCAGTTCTTCATTAGGTACCTGATTGTCGCGTCGTGGAGGCATTCTAAAAAGGGGAAACAAGAGAGGAAACAAATGAAACGCCATTGGGTAAAAGTAGGATGTTACAATTACCGATGAAAAGCATGGGTGATGGTCATTTGTTTGAACCACGAAACAAACAAACGACACACAAAGGCTGAATCAGAGTAAATAGGTCCTCATAATGTATCGCGAAGACATGCTCGCCTATAAGTGGACACTCACCCCAAGAGTTCCCAGGTAAGAGTGACTGGTCCGATACTGCGGATTTGTACGAACACTCTAGCCTTAGACAGAAAACTCAGGGTACAGGCACCCACCCTTCCAGTTTGCACGTGTTCACATTATTTAGACCCAATCTCTGAAGAGAATTTGAAAACTTTGAAGGTTCGAAACCTTATAATAAATCATCCTAGAACAGATGATTAGTTTTCAAAGCAGATTCGAATTTTGTGTTCTTATTATGGTTGCTGCCTAAGGATAGGCAATGGTAATGTTTTAGGAATAAACGCAAGTAAACTCGCGTTACGGTCCTAGGAAGGTTATAGTCTAGGTCAAAGCATTACTAATAACCTAATTCCCTATAACCATTGGCTCTAATACAACTTTTCTGTCACACCCCGACCACGTAAAACAACGAAACATGGCGGAAACGTCGGGGAGTGTTGTAACATAATCATTGTTTCACAACCATGGATCAAACAGTTTCGTTTTATTGAATTATTAAACTAAATGTTTTGCTACAAATTAGATAAATACAACTATTATCTTTCAAGTTTTAAAGTCGCTAAGGCCTTGTCCATTCCTATGTGAGAGTACACCAAAATCATCATCAAGCATCATCAACTATTGTACCTGAAACACATGTGAAAATAGGTACGTCAGCATAAAAATGCCGGCGAGTACATAGGTTTTTGTATGAGTTCCAGATTCATGGCTCGTATTACATGTTGCAATACTTATTTAAAAACCTTGTTTTGAAAAGTATAGTATTGCGACATAATTAACCAACTCAAATCAAATTGGTTACAATTTATAAAATCACGTAGCCATGATTCTTAACTCCAAAACATTTGTTTAATTAAATCCAGATTGTAAATCGTTTTTGAAATAAAAACTCGAATAGTATATATACATATATCGTTGGAAAAACCTTGTAATATAACTTTGTTTTGTTAACCATTGCCCAAGTGATCTAGATAACGCAACGATATATAATGTGTTAAAAACACTTATATATAGGAAGTACCAGCGACGTATCCACCCTGCCTTTAACACATTACACCCGCCCCGTTACCTAATCACTTCCCTAACCCAACGGTTCAAACAGATTTCAAACGGTTCATGTCAATCAACGGTTACAAACGGTTCACATAGTCAAGTAGTCACAAACGGTTCACATAATCAATGGTTACAAACGGTTCACATAATCAACGGTTACAAACGATTCACATAGTCCAATAGTTACAAACGGTTCACATGATTAAACGGTTACAATGGTTCAAAATGTAAAACAATGAGTCCATATGCTGGATGAGCATATGCGACAAAATGTAATATACGGGAATCAATGTGCTAGCATGTTAAGGACACATACATAGCAAAACCTAATGAAAATAACAAGTAGGCACATGTGTTTTACCCTAAAACAGTTTGAAAACAGTAAAAGGAGGGGAACAATGTACTCACTTGAGGGTGCTTAGAAGTCTTGAACAACAACCAAGCAAAGCTAGAGGGATCACGGAATCAAACGGCACCCTATATAGGTAACTATGTAAATAACCGGACCTAAATCGGGAGATCGGATAGAATAAGGTTTCGTAAACCAAAAGAGTGTTGGAACTCATATGATATGGTTTAACAAAGCCTATATTCTAAAAAGAAACCTAACCTAAGTGCTTTCAACCCGTTATGGATGAAAAGGGCATTTTGGTAATTTACCTAAGGCATATAAACTACCTATCATACAACTACTTAAACTATGTGACCATAAGGTATAACCTCGGAAGGTTATTCCCTATGCAACTATGGTCACTAAATGCTTGGTCGGATCCTAATGATCGACCAAACGGGTCGAGTTCGAAAGTCTAAGCGGTGGTTTAGACCGCTTGACTTACGACTCTAAACAAGCACTAAACTAAAAGTGACGAGCTAAACATGTCAAAACATGTTTAACCTACTGATTTGGTATCAAAACAAAGTGTTTTGATACCTAAAAGTAGTTCCGTTGCAAAATGCGTGCTAAAACGCATTTTGACCGAAACTTTGACTCGTCACTACACCTAGTTAACGTGGTAATCAGCGGGTATAATCACTAAGGATTATAACCAACGTGATTACAATCACGTTGCAAAGTTCAACCGAACTTTGCGTTGACCATAGACTGGTCAAACTGAAAGTCAAACAATATTTGACTTTCAAACTAGGAAAAACAATAAAAAGAATGAAAGAATGCTCACTATGGGTCCTTGCTATCTTTTCTAGAAGAAAACCAACTTCCAAATAATATTGAGAAAGCTCCCATTGCAGATTGTAGAGAAGAGAATGAGGGAATGAGCAAGGAACAAGTGAAAGATGGATGGCTATATATAGTTTTTGCAAAACCATTAGGATCGTTTCTTGGAGAAGAGGGCATGATCTAGGCCATACAAGTGTTAAGGACTGATTTGGGGACTTGTTCTCCACACAAACCAACCCCTAGCATTGAAATCCACTGATCAAAACCATCAAAAACGAGCTAAAAGACCAGATTCAATGTTTCTGTCTGATAGGCTCTCGCACCCCACTTAAGAATTAAGCTTGGGCTTACGCCCCAGGCCTGGCCAACTTTGACAGATTGTCAAAACAGGTCCCTGAACTTGCAAAACATGCATTTTGGCCCATTTTGACACGTTTAAGCCCCGTTAACCTCATTTCAAGGCTCTAAAATGAAGTTAAAGTATTGGGAACTCAAAACATGCTCAAAAACATCTCGGATGTCGGTTCGTTTGGTCGTACGATTGCGTTGTTCGGTTAATTACGACGGAAATTGTAACGAACGCAAAATCGATCCAAATTAAGCGACGAATGGAACTTTATCATGCCAATCACTAAAATAAAATATTTTAATGATTACATAAATTTTTGGGTGTCCGGATATATTCAGAACGTAAGATATGCGTGAAAATGCAAACTTGTGCACTTTTTGACGCTTTTAGTCCCTAAATGAGCATAAAGTTTATTTTAGCACACCGAACCCCTCAAAGCCTATTTCTAAGCTATGTAAAGGATATTTAAGGTGTATTTGACTTATGGTCAAGTTCCGGATCGTTCGTTACAGTACAAATTGACATACTTTTGTAGTTTGTCGAATTTAGTCCCTGTAAGAGAATAAACTTGATTTCGGCATACCAAACCATCCAAAACTTATTTCTAAGTTATGTAAAGGTTATTTAAGGTATGTTAAGCCTATGTCACTATTCCGGAGTGTTTGTTGCATTAAACTGGTTATATTTACGCATCAAATCGCGTATAACCTTCCAGAAAGCGATTTAATGCCCAAAATCAAACAAGAATTGATATGTGCAAATGATTCACATATTTTCACAAATCCCAAGTATGAGACACAATATTTCATTCTTTTGGTATTTGTTTGACGGTCACAGTGACACAGGTGTCACATGTTTCGAATATAAACTTCGCCATAATTTTTGGTAATAAAACACCAAGTATCGGAGGTTGACTTTCATAAATAAAAATTTGATAAATATATATATATTTAAAATATATATTAGATACTAAAAACTCTTGTGTGAATAATTGTTTATTTTACCGTTATATTATTTTAGGGTAAAATAATATATAGCTTAACAAGGTGCGTTAACGTTTAAATTGTGTGATATGTGATAAAAGTAATGGGTATATAAACCATACGTGTTGTGCATGAGAAATTGATTGTTATCTGTACCTTATTAGGACGTGCTTGATTTCCTGATTGTTAGAGTAACTAATCTATCCGAGCAAACCGAGGTGAGTTCACACACTTTCTAAGGCATGGGATTCTCGGTGGTTGGGAATGGGTTAAAGAATTTAAAACGGAATCTGCATATCCTCCTTGGGTAGGATATGTACGGCCGTCCTCCTTGGGTAGGATGCCAATACTAATCCTGCGTATTCTCCTTGGGTAGAATACGTACGTTCGTCCTCCTTGGGTAGGACAACAACCTTAAAACTTACTAGACAAAACTCTATCATGAAGTCCCTCAATTTATATCGACTTAATCGTCGAAGCCAATGGCGAGCAGGTCATTAGTTAATAGCGTTATTAGGTTTAACAAACCTCACACCGTGCCAGTCGGACGGGCGTGTACTAATGGACTATGGCAAACTGTCAGTGATGATAGACACTGATGTAGGGCACAACTTATTTGCGTTTGTAGTCGATATGGTACGGTCTAGTGGTTCACATGGGGAAGCCCCCGCTGATCATGGATATGGTTTGGGTAATAAAGAATGAACTGGATAATCATGCTTTCAACTACGGGGTAACCCCCATGACAATTACGCCAACGAAAGACAAACCACGTTTTCAGAAACAGCTTAAAACTAATCAACCAACCGTGAACTCACTCAACTTTGTTGTTGACTCATTGTTACATGCCTTACAGGTCGTTAAATGCTTGGAGCTTGCACGAGGAAGGAGTCGTTGTGGGATACGGACTGTTATGTTCCGTGCCTAATATTTAAATCCTTATGAACTTATTAAACTTACGCTTTGGACTTTAAACTTATGAACAATGGACTTATGTTTTTGGGAATTACGTTTATGCTTCTGATGTTTAATTTAAACTTGGTTAACTCGCTTTTGGTCACCAATTGTATTGTGGTTGGTTTTATATACTTAATTACGTTGTTCAATATGATTGGTGGCTCGATCCTGGTCATGTCCCGCCTCCAAGCGGTGATACTCCGCATGGTGGATTTTGGGGGTGTGACAAAATCCTACATGAATTCCATCTAAAAAAAGTTTTTATATGTTTAGTTATCATCAAATACATCATATCCCCATATTACACGATTTCATCCATTACTTGCATACCATTTCATCTATTAATCTCACCTATGCATTTCATCAAACACTTGGTGTGCATACCACAATTTATGCATAATGTACAAGCTCCTAATGCATAATCTCCCTAATTCATACATAATTCATCAAATTTTCTTACTAATTAACAAGTATCATTCAAACATAGGCATTATCATAACAAAATCTCTAGTTCATCCAACTCATTCATAGTAAACCATGAACCATCAAAACCCCAAATTTTGTTGAACATGGATTCTTACACTAGACTGCAAATTGAGATGATTAAATCATTATTGGCACTAGATTAACGGATTTAATCATGAGCTAACCATTTCATACTTCCAATTGACTCAATTTTTGGTACTTAATCAAGACCCATCAAGAGCACTAACTAAGGAGTTTCAAGAAATCATTTTGGTACCTACTTGATGCTCATAAGATGATGAGTCTTCTTTAAATGATAGATCATTCATGCAATTCCGTCTTCTTCCTTCTCCTTCTTGATTTGCTTCACATTAGAGCTCTCTTCTTCACACATTTGTGTGTGTAAAATGTAGACATATGCACCCCCCACAAACATAATATGCAGAATTTTTATAAAGTTTGCTTATTAGTTACTTTTGGTCCTTCTTCTTTGCCATACCTTCACAATTTCCGCCAAGTTCATTTCTTACTTGTTTTAACTAATAATTTAACTAGGTTAAATAACCTAGTCATTTTATTTCATGGTTTATCATATAGAACATATGGCAAATATTAACATTCAAGTTTTGGGGCGTTACACATATGATGAAGGTAAACATTCGAGTTTTGGGGTGTTACAAGTCTACCCCCCCTTAAAGAAGGTTTCGTCCCCGAAACCTTTCTCATTCCTAATAGACCAAATCTATTCTTACTTTTAATCCATTCATTCAAGACGATTACTAAACACGAAAACTCTTACGACTCGTTAAAGAGATAGTGTTCATGCATAACCATTTGTATAAGTCTTGTCCTTGTCTTCTTAATTAAGCCTTAAACATCCATATATTTACCAATCAAAGTGGATCAATTAATTTTCATTTCACTCATGTGTAATACATGATATTTCATTCTAGCGTAGCCACATGAGTACCTATTGTGAGTCTAATTCGGTATTCTATCATTAGCATTCCTTTCGAGTACTTTCGTTGGCACATGGTAATTTAAACCGTGTGTATACACATATATTACCGACATTTGTTTGGGGTTGAGTCTACCTCTAGGTAGTTATTACTTCATTTTCATTAATCTTGAGCGAACCACAACATTCCATTACTAATGTTCCCTCTAATTACTTTCATATTCATATGAAGGATCAACGTATCATCATACACATACTATAAACATTCAATGACTTATTATTACTATAACAAAGCTACCCTCTTCATACTTACTTTTTCGTACTTAATACGAGGATAAAGCATTATTCTACGGTTATTATCATTACTTATGCCATGCATACCTTTACGTTAGCCTTAAATCATCTCATTCATATCACATTACTATTTGCTCTCTCTTCATGCACTACTTATTCTACATAAGTAAATGTGCCGTGCAAGTTCATCGTACGAGAGTTTAACCAATACCCGAAACTTTCACTCAAGACTTTTAAGATTTCCTTTTTAATGACATAATTTCCTGCTTATGTTGACTGTTAAAAGTCAAACATTCCATACCCTACCATACATATCCTATCATTCAGTTCGTAGGTCGTATTCAATCTACCAATTCATACCTATTAATCATGAGTTAAGCATTTTACTAACCTCGATTTTTGTTGCATAAATCGACAATCCACGACCCGGATCGACCTGTTCCTTCATAAGTCCATTCCATAATTAGGTTGACCTTTTGTTCATATGATGAGCTTCCGCTCATGAGCATCCTTCCGCCAACTATACTACTTTCATCACTTCAAGTTTTTCTACCATTCTCATCTGTAACATCAATGGTTAGCACATATCATTTCATATCATTTCATATTTTCATTCTACATGGTGTTTACTCACCCACGATTCTTTCACGAATTCCCCATTCATTTGTTATACCATACCTTATATTCCATTCGCTAGTTGCATAATTTCTGTAGTTTGAGTTTTTGGAAGTCCAATTGTAAATACATTCTTGCCTATGTCTATCAATTACCCAGTTCTAACACATCCCTCTCTAGTCGAGCCATAAGCTCCCATTGAAAGCATAACCTTTTATACATACTTGGTGCGAGTCAAAACCTTTGACTCGTTAGCCATACCCTGCGATGGTTATTTCTTTCCAATTTTTGGCAATGCACGCCCATACATTATGCTTACCTATAAGTATAAAACTTAACAATTCAAAACATTAAATATCGGGTTCAAAAGGGCGATCACCATCTGACCCGTATGACCCATTTATCCTTTCAACCATTCTTACTTATTTGATTTGTACCTATTTTCGAATTTCAAACTTTTTCATTCTATTATTCATTCCCTTCTATGTTTTGAATCCGCCTCGCGATTTCTAACATATCATTCATATCTTTCATACCTTTCATGTTTCGAATCCGTCTTGCGCATTCGAACATATCATTCATATTTTTCATTCCTTTCATGTTTCGAATGTCTCGCGGATTCAAACATATCATTCATACTTCTCATGTGTATTTGGTACTTTCAATTCCCCGAAAGTCTTACTTTTCCCTTCACCCTCACGTCCACCTACTACCTAAAACCAACGGACATACCTGTAACAATTATCACGGTCTCACGAACGTCATATGTTTCTTATGCACTGGCCAGGTACACAATCCACATACTAGTTTCGTGTCTTCGTGTAATCGTCACCTTATGTCCGAAGAATTAGGTTTCGGCACGTGTAACATTTCAAAACTTCATTACTATTCCATCATTATCCTTCATTTGAAATTTTCATTCACTTAATAGGTTTTACCATTACCTGCACTCACATGTTAAATTTACGTACCTGGGTCAATTTGTCTTATGACATGATAGAAAAGACAATGGAAGTCTTCATTGACGACTTTTCTATCTTTGGAGATTCATACGACCAATGCCTCGATAACCTCGAATGAATGCTATCCCGATGTGAGGAAACTAACATGGCCCTTAATTGGGAAAAATGCCATTTCATGGTAACGGAGGGAATAGTACTCGGTCACAAGATCTCAAGCGAAGGAATGGAAGTTGATCGAGCAAAAATAGACACTATTTCTCGATTACCTCCACCATCCTCCGTTAGAGCAATCAGAAGTTTCTTAGGGCATGCCGGATTTTATAAACGGTTTATCAAAGACTTTTCAAAAATTTCAAGACCTCTAACAAAATTACTTGAAAAAGATGCGCCTTTCATCTTTGACAAGGATTGCAATCAAGCATTTCTAACCCTCAAGGAAATGCTAGTCAATGAAGCTATCATGATAGCGCCTGATTGGAAACTACCTTTCGAAATCATGTGTGATGCAAGTGACTTTGCAGTTGGGGCAGTCTTGGGACAACGAAAAGAAAAGCATTTTCACCGAATTTATTATGCTAGTAAAACACTTAATGATGCACAAGAAAATTACACAACAACTGAAAAAGAGTTACTAGCTATGGTATTTGCTTTTGATAAATTTCGTTCTTATCTTGTTCTTTCTAAAACAATAGTCTATACAGATCATGCTGCCATTCGATACCTTTTCAAGAAACAAGATGCTAAACCCCGTTTGATTCGGTGGATTCTACTCCTCCAAGAATTTGATATTGAAATCAAAGACAAAAGAGGAGCAGAAAACACCGCAGCAGATCACCTTTCACGCCTAGAAGACCCAGCTTTGGAGGCAACCAGGGACGAGCAAATCAACGAAAAATTTCCAACAGAGTCCCTTGAAATGGTGGAATACAGATAAGAACCATGGTACGCCGACTATGCTAACTACTTAGCTAGCGGTATAGTCGCCAAAGGATGGCCACATCACCAAAGAAAGAAATTCTTTGCTGATGTAAAGCATTACTTTTGGGAAGATCCATATCTTTTCAAAATGTGTGCCGACCAACTCATCCAAAGGTGCGTACATGGTAGTGAAGCAAGAAGAATTCTCCGCCATTGTCATGAAGGTCCATACGGAGGACATCATGATGCCACTAGTACCGCACGAAAGGTATTTGATTCAGGATTTTATTGGCCTTCCATTTACAAAGACGCTCAAAGTCTTGTTAAGACACGTGACGCCTGCCAAAGATCAGGTAATATTTCTTCCAAAAACAAAATGCCACAAAATGGCATTCTTGTTTGTGAAATTTTTGATGTGTGGGGACTCAACTTCATGGGACTGATGTGCGTTAGGTGTAATATTATTTTGATGTATAGTTAAGCCCTTTTTACACTTTTAGCCAAGTTTTAAATTTATAAAACACGATATTCACTAACACTAAACACACATATGGGCAAGTGCACCCATCGTGGACGTAGTATAGTGTTGGTAAGATACCGAGGTCGTCCAAGGACACAAGAGCTTTTAATACCGGTTTATCCTCAACGTCTAATCAAATCAAAAGGTTAGAAAAATGTTTTAAACTAAGAAAAATAAAAACTAACTAAATGCTGAAAATAAAAATAAAATAAAAACAGATAGACAAGATGAATCACTTGGATCCGACACGTGTATTAGTATAATCTTTGATTATTTTCGCACTTTTGCACTTGTTTAAGAGATTATCTTAGTTATTGTAGTAGGCCCCTCTTTTGAAGGCGACGTTACCCTCAACCCAGTAGTTTGAGTCAGCAAGGATACAATCCTAAAGGGTCGGATTATTGAAAGATAATGAATTAAGTTATTAATGCAAATTATGGTAGGCCCCGCTTTTGGCGGTGACGTTACCCTCGGCTAAGTAGTCTGAGTCAGCAGGGATACAGTCCTAAATAGCCGGGTTATAGTATTAATAGTAGTTAACTTATGAGGGGGTCAAAGAGTTTGGATCCCCGCCATCCAATACCTATGGGCATTGAAGGAGATCCTACTAAATTTGACCCAGGTCCCAAGCAGGACCTCTAAACGCTGAACAAGGGCAAGACCCTTACCAAACCGTTCCCTTAACCCCCGACCAGGTAGCCAACATACCTCCATATAGACCGTGGAGATATGAATGGTGAAAATCTTTTATTTTATATAGACAGTAAAATAATGCCAAGACACCACGGACAAACGATAAGGAAAGATCACCTTCAACATAAGTAACTAGTTATTAAAGTCATTAATACAAAACCAAATAAAAAGTGCAAAAGATTAAAAATAAAAAGTATTATACTAAACACTTGTCTTCACCAAGTGATGTAAGAGACTTAGGCAAACATGGCCTTGATTGTCAAGAACTCTTACGATCAATCTTGGATCCCGAGACGACTCACACACTCTACGATGGACAATGGATGATGGTGGTGGATGATGGTGTTATGGTGGTGGTGGGTGGTGGATGAGGTGTGAGAGAGGTGGTGTGCCAAGGGATGAGAGAGAATGAAGCCAAGCTCCTCTATTTATAGGCTGAACAGAAGGCTGGACACGGCCCCGTGTCCACTGGACACGGCCCCGTGCCCGCCTGACACTCTCTCTCCTCATTAATTGTAATTGCGAATTACAATTAATGCGCCTGCTGTACTTTCACCACGCCCCCGTGCTCGCTGGACACGGCCCCGTGGTGGGCAATGGAAGCTTCTACTGGTTTGTCTTTTCTGCTGCTTCCTGGGCACGCCCCCGTGTTCGCTGGACACGGGGCGTGTTCAAACTCTGTTTCTTCTCTTTTGCCTTGGGAGATGCCGTTGAGGGTCCTGGCAGTCCACTTTTGTTCCTTTTCTTGTATTTATGGTAGAATTAGTAGTCTTTTTGCTTCTTTTGTGATTTTGAGCTCATTTCATCCTGAAAATACAAAAGGAAGACAAAAACACTATTTTTCCAACATTAGTACTTAAAAAGGGTTAGTTTTATGCCTTAATTGATGTGTTTTATATGTTGCATTTTACACACATCAAATACCCCCACACTTGAACTTTTGCTTGTCCTCAAGCAAAACTCTTTAAATGTGGCTTACACTCCCAAATGGAATAGGTAGAAGAGAAGTTTTTTAGCTTATCCTAGAGTGTCGGGAATCCAAGGTTTTTATCGGTTTTATTTTTATTTATTTACAATCCTATTCGTTATGATTTATTTTGAACTTTTCATAAGATAAATTACTTATTTGGGCATAGCATGCCTTATTAAAATTCCATTTATATACAAGTTCACATACCTCACGGGAGATCACTCAACACTCGGCCGAAGGTGTATATTTTAGTGAATCACTCGAGAGCGGCACGGAACTTACGTCTTCCATAGGCTTGCCAAGCAATCAATCCTCCTCCTTTTTAACTTTTTACCTTTGTAAATATCAAGAGGACTTTTTGGGTGAAGGCTTGGGTTTAAAGGTGGGTGGTTGGTTAGTGGTTAGTAAAAAGGGCGAAAATCGTAACAAGCGTCGGTTTTCGTGAAGTACCTTGTTTTTAGTGACTTTTTATTTTGAAGTATTTCTTCAAACAAGCTTTTATAGCTTTTGTTTGTTTTTGACTTCATCATATTATATTTTTTTTTTCGATCGTCACATAAAAAGGTGATGTTTACGAAAAAGCGAACTTGTTACTAAAAAAATAAATAAAAAGGTTTTTGGTGGGTAAAAAGGGTTTTGGGGTAATGAAATGAAAGGTTTAGGCTCAAAGGGGCTATCTAGGGGGATTTTGGGTAGGTAAAAAAAATGAAAAATAATGGTTTTGAAAGAAAAATGGTTAGTCCTAATGCCTCCATCATTTACTTACTTGGGTTTAAGTTGGTAAGGACCGGGAATGTATCGTCGTGGCAAGTTCTAGATTTGTAAGGACCGAACGGCTATTCACACAAGAAACGAAAAATGAGCATTTAATCTAAATATGTGTATTTTTGTGCTCAATAAAGGCTCAAAACTCACTTTTGTGGGAATGGGTTTTTAATGTGACCAAGCATATATAATCGAATTTTAAACTAGACTTGTTATGCCGTTTCATAATTTTCTTATGTTGGTTCCTTTTTTATCACGACGCTATCGGTTGTAAACTTGTAAAAATATAACCTTTTTAGAACTTGTTATTCCCATCTTAAACTAAGACAAGTAAATAAAAAAATGAAAAAGTTTTTGAAAAAATTTGGGGTGTTTAGCGGTTCCAATAGAGTTTTGTGTAAGGCTTGTGTTTAGGATTTTGCAAAATTTCAAGGTTTTAGCATCCCCCCCACACTTAAATTACACATTGTCCTCAATGTGTCCAAAAATAATGTTTTTGGTTGATTTGAATGTATAAAAGTGGGTTAAAAAGCAAAAATTTATGTTACTGGCATCCTGGACACGGCCCCGTGTTCACCGGGCACGGCCCCGTGGTCAAGTGCCAGTAACAAAAATTACAGAATTGAAACAGAAGCCTGGACACGGGGGCGTGTCCGCTGAACACGGCCCGTGTCCAGTTACCTGAACTGGGTGATTTTCTGCAGGGGTTCAGCACGGGGCCGTGTTGGTTGGGCACGGCCCGTGTTGAGCCTTCTGTGATGGAGATTTTTGTCGGGTTGCTCTGTTCTTCGTGCATGGTTCCATTTTTCTCGTTCCCTTTTTCATCCATTACCACCATGAGTGTGTTTTATTCTGCAAAAACTAAAAGATTAAACTAAACTAAGGATAGATCCGCAGAATGCCCCCGTGGTGCGCCACGTTTATAAGGGTCCTTGGCTAGACCCGATTCCCGGTTATATATCTTCTGAGTGGAGTGCCTTGCTTCCCAAGTTACACCGTCGGAGAGCGGCATCCAAGCTTGAATCAATAACCTTCATGTAATTGACTGGGTCGTCGTCCTCTATTTTCTTCCCAACTCCGAACTTCACCTCATCGTCCCCATACCTCAAAGTTAGTGTCCCTTCATTCATGTCTACCACTGCTTGTGCTGTGGCAAGGAAGGGTCTCCCTAGGATAAGGGGGACCTCGGTGTCTTCCTCCATGTCGAGTATGACAAAGTCAACAGGATAAACGAATTTGCTTACCCTTACCAAGACATTCTCGATGACACCTTGTGGGAACTTGACTGATCGATCAGCGAGTTGTATGCTTATTTTTGTAGGGCTCGTGGTTCCCAAGCCAAGCCTTTTGAACATCGATGAGGGCATGAGGTTAATGCTAGCCCCTAAGTCGGCCAAGGCATTGCGAACGGGTGATTCCCCTATTGAGCATGGAATCGTGAAACTCCCGGGATCGATTTTCTTTTGGGGTAGTTTATTGAGTACGAGGGCAGAGCATTCTTCGCCTAAATTAACTAATTGCAAATTTTCAATTTTCTTTTTATGTGTAAGGAAGTCCCTCATAAATTTAGAGTATTTGGGCATTTGGGTTAGGACTTCGATAAAAGGAATATTGACATGCAATTGTTTTAACAGACTTTCGAATTTTGCGAATTGCTCATTGGTCTTTTGACGAATTAACCTACCGGGGTACGGAACTCGAGGAGCCTTGGTAGGCTCTGGTGATGGGGGAGAGTTCTTTTCCTGCAGATGTGTTGGCGTTGTTTCTTCCGTTGGTGGAGGTACTTCTGTAGGCCCCACGGTGCGGTTTCGTAGTGTGATGAGGTGAACTTGCGCCTTTGGGTTTGTTTCGGTATTGCTAGGTAATGCGCCTTGCGGTCTCTCGGAAAAATTTTGTGCTAGTTGATTTATTTGTTTTTCTATGTTTTGAATGCTAGCTTGTTGATTCCTAAAATTAGATTCTAATTGTAGAAATCTTTCCGAGTTTTTCTTATCAGTGTCGGAGACGAGGCGAGATATAGTATCTTCGAGCCTTTCTCGTCCACCTTGTTGTTGAGTGAAATTTTGTGACTCATTTCTTGATTGCTGAAAGTTTGTTCGTTGGGTTTGTTGGTTACTACTATTGCCGGTTTCCCTCCAACCAAGGTTTGGGTGGTTTCGCCATCCTTGGTTGTAAGTTCCCGTTGGAGGACCCGACGGCCTAGGTCTATTATCAATGTAGTTTACCATTTCTTGTTGATCGTCCGTTTCTTTCATGCAACTCCAATTTTCATGTGACCCACCACACCCTTCACAAGCCATAACCGAGACTGTTTTTGTCATTTCTAATTTTTTTATTTTTGAAGAAAGGGCCTCGATTTGGGCTTGTAAAGAGGTGCTTTCGTCGACCTTATGGGCGCCCGGGGCGATAGATTTATTTCCCCGGGGAGTGTGCCATTGAAAATTGGTTTGAGCAATGTAACACCTCGAATTTTTGTGTCCAATGATGTGTTAACACGTGTCATTTGTTTACACGTGGCATCTATAATAAATAAAGGACTAATTTTGGCAAACCTTGAAAGTATATAAATTCGAGGGTTATAAATGTCAACAAGGGTAAATATACTGTATAGTATCCCTAAATAATGCTTAAACCTTCAAACGAATAAATTATAGATCGTACAAAAACAAAACGCGGAAGAAAGTGAGAGATTACAAACTACAGGGGTTAACTGTGTCAACATGTTTAATAATACCTCTGAGTGACCCTTTAACGTTCCAAAGACTTTGTAACGGTATTATACCCTCACTAAAATAATATATATGAATTTCGCGAAGTTTCGATATGAAACGAGAAAGTTACGATCGAATTCGTAGAAGAAGGGTTAAAAGCGTCAACAGTGAAAGTTAAGGCTTTCCAATATAATTAATAAATAAATCGGGGACTAAATAATGCGGGTAATTAACACGAGGCCCCTATCGGTAAATAACCGAGGGCCAAACCGCAAAGTTACCCCTTCAAATCCGAAAGGTCAGGCAAATCATTACGAAAGATTTCGTTATTAATGGCCCGATTCTGTAATCATTATAAAAGATTTGAAAAATTCAGAAAATATAACCTCACGCGACCCGCGTAAGGTTTCAACATAAGTTGAGGCGGGCCGCGAGCTCCCTCTATTACGCGTCTGATCTTCTGATCCCAGGCGACCCGCGTAAATGTTGCATGGAATGTCCATGCGGGTCGCGTACGACGCCCAGATGCAGAATGGTTGTAACTTCTTGACTTTTGAGCTCTTGAACGATCATTTGATCAATTATGGCAGCATGGGTGACCCCTACACGACCCATAACCCTTAGGGACACCTGCCCATGATCCATGATCAGTTATAGCATGTTGTGTAATGATCTTGAGGGTCTTGTGTGACTATAAATAGCACCCTTGTGCTCATAACCTTCATCACACTCAAAACACACTATCTGATCATTCTAAGGAGCTCTCTAGCTTTTCTTCTGCTCTATAGTCAAGAACACAACCTCTGTAAGTGATCTCGCCCTTTGTGGTGTCACATTTCCATAGTTATAGCCTATAAACGCAACCGTCGTAACTAACGGTTGTCATTGCAATATCTTGCAAATGATTCAGTCTTATGACGAATCAAAAATGGTTATGAGTTGGTATCTATGTGGGTAATAAACCTCTAAAATGGTTCCCCCTGATCACCACTCTAACTATGTCAAATATCGAGTCAAACGCGCGGTTAAAAAGTCAACAGAAAGCTATTTTAACAATTTAAGCATAATCTGTGATATATATGTTATGGAACCTGTTTTGACAATCATAAAACATGATAATAAGTATATAAACATGTTCGCGCTCGTTTGAATCGATCATTTACTATATAGAACCGGTTCGGAGCCGAATGTCGCAAAAGTTTGACTTTTGCTTTGACTTCAGTTCTGACCCGTTTTAGTGAGGTATAAATATACCTTAGGACTCTCTTAGGACCAGGTCACATGTTGGTATAAGCCTCTGTGGTCGGTTCATGAGTTATCCGAGTCTTTTGCGCAATTCCGTCATTCGCCTAAAAGTCGACCGTAACGACCTTCTAAAATTAAAACGAGTATTTCGGACACGTGAACGGACCAAAACCTTTCTTATTAAATTATAAGCATGTCCCTGAAGTTTCACGTCAATCCGAGGTCTAGAATGAGAGTTATGCTAAAAGGCACACTTTTAAGAAAGTTTTGTAAATAACGGCGCAATTAGCATAACGCCCATCTAACCCAAGTTTTCGTCACCAAAACTTTTACCCACTGTGGTAAAATAATATTTTGGGAATTTTAAAGATTTTTAATAATTTTTACCTTGCTCATAACCTGCGGTTATGGCTACGGTTCGGTAAATACCGAATATGCCCTTTTTGGCCAAAACGGGAGTTCTACAAGGTCTTTTGACCCGATTCCAATTGCCACTGATTTTAAATAATAAATAAAGTATTTTAAGCTTTATAAGCTGTTCGGGAAACTCAGATTTCCTGTAGAACTCGAAAATCCCTTTTAAAGTCTTAAAAATGACCGAAAAGCCCCTACGGGGCATATTACCAACTTAAACTCGTTACGGGCATTACGGAAGGTATCCTACTGATACCAAAATACTTTTAAGGCATATTGACTTAGGAAATAAGCGTACGACTCTTATGGTTAACCGTTTCGCCTATTTGCGCACACGGTACGGCTCACGGAACTAGTTTTCGTGCAATAGCCGATACGGGTCAAATTATATTATTTGAACCCCAAAATCCAGAGTATGAACTGTAAACCCATATAAAACAAGTCACTGAACTTGTTGGGTCCAAATCATACTCCATTCTCGGTTTTCGCCTTTTCGTGTGAATTAACCAAATCTATATATCGGAATCAACCGGTTTAAGCTACGGCTAATACAAGGACCGTTAGGATTCTAAGAGGTTAATTAAAACCTTCGTTCCAGATTAGGAGCCCCAGTAAAAGCTATCGGTGACTTGATCTTAATTAAGGATTTATACTTGCAAAGGTAAATACTTTAACTTATTTCCCCTATATGGGCTTGGGTTACGGTATATTAATACCGCTTGATTGAGCATTATATAATTCCATCGCTTAGGTGGTTAATTGATTAAATATGATCGGCTCATTTAAACAGTTTTGTTGCTTATAAGCCTTTGGGGGGTTTAATGACCGTTGTCCCGGATATCCTCGGCATCATTTTACGAAATGGCCACGACCATCGACATCCCGGTGTAGGCGTACACCCGGTATAAAGTGTCGACATTAAAACTAAAAGACGTAGCCGTTGGTTTTCATACTACGGTTTTACGCAAACGTGGTGTGTCTATAAATCTTTAACCCGGCACGACCCGGGCTACTGAACGCATAAAAGAACATGTAAAACGTTCACAAGATCATTATGAATTTTCCCAAGTTATAAAAGAGTTTGTGCCTTGTGCATTCAAATCAATTTTAATAAACATTTTTCAAATGTGTCAGTTGAATGTATTTACCAGTGTAAACTGACGTATTTTCCCCAAAAAGATTAAGTGCAGGTACCTAAACGTAATTGGCTGGTATTAGCTCCCTAGCGTCGGGATAAGCCTCGCAAGCTTGATTGCAGTATCTAATGGAACAATACTTTATCTGTATTTACGATCCACTGTGGATATTCAACTCCTGTAATACATTTTGATATTACAATCAGAGGTTGAAATTATATATTTAAATTATGCTTCCGCTGTGCATTATATAATTGTGTGGTTTGACTATATTGTTGCCAACATCGTCACGGTAATCCCCCACCGGGCCCACCGGTGAGACACGTGGAAATCGGGGTGTAACAGGTTGGTATCAGAGCCAACATTGAGTGAATTAAACACTATCCTATTGTGTTTAATCTCAGTGACACAATTGCACATACTTGAGTCTAGACAAGAACTTAGGACAAATTCGGATTAATACTCCTTTTTGTCTTTATTTTCGATTTAAATTTTAATAAGTTTGGAGCAGGAAAATGCCACCTGTTATATTCCGAGGAAGAGGAAGGGGACGAAGAGGCCGAGGAGAAATCGTGACACATCACGATCAAGAAGCTGGACCATCTGGTACAAGACATCCTTCGATGACACGAAGCGAAGAGCCACAACGACGAAGAGATCTTTACGAACCAGCGAGGCATTCCACTTCGCACAGCTCGACGCCATCCTACCGGCACTCCTTTGGGCCAAATTCAGAAAATGATCCCAATAACCCACAACCTTCCTTCATACCTCTGCAACGTTCGGTATCGCACCGAAACTACGACGACCCTAGTCCATACTACGTAGCTCAGTTTAATCCGGCTGACTACATACAGGAACCTTCAGGTTTTGTTCCACTAGGACCACAAGACCACTTTTCTGAAGATCCCATGGAGGAAGATGAGGATCCAACTGAACCAGCTCGTGGTACGCCCACGCATCCGATAGAAGTATCTGATGGATCTTCATATCATGGTCCGCAGTATCAAGGCCCAGATAGCTTTATGGCCTTGTTTGACCGACATGAGTGGTACAACACACCATCTCATCAGACACAACAACCGAGACATCCACAGGATCCCTCTGAGGATTCACGCTTTGAGGCAGTTACGCCACCACCTCCGCCACCGGCACAACCAGTAATACCTGATCCGCCGAGGCGTAGGAGGACAAATGCTCGTATGTCTACACGAGGAGGAGGAGGTAACCACTTCAGCACTCCTCGACATTCTAGTAGCAGCCACTATCCGCCGCTACAAGAAGAAGGACCTTCAAGTCCTATACAAGAAGCGAACTCCGCACCTACCGCACGAAATTCGCCACCATTTGGGTATGACCAACCCATACCTGCTTATACGGGTCCGACGGCTTACAACCCGTTCGAACCGTCACAAGCACAATACAACTACGGCTATGAGCGCGACCCATATGTGGTGTCGGCTAGATATAACGCGCGCTACCCTGACGGAGCACATGGAAACATGGGACCACCGGACTACTCAGCTCATGGGTATCCAATACCTCCCAGACCTCCAGTTCCGCATCAAGCGCCACAACCACGATTCTCTCCTCCTGAACAGGAAGAAATACTCCATCGACTAGATCGTGTGGAGAGAGAGTTCGAGGAAGAAAAGAAAAGCCACCGAGGATTTCTCAAGGGCTTGGCGAACCTACTAAAGGGCAAAAAGAAGAAACGTGACCACTAGCCCTTAATAGTAGTACGAATGTAATTACTATTTTGAAATAAGTCCCTGTGTGGACAACTTATCGTATTTCAGTCCCTACGTGGACTTATATTTAGTCCTTGCATGGACACCTATCTTATATTAGTCCCTGCGTGGACTTGTCACTTATTTTAAACCTCTCTGGAGGTATGTATTATTTGAAAGACCCGTTTAGGGCAATATGTAATTGTATTTGAAATTTCGGAATGTATGTTATGAGTTTTGTTTTAATATATATAAAAAATAAATCAAAACCATTCCTTTTATATTGATCTGCCTAATAAAGAATCTTAAGGGGGTGAAAGCTAGCTTGGGGTCTTTTAAGATCAGTCAAGATGGTACGACCTAGCTGAAAAGATTCTGATTCCTTGTTAACCTCTGTACGCATGTTAACATTCATGGCAGATGTGATTCGTTATAATCACGCACGTCATTCTTATACAATAATCCTTTGAGGATTTCAAAACCCAACTAAATGATATATAGATCGTGGGTTAAATCACCAATGAAGGTGATCAGTACTATAAAGACATCCATTTAGTGATGCAATGCCTACGGGCCAGTACTATAAAGACATCCATTTAGTGATGCAATGCCTACGGGCCAGTACTATAAAGACATCCATTTAGTGATGCAATGCCTACGGGCCAGTACTATAAAGACATCCATTTAGTGATGCAATGCCTACGGGCCAGTATTATAAAGACATCCATTTAGCGATGCAGTGCCTACGGGCCAATATTATAAAAACATCCATTAGTGATGTAGTGCCTACGGGCCAGTAATATTAAAACATCCATTAGTGATGTAGTGCCTACGGGCCAATATTATTAAAACATCCATTAGTGATGTAGTGCCTACGGGCCAACCATATTAACACATCCATTCGAGATGTAGTGCCTACGGGCTAATCATATTGAAACATCCATTAGAGGTGTAGTGCCTATGGGCCATAATAATTGTCTTATAACGACAAAGAACAGTGGTGGTCTATGACTCCCTGTCAGAAAGAGATAAAGAACTACGGTTCAATTCTCTATGCCTTTGATTCTATGAAATCTCGGCTAATATTATAAAACATCATCATGATTAGGCTTTATGCCGCCAATACTATTTATATAGTTGAAATAGGATATATTCAAATCCTAATACTTATTGAAATAAACAGTTAACCAAATATGGTCTCTGTACCATGGTTGACAAAGTGTCATAAAAGACAATCACATAATAATCTCCTAAATTAAAATTTTGTTATCTTCTGTAACAGATTCAAGTTACAAATGGCGGATCCCAATGGTGAGAACAGCCACACGAATGAAGATGACTATGACAATGCGTCAGTTCATTTGACAGGCGCACAGCTAAAGGCTCTGATCAACAATGCTGTCCAGGCAGCGATTGATCGTCAAAATACTGAGTCTCAAGGCAGATCTGTGTCAAAGCCACTCTCTAAACCAAAGACACACTCCAAACCACCCTCTGAACCCAAGAAAGATGACGACAAGCATTCGTCTACTGACCACAGCGTTCACCGCGATAGAGAATATACTGATGCGTCTGGTGCTAAGGGTTGCACTTACAAATACTTTGTATCATGTAAGCCCCGTGAATTTAAAGGGGAGAAAGGTGCGGTTGACTGTATCACCTGGCTGGACGAGATGGACACGATTGTGGACATCAGCGGGTGCGCTGAGAGGGACGTGGTTAAGTTTGTGTCCCAGTCGTTCAAGGGCGAGGCCCTGGCGTGGTGGAGAGCTCTGGTGCAGGCTTCAGGTAAGTCTGCCTTGTACAAAATGTCATGGGGGGAGTTTATTACCCTCATAAAAGAAAACTACTGCCCTCAGCACGAGGTTGAGAAGATTGAGGCGGATTTTGTCTCACTGGTGATGACAAACCTCGATTGTCAAGCTTATCTGACAAGTTTTAACACTATGTCACGACTGGTGCCATATCTTGTGACACCAGAACCACGAAGGATTGCCCGATTCATTGGGGGCTTAGAGCCGGCGATCAAGGCCAGCGTAAAGGCTTCTAGGCCAACGACCTTCAGGTCAGTTACTGACCTCTCCTTGTCTCTTACACTTGATGCTGTCCGTCTGAGGGCACAAAGGAGCAAGGAGGCTGAGAAGCGGAAACGTGAGGATGATACCTCACGAAAGTCTGGGAAAAAGCACCGTGGAAACGGTGAGGGCAAGAGAGGGTCGGAGGCAAAGAAGGAGGGGCAATCTGATGGAAGACCTTACTGCAAGGTCTGCAAGAAACCTCACTCCGGGAAGTGTAGGTTTGCGTCTGGTTCGCAGTCGCAACAAAGGACTCCACCCTGTGGGCTATGCAAGTCCAAGGATCATAAGACGGTGGAGTGTAAAAAGATAAAGGACGCAACCTGCTATAATTATAACGAAAAGGGGCACATAAAGAGTAATTGCCCGAAGTATGCCAAGAAGGCGGAAGAAACGAAGAAATCAAATGCGAGAATTTTTCGCTTGGATGCAAAGGAAGCGGTCAAGGACGACACTGTGCTTACAGGTACTTTTCTCGTAAATGATATATTTGCAAGAGTACTGTTCGATTCTGGCGCTGACAAGTCCTTTGTAGACCAGAAATTTTGCCAACTACTAAATATGCCAATCAAAACCCTAAACGTAAAATACGAAGTAGAGTTGGCAGACGGCACGATAGAAACCGTCTCTACTATTCTAGAAGGATGTGAAATATCCATTAGGAACCATTTTTTTCCTTTATCTCTACTTCCTTTCAGACTTGCGGGTTTTGACATCGTGCTAGGCATGGACTGGTTATCCCATAACCAGGCCCAAATCATTTGCGGCAAGAGGCAAATAGTCTTAAAGACTCCGAGTGGTGAATCTCTTACCATTCGAGGGGATACGCATTACGGATTGCCCGAAGACGTATCTATGCTGAAAGCTTCAAGGTGTTTGAACAGAGGCTGTGTAATTTACATGGCTCAGGTGATAATTGAAGAGCCAAAGCCGAAGATCGAGGATCTTCCAGTCATTTCTGAATACCCCGAGGTTTTTCCTGAAGAACTACCTGGTTTGCCACCAGATAGACAAGTGGAGTTCAGAATTGACATCATACCTGGAGCAGCTCCGATAGCACGAGCACCTTACCGATTAGCTCCGACGGAAATGAAAGAACTGAGGACCCAGTTGGATGAACTGCTGGCGAAAGGTTTTATCAGACCTAGTTCATCTCCCTGGGGAGCTCCTGTCCTATTTGTAAAGAAGAAAGACGGATCGATGCGGTTGTGCATCGACTATAGAGAGCTGAATAAAGTTACCATAAAGAATAGATATCCTTTACCAAGGATCGATGATCTGTTCGACCAGCTGCAAGGAGCAAGCTACTTCTCCAAGATCGACTTAAGGTCGGGTTATCATCAACTAAGGGTCAGAGATGAAGATGTACACAAGACTGCATTTAGGACTCGCTATGGTCATTACGAGTTCCTAGTGATGCCTTTTGGGCTCACAAATGCACCGGCTGCGTTCATGGATCTCATGAATCGCGTTTGCAAGCCATACTTGGATAAATTCGTCATAGTCTTCATCGACGATATCCTTATCTATTCTAAAAGCCAAGATGACCACGAGAAGCACCTCCGTTGCATTCTCGAATTACTACAACGTGAGAAACTCTACGCCAAATTCTCGAAATGTGAATTCTGGCTACGAGAGGTCCAGTTTTTAGGACACGTTGTGAGTGAGCGTGGTATCCAAGTGGATCCCGCTAAGGTAGAGGCAGTCATGAACTGGCAAGAGCCAAAGACGCCTACCGAAATCCGTAGCTTCCTGGGTTTAGCAGGATACTACCGAAGATTTATTGAAAATTTTTCAAGGATTGCTGCGCCCTTGACTTCCTTGACCAAGAAGAAAGAAAAGTACATTTGGGGCCCGAAGCAGCAAGAGTCCTTTGAAATACTGAAGCAGAAGCTAAGCAACGCACCTGTGTTGACATTACCGGAAGGTACAGATGAATTCGTAGTTTACTGCGATGCATCACATACAGGCATGGGGTGTGTGCTTATGCAGAAGGGCAAGGTGATTGCCTATGCTTCAAGGCAATTAAAGGTGCATGAAAAGAATTACACCACCCATGATTTGGAGTTGGGTGCCGTTGTATTTGCACTGAAGTTGTGGAGGCACTACCTTTATGGTATTAAATTTGTGATTTACTCTGATCACAAAAGCCTCCAGCACCTGTTCAACCAGAAAGAGTTGAACATGAGACAACGCCGTTGGATGGAAACCCTGAATGATTATGACTGTGAAATCAGGTACCATCCCGGCAAGGCGAATGTAGTCGCCGATGCATTGAGCAGGAAAGAAAGGGTAAAACCCATTCGAATCAATGCCAAGAGCATTGAAGTTAAAAATAATTTAATTGAAAGGATTTTGGCTGCACAGCGAGAGGCTGTGTTGGAAGCTAATTATCCTAATGAAAAGCTGGGAGTAACTGAGGAGCAGTTGACTCTTAGCAAGGATGGAATCCTAAGACTGAATGGACGTATATGGGTTCCAGTTTACGGAGGACTACGTGATGTTGTTCTCCAGGAAGCCCATAGTTCCAAATACTCAGTCCATCCTGGTGCTGATAAGATGTACCAAGACTTAAAAGCAAATTATTGGTGGATAGGCTTGAAAAAGTCTGTAGCCGCCCATGTAGCAAAGTGCTTGACTTGTGCTCAAGTCAAAGCTGAGCACCAAAAGCCGTCTGGCTTGCTACAACAGCCTGAACTTCCCGAGTGGAAGTGGGAATGCGTAACTATGGACTTCATAACCAAGTTACCCAAGACCAGGAAAGGAAACGATACAATATGGGTCATAGTCGATAGGCTGACTAAATCAGCTCATTTTCTACCCATCAAGGAGACGTATAGCTCCGATATGCTAGCCCAACTATATGTTGATAAGATTGTAGCCTTACACGGCATACCTGTGTCTATTATCTCCGACAGGGATACTAGATACACGTCACACTTCTGGAAGAGTTTCCAGCAATCTTTGGGCACGCGTTTGAACTTTAGTACGGCTTACCATCCACAGACGGACGGTCAAAGTGAGCGTACTATCCAGACGCTAGAAGACATGCTTCGTGCATGTGCGATCGATTTAGGTGGTAACTGGGATAAAAACCTACCCCTGATCGAATTCTCCTACAATAATAGCTACCACACCAGCATAAAGGCTGCGCCTTTTGAGGCATTATATGGTAGGAAATGCAGATCGCCTGTTTGTTGGGCGGAAGTAGGAGAGGTCCAATTATCGGGACCAGAGATTGTTTTCCAGACGACGGACAAGATTGTCCAGATCCGGGAACGTCTCAAAGCTGCCCGCGATAGGCAGAAGAGCTACGCTGATCCAAAGCGTAAGGATTTTCACTTCGAAGTGGGTGAAAAGGTATTACTTAAGGTATCGCCCTGGAAGGGGGTGATGCGTTTCGGCAAGAAGGGCAAGCTGAGTCCGAGATACATAGGACCTTTTGAGGTCATTGAACGAGTCGGATCAGTTGCCTATAAACTGAACTTGCCTGAAGAGCTCAATGGAATTCACAATGTGTTCCACATCTGCAATCTCAAAAAGTGCTTCGCCGACGAATCGTTGGTGATTCCACACACAGATGTGCATATAGATGAGAGCTTAAAGTTTATAGAAAAACCTTTGTCGATTGAAGATCGACAGGTGAAGAACCTTCGCAGAAAGCACGTACCAATTGTAAAAGTCAAATGGGATGCTCGTAGAGGTCCTGAATATACGTGGGAAGTCGAAGCTACAATGAAAGAAAAATACCCCTATTTATTTGAGTAAATCTCGGGTCGAGATTTATTTTAAGGGGGTGAGGATGTAACACCTCGAATTTTTGTGTCCAATGATGTGTTAACACGTGTCATTTGTTTACACGTGGCATCTATAATAAATAAAGGACTAATTTTGGCAAACCTTGAAAGTATATAAATTCGAGGGTTATAAATGTCAACAAGGGTAAATATACTGTATAGTATCCCTAAATAATGCTTAAACCTTCAAACGAATAAATTATAGATCGTACAAAAACAAAACGCGGAAGAAAGTGAGAGATTACAAACTACAGGGGTTAACTGTGTCAACATGTTTAATAATACCTCTGAGTGACCCTTTAACGTTCCAAAGACTTTGTAACGGTATTATACCCTCACTAAAATAATATATATGAATTTCGCGAAGTTTCGATATGAAACGAGAAAGTTACGATCGAATTCGTAGAAGAAGGGTTAAAAGCGTCAACAGTGAAAGTTAAGGCTTTCCAATATAATTAATAAATAAATCGGGGACTAAATAATGCGGGTAATTAACACGAGGCCCCTATCGGTAAATAACCGAGGGCCAAACCGCAAAGTTACCCCTTCAAATCCGAAAGGTCAGGCAAATCATTACGAAAGATTTCGTTATTAATGGCCCGATTCTGTAATCATTATAAAAGATTTGAAAAATTCAGAAAATATAACCTCACGCGACCCGCGTAAGGTTTCAACATAAGTTGAGGCGGGCCGCGAGCTCCCTCTATTACGCGTCTGATCTTCTGATCCCAGGCGACCCGCGTAAATGTTGCATGGAATGTCCATGCGGGTCGCGTACGACGCCCAGATGCAGAATGGTTGTAACTTCTTGACTTTTGAGCTCTTGAACGATCATTTGATCAATTATGGCAGCATGGGTGACCCCTACACGACCCATAACCCTTAGGGACACCTGCCCATGATCCATGATCAGTTATAGCATGTTGTGTAATGATCTTGAGGGTCTTGTGTGACTATAAATAGCACCCTTGTGCTCATAACCTTCATCACACTCAAAACACACTATCTGATCATTCTAAGGAGCTCTCTAGCTTTTCTTCTGCTCTATAGTCAAGAACACAACCTCTGTAAGTGATCTCGCCCTTTGTGGTGTCACATTTCCATAGTTATAGCCTATAAACGCAACCGTCGTAACTAACGGTTGTCATTGCAATATCTTGCAAATGATTCAGTCTTATGACGAATCAAAAATGGTTATGAGTTGGTATCTATGTGGGTAATAAACCTCTAAAATGGTTCCCCCTGATCACCACTCTAACTATGTCAAATATCGAGTCAAACGCGCGGTTAAAAAGTCAACAGAAAGCTATTTTAACAATTTAAGCATAATCTGTGATATATATGTTATGGAACCTGTTTTGACAATCATAAAACATGATAATAAGTATATAAACATGTTCGCGCTCGTTTGAATCGATCATTTACTATATAGAACCGGTTCGGAGCCGAATGTCGCAAAAGTTTGACTTTTGCTTTGACTTCAGTTCTGACCCGTTTTAGTGAGGTATAAATATACCTTAGGACTCTCTTAGGACCAGGTCACATGTTGGTATAAGCCTCTGTGGTCGGTTCATGAGTTATCCGAGTCTTTTGCGCAATTCCGTCATTCGCCTAAAAGTCGACCGTAACGACCTTCTAAAATTTAAAACGAGTATTTCGGACACGTGAATGGACCAAAACCTTGCTTATTAAATTATAAGCATGTCCCTGAAGTTTCACGTCAATCCGAGGTCTAGAATGAGAGTTATGCTAAAAGGCGCACTTTTAAGAAAGTTTTGTAAATAACGGCGCAATTAGCATAACGCCCATCTAACCCAAGTTTTCGTCACCAAAACTTTTACCCACTGTGGTAAAATAATATTTTGGGAATTTTAAAGATTTTTAATAATTTTTACCTTGCTCATAACCTGCGGTTATGGCTACGGTTCGGTAAATACCGAATATGCCCTTTTTGGCCAAAACGGGAGTTCTACAAGGTCTTTTGACCCGATTCCAATTGCCACTGATTTTAAATAATAAATAAAGTATTTTAAGCTTTATAAGCTGTTCGGGAAACTCAGATTTCCTGTAGAACTCGAAAATCCCTTTTAAAGTCTTAAAAATGACCGAAAAGCCCCTACGGGGCATATTACCAACTTAAACTCGTTACGGGCATTACGGAAGGTATCCTACTGATACCAAAATACTTTTAAGGCATATTGACTTAGGAAATAAGCGTACGACTCTTATGGTTAACCGTTTCGCCTATTTGCGCACACGGTACGGCTCACGGAACTAGTTTTCGTGCAATAGCCGATACGGGTCAAATTATATTATTTGAACCCCAAAATCCAGAGTATGAACTGTAAACCCATATAAAACAAGTCACTGAACTTGTTGGGTCCAAATCATACTCCATTCTCGGTTTTCGCCTTTTCGTGCGAATTAACCAAATCTATATATCGGAATCAACCGGTTTAAGCTACGGCTAATACAAGGACCGTTAGGATTCTAAGAGGTTAATTAAAACCTTCGTTCCAGATTAGGAGCCCCAGTAAAAGCTATCGGTGACTTGATCTTAATTAAGGATTTATACTTGCAAAGGTAAATACTTTAACTTATTTCCCCTATATGGGCTTGGGTTACGGTATATTAATACCGCTTGATTGAGCATTATATAATTCCATCGCTTAGGTGGTTAATTGATTAAATATGATCGGCTCATTTAAACAGTTTTGTTGCTTATAAGCCTTTGGGGGGTTTAATGACCGTTGTCCCGGATATCCTCGGCATCATTTTACAAAATGGCCACGACCATCGACATCCCGGTGTAGGCGTACACCCGGTATAAAGTGTCGACATTAAAACTAAAAGACGTAGCCGTTGGTTTTCATACTACGGTTTTACGCAAACGTGGTGTGTCTATAAATCTTTAACCCGGCACGACCCGGGCTACTGAACGCATAAAAGAACATGTAAAACGTTCACAAGATCATTATGAATTTTCCCAAGTTATAAAAGAGTTTGTGCCTTGTGCATTCAAATCAATTTTAATAAACATTTTTCAAATGTGTCAGTTGAATGTATTTACCAGTGTAAACTGACGTATTTTCCCCAAAAAGATTAAGTGCAGGTACCTAAACGTAATTGGCTGGTATTAGCTCCCTAGCGTCGGGATAAGCCTCGCAAGCTTGATTGCAGTATCTAATGGAACAATACTTTATCTGTATTTACGATCCACTGTGGATATTCAACTCCTGTAATACATTTTGATATTACAATCAGAGGTTGAAATTATATATTTAAATTATGCTTCCGCTGTGCATTATATAATTGTGTGGTTTGACTATATTGTTGCCAACATCGTCACGGTAATCCCCCACCGGGCCCACCGGTGAGACACGTGGAAATCGGGGTGTGACAAGCAATTTCCTCAATCTGATTATATATTTCGTGTGGGCGTCGATTACCTAAAAGTCCCCCGGAGCTAGAATCAAGTGTCTGCCTAGTGTGTGGCAACAATCCATTGTAGAAAGTGGATACTTGTTGCCATATTGCGAGGCCGTGATGGGGACACTTGCGTAATAGCTCCTTGAACCTTTCCCATGTTTCATATAAGGATTCCCCGTCCTCTTGCGAGTATGTATTAATTTCAGCCATTAATTTAGCAGTTTTAGAAGGGGGGAAATACTTATATAGAAACTTTTGGGCTAGTTCATCCCAGGTGTTTACCGATCCAGCTGGGAGGGTGTTGAGCCAAGCTTTCGCTCGGTCTTTTAGTGAGAATGGAAACATACGGAGGCGGATGGCGTCGTTTGATGCTCCATTAATCCGAAAGGTATCACATATTTCTAAGAAATTAGTTATATGTAGATGAGGATCCTCGTCCGCAAGCCCGTGGAAGGTTGCGGAGTTTTGGAGCATTTGTATCAAATGCGGTCGAAGTTCGAAGTTATTGGCTTCGACATTCGGAGCATTGATAGCGGCGCCTAGATTACCTACGGTGGGCCGTAGATAATCCATAAGGGTACGTTGATCCGCCATTGGGGTTGGATCACCCGAAACCTTCTCTTGGTTTTTGGCTTTTAACCTTTTTCTGAGAAAGCGTTCGGGTTCTTCTAGTGGTTCCTTTATGTCTTTATTGGAACTGGAGCTCATACACTATGTGAGGATGGCGTCGGGTTCCAAGTCCTGCAATAAAAACAGAAAAGAACGTTGGTCAGAAGGTTCACCACGGCCCCGTGTTGAGCGAACACGGCCCCGTGGTCGGAATTACAGTGATTGTTTTTCAGATCCCAGTTACTGGAAGTTGGACACGGCCCCGTGTTGCACCGGCACGGCCCCGTGGTCAGCCTTCTGTAACTTGGAAAACAAAAACTGCCAGTAACTTTGCTGAGCACGGCCCGTGTCCGACCAGGCACGGCCCCGTGCTGAGCTCTGCAGAAGCTGAAAATCTAAGAAAAATCCTAAAAAATTAAAGAAAAATAAAAATATTATTAGGCCGTTGATTCCTAACTTTCTTAAAATCCTTGTGTCCCCGGCAGCGGCGCCAAAAACTTGATGTGCGTTAGGTGTAATATTATTTTGATGTATATTTAAGCCCTTTTTACACTTTTAGCCAAGTTTTAAATTTATAAAACACGATATTCACTAACACTAAACACACATATGGGCAAGTGCACCCATCGTGGACGTAGTATAGTGTTGGTAAGATACCGAGGTCGTCCAAGGACACAAGAGCTTTTAATACCGGTTTATCCTCAACGTCTAATCAAATCAAAAGGATAGAAAAATGTTTTAAACTAAGAAAAATAAAAACTAACTAAATGCTGAAAATAAAAATAAAATAAAAACAGATAGACAAGATGAATCACTTGGATCCGACACGTGTATTAGTATAATCTTTGATTATTTTCGCACTTTTGCACTTGTTTAAGAGATTATCTTAGTTATTGTAGTAGGCCCCTCTTTTGAAGGCGACGTTACCCTCAACCCAGTAGTTTGAGTCAGCAAGGATACAATCCTAAAGGGTCGGATTATTGAAAGATAATGAATTAAGTTATTAATGCAAATTATGGTAGGCCCCGCTTTTGGCGGTGACGTTACCCTCGGCTAAGTAGTCTGAGTCAGCAGGGATACAGTCCTAAATAGCCGGGTTATAGTATTAATAGTAGTTAACTTATGAGGGGGTCAAAGAGTTTGGATCCCCGCCATCCAATACCTATGGGCATTGAAGGAGATCCTACTAAATTTGAGCCAGGTCCCAAGCAGGACCTCTAAACGCTGAACAAGGGCAAGACCCTTACCAAACCGTTCCCTTAACCCCCGACCAGGTAGCCAACATACCTCCATATAGACCGTGGAGATATGAATGGTGAAAATCTTTTATTTTATATAGACAGTAAAATAATGCCAAGACACCACGGACAAACGATAAGGAAAGATCACCTTCAACATAAGTAACTAGTTATTAAAGTCATTAATACAAAACCAAATAAAAAGTGCAAAAGATTAAAAATAAAAAGTATTATACTAAACACTTGTCTTCACCAAGTGATGTAAGAGACTTAGGCAAACATGGCCTTGATTGTCAAGAACTCTTACGATCAATCTTGGATCCCGAGACGACTCACACACTCTACGATGGACAATGGATGATGGTGGTGGATGATGGTGTTATGGTGGTGGTGGGTGGTGGATGAGGTGTGAGAGAGGTGGTGTGCCAAGGGATGAGAGAATGAAGCCAAGCTCCTCTATTTATAGGCTGAACAGAAGGCTGGACACGGCCCTGTGTCCACTGGACACGGCCCCGTGCCCGCCTGACACTCTCTCTCCTCATTAATTGTAATTGCGAATTACAATTAATGCGTCTGCTGTACTTTCACCACGCCCCCGTGCTCGCTGGACACGGCCCCGTGGTGGGCAATGGAAGCTTCTACTGGTTTGTCTTTTCTGCTGCTTCCTGGGCACGCCCCCGTGTTCGCTGGACACGGGGCGTGTTCAGACTCTGTTTCTTCTCTTTTGCCTTGGGAGATGCCGTTGAGGGTCCTGGCAGTCCACTTTTGTTCCTTTTCTTGTGTTTATGGTAGAATTAGTAGTCTTTTTGCTTCTTTTGTGATTTTGAGCTCATTTCATCCTGAAAATACAAAAGGAAGACAAAAACACTATTTTTCCAACATTAGTACTTAAAAAGGGTTAGTTTTATGCCTTAATTGATGTGTTTTATGCATTTTATGCCACTAGTACCGCACGAAAGGTATTTGATTCAGGATTTTATTGGCCTTCCATTTACAAAGACGCTCAAAGTCTTGTTAAGACACGTGACGCCTGCCAAAGATCAGGTAATATTTCTTCCAAAAACAAAATGCCACAAAATGGCATTCTTGTTTGTGAAATTTTTGATGTGTGGGGACTCAACTTCATGGGACCTTTCCCACCATCGAAAGGAAATAAATATATACTTGTGGCGGTCGATTACCTGTCTAAATGGGTTTAGGCCGAGGCACTTCCAACAAATGATGGAAGAGTTGTGGTAAGATTTCTGAAAAAATTATTCTCTCGTTTTGGAACACCTAAAGCATTAATAAGTGATAGAGGTACCCATTTTTGTAATCATCAACTTGAAAAAATCTTAACAAGATATGGGGTCTATCATCGGGTCTCAACAGCATATCACCCTCAAACAAACGGACAAGTCGAAGTGACTAATAGAGGTTTAAAACGAATACTTGAAAAAACCGTAGGATTAAATAAAAAGGAATGGGCTGATAAATTAGATGACGCTTTATGGGCTTTTTGAACTGCTTATAAAACAACAATAGGTACAACCCCATATAAGCTCGTCTATGGAAAAAGTTGTCACTTGCCGGTAGAAATAACTCACAAGGCCTACTGGGCAATCAAAAATGTAAACTTAGATTTAGAATTTGCAGGTAAAAATCGATTTTGTCAAATAAATGAATTAGACGAATTAAGGAATTATGCACACTCTAACTCTGAAATTTATAAGGAAAGAATGAAAATTTTGCATGACAAATATATTAAACCTAATGAATTTCGAGTGGGAGATCAAGTTCTTTTGTTTAATTCACGACTTTGACTATTTCCTGGAAAATTAAAATCTAGGTGGTCAGGACCTTTTACCATCACCCATATTTTTCCACACGGTGCAGTTGAAATTAAATCTCGGAATGGAATTCCATTCAAAGTCAATGGCCAACGGCTGAAACTCTACCAAGGATGTATTGAGGATGAGGAAGAGGAAATCTCACTTCAAACGGTCGACGAATAAAAGCATCAACATCGTACCTGGTAAGTTACGAACAAGCGGATAAACATCGAAACTGGTAAGTCTTCTAATCAAGTTTTGGGAAAACAGGGCACTCATACGAGCACTAAAAAAAATCTTCAAAACTTTTGCTCGGCACGGGGCCGTGTCCGCCCAACTGTCGGGATAAAACCCCTTTTTCATAACAGTTACATCATTCCACACGCCCCGTTTCCCCAAAAACTCTCTAGCTCAGGCGATTTTCCGCAGAATTCTGACGTTCCCTCTTGTTCTAACAACATCAAGGTATGATTCTATCACCATTAGTAGTTAGATTAGTTACTTGCATGTAGTTAAAACATAAAAAAAATTGGGGAAAAATCTAGGGTTCTTGAAGTTCATTCGGATCGAACCTCAAATTTTTGTATAAATCTGTTAGCATTAGTTTGGATTAGTGTTATGGGAAGTAAACCCACTTGTATTGTTCATAGATTCGCCCGATTTCTCACAAAAAACCCAAACCCTTGTTCTTGAACCGAAAAAGATAAAATTGAAAGGGTAAACAGTTTATTTTGGGAAAAACGGCACTTAGGGTTTCATTTTCGGGGGAAACCGCACCTACTTAACCAAAAATTTTCAAGTTTTCGGGAACGGGTCGAATAATGGAAATTTAGAGTAACAGACGCCTGGACACGGGGGCGTGCCCGCTGAGCACGGGGCCGTGTCCAGCCCACTGTTTTCAGTTTTCTCCGAAAAATTTCATTATTTCGTGCTAACTTTTGGTGTATTCTTTCAGATGTCGAAGAAGTTCACAAGATTCAACGCAAATGAGCTCGATGCTAGGGCAAGATATGACATACTTCAAACAAGACCAGAAGAATACCCAAGACAAGTGTGCTCGGATCTCTTAGCCATGGTGAACCAACTTGACCGGTTTAACAACCTCGTTACCGACCCACTAAGGATTACCCTAACCACTCGACTTCGCTCCGTCCATGAGTGCACTATGGAGTTCTATAGCACCTTCACGTTCAATTCAAGGTGCGACCCTTTCGACAATGATGGGGTGGCATTCCAATGTGGTGGAACGAAGTACTCAATCTCAATGGCACAATTTGGGGTAAAAATTGGGCTGTATACGTAGGAAGATTTGGGTAGTTAAGAGAACACCGGAGGGGTGCAGGATTTGGATGAGAACGAGCGCCAAGCCACGTGGGCTCAGATTGGTAAAGGGCACTACAACCCAAGCAGCACAAAGAGTACCAAGTTGAGAGACCCACTCTACCGATACATCCATAGGGTCCTCGGTTACTCTCTTAGCCAAAGGCATGATAGCAGTGGCGTTGTTGGGTTGAGAGATTTGATAGTCCTTCACTGCATTCATACCCGAAGACACCTCGATGTTCCGTTTCTCTTGCTCTGAAACATGCATTTGAACCGGCTTGCTAATGCTCCAACCCCTATCTTCTTCGGGGGGTGGATATACCGTCTCTTCAAGCACTTCGTGAACATACCTAGGTCTTTCGAAAGGAGCCCATGGTCGGGAAAGGTAGATGTACACATTTGTCGCTCCATGAACCTGATCTATGAGGTGGAAGACGGGTCGGTTAGCTTTCAGAGGATGCAAGGGCATGCATGGAACCCGCAAGAGGCGCTAGTCCTTCACGCTCCACAGTTTCAACAACCTCCCCATTACCAGTACCAGCCTCACGGTGATCCGGGCCAATCCTCCTCACAAGGAGGTGGTTTTCCTAACTTTCAAAATTTACATGATCTACTGCGGGAAAACCTTATGTGCACCAGGAACACCTACAACCTCGCCAACAACACATACAACCGGGTCGGAGCCATTGAAAGAAATATCTCCGATATCCAAGATGACATCGGGAACATCCGGGAGTACATGGAGGGGGAGGTGATGACGATGATGAAGACATGGAATAGGCGGGTGGAGTAGGAGTAGGAGCAGCTGGTTGGTGATCCCACAGGTTAAACCCCATTTTCTATCGAACAATTTCCGGCCTGCGTGCCGAGTGTTGAACAATTTACTTTTCCTAACTTCTTTTTATTTTCTACTTTTGTTTTTCTTTTAACTTTGTGGTTTGGATGTTGAACTTGGTAATCTAGGATGTTTGCTAGTGTTTGGCGTGGTGTTTCTTGATAAAACAGGTACATACGAGGCTTAGAGTACTAAACATTAGTACTACTAAAGCCGGGACAGAAAAACCGGAGCTAGAAACCTGTTTTTCACCTTTGCAGACTGTCTACACGGGGTCGTGTCGAGCCGACACGCCCCCGTGCCCACCTCCCAGACCTGCTGTTTGTTTAATTTCTATAGATTTTTGCCAGACACGGGGTCGTGTCCAGCCAACACGCTGTAAGTTTTCGATACTGGCACCTGAACACGAGGTCGTGTCTATCCGACACGGGGTCGTGTCCAGAGTACCAGTAACATGAAATTTTGCTTTTTCACACCTTTTTACACATTCAATCAACCTAAAAACTTATTTTTGGGATACATTGAGGACAATGTGCAATTTAAGTGTGGGGGGATGCTAAAACTTTGAATCTTGCAAGTTCTAATTAACAAGCCTTACACAAAACTCTATTGGAACCGCTAATCACCCTAATTTTTTTTCAAAAATTTTCATTGTTTTTACTTGTCTAAGTTTAAGTTGAGAATTTCAAAATTCTAAAAAGGTTATATTTTTACAAATTTACAACCAATAGCGTCGTGATAAAAAGAACCAACATAAGAAAATTATGAAACGGCATGACAAACTTAGTTAAAATTTGATTATATATACTTGATCACATAAAAACCCATTCCCACAAAAGTGAGTTTTGAGCCTTTATTGAGCATATAAATACATATCTTTAAACTAAATGCTCATTTTTCGTTTCTTGTGTGAATAGCCGCTTGGTTCTTACAACTCTAGAACTTGCCACGACAATACATTCCCGGTCCTTATCAACTTAAACCTGAGTAAGTAAATGATGGAGGCATTAGGACTAACCCTTTTTATTTATACACCATTATTTTTTTTACCTCCTACCCAAAATCCCCCTAGTTAACCCCTTTGAGCCTAAACCTTTTCATTTCTTAACCCACTTCAAACACCCTTTTTACCCACCTAAACCCTTTTCCTTTTAAACCCTTTATTTTAGTAACAAAGCTCGGTTTCTCTTATGACTTAAAAAAAAATGATGAGAATGAAGCCAAAGAAATAAACAAACAAGTTTATCAAAAATAACTTTGTTTGAAATGCTTCATCAAAATAAAAAGTTTTGAAAAACATCAAGTCTTACGAAAACCGACGCTTTTTACGCTTTCCGCCCCTTTACTAACCACTAACCCAACCACTCACCTTTAGCCCAAGCCTAACCCTTCACCCAAAAAGTCCTCTTGATATTTACAAAGGACTATAGTTAAAAAGGAGGAGGATTGATTACTTGGCAAGCATGTGGTAGGAGTAAGTTCCATGCCGCTCTCGAGTGATTCACTAAAAATACACCTTCGGCCGAGTGTTGAGTGATCCCCCGTGAGGTATGTGAACTTGTATATAAATAGAATTTTAAAAGGCATGTTATACCTTAATAAGTAATTTATCTTATGAAACGTTTTTAATAAATCATGACGAATAGGATTGTAAATAAATAAAAATAAAACTCAATAATGAATCTTGGAAATCCCGACACTCTATGACAAGCCCAAAACCTTCTCTTCTACCCATTCCATTTGGGAGTGTAAAGCCACATTATAAAGAGTTTTGCTTGAGGACAAGCAAAGATTCAAGTGTGGGGGTATTTGATGTGCACAAAATGCAACATATAAATTACATCAATTGTGGCATAAAACTAACCCCTTTTTAGTACTAATGTTGGAAAAAGTGTGTTTTTGTCTTCCTTTTGTATTTTCAGGATTAAATGAGCTCAAATAAACAAAAGAAGCAAAAAGACAGCTAAATCTAACACAAATACAAGAAAAGGAACAAACGTGGCATGCCTGACCCCCTGACAGCATCTTCCCAAGCAAAACAAGAGAACAGAAGGCTGAACATGCCCTGTGCTCAGTGAGCACGGGGGCGAGCCCAAGTGTCAGCAGAAAAGACAAAGTTGTAGAAGCTTCCATCGCCCACCATGGGGCCGTGCTCAGCGGATACGGGGCCATGGTCAACTATAAGATTCACGAAATCTAGGCAAATCTTGATAGTACAGATATGCTTCTGCACACGGGGTCGTGCTCAACGGACACGGGGGCGTGGTCAACTAATGCAGACAAACTGCAATTAATGAAGAAAGAGAGAAGGATGGACACGGGGCCGTGCCAACGGACACGGGGCCATGCCCGAGCTTCTGTTCAGCCTATAAATAGGAGTGCTTGGTTCACTTGCAACTCATCCCTTGGCACACCACCTCTCTCACACTTCACCCACCACCCACCACCATCACAACACCATCATCCACCACCATCATCCATTGTCCATCATAGAGTGTGTGGGTCGTCTCGGGATCCAAGATTGATCGTAAGAGTTGTTGACAATCAAAGGTCATGTTTGCCTAAGTCTCTTACATCACTTGGTGAAGACAAGTGTTTAGTGTAATACTTTTTATTTTTAATCTTTTCGCACTTTTTATTTGGTTATGTATTAATGACTTTAATAACTAGTTTCTTATGTTGAAGATGATTCTTCCTTATCGTTTGTCCGTGGTGTCTTGGCATTATTTTACTGTCTATATAAAATAAAAGATTTTCACCATTCATATCTCCACGGTCTATATGGAGATATGTTGGCTACCTGGTCAGGGGTTAAGGGAACGGTTTGGTAAGAGTCTTGCCATTGTTCAGTGTATAGATCCTGCAAAGGACCTGGGTCAAATTTAGTAGGACCCCCTTCAATACCCACCGGTATTGGATGGCGGGGGTCCAAACTCTTTGACCCCCTCATAAGTTAAACTACTATTAAAACTTTAACCCGGCTACTTAGGACTGTATCCCTGCTGACTCAGACTACTTAGCCGAGGGTAACGTCGCCTTCAAAAGAGGGGCCTACCACATTATGCATTAATAACTTAATTAATTATCTTTCAATAATCCGACCCTTTAGGATTGTATCCTTGCTGACTCAAACTACTAGGTTGAGGGTAACGTCACCTTCAAAAGAGGGGCCCACTACAATAACTAAGATAATCTCTTAAACAAGTGCAAAAGTGCGAAAATAATCAAAGGTTACACTACACACGAGTCGGATCCAAGTGATTCATCTTGTCTATCTGTTCTTATTTTTACTTTTATTTTCAGCATTTTAGTTAGTTTTATTTTTTTAGTTTAAAACTTTTTTTTCTAACTTTTGATTTGGTTAGACGTAGAGGATAAACCGGTACTAAAAGGTCTTGTGTCCTTGGACGACCTCGGTATCTTACCAACACTATACTACGTCCACGATGGGTGCACTTGCCCATATGTGTGTTTAGTGTTAGTAAATATCGTGTTTTATAAATTTAAAACTTGGCTAAATAGTGTAAAACGGGCTTAAAATATACACCTAATAGATATTACACCTAACGCACATCACCATATATAACCAACACGTTAGTATATGGTAACATCATATATAATTTAATACATATCCTTAACAGGCTATATCACATTCTAGCTAAGTAAGGTATTCCATTGAAACATCCTCTCAATTTTATTTACTCGAGTCCGACATCAATTCCTCGAGGGCCCGGCGTTCCCATACCTGCACTCCATTTATTTCATTCTCAATAGTAACATTGTTAGCGGTATGTAATCTCAAACATATTGAAAACCCACATCTTCACGTATACGTATACCAGTGATCTACAATCATTAGATTACAACACGTGTATACACTTTCATATATCTAAGTACATTCATACGTATCTCATTCATATGCACGTACATACAAGTTCACACGACTTACACACGCTACAGTTCCATATCTACATACATACATACATACAAGTCACATTCACTTATTTGTAGGTTGAGCCTTAACTACAAACATATCAACACAAATCAATGCAATTACAAACAAACATAACCGACTAACTTCCAACAAACATAATGAACATTCAGCAACATAATGAACATCCCATTAACACGATGAACATTCAGCAACATAATGAACATTCCATTAACACGATGAACATTCAGCAACATAATGAACATTCCATTAACACAATGAACATTCAGCAACATAATGAACATTCCATTAACACAATGCACATTCAGCAACATAATGAACATTCCATTAATACAATGAACATTCAGCAACATAATGCACATTCCATTAACACGATGAACATTCAGCATCATAATGCACATTCCATTAACACGATGAACATTCAGCAACATAATGAATATTCCATTATCACAATGAACATTCAGTAACATAATGAACATTCCATTAACACAATGAACATTCAGCAACATAATGCACATTCCATTAACACGATGAACATTCAGCAACATAATGAACATTCCATTAACACGATGAACATTCAGCAACATAATGAACATTCCATTAACACAATGAACATTCAGCAACATAATGAACATTCCATTAACACGATGAACATTCAGCAACATAATGAACATTCCATTAACACAATGAACATTCAGCAACATAATGCACATTCCATTAACATGATGAACATTCAGCAACATAATGCACATTCCATTAACACGATGAACATTCAACAACATAATGCACATTCCATTAACACGATGAAACTATCATCTTAATTTACATTAAGGATAGACGAAGTTCATATGAACTTACCTTGCTACTTACCCTTACCCATAAATTCTTACATGGTTCCCTATATACAACATACCAAACTTCATTTATAAATAAGAAGTGATTCCGGAAATCACTTACCTTAAGTGTCCGTATTCGCATCCGTTTCCTCGCCTCCTTTTGACCCGTTAGCCTTCCATGCTTCCATCCATCTTGACATGATCCCTATACTTTCATGTCATCGCATTCACATTCTTGTTAGCATACATGATTTACATATTAACGATCATATCAAATTCATGTTTCACATTTGACTTTCATCAGTCAATTCCAACAAGCATTAGGCATATTTCCACAAGTCAATCTTTTCAAACTCATATAATTCATCACGTCATCACATATAACACATATGGATATAACACGCATCATATGACTTTCTATAATATTACAATTGTGACAAAAGTCTAACATTGCTACTTATGCACAGTTGACTTTCAGAAAGTCAATGATTTATCATATGAACTTTCGACTTAACCTAATACATCTATGTCATTATATTAGACTATACTAATGACACTATATACATTTCATACTCACGATGCAATAAGCATACAACCACATGATCATCTAGTTATAAGCACACACCAAACATATTCAATTCCGTTCATTCTTGTAACATAATTCTACAACTAACACCATGACCTATGCTTAACAACCCAACATCATTCTAACTTCATCCTGTTCTAATGATCTCATATGCTTCACATTTAGAGTACTCTTACTTATCAATTTTGATTAAGCAATTATTCAAACATGTAGTAAACATCATACCACTCCAACATAGAGTACAATATTCTAATGCATACTTTTACCAAATAACATAGCCAACCAAATCCTACATGAATTCCATCTAAAAATAGATTTTTCATGTTTAGTTATCATCAAATACATCATATCCCCATATTACACGATTTCATCCATTACTTGCATACCATTTCATCTATTAATCTCACCTATGCATTTCATCAAACACTTGGTATACATACCACAATTTATGCATAATGTACAAGCTCCTAATGCATAATCTCCCAAATTCATACAGAATTCATCAAATTTTCTTACTAATTAACAAGTATCATTCAAACATAGGCATTATCATAACAAAATCTCTAGTTCATCCAACTCATTCATATTAAACCATGAACCATCAAAACCCCAAATTTCTTGAACATGGATTCTCACACTAGAACTCCAAATTGAGATGATTAAATCATTATTGACACTAGATTAACGGATTTAATCATGAATCTAACCATCTCATACTTCCAATTGACTCAATTTTTGGTACTTAATCAAGACCCATCAAGAGCACTAACTAAGGAGTTTCAAGAAATCATTTTGGTACCTACTTGATGCTCATAAGATGATGAGTCTTCTTTAAATGATAGATCATTCATGCAATTCCGTTTTCTTCCTTTTCCTTCTTGATTTGCTTCACATAAGAGCTCTCTTCTTCACACATTTTTGTGTGTAAAATGTCGACATATGCACCCCCCACAAACATAATATGCAGAATTTTTATAAAGTTTGCTCATTAGTTACTTTTGATTCTTCCAATTTGCCATACCTTCACAATTTCCACCAAGTTCATTTCTTACTTGTTTTAACTAAATAATTTAACTAGGTTAAATAACCTAGTCATTTTATTTCATGGTTTATCATATAGAACATATGGCAAATATTAACATTCAAGTTTTGGGGCGTTACACATATGACGAAGGTAAACATTCGAGTTTTGGGGTGTTACAAGTTATCTTATAAAAAGTAAAGCTTTCTAGTCTAAACTCCAAACTTATAATTTAGAGTAAACTGTCAAAATGGTCCTTAAGGTTTGTTCACTTTAAACACTTTAGTTCAAAACTTAAATATTTTGAATTTGAGTCCCTATGGTTTCAATTTTGTTGCCATTTTCATTTAAAATCAAAATCTTGTCAGATTTTTCAATTAATATCCAGTTTTTTTCCTTTTCCTCCATTTTAATGAATGGCAAAATGGCCAGATTTTTTAATTTGTAATAATAAAACATTAAAAACCATTGTTCCCTTCATTAAAAGAGAGGAAAAGGACAAAAAAATCTAAATGTTAATTGAAAAATCTGTCTAGATTTTAATTTTGAATGAAAATAACAACAAAATTGAAACCATAAAGACCTAAATTCATAAAATTTAAGTTTTACACTAAAATAACAAAAGTGATCAAACCTTAATAGTTTACTCAATAATTTATCATTATCCTTCCCTTATCTGTCCTAATATGCTCCTTCCACAAAAACAAATAAAACAATCAACTATAATATTATCCTTCCCTTATCCGTCCCAATATGCTACTTCCACAAACACAAATAAAACAATCAACTTTTATAACACATAAATGATACAAAATTTTATTTAGTTAATATCAAATAAAATAATCAACTATAGGTTCCACAAAAACAGATAAAACAATCAACTATAATAACACATAAATGATACAAAATTTTGTTTAGTTATATCAAATAAAATAATCAACTATAGGATGTGGTTTGGCTACAAGATCTAAATTTCTTAAATAGTGTACAAAGTGATAAAACACCATAATTTCAGCCATAAAACATATTGAAACCTCACAAAAAACACAATGAACATTATTAAAACACAATATTCAAACCCTAACAGCTCATAAACACTTCAAATACACCATCGTAGAAATATGATTCACACCCTAATAGCCCATAAACACATCAAATACACCATCATAGAACTATGAATATAAAACACAACATGATAATTATCATAAAACACAATAATGTAAGTCATTCAACAATCAGGGCCTTATCATCCAAAACACAAAATAAAACCCACACATATGGTGTTTTAGTAATCACCATCATGTTATTTGTGGATTTTAATTATGTTTTATGACTTTTTACACTTTTTAAAAAATTTGGATTTTATAGCCAACTCCTAGCCATAACTATAGTAACACATAAAAAATACAAACAATTATTTAGTTATAGATTATAAATATCTTAGGGTTGACAAATTCTGTCCTACCGTGTTTAACAAGTCTCTGAAGACGCGTATAACACAAGTATTAAATATGAATACAACTTGTGTAACTACTTGATATTTCATGTCTATAACACACTTTTATGTTTTATATACCAAGAAAAAAAAATGATGGATCATAACTTCACAATTTTATTTATTTTTAAAAACATAAGAAATCAAATTGTGTATTTTTTCAGCAAACAGGTCTAGTTATGTCTTATATTTTTTTTTTTGCAAGCCCTCATGTCTTATACACAGATATCTATTTCTGATCTTAAAATATCTTGCTAGCAGTCGCCAAAAATATCATCACAACAACTATTTTACCCTTTCTGACGTGGCACACGCAGATGTTCATGGCACGTGTAAAAGCGACGCCATGTGTGTATTTTTCTCTCTCTCTCTCCATCGCTTCTCTCTCTCTATCTCTCCTCGCCGTGGAACTCTCTCTCCACCGCTCTCTCTCACTCCTCGCCGTGGAACCTTCTCCTCCGCTATGGACGCCAGTCTCCGGCGTCATTCCTCATCTCCGCCGGCGTTACCGGATCTCGCCGCCGTGATCCGCCGTCGCTGCGAGCATGAATCGAGTTCGTCGGAATCGGAGATGTTATCGCACTCGTTTTACGCCGGTGAGAGTTCGGAAGTTAGGTTACATCCGATCGGAAACTCGGCGAAGGTAGATTTCGGGATTTTGTTTATGTTGATTGTATCTGTTTACGTTATCGTATTAGATGAACCTAATTGAACTGATGTGTACCTATATCTGTGATTTGATTTACGTTTTTGTTGTCTCTGGAGTGTTGATTGGAGATTTGGTTTCTTGTTTTGTTGAATGACCTAATTATACAGGAGGATGAAAGTTTTAAGAGTTTGTTGTTAGTATACATGATAGCTTTCAGATTAAATAATTATATTTGGTAATTAGTTTAGATAAGATGAGATTAAGGAGTTTTTGTTGAATTGATAGCCTCATGTATGAGAAGATAAACTGTTGCTTATGTGTAATTAGAAATTGAGAACAAACTGAATGAGTCAGAGGACTTAGGAGATACTTAAAAGATGTTGTTCTAAACTTAGAACTTCTGATTATTTGCCAAAATCTGTTTTAGATCAGAGTTTAATCTTAAACGAATTCATTACGTGTTATCAGCGGGCAGCGACGCCCCTAAAATCACATGAGAAAACTTCTATATTTTTTTATATCTTCTAATTAGATTTGGTAAACGTTGAGTTGGATTTCATCAAATGCTAATGACATTAAGTTTTAGATGTTCTTGTATTCATTTGCTGATTTGAGATCGGCCATCCAGCAAAAGCGACATTATTTTGTTAGCTGTTGAATATCAACATTCTTAAACCGGTAAGTTCAACTTGCTGAACAAGTCACACGTTTTCCGCTTCCTTGTCTGTCAGATTTGCTTATCCTTTGCTACTACTATCTCTTACCTAAAGATACCCTAAAGTCTAAATTGTTGATAAGATTGGCTGATTCTATCTTGAAATACATTATTCTTATTACCACTCTGAACTTGTTTCTATATATGAAAAAGATAGAAAATATCACATAGAGTGTTTGTGTGCAATTGGGGGGTTTTTCTCCTTGTTACACATTTTGAGACCTGGATCTTCAACTTTGCTGAATTACGCTTGTTTCATCAAAGATATATAGGTCAATAAAGGCTATCGTGGGTGATGCACATATCAATTGTTGGTGTAATGTATTTTACCTTGTGGTTTGCGAACACTTTTCTATATCTAGTGAATGTATATTGCATTCTTACTCCTTCAAGCTATATAAATACTACTAATCATCATAAGACCTAGTTCCTTTTAGCTACATCAACATTTTATCGTTTCTCTTGCATAATGCCAATACCAATTTGTAAATCAGCTGTCATTTTGTAACAGACATCATGGACAAATGAGAAGCATGATCAGTATCTTGATCATTTGGAATCATCATTTGTTAAGCAGTTGCACCGGTCTATATTGAAAAACCATCCTAAGAGTGCAGGTAAACAATGTTTTGTGAGAGCAGCCAAAATGCAGGATAACAGCTCCGCGATGAATTTGTACGCACGCGACAAGAATAGCTTTTCCAATGAGGCTGGATTATGTACAGAGCAGACTTTTGAAAGCCATGGCTACTTTGAAGGTGATCATTAATCTTTCATGTTCACTTTTGTGTCCAAAAAGTTTTCATGCATAGAATCGTCATTCATCAACGCTTAACTTTTGTGTCTAACATATCTGCTTGCAACACGTATATGGTAATAACTTGTGTTCTTATTTTAATATTTGATTCATAATCTTGGAAATTTATTCATCTAATGGTGTTTCCTATGTGAGTTTATAACGTTTATTTATAACCGTGAGAACCCATCACCAAGAAACTCACGGGGCCACCAATACCTGCTAACCAATTGGACCTTTGCTAAAAGGATTCATGTGCTTACCACTGCGCCACGCCACCCCTTTGAAGGTTGAGTTTGTAAGTTGATTCATTAGTTGAGGGAATTGCATTTTAGGGTTGTAAAAGACGTGATGATTGCTTGTGAAACGGTTTTTTTGGAATTAACTTATACTTCGTATTTAGGAATTTCCTTTTGAGTAAAATGCCATTTTCGTCCCTAAGGTTTGTTTTTCCGCATCTGGATCCAAAAGGTTTAAAATCTTGCCATTTTCATGCGACTCGTTAACTCCATCCATTTTTTAACGTTAAGTCAAGGGTATTTTTTGCCAATGAAGTAGTGGTGGAGTGGTTGGGGAAAGACTTGGTGTTCCTTGTGACCCAGGTTGGACTCCCACTCTCCCGATTATTTTCTGCAGCATCCAGGTGAAGGGCGAATACGGGTGGCGCCGGTTCGTCTTGAATGGGAGGCGAGGTTTTACCGATTATTCCACTGTCTTGCCTTCGGGTGGATGGAGGTCGGGTTTCCGCGCATCTGGGAGAGCCAAGGGGATGGCGGCAGTCGAGTAGTCGACCTTGGTCAGAGCACCCGGTGTCACGGTGGTTGGCACGTCGCTCCTTACTGTTCAAAAAAAAAGTCAAGGGTATTTTCGTCATTTTACCTATTTGTTAATGTGTATAAGAAAAGTCATAACTAGAAAAGTCAACAGAGGTGTATCTTTATTTCTTAATAGTGTTTTTATTTTAATACAAATGTCAAAAAAGACGGAAATACCCCCATTTAACGGAGAAAAATGGATGGAGTTAACGAGTAAGATGAAAATGACAAAATTTCAAACCTTTTGGATCCGGATGCGGAGAAACAAACTTTTGGATGAAAGTCGCAAAAGTGACCAAACCTTAGGGACGAAAATGGCTTTTTACTCTTTCCTATTTTAAGTTAGATATTGTCATATTGAGCTATGTTTCTTTTGCTAAGTGAATAGAAAGTGCAGTATCTTCAGATAGCTATCGTCAAGAGGAATAGAAAGTCGTTGAAGATTATTATTATTATTATTTTTTTTTTTGAACATGAATCTTGTAACACACCATGTAATTGGAAAGAAAATTTCAAAAGTTCAAGATCATCTTCATAACAACCGAAACTCTATATATGGTACTAAAGTTATTCGCTTTTCCGCCATTCAATGCTTTCATTTTGTGGTCCTCATTTATATAGCATGACAAGAAATTGAGATACGATATGGGTGTCCCATTTACTTTATACAACGAGAAAGAAAACAAATTTTTTATTTTGAAAATGGATATATCCCAGTAATTCTTTTGTTTATTTGCAGAATTCTCGGACCAAAACTTTCCAGATGAAGCTAGCGAGCAGATGTGTGTAACAGCAATGCCAAAGCGGTCAAAGACTATTGTATCATAAGTTTGAAGCAATTTTAAATTCAGGTAACTTCATTTCCCTCGCGTTATTTCATGGTAAAGCAAAATTCGCTAGTCAGCCGTGTCAACTAGCAGGTTATTTTTGTGCTGGTTGAGACGGGTCAGATTGAGTTGGGTTAACTGGGAACACCTTTTTCCAATTTTTCTTTGAGTAAAATGCCATTTTCACCCCTGATGTTTGGTCAGTTTTGCGACTTTTTTCCAAAGCTTTGTTTTTTCGCATCTGGATCCAAATGGTTTGAAATCTTGCTATTTTCATCCAGTTCGTTAACTTCATCCATATTTCTTCGTTAAGTCTGGGGTATTTTCGTCTTTTTTGTTTACTTAAAACTGGCATGTTAGAGATAAGACATAACCCGAATTAACCAGTTTATCTTTTAATGGGTTTTTAAAACATAAACTGAATCGACCCCTTTGTAAGTAAACGGGTCAAAATTGCTGCCTTTATAAAAAAGAAACAGTATAAGCATCATATATGTTTTTCATGTCTTTCTAATTGTCAGATAGCGCCTGCAGGAAGTTCAGCTGTGAATACAAATGCAACAAAATATGGACCCCAAATCGACATCACCAATAGTTTCCTAAAGTGAATTCTTAGATCTCTTTAAAACTTAACTTCAAAGTACATGATTCTATTACGGCAACTAAATATGGACCCGACCCATTGACCCGGCCTTACTGATTCACTCTATAATCTACAAGTGTGAGATTGGAATTCTGGTAGTTAAGCTTTGATGATCAGAATGCATATGAAGTGAGCAGGGGATAGTCTAGAGTCTAGACCAACAGTCTGCTGTATGTAATGATGGTTTTGTAGAAAAAAAAGGTATATAATTATGTTGATAATGGAATATTCTGTTTCGCTGTTGGGTGAGTTTTATGTCTCAATCATCGTATTTGGTTTTGGTTTTGGTTTTTTTAACTGTGAGAATCCGTTACCAGAAAGCTTACGGGACGTTGGAATACCCTGCTAACTGATGAGACCGATGGGTCAAGTAAAACAAAAAAGGATAACTTCTTCAAGGAAAGTTATGTCATAGATCGTATGATAGAATCATCTTTTATGAATATCGAAATATTCTATACAACTTTGGATTGGTTTTTGAAAGATGTCTTTAAAAGTTGTATAAAAATGTAGTTATATTAAGTTTAACTTAAACCCACATCAGTTAACCTTAATTTGAGTTGTCTTGTAAGTTGTACATCTAGTGATTTATTGGGTTCCTTATTGACTTAATAATTCAGACTTTAACTTGTTTAATTACTGTATGGTCAATTCATTACCAAATCTTCCGCTGGTCGTGGTTCTTATGTGTTCGGTTCTTCAACAGTTATCAGCTTTTGGGATGGTCGATCTATAGAGTGATCTTGCGTCAATCTTGTGTTGTAAATACTCGAGTTCAACTTTGGTTTATGGGAGTTGAGTAGCCCCTAAGCTGACCATTAAGTCATTAATTTTCTGTGTGTACTTACTAAACTATAATGTAAATTTAACTTATATTACTTTCTTCGATCCACATCTCTTCGTTACTTAAGTTGTTATTTGTTGAAACGTTAGGTCTCTAAATTAGTTAATCATATTAAGACGTTACATTTACCAATCTTAATTCTTTATTTATAATTTTATATTCTACTGGTTATGCGTTTGGACATCTAAACTTGTCCATGTTGTAATTGTATATATATATATCATGTTATTTATATTATATTTTAAGAAGCATTAGTACTTTCATCCACCGGCGCGTTGCGGCGGCGTCCAAACTTAACATAACTCGAATTTGTACCGTTAAATTTTTGACGCGACTCGTTTCTAAACATTATCTACGTCAAAAATGTATACTAACTGAAAATGCACATAAAAATAAGCACGAAAACATATTATATTGTAGTTGACTTATTACCGAGAAAAATTACGTTGAAACGTAAACCATTGTGGATTCTGCCGAAACGTGCTAAAATAAGCACGTAAGAAATAGTGTTTTTTAAAGTTAAAGAATGGTATCATGCGTTGTTGCGGCGTCGAAACGTAAATTAACTTGAATTTATACCGCTTAATGAAAACGTATGATTTTTAATCTGTAACAAAATTTATGTCAAAACGTAGACCAACCGTAAACGTAGATAAAAAATCACGTATAAGTATGTATTATATTTAACCAAGGAACATGAAAATAAACACGTAAAACTCGAGATGATCAAACTACTTTTACCAAGTTTTTAAAAAACTGAAAAGATGTAAGTGTCAATACAGAAAATTAAAATACAAAAAAAAACAAATTTCTATAATATAACATAACGTGACGCTAGCTATAGTGATCTGGTCACCCTTAAATGTTATTAGTAATTTGCTTGTATAACTTAAACATATCATAATAGGTATTTTATAATGATGAGAAATTAAAACGAAAAAATATAATTTTTTTCGTTGAAAAAGTATAAAAACATATGAAACAGGTATAATGAAAAATGATATATGTTATGGTCTTCGACTGGCTTTTAATATTTTTGGTTTATTTTTCACATATAAGAAATTAGGCATCAAACAATTTGGTTGTAAATATGTAATTAAAAAAAATTACGTCATCCATAAAAAAATGATTAGAATTAATTTTGTAGAGAGATGGCTTTATTCATTGGAATTAATCTGTCTATCTCTTTATCTAAAACCATTTTGTCCTCTCTCTATAGCTCCTGTCAATCAACATCTTTTCTTCCAGTTTATTGTTGGAAATCTACCATTAACACAAAACATAGCCAACGCCGTCACCACCACGGCAAAACCTAACCGCGCTGTCTCCGTTCACCATCCGCCGCCGTCATCCTCAGCCAGAAAGAAAAATCTGATAATGTTATCTTACTATTATTTATTCACTCGACACGTTCACATTGCAAACTTGAGGAGAACCCCGTCTAGCAGATCCATGGTGGTGACCCAGTGACTCCATCCGGCGACTCTACGGTAGACTGACGCATGCCGGAGAATCCCATCTAAGAGCACTAAGGGGTTGCGATGGTCGGTGCTGACGCCGTGGGGATCATGAAAGTAGATATGGGTTCTTGTTCGTGACACAAACAATCAAATTATCAAAACACTCGCAGTCAACACATACAGTCATAACACCCACAGTTGTATAACAACATTGTAATTTACTAATTTATCTGGATGGTTGGATGAGGGCAAAATGGTAATTTGGTCGGTGCACCGACCTTTTTCTTCTAGAGATATATAATATATATTTGGGTAAATTACACTTTTCGTCCTTTATGTTTGTATCAGGTTGCAATGGATATCCTTTAACTTCAATAATTACAGTCACGGTCCTTTATTCGTTAAAAGCATTACACCTTACATCCTTTGGCTCTAATCTAGTTAAAATTATCAGTTAAACATGACATGTGTAAAGAAAATAGACAACCCCAATCTATCTCAATCTCAGTTCTCTCTCTCTCGATCCAACCAACTCACCCCACCGGCCACCACTAGTTTGACAGCCACCACCACCACCACCACCATACCCACCCCACCACCACTTTGAAATTTCATTTAATTCCCACAACTTTTCCATTTAAACTTCAAAACTGAGAACCAAATTCATTTCTCTGTTCGATAGACTATGGGGGTGTTTGGCCTAGCTTTTTTAACAAAGCTTATAGCTTTTTTTAGCTTTTTTTACAAAATAAGCTTTGTTTGGTGTTTGGTTTAGCTTTTTAAGCTTATGCTTATTAGCTTATATAAGCTAATTTGAAGAAGCTTATTTTTTTTTTGAAAGGAGAAGAAGCTTATTTGATGATGGTTTTTTAGCTTATTTGAAGAAGCTTCTTTGTGTAAGGGCAAATGATATAAAATAAGCTATCAGCTAATCCAAACACTTACAAAGAGCTTATCAAATGATAGAAAATAAGCTATAAGATAGTTTAAAATATAAGCATAAGCCAAAAAATAAAAGCTAGGCCAAACACCCCCTATATTCATCGCAAAAAAAATGAACCTGCAACAACAATTGTATCAACAATCTTCAAACCATTAGTCAAACTAAACCACTAACCACAAATTTCCTTCACCAAAAATTATTACCACAAATCGCTGGCTAAACCTAAATAAAACATCCTCTCTCTCCCTCTCTCTCACAACCGCCACCTACCACCATACCACCACCGCCTGCCACAGCCTCATACACAGAAAATGGGTGAACGGAAAACTCGCTGCTGCCTGATATGTCACCGGCGAGTTTAGATCTTTGCTGATCTGCCAATAATTATCACGGTCAAACCCTAGCCACGAATCAGAACAGGGTGGTCGAACCGGAACCCTAGGGAGCTGCGGTGGGAAGCATACGACGACAGTGTCGGTGGTTGTGGTAGTGGTGCGAGGGTTTCACGTCTTGGATTAAAGTTGAGCTTCAGAGAGGGTTTGATCGTGGATGCAGGTGAGGTTTTTGTTAGCATTGGATTGTGGATTTGAAGATGATGGTTTGTTAGGGTTTGAAGTTGTGTTTGTATTGATTCAGATCTAAGAGCTTTGGTGGGGGTGGGATTTGGTGGTGGTGGTGATGGCTATGGTGGTTGTAGTGGTGGATATGGTGGTGGTGGTGGCTGTCAAAGTGGTGGTGGCGTGGGTTGGTTCGATAGAGTGACAGAACCGAGATTGAGATAGAATGGGGTTGTTTAAATATATTCTAAAATGCTAGTATAATTACTAACTTAACCTCATGTGCAAAGCTCATGTTTAACTGAGAATTTTAACCAGTTTAGAGGCAAAGGACGTAAGGTGTAATTCTTTTAACGAATAAAGGACCATGACTGTAATTATTGAAGCTAAAGGACATTCATTGCAACTTGATACAAACATAAATGACGAAAAAGTGTAATTTACCCTATATATTTTTAAGCAGGCAATTCTAAGTCATTTTTCATTCGAAAGATATTTTGAAAGTACTATTTCGTTAAGTCAACATCCTTAAAAACATAATAAAATGACTTTCTTTTACCATCTTAAGCTGCACGGTATGGCAGCGTCCTCAGCCCGGCGACGCCACGTCCCCATCGTCCTCCCACGCCGCCCCCCCTCCGTCCCGTCCGAATCGTCCGATTTGTGCCGTTTGCGACGGAGCAAACAGGTGGGCTCCCTCGGCGACGCCCGTCCTCCCACGCCGCCCCCGCCCCGTCTTCATCCCATCACCGTCTTCATCCATCACCATACCAGTAACCTTAGAGGCTAGATAGTACAAAGAGTTTAGAATTTGTTGTTTTTTAACCTTAGAGGCTAGATAGTACAAAGAGTTTAGAATTTGTTGTTTTTTAATCTCCTAATTGATTGATATGCACAATTGCACTTTGCACACATCTACCTTTTGTTAAGCATTATGCAAAAAGGCTTGGGCTGCAAATGTGTAGATTCAGTATTTTTATTTTTTTCTAATTTTTTTTTTATAAAAGTCCAACAGCCCAATATATTAATCTACCCATTTTGGAGCCTGGGAAAATTAGAGATTCTGATTTCGGTTCGGTTGGCCCGCCCGCTTAGCCCAAATTCGCCATGGATTATTGACATGTATATTGTATAGCAATTTTAAAACTATTTAGGTTAATTAAATAAATGTAGGTTGTGATGGGTTAAAACTTACATATTTGGGTTAGTAGGTTTTTATTTTGAATGATGTTTGAGGTGTAACACTAAGATTTGTTAAAGCTTAAGTTAAATTATTACAACCTCATCCAACCCCGTTTATCTTCGAACAAATTCCAGTTAAGGCGTTGTTTTCTACGAGTCCAACACTCACAAATCTAATCTAACATGGCCTTCCAACACAAACTACAGTCGAGTCGTCAACTACCAAAACAATTCGACAATCATCGCACAAAAACTCAGTTTTACTTCTTGATTTAAGAATTAAAAAAAAAAAACACACATCAAACTAAGAAAAGCATAAACCTAAAATAATTTTATGTTTGAGAAATCAAATTGATAAGGGTTTTAGGTTTACTAACGCGAAAATACAGGTGACACCAAATTAACACAACCACCACCACCACACATCTCATCATGGACTTGTGAATGTTTTTGATCATTACCCATCTCCATTGAAGCCATCAATCAATCTTGTCATCCTCCTCCGTCGGTTTCAAAAGGGAGGTTGTGTACGGTGTCTATTGGATCTTGCTCTTGAGAGAGGGTTATCTCCATCTCACAAACCATGGATCTTGCTCTCGAGAGCGGCTATTGGTTTATACTTTGGTTGATGTTGCTACAAGAACTATAACTTTAAAAGACTTGTAGAATCTCAAAGATACTCAAAACACCTCGTATACAGCAAGAAAAGCGTACTTTTTAGGTGAATTTCAAACTCGACGATCATCTCGGAAAGTAAAACAACTTTTTGTTATTACACCCTGGAAGACAAATGTATTCTAAGAGGAAACACGAAATCTATTTTATGGAAGGCACAATCATTTTCTAAAAGTTATATGACATCAAACCTTAAAGGATGTTGCTAGTTTATAATATCGGTTTTAAAATTTTTAGTATTTGCTTTCTAAAAATTTATAATATACTCATGCAAAAATGAGATTCATAACAATCAAATATGGAATTGATTATCAACTCTCAACTCCCAAAAAATAAACTTCTATCAAAGAATTAAAAGGCATTTAAAAAAACTTTTTATAAAATGTCATGATTCAACAAAATGCAGTTTTAATTTTATTACAAATGTTTTCCTTAACTTCTCATATATATTTTTTAAGTAGAAGTTTTGTTTACTCAATAAGATTAGGAGAGAAAAAAATTTAAAAAGGTTTAGTGAATAGTTTTAAATCATATAATTTGGTAAATAAGTTTTCCGCCTACGTGTCTCGTCGTTGTTTTCTTTGCGTTTAGTTTTTATGGTGCTAGGTTTTCCTCGATACATATGGAGTGTATTGAAGTGTGAACTTTTGTAAGTAATATTGGTCGCTTAGGTTTTGGTAGTGCTTGTTTATATTTTACTTATTTTGATCGCTAATTATAATGTATATGTTAATCCGATAGTACTCCACGGATTTCTACACCTTGAGACTTTGAGTGATTATATGTGTGGGATTGGGTGAATTTATTCTAAGTTGGTTGTATCGGTTTTAGGTCGAATTTAGAAACACGTTTATCTAAACAAGTAGTCTTCTAATCGACTTGGCAGGTTCATTCATTGATGAGAGGAGACTTCCACAATTATGAATTCTCAGGTAGGAGTATTACCAAGATGGCTGGCATCCTATAAAGGCTCCTCCAGAGAGTAGCTGTTGAAAGTAATAGGTCAGTTCTATACACCAATTATATTTTGTTAGAAATTTGTATTAATTAGTTTATTTATTTTGTTTGTAACATGTATAACTAGGTGGTGCATCTTGGCTATGTCAATCAAGAAGAGCTGGGCTTAATCATTAAAAAATGGACTAATAGATGGGTTGGCCTTGGATAGATGCGACGCATATGATGAACAACTAAATGGATCTTGGATTAGGTTTGTCCAGGCCTCTATATAAAGAGTTTGTTACAACAAACTAAATCATCCAGTCAGATATTTCCACTTTGAGACTTTAGAACTTTCTAGAGCATAATCTGAGATCTAGGTTTTTATGTGAGTCAAACTTGTTAGATCTTGTGGTTTTGTTAACAGATCATTAGAGTCTTGTAAATATTTCGTACAATTGTGTGGTTTATAAGATTTCTGGTTGAATCAAAGTTTTTCTAAAGTTTAGTTCATATGAGTTACCAAACTTGACATGGTATTAGAGCTACGACTTTGACTAGTGTGTTTCTTCCATTAGTGTTTTTAGATTAGGAAAATCAGGTTTTGATTCAAAACCCTAAGTGTTTGGTGCAAGACCTATGTGATCTTGTGGTTCTTGGTGTTGATTCTGGTTCTAGATTATCGTGTATTATTCAGAAGATCAAAGGTGTTTACCAAAAGTTAGGGATTATGGTTTCTAATTGGAGTGGATTCATTGTGATTGAGATTTTTTCTTTCTTGAATCTGTAACCCTAAGTGAAGGTTACAGTTCTTGAATCGCTAAAAGATACCCTATCTAGGGCACCCCTATGGTGATATCGTTCTGCTTTTTGTTTGTTTCATTTATGTTACACAATTAGTGTTATTGTTAGGCATATCTTGGCTGGGTTAGTGGGGCGACGATGTTTATAGGGAGAGCCACACACACTATTGTTCTGTTGCATTATATGTGTGCATTTAATGCATGTTTTATTGTGTTTGTATTGTTGTTGTGTTACACTTACTGTACAGGTGTTGATTTATGTGATGTTCTGAGTCTTAGATCTAGATTGTGGTTCCCACGTTAAGGCACGTTCTGGCACCTTTGAGTGATTAACCAGAGTCTTGAAACAGATGTGGCTTCACTACTTGCTTGCTTAGCTGTGATTCTCGGTGTAGCTTTTTCTGTATTAATATGTGTTTGATTTTCAGTTATTGGTTATCATGACTGATGGTAAAGGTGTTACACAGGTTAGTAAACTTGATGATAGTAATCCGTTATATATACATGGATCCTCAATTCTATGTCTGAGGATTTATACTTTGGTCAAGTATACTCTAAACTTGCTATTGATGCGTGGAAAGAGTTAAAAGAAACCTATAATAAGGTTGATGGTTCAATTGTGTTTGATTTGCATCAACAAAATAAATTCATTTAATTAAAATGGTGTTTTTGTGTATGAATACTATCACAAACTTAATATTATGTGGAAAATTTAGATTAAATACTACAGCTACTTGCTTGTACTTATCAGGTTGTTAGAACCAATTTGTTTATAGAACAACTTCTTACTATATATAAAGCTTTTGCTATAATATCTAAGGAAAAGTCACATAGGATTTATAATAGTAACTATTCTAAAGATTTAACATAAAATGTTGGTTTTGTTTCTAAATTAAATCAATCTTTTGAATAAAAGAAAATCTAATAGAACTTCACATCAGAATTTAATATGTTCTCAATGTAACAAATTGGGTCATAACGTGGGTTTAATTTTAAAATTATTGGTTATCCTACATGGATGAAACATAGAATTAATCATAATAAAAGAACTATATCAAACACTAACTATGTTAATGATATTAAATGAGTCTAAATATACTGTTACTGCTACTAGTAGTCTTACTCCTGATCAAGTTTCCAAATTACTCAGGCTATTAAGTCAAAAGTCTGATGATCCTTTTTCAAGCTTTAATATGGCATGTAGAGTTGTTGATCCTTTTGGTTCTATAAGTAATAGTAGTAGAATAGTATTCGGATTTGCAAATGTTAGTAATTTTGGTAGTAAAGTGGGTTTGATAGTAATCAACATATGGTAATGAATGATAAAGGTTTGATAATTCAACTTGATGTAATTGGATTCAATGACAAAGTTAAACATTCTAATGTAACAAGTGCAACTGTAATTAAAAATGGCCATATTGAAAATAAATGATAAGGTTACTTTGTGTGATGCTTTTGTTGTTCCTGATTATTGTGTAAACCTTATGTATGTTTATAAAGTAGCACAAGATAATAAGTTGACTATGTATTTCAATGAAAACAATTGTTATCTTCAGGATTTATTCACAGAAAGTCCTGGTGACTAGTATTGAACTTGATGGTCTGTATTTTTAGTGGTGTGCCAATTATTAGTACAACTACGTGTTACAATAGTATTAATGTTTCTAATATATGTCATGCTAGGTTGGGTCAAACGATGATAATGTTTTACATACGTTAAAAGAAGACTTAAAAATAAAAGTTGATAATAATTTTGTTCCATGTGAAACTAAACAACATAGTGAACCTTTTCCATTAAGTGATCACAAAACTAAATATTTAGGTCATTTAGCTCATCTTCACATGTGGGGACCTTATAAAGTTAGAAGTAAGGAATGGCGTAGATACTTTCTAACCATAGTAGATGATTATACTAGGTCTGTGTGGATATACTAAATGAGACATAGAGATGAAGTATTTAATAACATTCAGCATTTGTTTAACTTAGTTAAAAATTAAAACTCAGTTTGATAAGACAATTAAGGTGATTGGAAGTGACAATGGTATTGAATTTATAAATTATACAAATGTTTTCAGAACCGGATCAGAAGTCTAACCGGTCTCCTTATCGGCTCACGCGTCTGACCGGTCAGACTGGACATAAGAACCGGGAGGTGTCATAAATATTATAAAAATTAATAAGGTTAAATATGAAAAATATATATAAAAAACGGTCCAACCCCTTTAAAAACCGATTCGACCGACCGGTTTCCCGGTCCAACCTCCGGGTCACCGGTTCAACCTCTGGTTCAATGTTATTTTGGCCTGACCGGCTAAACCTCTGGTTCCCGGCCCGATTGGCCGGTCCGGGCCTGCAAACACTGAATAATATAATGAAAGATTTTGTAAAACAACATGGTATTGTTCATCAAACTACAAGTATTTACACTCCACAACAACATGGAATTGTGGAGAGAAAACATAGACACTTATTAAATGTTGCTAGGTCTTTACTGTTTAAGAGTTCTTTAGTATTTAGTTTCTATTTGCTACTTACTTAATAAACAAGACTCCATCTTCTGTGTTTAATGGTAGGTCTCCATATGAAATGGTATACGGTTTTAAATCCTCTTTAAATCATCTTAGAATGTTGGTTGTCTTTGTTTTAGTATAGTTTTGAATAATCCTGATAAATTAGTAGTCATGTTGATAAATGTGTTTTTTATAATATATTCAAATGAGAAAAAAGTTATAAACTTTGAAATTCAAATTAAAAATGATTTTATTTTCTACGGTTGTAAGATTTTATGAATATGTATTTCCTTTCAAAAATCCAAAAGTTTATACAACCCTGATTTTGAAAATAATAAAAATTTTAAAAATGCAAATTTCTTTGATTTTTATGAAAACTTAATTTTTCTATTTACTGTTTTTTTACTTTTACATTTTCAATGTTTTTGTCTTTTTACATTTTTCAGTGTTTTTGATTTTTCTCCCAAATTCTCCCCCTAAATTAAAAACATATTTTTGGTTTTAAGAAAGAAAATGATGTCACACCCGGTCGTAGCGTAAGCGCGAGGTGTACAAGTCATTCATCTTGAATATTAGTTAGACTTGTATTCGTTTGATTTTTGAACCTTTGTTTATTAATATATATTCCATAAATATATGTGTATTCTTTTAGTATGGATGGGCCTAGCCCAAATGATAAGTGTAAGTGGGCCTAGTCCAATTAAAAAGTATAAGTGGGCCTAGTCCAATTGAAAAGTATAAGTGGGCCTAGCCCATATGATTTATATAAGTAGGCCTAACCCAATTGAAAAGTATAAGTTGTCACAACTGTCAAAACTCCAGGTATCCGTACAATTTAATTAACCATGATTAGTGCTTAATGACTGTGCTGAATTACAAGTAACTGCTTTCTGATTACCGCATCATACTTACATGTGCATCACATATTGCATACTATCACAACATTTTTACATACAAACTCTTAGTGACATAAACGATACACAAAACACAGTTAGCACAGTTAGCGGGTAACTCAGAAAAATGCTGACGATGTCAGTACATAGACAAACAGTGTTTTGAGACCCTGTATGGGCCAGGGACAAGGTACTACACTAGTATAGTGTGTAGGAAAGTAAGGACCATAAAACTGCTTCACTAGGTGATAGTTTAAGTGCCGGAAAGTGCCTAAAACCCACTCAAAGTGCTGCTGAATTCAGCATATTCAAGCAAAAATCAGCATTTTAACAAGTTTGTAACATGCAAAAATATGACTAAATGGTCCTGAATGCTTTCCTAAGTGTCAGGAATTAAAAGTGTCACAAAAGGGTACATAAAGATCGCTAAACGGTATAGTTTGACACTTTAGCGAACCGGTATCTAACCGAACAACCGGACATTACCCGAAATACCAAAATTATACTAGAAGCATTGTTTTTATGTTTCTGAGCTAGTTATGATCCCCAAACACCTTAACACACTATATAACACAACATACACTTAAACACTAACCTATACACTTAACTTCCAACTAAATTATCTAACTTACCATTTAAACCCAACCAAGACCCCCCCCCCCTTCATATGGACAGTCACCATGTAGCCCCCATGATAATCTTCCCCTTGATCTCCTAGATTTCATGAGATCTTATAAGATTTGTGGAAGATCATGTTGTGTACTAATGAAACACTTAAACCATTGGATAAAAGGATTAGATGGTTATAAGATGGATTAGATCTCTCACACTTCACCCCACTCATCTCCCTCTCCTCCCTTGCTCTCCTCTCGGCCGAAACCCACCCAAACACCACCATCATTTTCATCCATTGTCCATCCATTCCAAGTACATCCTAAGGTGCAAGAAGGTGTTTAAGGAAGTGTGGAACTTGTGGATCTTGAAGGACCTTCATCATTTGCTATTATCCTCCACTTTTGTCATCTTCAACCCCTTGTGTTCTTCCCTAGCCTTGTGCTAGTAGTAAGGCCCTTATGATCTCTTGTCATTTCATATTTTGATGATTAATAGATGACGAACCTTGTTAATCTTGAAGAACACTAAAAGACATAATCATAAATCTTTAACATAAACTTAATAACATATGAATACTTGTTGATTAGTGATGATTTGCTTCTTGATGATTGATGATTTGTGTTAGCGATGTTAGACATCATAAGGAACCTACTAGATGGCGATTAAACACATGATCTAGTAAGTTAAGGTGGTGGTCTTGTGAAAGACCAAGATCATCATACTTTATGTTTTCATGAACTTGAAAAATAAACATGATTTTATGAATGATGAAACATATAACAAGATTACTAGACATAAACTTGAATGATTTCTAAAATAGTTCTTCCAAAGAAACCAAGTTAAATCATAAGATTTACAAGAACATTGTTTTTAAAGAAAACCAACCATGTTTCTAGTGTTGAAACAAGTATAAGAATACATTGTTTACAAGAAAAATTCAAGAGAATGATTTTTGGAAAAATCATCTAGTAAGTTGTAAACACTTAAATCTTTCAAGAATGAGATTTTTAAAGAAGTAAACACACTTTAAAGGGTAACTAAACCTACTAAACACACTACCATGTTACTATAAGTTTTTATGAAAGTTCAAGTTCATGATTATTATGTAAATAGCATAGTTTTGGCACTTGGTAAGTGTAAGTTGTTTAGGATTGATTGTTGATTGGTTGTGATGATTTTGAAAAGAAAATGATATGCTTTAATAGCATGGACACCTCCATTTTTAGGGGAAACTATGGCAAAATTTTTTAAAAGTACAAACACTTAGAAAAATATTTTCTAAACAAATATTAACAAGTGTGTTTTAACTATGGTTTTCAATATAAACTTTCCCATAGACTTTGTTACAAAAATACAAGTATTGGAGGTTGGTTTTTGTAAATAAAAATAACTAAATATGTATTTGAAAGATAAATATTTAGAAGACACATTGTGTGTGATTATTTATATACTTTGTGTATTAGTTATATTATTTTAGGATCTAAAGTAATATAACTTAACAAAATACCAAGAATTTACAATCCAAAATAATACCAAAAATCACAAGGAATAAATATATAAGTTACACACTTAATATTGCGAAACCGAACGCAAGAACGTAACTTACAAAATATTCCGGAAGGTACCGTTATAAATATAATTTTGGTAAATATTATTTTGGATACAAGAAATTAAAATATGATTTTTGTAAATATTACAAAAGTAATATTGTATTTTCGACCAGGAGAAAATATATTATTTTTGAAAAATAAAAATATATTTTCTTGGAATATTTAGAAAATATATGATTTTTGAGGAAAATATATATTTTCTTGAAATACATTATTTTTTGGACAAATAAGTTTAATATATTTTCTAAGTTAGACTTAAAAACATAATATTTTGGAACTACAAATAGAAGAATGCAAATATACATGTATGAGATACCCCCATCCTTGGGAAGGACATACGAAAATAAATACTCGAGAAGTATTATTACAAATACTGTTTAACCAATTATTCCAAAACTAAATATAATTAAAAGTTAAAATAATCATTATTTTAACAAGAAATTATAACTTGAAATAATATTGGAGACATAAAAGAATGTAACTCAAAAACGTAAATACTAAGGCAAGGCACGGCCTATTCGTCTAATAGACATAGTATATTGTAGGGAGTCGTGTTTGCTGAGGAGATTTGGGTTATGAGTACTGAAGACGCAAAACCGTGAGTTCGTGACCCCCTTTTCTTTTAACTGTTTTCTGTTTTATAACTTCGGGGGTGAAATACATGTTACAAACTGTTTACGAACATTTTACGTGGTATGGTTAGTTGAGGAAGGGTATTGCTTGATCATGTGAGTGGTGGGTATGACACTTAAGGCCATTAATCCTCGTTGTAGGACCGAGGGACATGACAAATCCGCTAGGTTTGAGTTTTCCTGCATCACTTCACACATACCATTGGCCTTGTAAACCATTGGTGATATGTTTTTCCTTGCTGCTTTCATACCAGGATTTTACATACGTACAAACATACTTTAAAGGTTATTCATATACATACACAACACATGAACTCGCTCAACTTTTGTTGATGTTTTCAAACTACATGTATTTCAGGGAATTAAGTGGATCTGGCGGGTGTTTGCATGTTCCAAGCTGCGTTATGAATAAAGAGATGTCATCCGGAGTCAATGGGTTTAGGATGTGTATCTTAATCCTGGACGAGATACATGTCTCTAAGCTCGGTTCTATTTAAGGTCTTTTGTTGAGTCTTCGTGACTCATTTTAACATGTTGTGGTTTGTAATTTAAATTTAGAGTCTACGTTTCAGATAAGTATGTTGTGGTATTTTCCAAACTAAAATTTATGGATGAACATCTACTTATTTTATCATATAGTGTTGTTATGATTGATTGCTATGGTATTAAGAAAGTCACCTCATAATCACGCTTCCGCAAAAGTCAGGGTGTGACAGCTTGGTATCAGAGCTTCGATCGTAGCGAACTAGGATTTTTTCTCGAGTCTAGACTACGATCATTAGGGCTCTCACGAAAATGTTTTCACAAACATGTTTACATTGCATACACAAAATGTCTAGATCCAGGGAACAAACATTTTTACAAACAAAGGGCACAAAACACATTTCAAGGTTATGTTTATGGTTCAGTCTAAGAGACTGGGGAAATTCAGTCCAAGAGACTGGGGAAGTTTAGTCTGAGAGATCGGGTAGTTTAGTTTGAGAAACTGGGGAGGTTTAGTCTGAGAGGCTAGGTAGTTCAGTCTGAGAGGCTGGGTGGGATAGTCTGGGAAGACTAGGATGAATACATGCTTACATTGTTACTGCTTACACGCTTATTTGATGATTGTTGATATATGAGCATATGTTGTTATTATTTTGATTACAGACACCATGTCCTCATCTGAAAGTGAGCCGTCATATACCATAGACCCTATGGCCATAGTTTCGGACGATGAGATTTTCCCGGACCCTGAGATTTTGACCTCTGACACTGAGAGTGACGATGACGATGATTTCCAGCCTTTTGCATTACCTGACCTTGGCGACGATGTACCGCATGCTGATGGCTTACCCAACGAGGATCCCTTTCTTGTTCCTATTCCTGACCAGGCCCATCTCATCCTCGGACATCCCGATGGTGAGCATGTCGTGCTTTTGATCCTCGCCCCTCTGCCTCTTGCGGTTTTTCCTCTCGAGGATTTGCCTTTTGATAACTTGCCTGATGATGATGTCAATCTTTTCATTGATGGTCCCCCTGATGCTGCCCAGGGTAATGGAGTTCCAGCTGAGGATGTCATTGCTGTTCCACTTGTTGAAATTCCTATGGTTGAGGTTTCCTCTGATCCTTCTGCTCCAGATTCCTTTGAGTCCGCATCATCCTCCATTTTGCATGCATTAGGATTGCAGCATTACCCCACCGATTCTGATACTGATACGGCTTTGTCTGCCACACCTACTCCTCCACATGACTCTGAGTTTGACGTTTGGACACGAGCTTGACTTTGTTCCCGACGATCAGCCTTTTGATGCACCCGCTGACCTCGAGCCTATACCTGCCCCTGATCCTCTGCCTGACCATAACCGTGTATCTATTGACATACCTGTTGTTGCACCACTTGTACCTGATCCGATCCCTGCACTCGTTGACTATGCTGTTTTTGCTGATCAGATAGACCCCAGATACGTATTCACCAGCAATGGGTGGATAGAGGATGATGATGATATGACCCCTTTTGTTGAGCCTGTTACTCCCCTACCTGCACCTACACATGCACCTGTTGACGTTGCCCTGTTTCACCCACATGTGTCTGATATACACCGCACCGACCAGCCTATCACAATCTTGCAGGATATCCCTCCACCCCGTCTAGGGGAAGGTCCGTCCAGCCAGCAGCCTGGCCATGTTCCTCACGAGTTAGCCGCATTTCCTTACATGCCATAGTTTACACCTGCTACTCATTTTCCTTCTACACTGCCAGGCGAGCCACTCATATGGTTTCCGCCAAATACTATGCCAGTTTCTGATCCCTACCATCCTTCACACTACACTGGTTACACGAGGGATGAGCTACTCCTGTCCTTGCAGCTTCAGCAGGAGATTTTGTGTCATAGAATCATGGAGCTAGAGTGGATTCCACGTCCACCGCCTTGTTCATGTCAGTCACCTTTTGCGACTCCACCTGCTCCTCTTTTGCCTTATCCAGATTTTGATGTTCGATATCTCACCATGGAGCAGCAGATCAGTTATCTGTTGCGTCACGTTTATGACCTTGAGGAGGAGCTCACGCATGTGCGCAGCTTGCTTCCTGTTCCTCCGCCTCCTCCTCCACCGCCATCAGCATAACCGGTTTTTGGTTTTATATAGATAACTTACTTTGATGAGAGCACCGCTATTGAGCCTAGCTTGCGAAGCCTTTTGGAGACCACCAATTGACCGTATGACCTTTGTAGATTGGTAGACTTGTGGGACAAGGGTAGTGTGACCCTGTGTTCCCTTTTGATATAATGCACTTTGTAAAACATGTAACAATATTTGGTGATCGATGATTAATGAAAGCTCAATCGTCATGTTCTCATTAAGCACGTTGTTAACATAAATGTTTGTGATATGATACTACATGCATGCTTGTAACATTCTCGTTAAATATGCTCCCATTTACTTGTCCATGTTATGACTGTGTTGTGGCTTGATTGTTTGATATGATGGTTAGTTATATGTGTGTACATACGACCCCTATGTCACACCCCGACCGCGTAAAACAACAAACCGCGGCGGAAACGTCGGGGAGTGATGCGACAGAATTATTGTTTCAACAACCATGGTAATTAAAGTTATGTATTATTAAGATTAAAGTTTACATTGTCTTTTGAGTTCAAACTAAAACAACATAATTAACAGTCATTTAAGTTACTAAGGCCCGAGTCCGCCTAACTGAAGCACAAACATCATCATGCATTAGCACCTGAAACACATGTAAAAATAGGTACGTTAGCATAAAAAATGCCTGTGAGATACATAGGTTTTGTTTATGCAGGATTCATGACTTGTGGTTTAAAAAGTGTTTAACAGAATGTAGTCATGAACCTTGTAAAATGTTTTCCTTTATGAAATCATATGAAAATCGATATGAAAATCAAATGAGGATGAAATGACAATGCATGGTTAAATGAATAACCAAGTAAAAGTGAATTTGTAAAAATATGTAATTTGTAAAACAATGTCATGTTCTTGTATAAAATGTTTCATGTCTTGCCTAAGTGGTTTAGATAACGCAACGATGTATAATATAATAAAAGCACTTATATATAGGAAGTACCAGCGGCGTATCCACCATGCTTTTATCATATAACACATAGCCCCGTTACATAAGTCACTTATCAATAACTAACAAAATGTCATGTATAATGTCAAAATGTTCATGCATAAACCATGTCTAATATAATGTGTAACATGTATCATGTATAACCAATGAAATGCATAGCAAGTAGGAAGACATCTACTTAAACTATGTAATGATATCAATGTGAAAACATATGTCATGTATGGTGAATAACTAGTAATTACTCAACCATAGGAAGAATGTACAAAACAAGGTTTTTGAATAAACCTAAGTTTAAATCAAATGTTATGTTTTGCAGAAAAATGAGATATCATAAAATCGACAAAATGGAAGGATGGTGGTTATTTGTTTGTTACCACAAAGCAAACAAACAACACACGGTGACAAATCAAAGTAAATGAGTCATAATAATGTATCACTGAAGACATGCTCTCCTATAAGTGAACACTCACCCCAAGAGTTCCCAGGTAAGAGTGACTGGTCCGATACAGCGGATTTGTACGAACACTCTAGCCTTAGACAGAAAACTCAGGGTACAGGCATTCACTCTTCCAGTTTGCACGTGTTCACATTATTTAGACCCAAACTTTGACGAGATTTTGAAAATTTGGAAGGCACTAAGCCAAAAGAAATCATCTAAGGATAGATGATTGATTTCAAAATCATTTTGGAAAATTGTATTCAAGTTTTGGTAATCACCTAAGGATAGGTGACGTGTATTGTCTTAAGATCTAAACATAAGTAAACTTGTGTTAGGGTCCTAGAAAGTTATAGTCTAGGTCAAAGCATTGCTAATAACCTAATTCCCTGTAACCATTGCCTCTGATACCAACTCTTCTGTCACACCCCGACCGCGTAAAACAACAAACCGCGGCGGAAACGTCGGGGAGTGATGCGACAGAATTATTGTTTCAACAAACATGGTAATTAAAGTTATGTATTATTAAGATTAAATTTTACATTGTCTTTTGAGTTCAAACTAAAACAACATAATTAACACTCTTTTAAGTCACTAAGGCCCGAGTCCGCCTAAGTGAAGCACAAACATCATCATGCATTAGCACCTGAAACACATGTAAAAATAGGTACGTCAGCATAAAAATGCCTGTGAGATACATAGGTTTTGTTTATGCAGGATTCATGACTTGTGGTTTAAAAAGTGTTTAACAGAATGTAGTCATGAACCTTGTAAAATGTTTTCCTTTATGAAATCATATGAAAATCGATATGAAAATCAAATGATGATGAAAGGACAATGCATGGTTAAATGAATAACCAAGTAAAAGTGAATTTGTAAAAATATGTAATTTGTAAAACAATGTCATGTTCTTGTATAAAATGTTTCATGTCTTTCCTAAGTGGTTTAGATAACGCAACGATGTATAATACAATAAAAGCACTTATATATAGGAAGTACCAGCGGCGTATCCACCATGCTTTTATCATATAACACATAGCCCCGTTACATAAGTCACTTATCAATAACTAACAAAATGTCATGTTTAATGTCAAAATGTTCATGGATAAACCATGTCTAATATCATGTGTAACATGTATCATGTATAACCAATGAAATGCATAGCAAGTAGGAAGACATCTACTTAAACTATGTAATGATATCAATGTGAAAACATATGTCATGTATGGTGAATAACTAGTAATTACTCAACCATAGGAAGAATGTACAAAACAAGGTTTTTGAATAAATCTAAGTTTAAATCAAATGTTATGTTTTGTAGAAAACAATGCTTTATGATTACAAACATTTATGCAGTAATGTTAATCGCATACATTCAAGCCTTGCAACTGTGGCGACAAACCTTTAAATAAATTAAAGGTTTATCTAAGTTATGTAGTCGGATTCTGTCATTCCCAACTTCCAAACAAACCTAGGAAGTCGGAAACGGGAGTTGTCAATTCCTATGGTACCATTACACACTACCGAGCGGCGTGATCAATGTTAATGAATGTATTATTGTCCCGATTAAACACACCAAATGTCATAGTCAATGTAGCATGTGAAAACCATGTACTAGGTATGCTAAGTAAACATACCTAGTAGAAATGTTCATGTAAAACAATGTGCTAGCATGCTTAGTAAACATACATAGCAGAAATGTCATGTAATACAATGTGTACATATGCTAAGTAAACATATTTAACAAATGTATAATAAATCAATGTGCTAGTATGCTTAACATATGTAGCAAAACATAATTGGAATCATGTACTAGATATGTACTAGATGAAACTAGCATGTTTATGTCATAAAAGCATGAAATGCACGAAAATAACACGTATGTACATGTGTATCACCCGAAAATATTTGAAAACGGTAAAAGAGGGGAACTATGTACTCACTTGGGATTGCCTAATAGTCTTGTGAATAAGACCAAATAAGGCTTCAAGGATCATGAATCAACCGACACCTAGTATAGGTAACTATGTTATTAATCGGATCCTAAATGGGGAGATAGGATAGACTGAGGTTCTATAAATGAAATGAGTATTTGAACTCATATGGTATGATTTAATAGTCCCAACATTCTGATTTGAAAGTCTACCTAAGTGCTTTTGACCCGTTTTGACCCATTATGGTAGTATAAGCTACTAGAATGCGTCGTTTGTGTAAAACTAGGTTCAGATGGTTAACTATGTGCTATTCCAAGTCTTACATGCCCAATTATCCCTAAACATGTTACTAAATCAGATTATATGTCAAAAATATGTTCACATAGGCAAAAATACGGATTTATTCTTCAAAAGGGCGTTTTGGTCATTTCCTATGGGTATACAAGCTAACAAGCAAATGACTAACCAATCCTATGTGATCATAAGGTATAACCTCAGAGGTTATTCCCTATGCAACTATGATCACTAAGCAAGCTTGGTCGGATCCTAATGATCGACCAAACGGGTCGGGTGCGAAAGTGTAAGCGGTTGTTTAGACCGCTTAACTTACGACCCTAAACAAGCACTAAACTAATAGTGACGAGTTAAACATGTCAAAACATGTTTAACCTACTTAGAAAACTGATTTGGTATCAAAACAAAGTGTTTTGATACCTAAAAGTAGTTCCATGGCAAAATGCGTGCTAAAACGCATTTTGACCGAAACTTTGACTCGTACTATGCCTAGTTAACATGGTAATCAGTAGGTATAATCACTAAGGATTATAACCATCGTGATTACAATCACGTTGCAAAGTTCAATTGAACTTTGACTTGACCAATTGATGGTCAAAACCGAAAGTCAAATTGTTGGCCAAATTGTTTGACTTTCTGCACTAACATAAAGAAAAAGCATGAAGGAAAACATACAAGAGTCCAAAGCTTGAAGAAAGAATATAAGAAAACCAGAGAGGAAGTTCCAAATACTTGAGAAAGCTCCCAAATCAGATTAGAGAAGAGATTGAGAGGAAATGAGCAAAGAATGAGGAGATTTGGCATGCTATTTATACTTGTTGCAACTTCACAAGATCATGCCACATGTTTGTGTAGCCTCCAAGCAAGAAATCATGGCCATACACTTGTTAAGAGCAGATTCAAAGCCTTGGAGAGGTGTTAACTTGCTCCCCAAAACATGGAATTTGCATACAAGGGCCTGGTTTGGCAAAATAGCAGCTGATTTCAAGTTTCTGGTCGCTGGGCATGCTTTACGGTCCGCAAGGGGACCCTTACGGTCCGTAAGGACCCTGCATCTGATCAGCAACTTTCACTTTTTGACAGATTTGGCCCCTGAGCTTGTTTCGTCGCGTATTGGCACTTCTAACACCCGTCAAGCCCATATTTAAGATCCATAATGAAGTTAAAGTATAGGGAACATGAAACATGCTCAAAAATATGACGGATGTTGGTTCGTTTGGCTGTACGGTTGCGTTGTTCGGCTAATTACGACGGAAATCGTAACGGACGCGAAAACGATCCAAATTGCAAAATGAATGAAGTTTTTGTATGCCGATCACTAAAATAAAAAATATTTTAGTGTGTACAAAAATTTTGGATGTCCAGATGTGGTCAGAACGTAAGATATGCGCGAAAATGCAAACTTACGCTGTTTTTGACACTTTTAGCCCCTGTAATGTCATATAAGCATGTTTTCGCACACCGAACCTATCAAAGCTTATTTCTAAGCTATGTTAAGGTTATATATGGTATGTTTAGCTTATGATCATGTTCTGGACTGTACGTTTCCTTACGAAACGGCAGACTTTTGCAAATTGATGCATATAGTCCCTGCAAGCGAATAAACTTGTTTTTGCCATACCAAAGCCTTCAAAACTTATTTCTAAGTTATTTAAAAGATATTTAAGGTATGTTAAGATGATGTTACTGTTCCGGAGTGTTTTTCGTGTTAAACTAATCGCGTTTACGCATCAGTTCGCGTATAACTCTCCAGAAAGCGATATAGAGTTTAAAATCGATCAAAAACCAAAACGCGCATAAAATCAAACATAAATGACAAATATTGGGATCAAAATACATTGTTTTATTAATATTGAATTGTTCAGAGTTTGTAAAATGATTACACAAGCACAGATGTCACACCCTAGACAACTATATACATTCCCTGAACAAACGAGACCTAACTAACCCGAACTTCTTCCTAGAAGATGTCTCATCAAGAGATCATTTGACTGACCGAGGCAGAATGGCAAGCGCACGCCTCACGGGTCATAGCTCGGCACGAGGTTCTTCGCTACAAACGCAACGAAAGTACCTCAAGGAATAACCTACCTAACAGTAATGTTTAAGTCATCCAAGACACATTTCAACACGTTTGGAAAATTCCAAGTGTGCCTTGCTAATACTTACTGTGATAATGATTGCTTAGGTACAGGTTGTACCTACAAACAATTTTTAGACTGCCAGCCCCTGAACTTTGATGGCACTGGAGGTGCTGTTAGGACCGGTTTTGACTCTGAAACGATGGCGAAACGAACGTGTGACGTGCGGAATCCGTACACGAACGTGACCGAACACACGAGACGTAATATAATCGTGATTCTTTGATAAATCTGAAATTCCAAATGAGCAAAAACCTTTAATCTAACTCTAACTCTCCTATTTATAGGCCAAGGCTTATAAGGAAGTTCACCTTATTTTCAAATATGCCACCTTGCCTTTCTTATCTAAATATAACAATATAAAGCTAGATTTGAACTGTTTCAGCTACAAACTAGATTGACGGAGGCGATAGGCATAAATGCACTAACAGACTCCCCCTTGGATATTGTCGCAGTCAATCTCGTAGCGTCTTGTCTTTCTCTCTCTCTGAGTCTTCTTGAAGCTTTAACACGTTTTCATCAACGTAGACTCCCTCTTGCTTGAACCGAATCCCCGTGGATCTGTCTTCAGCTTCAGCTCCCCCTTTCAGTAGACTCTTTTCTTCATCAGGCTCCCCTTTTCATCAAGCCTCCGTGCTTTGGGATCGACATCTGGCTTTCCGGATACAAGCTCTTCTGAGATAGTTACATGGCTCCTTGAATCCACGCTTCCTCTTGCGTTGAGCTCGTCTTCAGACTCCTCCTTAGACTCAGCTGTCGGGATCGTAGTGTGGTACAACATCTGCAATCCTCAAACATTTATAAGTAAAAGCATTATGAACATCCAGTTGTCCAGGAATTGTAACCTGGCTCTATTAAACTTTCTAAATCAAGATTCTGGCTTTAAGATATAATAATATGAATATATCCAGAAATACTTGATTCACTCCCTTTATCAACAATTTTATTGATTTGGCAGTTTTAGCAGATAAGATCAAAAACTGGCTCTTTTTACAGATTTTAGCAATATGAGCATCCAAATCCTTCACGGTTAATCATCCAAGTCCAAGTTAATGACCTTGGAGATATGACAAACTGTTTTTGATTTTTGATTTTAAAAACTACAAGTTTCAAATTAATGAACTTGATTTATTTTCAGAAACACAATCAGCGTATAAGATTTTGAAACTTAGCATCCCAGACATCGGTTCTCGAAAATAAAGCAGAAATCAAAATCTTTTTGTATTTTTCTGAAACATAAAACAATAAAAAAATATTTACAAACATATTTACAAACAATATTTTTGTTTGAGTTCGCGTAAGAGGATCATATCAGTTTATGACAAATCACTAGCACCGTTGAGCTTTAAACACTTTAAGTTCTAAATGACTCACTTAGATTGTCAGTATATTGATCCACTTAAATTTTTACACAAAGTTCAATTGATTCGAGATACAAGATTAGTGTTTTAAGAACTTAAACTTATTCGCGTGTCCCACCTCAGAATATACTCCCGTATCAAAATTCCCTAGATTCAGTCTTACAGGTGAGTATACCAATTTGATATCTGTAATCTGGGTTAGTGCGAGACCTTGAGAGCTCAGGTATGAACTTCTGTTCAGTCAAAGAGATGAAGGCTCGACTTTAGGTCTGTTCCCTTTAGGGAATCTTTTCTTCAACTGCAATTGATTCATATCTTTCAATATTTTTTCAATTTTTATGCAGAGGGTAAGCTTTTATAGCGCATAACGTATTATATGAGGTCTAGGCCATTGCTTTCGCAAAATCAGAAGACCAGGTATAATACCCCAGATATCAAACAGTATAAAGACCTAGTATCTCAGAATCAGGCAATCTCTCAAACAAGATTTCGGGGGTTACCCATATATCCGAGAGATGTTCCCCACGAGATAAGTAAAGTATTGATATTTAGGTTTATATCTCGAAAACAATCTACTAAGCATGTAAAAACCTACTGGCATATCATCAGTGGGACCGTTTATCACATTAAAACATTCCATTTCTTTAGCGTACTGTGATTGTCTACTGATGTACTATCATTTCCTCTTTTTACACAGAAACTTATTTTTGAATTTTATCATGTTTTTGGCTTTTTCAAATTTTCTAATGTTTTTGGATTTTCTGACAAATTCTTACTCCCCCTAAAATGCAAAATCATTAAAAGAAAATTTGATAACCGACACTGATAGCTTTGTCTCGCCATCCATTTTCTGCTTTTCATGCACTGATTTAGCAGAAAATATAATGTACCCCCATGATATACAACACATTGATATTTTACAGTTTGAAAACCGTTTTTCAATCTTGTGAAATTAATCATGTTTGTTCCGCCGTGAGGGTTTCGACATATTCAATCTATATATTTTTTTAATTTTTGAATATTTGACAAAATTTAAAAACAAACATATTTTTGATTTTTTAAATTTTTGATAAAATAAAAACATATTTTTGGTTTTTTTTTAAATTTTTAAATTTTTAGGGTTTTTAGAAATATTGTTTATTTATATACAAAAAACAATCAAACTCCCTGTTTCAACCAACACAGGGTTCAGCAGCCTCCTCTTCCCGTGCCAGGCTGCTCCAACACTTCTCTTCTTGACATTCAAATTTCTTCGGAAGCACCCGCACATTCAAATTACTCAATTACTTGAACAATTTAGCCCAGGTCTGTTTGACCTTAGGCATTTCAACACAATATGCATCATGTAATTTCGAAAAATCTTTTTCATTTTGAACAAAGACTTTTTCAACTTTGACTTCAACTTTTTCTTCATTTACCGAAGTCATTTGTTTCTTAACAGTCCATGTTTGACCTTTTGGAGTCCTTTTTTTTTTTTTATAAAAATGTAAATCTTTTTGAACATTTTGATTTTGAACAACAACTTTTGGTTTCCAAAACTGTTTTGGTTTTGTTGCATCAACAGTTGTTTTCCAACTTTGTGTTGTTCTAAATTTGGACGTCACTGGTTTCCATGTTTGTTGTGAGCCAGTCTTTGACATTTTCGGCTTCCAAGTTTGTTTTGAAACAAACTTGGTTGACTTCTGATTCACAACTTCAGATTTCTGTTTTTCAATATAAACAGACTTCTTGTTCGTCTCAACACCAACATGTTTCAGATTTGGACACTTACGAGCAAGATGCCCTATTTGATCACATTTAAAACATGTTCTCTTGGACACATCTTTGACCTGTTGTTGTTTCTTTTTCTGAGCATAGAACTCTTCATTAGACTGTCGTCTAAATTGGAGTTCTTTCTCTTTTTCGGAATTTGTTCCATGAACAAAATTCATCTTTGTCTGATAATTTGGTGTTTCATTTTTATTCCAATTTTGTTTCTTTTTATAACCCAACCCAGCCTTCATGTTTTTCTTCTTGAAACCAGGTTTGTTATAAAAAGTTTTGTGACACTTTCCAGCGAATTTTGGAATTTCAGATTTTTCAATTTCGACCATTTTAAAAAATTTGTCAATGTTTTCTGAAATCACATTCTGAATCGGGAATACAATATCTAAGAATAATTTGTCCGATCCAATCATGGTATAAACCAATCCTTTGAATCATCATTCAAATTTTTCTCAGATTTTGAGTTTTTCAGATATTCTTCATGAAAACTACCTTTATTTTCATCATGTGATTCAGCTTTAACTGTATCAATCGACTCTTCTTTCAACACACTTTCAACGACCTTACCGACCACCTCTGAATCACTAGAATCATTAGATTTGGAATAGGTTACGTCAACATTATCTGGCAATTGATCTACCATGTTGAAAGCTTTTTCGACCTTTTCATCATCATAAAATGCAAACTTTTCCGGTGGAGGAGCTTGATGATACTCAGAACCAATGCCCTTTTTGTTTTTCTCAGAATGATCATCACCCGGTTTTACGTTGAAAATTCTTTCAAGCACATATGATGACGCATGATAACTATGTAACTTGTTGTTATCCTGTTCTAAATCAGCTATTTGACGCTTTAGCTTAGCAACATCCTCAATGTAAGAATTGACAACTTGTTGCTTTATTGAATACTGTCGCATAAGCGTATCAGTTGTTTCAGAACAGTATTTCAATCTGGATTGAACAAGTTTCATTTGACTTTTCACATTTTCATATGACCCTTTTGTAAAGTGATATGCCAATTTTATTGAATCGTATTCCTTTTTCATCTCTTGAAAAACATTCTCTTTTTGATCACATTCTTCTGTCTTTTTCAAAACATTTTCTTTCAAAATCTCATTTTCTTTTTCTAGTGCATTTTTGTGTTAGCTTTTCATCATTATCTTTCAAAACCTTTTCATTTTCTAGCATTCTTTTTCATTTTTCTTTGAAAACTTCTTCGATTTTATTAAATTCAAGATCTCTTGTTCTGAATTTTTCGTCTTTTTCAGTACAAGCACTGCATGTTTCCATGCATTTCTTGCACTATTCAAAAACTTTATTATCAGATTGTTTATCGATTTTAGTATCATTATTTATCAATTCATTTTTGTTGAGTAAGTCAGAAGATTCAGTTTGAATTTTATCTGTTATCCCACCTTCTTCTGTCATTTTCTCCTTTTCTGCTGTGTTCACCTGATCATCAACCAGCTTTTGATCACTCTCAACTTCTTCTATCACCTTCTTTTCCTCTTCTATCTTCTCATCCTCAACTTTCACAGTTTCGACTTTAACTTCCTCAGTAACTTTCTTCAGATCAGTTACCAACTCACCAACATTCTTCTTCATTCTTTCTTCATCCCTCTTTTTCAAACTCGCGGTCATTACGTCACGAATTATTTTATCCAGCTTTTATAGATAACCTGTTTTATCTTTCGCAATATTCAAATAGTATTCGCCAGACAGAGGGATCACTGCAACAACATCATCAAAAACAACTTCCTTTCGATGAACAACAGGATCACCATTTTTGTTGACATAGCAATCTTTATTCTTGTCGTATCTTTTATTGCTTACAACATTTTCATACTCTTCTTGCATTTTCTCAATTCTACAACTAGCAAAGAATCTCTCTCTCTTTCGGTTTTCTCTTTCAGAATTTCTTCTCGAGTTCTCATTTTTATTTCAGTCATGATGCTATCTCCTTGAATCACCTGAAACAAACAAACACAATTAGTTCAAACTCTTATCAAATAACTGTTGGATCAGACGAGTATCTGATCGAGTGAGTCAACAAAAATCAACAGTATAACACTAATTGTATGACAACGAATCGGGTGAGGATCCGTTCGGGTAACAACGTGTCTTGAATCGGATAGGGATCCGCTCGGGCGAGTATCCGATGCTTTGACAAACACCTGAAACACAAACAAACTAAAATGATTAGGGTCGGGTGGTAATCCGTTTGGATTGCCACTCGATTTGTTACACTTTAAACTTGAACAAACAATATCCTTTAACTCGGATTGTGACTATCAATACAAACTCACATGCACATTCAATATCTCGTGATGATTACTGACACATTCCACAACACAATTCAAACAAACAACTTTTGAATTATTTGTCTTTAATTTTTATTGGACCAAGAACTATATAATCACGTGTACTGTACAATGGCCGACAAAAAGATCACTTTAACACATGCAAACTATTAATGCTGTTGACAATCAATTCAATGAAATGTAGTAGGACCGATGTGATGTAGTGGACAATTAAGAAATCACATGGATTCTTCACGTGAATGATTCTACTTATCTAGATCCTATCAATTGTTATTTCACATATACATTATTACAATGCCGACAACAGTAATCTAATACTCAATTCTATTGGGCCGTTTAATATGGACTTTGACGTTAATGAATCGATTGGACCGATTGATATGAATCACGTGGGCTGATAACTATCTGACAATCACATGAATATACAAAATCAATGCATATTTTTGAATAATGGCTGACAAACTTTATCACATGTATTCAAGCGAATTGGGATCACTTCAAACGATTTGAGCAACTACATTCAATTCGTGCGAAATGGAAGTCACATTCAAACGAATTGATGATATTTCAAACGAAATGGACAACTTTGTGACACCTGTGTCACCTCGAACACCAAACAAATTCCAAATCAATGAAATATTATGTTTCATACTTGGGATTTGTATAAATATGTGTATCCTTTGCACATATCAATTCTTGTTCAATTCCGAGCTTTAAATCGCTTTCTGGAAAGTTATACGCGCACTGGTGCGTAAACGTAATCAGTTTAACGCAACAAACACCCCGGAATAGTGAAATAGGCTTAACATACCTTAAATGACCTTTACATAACTTAGAAATAAGTTTTGGAAGGTTTGGTATGGCAAAAACAAGTTTATTCGATCGCAGGGACTATTTGCGTCAAACTGCGAAACTTTACCGATTCGTAAGGTAACGTACAGTCCGGAACTTGATCATAAGTTAAACATACCACATATAACCTAAACATGGCTTAGAAATAAGCTTTGATAGGTTCGGTGTGCGAAAACATGCTTATATGATCTTGCAGGGACTAAAAGTGTCAAAAACGGCGTAAGTTTGCATTTTCTCGCATATCTTACGTTCTGTCCACATCTGGACATCCAAAATTTTTGTACACACTAAAATATTTTTATTTTAGTGATCGGTATGCAAAAATTCCATCCGTCGCTTAATTTGGTTCGTTTTCACATCCATTTGAGTTTCATCGTAAATAACCGAACAACGCGACCGTACGACCAAACGAGCCGACATCCGGGAGTTTTCCAAGCATGTTTTGAGTCCCTTAAACTTTATTGACCTTGTAGAGCCTTGAAAATGGCTTAACGGGTGTCAAAAGTGCCAAAAATGGACTCGAACAAGTGCAGGGGCCAAAGCTGTCAAAATGTGAAACTTGCTGGTCTGCAGGTCCTTACGGACCGTATGCACTGGACCTTACGGTCCGTAAAGCATGCCCAGTAACAGAAACTTGAATTTCAGCTACAGTTTGATAATTCAGGGACTTTTATGCAATTCTCTTGTTTTGGGCTCCAAGTAAACGACTCTCCAAGTAATACCAGCTGTTCCTAACACTTGTATGGCTAGATTTCATTGCTTAATGGCTAATTAAAACACTTGTGATGATCCTATTAACTCAACACAACTATAAATAGCCATCCAAACTCCTTCCTTCTTTGCTCATTTCCTCTCTTCTCTTCTCTCATCTGCTTTGGGGAGCTTTCTCATCTGATTGGAAGCTTGTTTTCTTAGTAGAAAAGATAGCAAGGACTTTAGTAAGCCTTCTTTCATTCTTTTATTGCTTTTCTAGTTTAAAAAGTCAAACAAGTGTTTGACTTTCAGTTTGACCAGTCTTTGGTCAACGCAAAGTTCGGTTGAACTTTGCAACGTGATTGTAATCACGTTGGTTATAATCCTTAGTGATTATACCCGCTGATTACCACATTAACTAGGTGTAGTGTCGAGTCAAAGTTTCGGTCAAAATGCGTTTTAGCACGCATTTTGCAACGGAACTACTTTAGGGTATCAAAACACTTCGTTTTGATACCAAATCAGTAGATTAAACATGTTTTGACATGTTTAACTCGACACTATTAGTTTAGTGCTTATTTAGGGTCGCAAGGTAAGCGGTCTAAACAACCGCTTAGCCTTTCGAACCCAACCCGTTTGGTCAATCTTTAGGATCCGACCAAGCTTAGTTAGTGATCATAGTTGCATAGGGAATAACCACTTAGGTTATACCTTATGATCACATAGGATTGGTTAGTCGTATGATAGTTAGCTTGTATGCCCATAGGAAATGACCCAAATGCCCTTTTGAAGCTAAAATCCGTATTTTGATTATGTGAACATATTTTTGACATATAATCTGAATTAGTAACATGTTTAGGGATAATTGGGCATGTAAGACTTGACATAGCACATAGTTAACCATCCGAACATAGTTTTACGCAAACGACGCATTATAGTGGCTTATACCACCATAATGAGTCGAAACGGGTCAAAAGCACTTAGGTAGACTTCCAAATCAGAATGTTGGGACTATTAAATCATATCATATGAGTTCCATTACTCATTTGATTTATAGAACCTCATTCTATCCTATCTCCCGACTTAGGTTCCGATTGTTTAACATAGTGATCCATTCTAGGTACCACTTGATTCCTTGATTTCCCAAGCTTTGTTAGGACACTAAATCAAGGATACTCGCAATCTCAAGTGAGTACATAGTCCCCTCTTTTACTGTTTTAAATTGTTTTGGGGTGAAACATATATGCCTATCTGTTATTTTCCTGATTTTAAACTATATGATTACACATGCTTAATACACAATCTTTTGACAAATTAAACAATTACCTATGGTTTAAACACTGATTTTCCAAAACTTATAAAACTAATTTGTTGGATTGTACTTATTTTTATACATTCACCCAGCCGATTGGTAGTACGATATAGCGCTATAGGACTAGACACCCATTTCCTGTTGTATGGAATGTCAGAAACCAAATTTAAACCAAATAGAAATTGCCTTCGTGGTATTTCTATAGTCTCCAAAGTGTAGTTTGATACACTAAGGCTTGATTGAATACTAAATCACACTTTCTTTGTATATGTTGATATACTACAAAAGTACAGTTTGATGTACTCTCAAATGTGATCTACCAAAGTATATTTTGATATACTAAGTACAAAATCCAACATATGTTTTAATATACTACTTTTACCAAAGCATAGTTTGATATGCTACTGTTTACCAAAGTATAGTTTGATATACTACCGACTTTGTTATTTCATAAACTAAAGTATAATTTAATATACTACCAAGGCATAGTTGATATGCTATTTTTAAACCAAAGCATAGTTGATATGCTATTTTCAAACCAAAGTATAATTTGATATACTATCAATATTTTTATCCTTAAACCAAAGTATATTTGAGATATACTACCAAAACTATTATTTTAATTACTAAAGTATATTTTGATATACTATCCATTTAACTATTTTAAAAACTAAAGTATACTTTGTTATACTATTTATACATACTTTTCGAAACCAAAGTATATTTTTTGTCTATACTATAAACCCTTTTCAAAAACGACACGTTTTCAGAAACAAAACTTTTACATTAGATTCATGGCTATTTTGAAAACATAAAACCTTTTTCTCGTATTATCTAAAGCCATGAATCTAATACACAAAAACCTATGTTACTCACAGGCATTTTTATGCTGACGTGTCTATTTTCATATATGTTTCAGGTACTGCTATGTGATGATTGATGATGCATGCTAAACGTAGGATGGACTCGTGCCTTAGTGACTTAAAAAAAAACTGAGAAACAATTATTGTATTTATCTAAGTTGTACAAAAACATTGAGTTCAATAATTTAATAAAACAAAACTATTTGATCCATGGTTGTGAAACAATGATTCTGTTACAACACTCCCCGACGTTTCCGCCACGTTTTGTTGTTTTACGTGGTCGGGGTGTGACAGAAAAGTTGGTATCAGAGCCAATGGTTATAGGGAATTAGGTTATTAGTAATGCTTTGACCTAGACTATAACTTTCCTAGGACCCTAACACAAGTTACCTTGTGTTTAGTCTTAAAACAATACACTTCACCTATCCTTAGGTGATTAACAAAAACAAAACACATTTCGTTCTCTCGAGTCAAAATTTTTCAAAACATCACAAGAAGTCATCTATCCTTAGATGATTTGTTTTTAGGCTTTTAAGCCGTTGGTGTTTTTAAAATCTCGTCAAAGTTTGGGTCTAAATAATGTGAACACGTGCAAACTGGAAGGGTGAATGCCTGTACCCTGAGTTTTCTGTCTAAGGCTAGAGTGTTCGTACAAATCCGCAGTATCGGACCAGTCACTCTTACCTGGGAACTCTTGGGGTGAGTGTTCACTTATAGGCGAGCATGTCTTCAGTGATACATTATATTGACCTATTTACTTTGATTTGTCATAGTGTCGTTTGTTTGTTTTCAGTAACAAACAAATGGTCACAATCCTTATGCCTTGTCGATATTCTTAACATCCAGTTTTGAATATCCAATGACATCTCACTTGTTTTTCCCTCGTGTTTCTTTGCTCTTTTAGAATATGCCTCCTCGACGTGATCAAGCTCAGGATGCCGCTTTGGCAGCCTTAATCACTCAGCAATTCGCTGCTGTACTCCCGAACCTTATCACCCAGATAAATCAGGCAAACAATAACAATAACAATGTTCAATGCACCTTTAAGACATTCAACTCAGCTAAGCCACTTACATTTACTGGGTCTGAAGGGGCCACTGGGCTCCTACAGTGGTTCGAGAGTCTCGAAAGCACGTTTCGTCATGTACAATGCCCAAACGAGCGAAAAGTTGTGTTTGCGTCGAGTGTATTCCAGAAAAGAGCACTCACATGGTGGAATGGCATAATGAGGGATCGAGGTGCCGATGTAGCAATGGCACAAACCTGGGAAGAGCTTCGGGCTCTAATGATGAAGGAATTCTGTCCTTGTCATGAGCTTAGGGCTTTGGAACGGGAATTTGATGATCTCAAACAAGACAGCGGTGAACATCAAGCCTACACTGATCGTTACGAGGAATTGAGTCTGTTATGTCCTACCATGGTTACGCCTTTGGATAAGGCGATTGAAAGATACATCGATGGTCTTCCTGACCCAGTTCAGGATATTGTTACTGGTAGCAACCCTACTACCATCAGACAAGCCATTGAACTATCTGCCACCATGACTGAATCTCAAATCAGGAAGGGTAAGCTTTTCCGAAAAGGCGATCCGAGACCATCTGACAAGACAGCACAAGATAAACCAAAGGATAAACAGACCGAGTCCTCTAAGAAGTCGAAGAAGCGTAAGGCTTCACAAAACTTCGCAGTAGTCGCTCAGAATGATCAGGTTTCACCAAATCAGCCAGCACAGCCTCGTGCTAGGAAGAACTATATTGGTACTGCACCCTTGTGCAACAAATGCAACCGTCATCATGTGAATCAAACACCGTGTCTCAAGTGTACCCATTGTGGGCGATTGGGACATTTGGTCAATACATGTCGCCATGTTATCCAAAACCAGAATGCTGCAAATCCTGGTGCTGTTCAAGCACAGTTTCCACCTGGATCGTGCTATAACTGTGGTGATCTTACTCACTACCGGAACAATTGCCCGAGACTTGTTAATGCAAATCCAGCACGCGGACGAGCATTTAACATAAACGAGGCAAATGCAAATGACGATGCAGCAGTGAACAATTAAACTTTTGTATTTCCTTTGTTGTTCTTTTGACATTTGAGACAATTCAGTTATTATAAATAAAATGATTGTTCCACTTTTATTTCCAAAACTGATTCGATGGTGTGTGTTGACATATCCCTACGATGTTGACACCTACGGATTTTGTTCCTAATAAAGCAAACTACTCGTATGGTTCCTTTATTCTATGATCACTTGTGATCTTCCCAAAAATCCTAAGTACGAGTTTCTTTTAAGAAACAAAGTACAGGTACAATCTTCAAATTCTTAATCAGATACTTGAAGTACCATTTCAAATCTTTGATCTGATAAAGGTACTATCGTAAGTCCTCAATAGGATTCTTTATGTGTCCTAATACGAATTTTATAACACGACAGAAACAAATTCCAAATCCTTATAAGATCTTCCTATCTTCATAGTTAGATTCTTGAGGATGTTTTAAGTACTAATTGAAGTCCGTGATTGGATTTCTGGTGTACTTCAAATGCATTAATTCATATTAACGATCGAGCTAGTAACTAAAATAATGAATACACAATTTGGTGATTTTGTGTTTATGTGTAACTCCAAAGCTCGTTATCTAAGTCCTGGTGGAATCTTTCGTATTTTCATATGTTAGATTCTCAGAAGGATACTTAAAGCACCTTCTTAAATCCTTAAGGGGATTCTATGCAAATAGTAAGAACCTTGGATTCCAAAGTGCTGTGTCAAAACACTTATTTGGTTCTGAGTTATAAAGATCCCTTAAGTGGTCTATTTAAAGAGATCATACAACGGTCTAGTTAAGGAAGATCATGTGTTGATCTGATTAAAAGGATCGTTCATTGATCTAGTTAAAAAGATCCTTTGGTGGTCTAGTCAAATCATTTCATGTTTATTTGATTGATTTGACCCCACACATTATGAAATGAACTGTGCGGACTGCGCAAGGAATTACGTAATTATGGATGCATACGTAATTATGGAATTCAGTGCACAGAAACCACAGCAAGTTTTGTCATGTGTTAAGACCCATAGTGATGAGAATAACGAGACGGGAACAATGTAAAAAGGGCATGGTGGATACGCCGCTGGTACTTCCTATATATAAGTGTTCCTTATTACATTGCGAAAGTAGCGTTATTTAAATTACTAGAAGTCCTGGACTTGGCCAATGTCATTTTATTTTGCGATCTCCGACTCTGATTTCGAGCACACACAAGTTTCCTATAATAGTCTTCATGGGAAACCTCCTCCTATCCATTACTCGAAACTCCATGTTTTTGTTACTGCAACAACAACAAGAATCCAAACGTGACCTAGAGTTTTACTTTGGGAAACGGAGGATTCATTGGAAAGCGAAACAATCACAGTTGTCTTCACAAGTTTCCTTTAGAATTAAATTTCGGGACGAAATTTCCTAAAGTAGGGGAGACTGTGACACCTGTGTCAGCTCGAACACCAAACAAATTCCAAATCAATGAAATATTATGTTTCATACTTGGGATTTGTATAAATATGTGTATCCTTTGCACATATCAATTCTTGTTCAATTTCGAGCTTTAAATCGCTTTCTGGAAAGTTATACGCGCACTGGTGCGTAAACGTAATCAGTTTAACTCAACAAACACTCCGGAATAGTGAAATAGGCTTAACATACCTTAAATGACCTTTACATAACTTAGAAATAAGTTTTGGAAGGTTTGGTATGGCAAAAACAAGTTTATTCGATCGCAGGGACTATTTGCGTCAAACTGCGAAACTTTACCGATTCGTAAGGTAACGTACAGTCCGGAACTTGATCATAAGTTAAACATACCACATATAACCTAAACATGGCTTAGAAATAAGCTTTGATAGGTTCGGTGTGCGAAAACATGCTTATATGATCTTGCAGGGACTAAAAGTGTCAAAAACGGCGTAAGTTTGCATTTTCTCGCATATCTTACGTTCTGTCCACATCTGGACATCCAAAATTTTTGTACACACTAAAATATTTTTATTTTAGTGATCGGTATGCAAAAATTCCATCCGTCGCTTAATTTGGTTCGTTTTCACATCCATTTGAGTTTCATCGTAAATAACCGAACAACGCGACCGTACGACCAAACGAGCCGACATCCGGGAGTTTTCCAAGCATGTTTTGAGTCCCTTAAACTTTATTGACCTTGTAGAGCCTTGAAAATGGCTTAACGGGTGTCAAAAGTGCCAAAAATGGACTCGAACAAGTGCAGGGGCCAAAGCTGTCAAAATGTGAAACTTGCTGGTCTGCAGGTCCTTACGGACCGTATGCACTGGACCTTACGGTCCGTAAAGCATGCCCAGTAACAGAAACTTGAATTTCAGCTGCAGTTTGATAATTTAGGGACTTTTATGCAATTCTATTGTTTTGGGCTCCAAGTAAACGACTCTCCAAGTAATACCAGCTGTTCCTAACACTTGTATGGCTAGATTTCATTGCTTAATGGCTAATTAAAACACTTGTGATGATCCTATTAACTCACCACAACTATAAATAGCCATCCAAACTCCTTCCTTCTTTGCTCATTTCCTCTCTTCTCTTCTCTCATCTGCTTTGGGGAGCTTTCTCATCTGATTGGAAGCTTGTTTTCTTAGTAGAAAAGATAGCAAGGACTTTAGTAAGCCTTCTTTCATTCTTTTATTGCTTTTCTAGTTTAAAAAGTCAAACAAGTGTTTGACTTTCAGTTTGACCAGTCTTTGGTCAACGCAAAGTTCGGTTGAACTTTGCAACGTGATTGTAATCACGTTGGTTATAATCCTTAGTGATTATACCCGCTGATTACCACATTAACTAGGTGTAGTGTCGAGTCAAAGTTTCGGTAAAAATGCGTTTTAGCACGCATTTTGCAACGGAACTACTTTAGGGTATCAAAACACTTCGTTTTGATACCAAATCAGTAGATTAAACATGTTTTGACATGTTTAACTCGACACTATTAGTTTAGTGCTTATTTAGGGTCGCAAGGTAAGCGGTCTAAACAACCGCTTAGCCTTTCGAACCCAACCCGTTTGGTCAATCTTTAGGATCCGACCAAGCTTAGTTAGTGATCATAGTTGCATAGGGAATAACCACTTAGGTTATACCTTATGATCACATAGGATTGGTTAGTCGTATGATAGTTAGCTTGTATGCCCATAGGAAATGACCCAAATGCCCTTTTGAAGCTAAAATCCGTATTTTGATTATGTGAACATATTTTTGACATATAATCTGAATTAGTAACATGTTTAGGGATAATTGGGCATGTAAGACTTGACATAGCACATAGTTAACCATCCGAACATAGTTTTACGCAAACGACGCATTATAGTGGCTTATACCACCATAATGAGTGGAAACGGGTCAAAAGCACTTAGGTAGACTTCCAAAACAGAATGTTGGGACTATTAAATCATACCATATGAGTTCCATTACTCATTTGATTTATAGAACCTCATTCTATCCTATCTCCTGACTTAGGTTCCGATTGTTTAACATAGTGATCCATTCTAGGTGCCACTTGATTCCTTGATTTCCCAAGCTTGGTTAGGACACAAAATCAAGGATACTCGCAATCTCAAGTGAGTACATAGTCCCCTCTTTTACTGTTTTAAATTGTTTTGGGGTGAAACATATATGCCTATCTGTTATTTTCCTGATTTTAAACTATATGATTACACTTGCTTAGTACACATTCTTTTGACAAATTAAACAATTACCTATGGTTTAAACACTGATTTTCCAAAACTTATAAAACTAATTTGTTGGATTGTACTTATTTTTATACATTCACCCAGCCGATTGGTAGTACGATATAGCGCTATAGGACTAGACACCCCATTCCTGTTGTATGGAATGTCAGAAACCAAATTTAAACCAAATAGAAATTGCCTTCGTGGTATTTCTATAGTCTCCAAAGTGTAGTTTGATACACTAAGGCTTGATTGAATGCTAAATCACACTTTCTTTGTATATGTTGATATACTACAAAAGTACAGTTTGATGTACTCTCAAATGTGATCTACCAAAAATCCAACATATGTTTTAATATACTACTTTTACCAAAGCATAGTTTGATATGCTACTGTTTACCAAAGTATAGATATACTACCGACTTTGTTATTTCATAAACTAAAGTATAATTTAATATACTACCAAGGCATAGTTGATATGCTATTTTTAAACCAAAGCATAGTTGATATGCTATTTTCAAACCAAAGTATAATTTGATATACTATCAATATTTTTATCCTTAAACCAAAGTATATTTGAGATATACTACCAAAACTATTATTTTAATTACTAAAGTATATTTTGATATACTATCCATTTAACTATTTTAAAAACTAAAGTATACTTTGTTATACTATTTATACATACTTTTCGAAACCAAAGTATATTTTTTGTCTATACTATAAACCCTTTTCCAAACGACACGTTTTCAGAAACAAAACTTTTACATTAGATTCATGGCTATTTTGAAAACATAAAACCTTTTTCTCGTATTATCTAAAGCCATGAATCTAATACACAAAAACCTATGTTACTCACAGGCATTTTTATGCTGACGTGTCTATTTTCATATATGTTTCAGGTACTGCTATGTGATGATTGATGATGCATGCTAAACGTAGGATGGACTCGTGCCTTAGTGACTTAAAAAAAAAACTGAGAAATAATTATTGTATTTATCTAAGTTGTACAAAAACATTGAGTTCAATATTTTAATAAAACAAAACTATTTGATCCATGGTTGTGAAACAATGATTCTGTTACAACACTCCCCGACGTTTCCGCCATGTTTTGTTGTTTTACGTGGTCGGGGTGTGACAAACTTCACATGAAATAGAGCACCTTTAAACGAAATGGAACTATTTCAAACGAAATGGAACTTCATTTCCTGTGAAATGGCAATTTTTTCAAACGAAATGTAACACCTTGACCTCATTTCGTACGAAATGAATGAACTTTCCATGCAAATTGAACCAATACGTGCGAAATGAATGATTCAGCACTCAATCCGTGCGAAATGAACATGAACCGTGTGAACTGTATCAATTTCGTGCGAATTGGAGGTTCAAATTCAAACGAAATGGTGAACTTTGAAACGAAATGATGTTATTTGGTGTGAAATGGAGCTGATGTCACGCGGTATCGGACCAAAAAACTTAGATTTCTCCCAAACGGCTTTGAATTAGAATCTAAAACTTTGTACGGATATAGATTAGGTGTTTTCGCACAACAAATCCAAAAATCAGCTAATTTGGACCGTAAAAACCTGTTCAATTTAACGATTTGCAGATAAAAATGTAAAAGAAATGTAGAAGATGAAGAAATAGATCAAATCTGATGCAATTTGGATCTGAAATGAATGAAATCCTGTGCGAATCTGTGTGAATGATTAGTGCAATCGAGCTCCTTCTCTGATACCACTTGTTAGGACCGGTTTTGACTCCGAAACGATTGCGAAACGAACGTGTGACGTGCGGAATCCGTACACGAACGTGACCGAAAACACGAGACATAATATAATCGTGATTCTTTGATAAATCTGAAATTATACAACACCTGAATCACGTGGAGCACTTTCACTCTCTAGACTTTCTCTCTCTAGATCCTAGTTCTCCAAAGTTCCAAATGAGCAAAAACCTTTAATCTAACTCTAACTCTCCTATTTATAGGCCAAGGCTTATAAGGAAGTTCACCTTATTTACAAATATGCCACCTTGCCTTTCTTATCTAAATATAACAATATAAAGCTAGATTTGAACTGTTTCAGCTACGAACTAGATTGACGGAGGCGATAGACATAAATGCACTAACAGGTTCCATAGCTTTTGTGAAATGGGTTGAGAATGTGGATGCTGTTGTACGAATGAGCGGTTGTACGCTAGAGCAACAAGTCCCTTACGTTTCTGGATTGCTTCAAGATGAGGCTCTGATATGGTGGAACCTTCGGGTTTGAATAATGGGCGAGAGTGCAGCATATGCGTTGACATGGGGTGAGCTGAAGGAAATGATGCGTAGGGAGTATTGTTCTTAGATGGAGATCCAGAAGCTGGAATTCAAAAACTGGAAGCTAAAGATGGAAGGTCTACAAGTGGTGGAGTACGTGCAAAGGCTTCATGATTTAGCACGAGTTGTTCCATACCTGGTGGAACCAGAGATTAAGAAAATAGAACAATGCATCTGGGAATTGGCGCCTCAGATTCTAAGCTTGATCACAGCGTCAACGTCTCCAACAACTATTGATGCGAATATCTTGAGTTTGGCGCTCGCTAAGGAAGCACTTAGACTGGAAAAACTTGCAACCCCTAACAAGTAGAAGGAGACTCATGCAGAGCCATCGAGAGATAACAAGAGGAAATTCGCAAAGTTCAAGAAGGGCACTCGAGTAGATAATAAGACCAGGACCAAAAAGGGGAAAAAGCACATGGGTATCCCACCTAAGTGCAACAACTGTCTACGTTATCATAACGGGCGATGCAGGTATGAGAAATGTGGAACTTGTGGAAAGGTTGGTCACCTTAAGGAGACGTATTGGTACGGTACCGGACATAGGAATAAAGGTCAAGATGGCAGCGGAAATTGCGGAGAAAATAGCAACAACGGTTACCAGAACGGAAACAGTTATAATCAAGAACCGGGTCAAGGTTGTGGTAGCGTTGGGCATTTCTAGAGAGTTTACTTGGGGACTAAGCCGAGATGTGATAAGTGCAAGTTCCACCATGAAGGTCTATGGCAGAAGCCTTGGTGCGATAGGTGTGGAAGGGAAGGACACAACAAGTACGCCTGCTGAACGAAGTATCTCAGACAAGAAGGAAATAATACCCACAACCAAGACGGAAACCATGATGGTAGAACTCCAGGATGCTTCAAATGCGGGGATGTGGGGCACTTTAGGAAGGAATGCCTAAAGGATGACCAGGACCATGGAAGGGCGAGCAACATCGGAGCTCGTGAAGCATGCCAGGATCCAGATATGGTTGCTGGTATGTTCTCTATCAACCAATAATTTTGCACATATGTTGTTTGAGACCAATGCCAACCATAGCTTCGTATCTCTAGAGTTTAAGAATATACTTGGCTTAGTAGCAGTAAGTTAGATGTCCCGTATCCAATAGAACTGACTAATGAGAAGCTAGTGGGATGCCAATAAAGTAATTAAAGACTGCGTGATAGAACTCAGAGAGCGTGAGTTCTCGATAGATCTTCTGTCAGTAGAGTTGAGAAGCTTCGGTGTTGTTGTTGGGATGGAAATGGTTGACGAATATTCGTGCAGAAATTGTTCACCATGAAAAGATTATCCGCATCCCGATGGCGAGTGAAGAGACGATCGTGATTCCTGGAAAAGAAGCAGGGTATGCTACTACGAGTTACTGGCTATTCGAAGCCACAGAAGTTTTTGCGTAAAGAATGTGTCATCTTCATAGCCCATGTCGTGGGCAAGGAAACAATGAACCGAAGCTCGAAGATGTCCCTGTGGTAAAGGGATATCCGGAAGTCATCTACAAAGACTCGCCAGGAGTTACCCCCCCTCAGCGACAAGTCGAATTCCACATCGCTTTGGTTCCAGGCACCACGCCTGTAGCTATAACACCTTATCAACTTACACTTCCAGAGATGCAAGGATTGCCAGCGCAGCTTCAGGAGTTGCTAGGGAAGGAAGCTAACAGACCAAGCCTCACGTTTTGGGAAAATTCCAGTTTTGCTCGTCAAGAAGGAGGACGATAGTTTCCGTACATGCATCAACTACCAGGAGCGTAGGTAGAAACTTGTTAAGGGTTATCACTTAAGAACTACGCCTATTAACTTGGGAAAACATCATTAATTTGCCAAATGTGCCATCTCAGTTAACCAAATAGATAGAGTACTCAAATTCCTTTTATTGAGATTTCCCACTTTTGCTTCTAGCAAGTAAATTTTTTTTACATCTCTACTCCTCTTGATGGTAGTTGCATCACCTCGATTTTCTTTATTAAAACAAACACTCCATTGTCTCGATACTTGGTCATTTCTTCATTTTAGCAAATACTCATTGTTTCATTACTAGAAAAACTTATATGTCACGCATGCACCATTTGTTACGCATGTGGTTTCATTCGAATAGACGCTCCGTTGAGGTTCAAATTTTATTTTGCTAAAACTAACCATTGGTTTATGATTCGAATAACCTACATTATTGTAATTGTTGTCTCCTTTGTTATCAAGTCAACACGCTTCCTTGAAACTTCTTTACTTTCAAGTGACATTCATGGTTTATCTTCGTAACCATGCTGAGATTCCCTTGTTGATACATACGTTTATTGTCAGGTTACGCTGAAACCAGGTTCAATTGCTTGAACCTATCCATGTCACATATTCAATTTAAGACACCATATGATGTATTGAGAGCATCATACTCAAATATTTTTGCAAAGGTTCTTTTGTTTCAGGTCGTAGTAGACTTGGTTGGTCTACGACTCCACTAAATCGTTTGTTGGTTTTGATACCTTATGGTGACACTCTCACAGAATTGAAGCTTGCGCTAATTTGGTTACGCACCTCATACGCGAATTTAATTGTCTATTCATTTGTTCTAAATCCGTTTTGTTTATCACGATTAAAGCAGTCTCAACACAGTTGTGTGTTAAGACAATGGTACCCAAATTCATTTCGTATCACGATGTACCTCCTAACGATTCTTTCGTTATAAATTGATTACCTTGCAGTATTTATTGCTTTCCATCTTCAATTAGAAATGATAGTTCTTTGATGTTCCATAATCGATTGAAAACTCCATGACATTGTGTAAATCAAATCTTCAGGTTGTTTTAGTACACTTTCATTTGTTACAAACACGGTGAACTTGTTCGGTCACCACTATTATTGAGATATGTCAATTACGACACCTTGTGGTGTCATTACAAATTTATAACTTGTGCTAATCGTGGTCAACCGTTTCACACATAACCACACATACTTTTGTTTGACTTGTCATTTAAACATTCCTAATGCAACTACAATGATACACCAGATTCGCTCATATTTCATTCGGTCTATTCTCGCAATTCAAGAATGTCAACACACTAATCCTTACCATTTATTTAATCGAAAGTTGACAGATCATTTTCATATTCAAGTTGTTGATTTTGAGTTCGTATAGCGGATGCTGTGGTTTGTGAAAACTCGTTTGCATGTTGTGACCGATTGTTTGAAGGATCCATTGGTCAAAACTCCCCTTTTGTGGAACCCCTGTTAACTGAGTTACACTAGACTATACACCTCTACGACTTGTGTCCTTTAACATTAAATGCTAGAACACATGCCTTGTAACCATTGGGCTCTTATTGTTAAAATATATCCATGGAATTCACCTGATGTGAATAAGGTTAGATGTGGTTTTGTAGTTACCCAGTATCATTCATATACATACACGCATAATGAAACCCTAAGGAGTTAAGGTAGTACGAATTTGGAGGACGAAATTTTCTTAACAGGGGGAGAATGTGACAACTGTCAAAAACCAGGTATCCGTATAATTTAATTAAGCATGATTAGTGCTTGATGACTGTGCTGAATTACAAGTAACTGCTTTCTGATTAATGTATCATACTTACATGTACATATTGCATAATGTCACATCATTTTTACATACAAACTCTTAGTGACATAAACGATACACAAAGCACAGTTAGCACAGTTAGCGGGTAACTCAGAAAAATGCTGACGATGTCAGTACATAGACAAACAGTGTTTTGAGACCCTGTATGGGCCAGGGACAAGGTACTACACTAGTATAGTGTGTAGGAAAGTAAGGACCATAAAATTGCTTCACTAGGTGATAGTTTAAGTGCCGGAAAGTGCCTAAAACCCACTCAAAGTGCTGAATTCAGCATATTTCAGCAAAATCAGCATTTTAACAAGTTTGTAACATGCAAAAATATGACTAAATGGTCCTGAATGCTTTCCTAAGTGTCGGGAATTAAAAGTGTCACAAAAGGGTACATAAAGATCGCTAAATGGTATAGTTTGACACTTTAGCGAACCGGTATCTAACCGAACAACCGGACATTACCCGAAACACCAAAATTATACTAGAAGCATTGTTTTTATGTTTCTGAGCTAGTTATGATCCCCGAACACCTTAACACACTATATACACTTAAACACTAACCTATACACTTAACTTCCAACTAAATTATCTAACTTACCATTTAAACCCAACCAAGACCCCCCCCCCCTTCATATGGACGGTCACCATGTGGCCCCCATCATAATCTTCCCCTTGATCTCCTAGATTTCATGAGATCTTATAAGATTTGTGGAAGATCATGTTGTGTACTAATGAAACACTTAAACCATTGGATAAAAGGATTAGATGGTTATAAGATGGATTAGAGCTCATACACTTCACCCCACTCATCCCCTCTCCTCCCTTGCTCTCCTCTCGGCCGAAACCCACCCAAACACCACCATCATTTTCATCCATTGTCCATCCATTCCAAGTACATCCTAAGGTGCAAGAAGGTGTTTAAGGAAGTGTGGAACTTGTGGATCTTGAAGGACCCTCATCATTTGCTATTATCCTCCACTTTTGTCATCTTCAACCCCTTGTGTTCTTCCCTAGCCTTGTGCTAGTAGTAAGGCCCTTATGATCTCTTGTCATTTCATATTTTGATGATTAATAGATGATGAACATTGTTAATCTTGAAGAACACTAAAAGACATAATCATAAATCTTTGACATAAACTTAATAACATATGAATACTTGTTGATTAGTGATGATTTTCTTCTTGATGATTGATGATTTGTGTTAGTGATGTTAGACATCATAAGGAACCTACTAGATTGTGATTAAACACATGATCTAGTAAGTTAAGGTGGTGGTCTTGTGAAAGACCAAGATCATCATACTTTATGTTTTCATGAACTTGAAAAATAAACATAATTTTATAAATGATGAAACATACTAGACATAAACTTGAATGATTTCTAAAATAGTTCTTCCAAAGAAACCAAGTTAAATCACAAGATTTACAAGAACATTGTTTTTAAAGAAAACCAACCATGTTTCTAGTGTTGAAACAAGTATAAGAATACATTGTTTACAAGAAAAATTCAAGAGAATGATTTTTGGAAAAATCATCTAGTAAGTTGTAAACACTTAAATCTTTCAAGAATGAGTTTTTTTAAAGAAGTAAACACACTTTAAAGGGTAACTAAACCTACTAAACACACTACCAAGTTACTTCAAGTTTTTATGAAAGTTCAAGTTCATGATTATTATGTAAATAGCATAGTTTTGGCACTTGGTAAGTGTAAGTTGTTTAGGATTGATTGTTGATTGGTTGTGATGATTTTGAAAAGAAAATGATATGCTTTAATAGCATGAACACCTCCATTTTTAGGGGAAACTATGGCAAAATTTTCTCAAAATATAAACACTTAGAAATATATTTTCTAAACAAATATTAACAAGTGTGTTTTAACTATGGTTTTCAATATAAACTTTGCCATAGACTTTGTTACAAAGATACAAGTATTGGAGGTTGGTTTTTGTAAATAAAAATAACTAAATATGTATTTGAAAGATAAATATTTAGAAGACACATTGTGTGTGATTATTTGTATACTTTGTGTATTAGTTATATTATTTTAGGATCTAAAGTAATATAACTTAACAAAATACCAAGAATTTACAATCCAAAATAATACCAAAAATCACAAGGAATAAATATATAAGTTACACACTTAATATTGCGAAACCGACGCAAGAACGTAACTTACAAAATATTCCGGAAGGTACCGTTATAAATATAATTTTTGGTAAATATTATTTTGGATACAAGAAATGAAAATATGATTTTTGTAAATATTACAAAAGTAATATTGTATTTTCAACCACGAGAAAATATATTATTTTTGAAAAATAAAAATATATTTCCTTGGAATATTTAGAAAATATATGATTTTTAAGGAAAATATATATTTTCTTGAAATACATTATTTTTGGGACAAATTAGTTTAATATATTTTCTAAGTTAGACTTAAAAACATAATATTTTGGAACTACAAATACAAGAATGCGAATATACATGTATGAGATACCCCCATCCTTGGGAAGGAAATACGAAAATAAATACTTGAGAAGTATTATTACAAACACTGTTTAACCAATTATTCTAAATTTAAATATAATTAAAAGTTAAAATAATCATTATTTTAACAAGAAATTATAACTTGAAATAATATTGGAGACATAAAAGAATGTAACTCAAGAACGTAAATACTAAGGCAAGGCACGACCCGTTCGTCTAATAGACATAGTATATTGTAGGGAGTCGTTTTGCTGAGGAGATTTGGGTTACGAGTACTGAAGACGTAAAACCGTGAGTTCATGACCCCCTTTTCTTTTAACTGTTTTCTGTTTTATAACTTCGGGGGTGAAATACATGTTACAAACTGTTTACGAACATTTTACGTGGTATGGTTAGCTGAGGAAGGGTACTGCTTGATCATGTGAGTAGTGGGTATGACACTTAAGGCCATTAATCCTCGTTGTAGGACCGAGGGACATGAGTGATAGATCTATTTGGGTGTAGCGAGCCCACACCCATGTGGACCAGGGTGGCCCATGTGGTGACTATGTCCTATTCCCGGAGACAAATCCGCTAGGTTTGAGTTTTCCTGCATCACTTCACACATACCATTGGCCTTGCAAACCATTGGTGATCTATTTTTCCTTGCTGCTTTCATACCAGGATTTTACATACGTACAGACATACTTTAAAGGTTATTCATATACATACACAACACATGAACTCGCTCAACTTTTGTTGATGTTTTCAAACTACATGTATTTCAGGGAATTAAGTGGATCTGGCGGGTGTTTGCATGTTCCAAGCTGCGTTATGAATAAAGAGATGTCATCCGGAGTCAATGGGTTTAGGATGTTTATCTTAATCCTGGACGAGATACATGTCTCTAAGCTCGGTTCTATTTAAGGTCTTTTGTCGAGTCTTTGTGAACTCATTTTAACATGTTGTGGTTTGTAATTTAAATTTGGAGTCTACGTTTCATATAAGTATGTTGTGGTATTTTCCGAACTAAAATTTATGGATGAACATCTACTGATTTTATCATATAGTGTTGTTAAGATTGATTGCTATGGTATTAAGAAAGTCACCCCATAATCACGCTTCCGCAAAAGTCAGGGTGTGACATAAGTGGGCCTAGCCCATATGATTTTGTATAGATGAGCCTAGCTCAAATTAGAATGTTCTTATATATTTATTTGTAAATTTATATACTTTTACTAAGTGTTTGGGATGTATGTTTCGTACGTGTAAATATATTCGTATACTTATATGTTTTCACTTAGTAACTTATTTTACTTTTCGGAATTTATTTTATATAATGATACATATATTAAGTTCTTAAAAATATTCTATATTTTTAAGACTAATGAATTTGTATATAAAAGCTATGTTTATATAAAGATTACAAAATATTCAGTTTTGACCTTCTAGTTTTGTCTAACTATTACAAACAGCTCTAAAATAAAAAAACTCAAATACCAACGGTCTCAAAACGTTCTAACACGGTTGAAGCATGAGATGATCCAGAGAAGGCGATCGATTCGATATTTTTATCGGTGCCAAGCAGTGGCGGGACGGTGTCTCCGACAGTAGTGAAGGCCAGCTTGTTAGTCATGAATAGCTCATTGACGTATTCCATTTCGTTAGATTTGTCGTTGGGAAAGTAGGTAAAGACATGGTCCAGTTTTTTTTAAACGGCAAGGAACGACGTGCTAACCACCATGACACCGGTTGCCTTAGCCAAGGTCGAATACTCGACCGCCGCCAGTTTCTTGGCTCTCCCAAATGCGCGAAAACCTGACCTCCACTCGCCCGAGGGCACGACAATGGAATAATCAGTAAAACCTCGCCTCCCATCCAACACGAAGTGGCACCACCCGTATTTGCCCTTCATCTGGATACCGCAGAAAATAATAGGGAGAGTGGGAGTCGAACCCGGGTCACAAGGAACAACAAGTCTTTTCCCAACGACTCCACAACTACCTCATTGGCAGACACATTGTAGGACCGTATTTGACAGTCAATTGAGTCAATTCGAGTTAGAAACTACCGAAAATGCAGCGAAAATACAAAATCGGCATGAATCAAAGCAAGAAAGGAGTAGAAACAGAAGTAATACACTTTAACACCGTTTTCTCATTCAACTTTCATAAAATACAAGGTCAGCAGGTCGGCTACACTTGTGACATCAACGTGCAAAATGAGAAAACACTTTGGGTATATATAGGGGTGATAGTTCCGCTTATGTGGACACTCCATATGAGCGAAACCTCTTAACAAGTAGTTTCGCTTTTATGGACATGTCCATATAAGCGAAACCTTTACATAACAAACCCAAAATTACACTTTCAACCCCTATACAATACATAATTAACACATCTAGACCCTATACATCAACAACTAAGACTAAGACGCAGGCTTTAGACATTATGCACCAACAAACTCCCCCTTGGATACAGCCGCAGTCTTTGTCTTGTCTTCGGGTCTTCATATCGCTCTGAACTTTTCTTCATGTTGCTTAGGCTTCCTGCTAAGCACCTTTCTTATTATTTCGTTCTCTTTCTTCTTTGCTTTTTCTTCTTCAGCTTGAATCTTCATAAATGTACCTCTCTTTTCTTCAAGCTTATGACGTTCACGTTTGGCTTTCTTTTTCATCTTCTCATCAAGCGACCACCAAGATGATTTCCATTTACTTTCAGAATTGATACCTTTCTTAAAGCAAAGGGCAACAACACGTTGAAACTGCTGCGCTTGTTCTCTATCTTCTGGTTGATAATGAATCTGGTTGATGAAAAGACATTCGATATCCTTCTTAGAGCAATTTACAAGCCACATAGGATCATAAACATGTATCTCTCGTATCTCCCCTCCTGCTCTGTAAGTAATTATGGCTTCGGTTGAAATACAACTATACACCCAACCTATGAAGCCTTTATAAAATTCTTGTTCCATCTGAGGCATTGGTATCGTTTTCATCGTTCATGGCGGTTTGACATTCAAAATGGTCTCTTCAACTCCTATTTTAGGATCAACCCTCTGCACTCTCTTAGGATGATGTGGCTTCCATTTACAAAACTCTTTTAATGATTCATATTTAATGTAACCCCACATAGCAACATCATTCTTTCGAACAGGATAATCCAAACATCTTACCTTCGGTAGTTCATCCACATCCCACCATGGTAATGACATAATGTCATATAAACGTTCAAAGTACTGAACTCCGTACTCTCTTCTAATTGCATATGCATTTACTTGAGGTAAGAAACCCCAACTGATGATGTCACCAAGAGACACACTACGATCATGTTGATAATACTTCAAAGGTCTCTTAAACTTTCTCTCATGACTTTTTCTGAACCATTTCTTCCTATCTTCCTGTTCCATATCCTTTTGAGTGCTCTCAAAGTTCTTATCTTTCACCGCCTCAGCTACTTTTTGCCTCAATTCATCTCTATTCTCCTCTGCAAAGAACTCCATAAGCGTAGGATACTTAGAAGTATCTTCAACCACATCCTCATCATCCGTCCAGTCTTCAACTTCAACTCTGTCGTACTTATCAGCCTCTTCAACATACTTATACGTGTATTCAGGCTGTTGATTAATGTCAAAAGTATTCAACTCTTCTTCAGAATCAATCTTGAAATCAGGATTCACAGTAAGCATCATTTCTTTGTAAACATCCAATCCTAAGATTAACTTCTCAGTATGTTCAACAATTTGAGTTTTACTAGACTCCCCCTTTCCACTTGCTTCCCCTGATTCTTCATTAACTGAATCATTCATCAGATCATCAACTGTTTTCTTAGTAGATTCTTCAGTAACTTTCAAACCTATACCTCCCTGAGCATCATCATCATCATCATCATCATTTTTTCCAGATCCATGACTGCTCGCAGAGAATACTTTTTTATCCTCTTTATCTTCCTCTTCATCCTCCTCTTCATCATCTTCATCATTACTTTCACCCATCAACTCTTCAAGAGGTGTCTCATCTTCAATCAGACCAGATATTGCAGAGATAGGCTCAGGATTATCAACAACCATTGAAGGAACAATCGATCTTTCAGTCACAACTGAACTTCCTTCAACTCCTTTGCCTTTGTCTTTCATTTGTTCGTCTATTTTGGCTTGACGTTTAGCTCTGGGCTCTTCAACCTGCAGCTCTTCAAACTTTTGCTCAATAGACGTACCGAGCATGCTTTCCACTACTTTATTCAGCATATAGAAGTCATGATCTCTTAACGCTTTAGCTGCTTCAAATTCTTTGTTCTTCAACTTGAAGTATTCATTTTTGTTCATCACGTCTAGCCTTTTCTTCTTCCAGGTCAGCAATTTTTACCTTCAAAATGTCTATCTCAGATTGATCAGAGTCAATCTTTTTCACCAACTCTTCATTGTCATTCTCCAATCGCTTCACACGCATTTCTAGAATTTTCTCACGATCCATAACTTTCTTGTTTTCAGCTGCAAGCTTTTTGTTCTCAGCAACAATTTCATCAACTTTCTTTTCAACATTCCTTACTTGTGAAGTGTTGGCAAAATCAAAATCTCCAACATCATCCCCACTCACATTCAAATTAGAAGGAACATTTGGAAAGTTACGGAATCCTGCAGAACCTGGTGTAAGTTGACCTTGGGTGAGTGGAGGTGTTTGAAATATTTCTTGTGAGGTGAGAAAAGGTTTTTGTTGTGGTGGTGATTGATGAATATGTGAAGATTGTCTTGGTGGAGTTGGTTGTTTTGGTGGTGACGATTATTGTGGTGGTGTTGGTTGTCTTGGTGATGAGGATTGTTGTGGTGGTGTTGGTTGTCGGGGTGGTGATTGGATAGGTGATTGTGGTGGTGTTGATGGTTTCTTGGTTTGTTTCTTCTTGAGCACAATCTTTGGCACTTTGATCTTTGGAGTAACTTTGCGAATCTTTGGAGAAACCACTTTCTTTCTAGCTCCAGCTTTCTTTCTGCCACCTGGAGGAGATTGCGATTCAGAGACATGTTCTGGTGAAGGAACGTAAGCAGCATCTGTTGGTGCAGTCATCTGTCGTCTTCGTCTTAATATCGTGTCTCGGGTTCATTGCGGTTTTGGATCAAACATGATGTCATCATCTTTGATGATGACATCATCATTACATGACCACAAGAGACAAAACGACAAGAATCATTGAATTTAAATGTTAAGTGTAGCCGTTTGTTTTTGATTGGACCAATTGAAGGTCCAATAAGGTGTTGCCAATTAAAGATCCAATAGAAAAGGTGGCATGATGGTCAAATGAGAAGGTCCGCTTTTAAGACAAAAGAATTAAATGGTTCGCTTATACGGCAACATGGAGGTTCACTTTTACGGTTATGCATGTGGTTCGCTTTTTTGGTTCTGTCATTGGAGCGAACCGGCATTAGTATAAATAGGCTTGTTGTCATTTCATTTTGTAACGATTCCAGAATTGATACCGAGGTATTGCCGGTGTTCCTTGTAACTGTAAACGCTGTAAAATCAATATACAAGAGGTTTAAAGTGTGATTCAAGCTGTGTACACGTCCGTTTCTTTGTTTCCGCCTCTGAAACGGATTTGAGCTCTTCCGAACGACTCGTTTAGGTCGCAATCCGATCCTACAATTGGTATCAGAGCCAAGGAGGAAGAGATCTCGCAAAAAACAGCTCGTTTTCATCACTTTTTCTGCTTCTACACCTTTCTTTTTCGAAAAAACAGAACTTTTTACGGTCAGAATTGCTTTAAACTCACACAGTGTATGCGTAATCATGTATTAACAAAACCTGGAAGATTTCAGAACTAAAATAGGCTTAAAATTGATTCAAATTGAGCTTTCGCTTGAAAGTTGTTCGTTCTTTGCTGACATCACCAACGTCCGCTCCAAACAATTGCTTAGGTTCGCTCATAAAAGTCAGGTCCGCTCCAAAATTCAAACAGGTTCGCTCAAAAATGAAATAGATCCGCTCATAGAACATTTGGTCCGCTTTTAGTGACAGTCGAGGTTCGCTCTTTGTGACACTTGAGGTCCGCTCTTTTTGACACTTGAGGTCCGCTCTTTGTGACATTTGAGGTCCGCTTATAAGACATCATCGGTTCGCTTATAAGACATAATCTGGTTCGCTTTTGTGACCATCATAGTCTAATTCAGATCTAAAGTGTTTCAGTATTTCTCGTGATAATGCATTGAGTTGTGTGAACCATTTGAAAAAGTGCCTTGTGTATTGTGTACAAACATTAAACAAGGTTGAGGTAATCAAGGTTAATGTGCATGTGAACATAGAAATAATTAGTAACAGTCAACTAAAATTTTCGGTCCAATCATCAATTTAGATAATAAATGTGTTGAATATTAAAATGGTTGTCAAGTCATTTCATGTTATCGGCAGCTTTGTCAGCTTGTTGTGTCTTGGGAATATAATTTGAACATAGTATTGCATGATGACATTTAATGTTGCACGATTTAGTGGATTGTAGGTCACATTAAAATTGATTAAAAAAGGCTGATGGTCAAATTATATCTGTTGGTTACAATATATGTCCATTACACAATTCGTCCTAATTACAAAAGGAAATTAAAGTGTAAGTCGGTTTGCATAGTTCATGAGACATCAGACTTAATTTTGTGTTGATTCAATTAAAATAGTTTGGTTTGAATAGCCCATTTGATATAATAATCTCGGCTCAATATTATTACAACGACCCATATAAAATTTTTAGGTTGTGTGTTGTTAAAAGCCCATTTGAGAATTTGAGTTTATATGTGTTAGTTGAGCTAGTCGTGTGTGATTTTAGTTCTAATTGTTTGAATAGAATTTACAGGTTGTGTGGTTTGACATTAAAATTCGTTCGCACCAAATATGTTCACTTCGCACGGTATGTACTCAGGTCGCGTGGTTTGAGTCGTGGTTTCTGTCAGTTCGTACAGTCTGAAGTTCAAAAGTTTCAAAGAGTCAAGTCGTTTGAAAACGAATTGGGTCATAGCAGTCCGCACAGTTGGTCAACGTTCAGTTCACACAGAAAATCACCAGTTTGGGTACCAGTCTTATTCAATTAATTGACAAACGTTTAAACTGATTGTGTTTTTTTGTTTGTTTGATTGTCAGGTATTTTGTCAGAGGTATTTCCCGAAGCATCATCTGAGTTTTGAAACATGGCTGAAGAGTTCTACAATGCGTTCGCGACACCCGTTGCCCCTGTAACTCCTGCTGAAGCGTTGTATAATGAGAATGAGATGGGCACTCATCAAAAAACGCCGAAACTCATGTACATTGAAGATTTTCAGGGTTGGAGAAATAGATTTGAGAATTGGGTTCAAGCCTACAGATTCGATGCTTGGTGTTCACTGCTAAAAGACTATGAGAAACCAAAGAATGAGCGTGGATTAGTAAAGGGTTTTGATGATTTTACTGAAGCTGATAAGTTGAAGTACACTAGTGAGAAGATGATGATCAGCATCCTTCACCAAGCAGTTAAAGAAGATATCTTCGTCTTACTTCAACATAACGGAACAGCTAAATCCATTTGGGAAGCGTTGATTCAGAAATTCACAGGGAGTGCTGATATGATCAAAAACAAGAAGGCATTATTGAAGAAATCGTTTGACATGTTTACTGCATTTGATCATGAAACAACCAAGCAGACTATTTATAGATACTGTCATTTGGTGTTGGAAATGGGTAGGTTGAACATTGTGAAAGATGATGATGAGTGGGTTGATAAATTAGCAGAGGCGTTACCACAACATAAGTGGGGAACGTATTTGATGGTTGTGAAACTTATGAGAAAGTCCGAAAATATGAATTTGGCTCAGTTTATTCAGAAAATCGAAGAGCAGGAGCTGGATATTCAAAAGACAGCTATCATGACAAATCCAAATGCAAAGCAAGATGTCAGTCTGTACTATCGAGGGAACAAGTTTGAGACCACTCCCAGTCAAAGTCCAAAGATTAGTACTGCATTTAGTGCTGATGGTTCTGCAAGTCCAAATGCAAGTACTACAACTCAAAGTGGTGGATCTACTTCATCATTCTCATAGCTTTGATCCAAACAACAACACACCTAGCCATCAAAATCAAAATTCTACAAATCTGTAGTGCAATGTGACACTGAACATCCAGAATGGTCAAAATCTTTCTCCTGAGGTGGCAAAGCAACACATGGCATCTCTTGTAGCCATGTTAGAGTCATATGAAAGTTTGATTGCAGGAAGAATTGGTAATCCGATGCTCACAAAAGAAGATTACGACCAAATTGATGCAGAAGAGCTAGAGCTGATGGATGTGAAGTGGTGTTTAGCTAGTGCCTGCAGGAGAGCTGAAAAATTTCAACAGATTACTGGCAGAGACGAGTTCCGGGGAATGGCTGCTTCTCCACTTGGTTTTGACAAGTCAAAGGTTACCTGTTTCCGATGTAAAGGAAAAGGTCACTTTAAACGGGAATGTAAGAACCAAGAGTCAACTGGTAGTCAAGAAAAGAGCAATTATTATCAGAAATCGATCTTTCATCAAATCGATCAAAAACCTCAACAAAAGGAACCGCAAACTGCTCATGGGAAAATGATTGAAGAAGCCAATAGGAAAGCTTATTATGGGATAATAGACCAAAGTGATGAGTTTGTTGCATAGGGGTTTAGCTGGGATAAGTATATACCCAGTGGAACTAAACCAGATGTGGCATTAGTTACCAGGATTTTGGATCAAAATGAAAATTGTCAGAAAAGGATTCCGATATTTCCAGATCTTGGAAGTAATGTTGATACGGATGATGAGGAAGAGTATCTTAACAAATGTAGAAAAAGTATTGATCCTGACAGTTTTAATTTTTTCTATGCAGATAAAGTTGAGATGCTGAATCAGAAGAAGATTGCTAGATTGCAAAGAGAGCTAGAAGCAGCAAAGCTACTCGCTGATAAAAAGGCGAAGACTGAAGCTGTAGAAACAAAAGATGAAGCAATTGCTGAGATTACACCAGAAAAGATTGTTGAAATAGAGAAAGTGGTCGAGAAAATTGTGGAAGTCGAAAAACTCGTGGAAGTTGAGAAAATTGTTGAAAAGATTGTCGAAATAGAAAAGATTGTTGAGGTCGAGAAACTTATAGAAGTTGAAAAGACTGTCGAAGTCGAAAAGATAGTTGAAAAGGTGGTTGAAGTTACTAAGCCTTGTGAGAAATGTTCAGAATCTTGCAAAGAGTGTGATGAGAAAGACAAAAGGATTGCCGATTTAGAGAAGATTAAGGAAGATTTACTGTCAGATGTGAAGTATGTGAAAGAGTCATACGATGTACTGAATAGGACAGTTGACAGTTTGAAAAGAGCAAATACAGAATTTGAAAAAGCAAATGACAAGATGAGTGCAACTTTGATGACAATGCAAAGTGTCATTAATGATTATATCGAAGATTGTGCTAACTTGAAGAAGGAGTTGGAACTTGAGAAGATCGAGAGTGAAAGGATCAACCAATTACTTTTGAGTTATACTACTTGTGATTATCTGATTGATCGTGTTTATCCTACTGTCGCAGGTCTTGAAGCTTTCAAGAAGAAAGGAAAAGAAGAGGATACTGGTAAGAAACCAAGTGTCAAGTATAACAGATGTCCGCCTCCTATCTTTGAGAGTTATTCCCCCAGGAAACCAAATGAGGAACAAGTAGACAAGGCTCTAAACATCAAATTAAAGTCTGAAATCACTGATGAATTACCAGACAATATTGATGTTACATTCACAGCGTCTGACACTGATCATGAGTCTGAGTTAGTTAAGAAAGCTGTCGATCAGGTGTTGGATATGGATGAAGAGTCAAAGTCGGAGTCTAAGTCTGATAGTTCGAGTTCGTCTGAGAAAAGTCCGAGTTCGCCGGTTAAGAGGAGTTACAATAAAGAATTCCTGTTATCAAAATCTAATTTCAATGACGAATCAATCAAAGTAGCATATACATTGAATGATTCAGACAAATTATATTCTGATGAGGAATTCCCAACAAGAAGTGTCAAAACTGAAATGATCAAACATGTTTTCAAATTAACAGAAATTAATATTTCTGAAATAAAAGATGTAAATCTTACTAAAAAACCTAAGAAATACACTTCAAGAGTTCAACAGAGATTGAACAAGAAAAAGGGTTATGATTATGGTTCAGGTTATCGAAAGAAACCAAACCATAATGGTAATCTCAAAAAGAAAGGTCTTGGTTTCAATTCTTCAGAAAATTATAAAAATCAGAAAACTTATAAATCAAAAACAAATTTTGTTTCAGGAGGAAGTTCAGAGGATGAACAGAAGAAACCGTTCTGGAAGCAGTCGAATCAAGAGTTTCTTGCTGAAGTAAAGAAGAATGTGAGGAAGTTTGCTTCGAGAGTTGACAGAAGAACCTGTTTCAAATGTCAAGAAGTAGGACACATAGCTTGGAATTGCCCCAAGACCAACTACCAAAAACAGGGAGTTTCTTCTAACTCTGTTTTGAGAAAAACTTGTATTGATAAGAAAGAACAATCTGAAAAAATTGTTAAAAAGTTTGAAAATTCTACTTCCGAGGAAGGAGAAAGTTCAAAAAGGTTTTACAAAAGAAGAGGTGATTTAAGTAAACAAAAATGGGTTGTTAAATCTGAGGGTAATTCTGACAATGAATCTGATTCCATAAAATCAGAGGAGTCATTGGTTGATAAAAAGATTGTGAATTCCGTTCCAGTGGTGAACGATGAGAATTTTCCTAAATTGTTAAAAGAAAATTTAATGAAGAAAGTTGGAAAGGTTGAGATCTCAAATCAATTCTTCGCTGATAAAGGAGAATTTGATGTTGAAAAGGCTTTCAACGGGAAAGTCAAACACATTTTTGGGAAGATGGTTGATAAGAAGGTAAAAGGTGCTAAAGAGTTTTATAAATCAAAATGTTGGTGGGACAGATGTGTTCCAAAGTCACCCAAGGCTGGTGAGGCTTGGGTGGACATTATTTTTGAGTAAAACACTGGACTTGCCGGAGATCCAAAGTTGGTAATCGTGGATCAGGAATCGGCATCTTTCATGTTAATTAGGATGATTTGAAAGTGTTTGTAATTGTTAAAATTTTACAGGATTGAAGGACTATGCCGGAGCTTCCAGGTTGGTAAGCGAGGAGCAGGTATCGGCATCTTTCTTGAGGAATTTACTACGGTAATGTCAATCATGCAAACGGTAAAAAAGGTTTGTTTGTGTTTGTTTACAAGTGGTTAGAAGATTTGTTTGTGCATAACTTGTGCATATGGTAAATCAAGGACATTAATTTGTACTTGCATTTTCCTACAAGCAATTGAGAGACAAGATGATGAACCACATCCCCGAACTTAGTATTGATATACTTATAAGTGGTAAAATCAACCAAACTTATTTTCCGGAAAAAATCATTTTGATTAAAACAAACTTAAGTGTTTTGAAATCTAAATGAGAAAATAGTTTGTTGATAGGGGGAGTTTTGATTGTTTATGCCAAGTGAATGGCGAATTGAGGCGATTTAATATCGGTTGTCATGTTTCTGTACAGTTTGTTTTCAATTTTCGTTAATGTGTTTGTATTTTAGGGGGAGTAGAAAATTTCCAGAAAATCCGAAAACATTAGAAAATTTGAAAAAGACAAAAACATGATAAAATCCAAAAATGAGTTTGTTGTGTAAAAGAGGAAATGATAGTACATCAGCGGACTATCACAACATGCTAAAGATTTGGAAAGTTTAAAAGTGTTAAACAATCTTACTGTGGATATGTCAGTAGGTTTTCACACATTTAGTAGATTGTGACGAGATATAAACATAAATTTCAAACTTGCTTGTTCTGTGGGTTAACAAAACTGCTTGGATATATAGGTAACCCCTGAAATCTTGTTTGAAAGGTCCCTTATTCTGAGATACTAGGTCTTTATGCTCAGTGATATCTAGGGTATTATCTCGGGACTTCTGCTGTATGGAAGTACTGACCTAGTCCCCGGATAATACTTTCTGCAAATGCTTGAAAAAGCGCCGCCCTCAGCAAATTGATGAAACAATAAAATTGATAGTCATTGCTGTTGTAAAAAAGATCCTCTAAAGGGGACCCACCAAAAGTCGAGCCGTCATCTCTCTGCTGAACGGAAGTTCTGACCTGAGCTCTCACGGTTTCGCAATTAACCCCTTACAGATATCATCTGTGGTATACTCACCTGTAAGACTGAATATTGGGATCTGGATACGGGAGTATATTCAAGTAGTGGGACACACGGATAAGTTTAAGTGCTTAAAACATTAATATCGTATCTCGGATCAGTTGAACTTTGTGTGAAAATTTAAGTGGACCAGTATACTGACAATCTAGGTAAATTGTTTAGAACTTAGAATGAAATCAAGCTTAACGGTGTTGGTGATTTGTCTCAGAAGCTGATATGATTCTCTGACACAAACTCACAAAAATAATGTTTGTAAATGTTTCTTTACTACATTTTATTTCTCTTATGTCAAAAATCCAAAAAGATTTTCAGTGTGTTTTAGCATAAATTTTTGAAAAATACAAAAATATTTTTGACAACTGATATTGAAAAGTTGATTTTCAAAATTCCGGGTGCTAATCATGATGAACAGATGGTTTGGGAGAGTGTGTTGTGTTGAAAATAAAAATGATATCTCTTCAAGTGGTTTATCAAAGATTAACATTGTAACATTATCTTTGATTGTAGAATTTCTGCAAATGATTCATTAGATCTTTACATGTTATCATCAAAAAAATTATTTTTGGGTAGAGGATGTGCAGGTTTCTAAGTGATAGAGAACCAGGTTCCGATACCTGAAGACTTTGTGATTTCAACATGCCAGACTGCGATCCCAGCATATCGAAAGGGGGAGTTTGAAGACATCTGAGTAGAGATTGTGCGTGGAGAGTCTGTTGGTGATGATAAAAAGAGAAGAGAAAGATTTGAGGATGCTTACACTGATAAAGACTGAAGTCGTTGAAGACTCTACACTTAAGACTCGTCAACATCTGAGGGGGAGTCTGTTGGTGCAGTCATCTGTCGTCTTCGTCTTAATATCGTGTCTCGGGTTCGTTGCGGTTTTGGATCAAACATGATGTCATCATCTTTGATGATGACATCATATGATGACATCATCATTACTTGACCACAAGAGACAAAACGACAAGAATCATTGAATTTAAATGTTAAGTGTAGCCGTTTGTTTTTGATTGGACCAATTGAAGGTCCAGTAAGGTGTTGCCAATTAAAGATCCAATAGAAAACGTGGCATGATGGTTAAATGAGAAGGTCCGCTTTTAAGACAAAAGAATTAAATGGTTCGCTTATACGGCAACATGGAGGTTCGCTTTTACGGTTATGCATGTGGTTCGCTTTTTTGGTTCTGTCATTGGAGCGAACCGGCATTAGTATAAATAGGCTTGTTGTCATTTCATTTTGTAACGATTCCAGAATTGATACCGAGGTATTACCGGTGTTCCTTGTAACTGTAAACGCTGTAAAATCAATATACAAGAGGTTTAAAGTGTGATTCAAGCTGTGTACACGTCCGTTTCTTTGTTTCCGCCTCTAAAACGGATTTGAGCTCTTCCGAACAACTCGTTTAGGTCGCAATCCGATCCTACAGCATCATCGTCCTTTTCTTGTCTCTTTCTTTTCCTCAGTTGTTTCTCTTTTTCTATCTCCTCTTGAATTCTTTTTCGACGTTCGGTTTCATCTACAACCTCTTCATCTGAAGAACTTGAGGAACTTGTTGTGTCTTTATCCACATCATCTCCTTCAATATCATCAACAACCTTTTCTTTCTCTTTCTGTGCTTCAACATTGACAGCTTTATCAACATCAGCAACCACTGTTGTCCCTGTCTCCAAGACATCAGTATCAAATAAATCATCAACATTAAAAGGATCATCGTCCGCAGCTACCACTGTTTCCTTTTCTGCAGTGACCACCTGTTCATCTTCTTCAGGTTCATCGATCAAAGACGTTTTAGCAGCTTTCTTTTGCTTCTTCTTTGGTTGTGAAGAAGATCCCTCAGCCTGTTTAACAATAGGAGTGGCCTTTCTGCGTCTTCTCCCAGTTTCTTTCACATGCCACTCATTCTTTGTACTTTTGAAGTCTTCAAGAACTTTCAACTCTTCAGCATGCGCTGCCTCTTTCATCTCAGCTTCATTTCTCCAGTTCTGATGATCAACTGGATCTGGATCAGCGTAGTTAGCATCTTTTATAGCCCCAAAGAGTTCAACATCAACTTTCGGTTCAGGGTGGTTCGGATGATATTTCACAAGCTGTTTGATTGAAACCTTGTTCATATGTGATTGCACCAGGAAATCATCCTTTATATTTCTGTCAATTTCAGGATAGGCGTGATCAATCAGCATCTGCACAAACCTCGGATACGTCAAGGTTTTGCTCTTTGATGTAATATTTTCTGCCATGTAATGAAACACGATATGCGAAAAATTGTATTTCTTGTTTAGCACCAAAGCAGTGACCTTATTCATTTGATAGTCACGCATCGCATCATACCCTCATTTTGTGTGACTTAAAGACATTAAAACACAGTGAATCAGGAACTTATACGGCTTTGTAAACTTTGACTTCAGATAATTCCCAGCATTCAAAGCTCCCTGGTATCCCATTCTTAACATGCAGCCTTTCACCATTCTTTCCGGAAATCTCATTGGCGAATCTGCTTCATTTGGAAAATTAATAACTTCACGAATAAGAGCTTCGGTAACAAGAATCTTCTCCATCTTGCCATGTACCTCAACAATCGAAGATATAACTTCATTCTGATCATCATAGCAGGCATTCGTCCAGAAACGTTCAATGTGAGACTTGTATACTGGCCTTTGATCAGTTAATGCCTTCTGAATGGGAATACGACCCATAAATTCCAAGATGCCACTGAAATTTGCCAAATCTGGGTATTTCTGAGTATCCAAATCACAACAACTGTTGTGAAGAGGATCAAATACAACACTAGATCCCTGCAAATCACAATCATATACACTGAATCAGAATTACATGGAAATTTTTTTGAACATTAAAATTTTACAAGTTATCACACATGATACCCTATAAGCGAAACTATTTTTGTGCATACAAGCGGAACCATAAATGCTCTTATGAGCAGAACCTCTGTTGTTCATACAACCGGAACATATTGATTGTACAGATGGGCGGAACTACAGGCTGTACTCATGAACGAAATTACCATATGCTCCTATGAGCGGAACTACTGATGAACATTCAAGCGGAACATCATTAACATGGTAAACATGAGCGAAAATACACATTGTCCTATGAGCGAAACTATAGATTGTAACCATTTGAGCGAAACCTCTGACAAACCTTCTGCAAACTCATCAAATCCTCAAATTGAATTCACTAAGCTGATAACATGAGAAATCCGACACTAGGGGTTTGTTTTAATTTCAATTTTTACTTTAAAAGGACCCTAGATCTATGTCTGAACTTTCTGCAACTTGATAAACATCATCAATCAACAAATTTGAACCAATCAATACACAATAATATGATCTACACACTCAGACGACTACACATGATTGATTTTGAGTTCTGATTTAACAGTTATAAGCCTAAAACTATGTTTCATTCAACAGACGTGGCCGACAGTTCAAATTAAGCATGTTATTGAACAAACTAGAATAGTACTAACCTTGCCCATGATTGTAAACTAAGAGAATAACAAGATCAAAAGAAAATCGGGCAGCACTTCGCCTGAAAATGGTCGATTCTAGGGTTTCGTTTCAACGTCGCCGGAGAATGTGTCGTATAAGCGAAAGGGTAAAGTGACACATGAGCGGAACCTTCTAACTTATATAGTGGGTGTGGTTTCGCTCTTGTGACCAGTGACAGATAAGCAAAACCACATGAGTCATTCAAGCGAAAACACATATGAGACAGCTATATGAGCAAAACCAATTTTTAAGATGACAAATGAGCGAAACCATGATTTAATGAATGACATAAGAGCGAAACCATGTTGTGATTTTCAAAAATTCCATTTTTTAACACTTTTCAGATTAATCACTGTCACACCCAGTTGACCAAGTCCAAGTCAATGACCTTGGTCAACTGCTTGGCCCACCAAATCCAAGTTAATGGCTTTGGTTGACCTAATTATGAAGTAAGCAGTTATTTTATTCTGAAAATAGTTCAAGTAAATGAACTTTTGGACATTTTGATCTTCCAAACACTTTTTCAATTGTCCAACACTGTACCAATCACAATTCTGCCTCACCAGCTTACCCAACCCTCATCAAACACTGACATGTTCTGCACTAAGCTTTGATCTTCCGATTCCCAAAGTCAGTTGTCGAAAATAAATGAGAAACTAAAATCTTTTTGGATTTTTTTGACAGAATAAACTGAAAACTGTACACACAATATTTTTGTGAGTGTGTTAGGGGATCATATCAGCTGCCGACTAGACACTAGCACCGTTAAGCTGTTATTTCATTTTAAGCATTAAACAATGCCAATATACTGATCCTCTTAAATTCTCACAAAATGTTCAACCTGTTCGGGATACGAAATTAGTGTTTTAGAAATTAAACATCTACATGTGTCCCACCTCAGAATATACTCCCGTATCCAGACCCCAGTATTCAGTCTTACAGGTGAGTATACCACAGCTGATATCTGTTCAGGGGTAAGTGTGAGGGCCGTGAGAGCTTAGGTCGATACTTCCGTATACGCAAGAGAGATGACGGCTTCGACTTTAAGGTGTGTCCCCTTTAGAGGATCTTTTGTTTACAACAGCAGCGACTATCAATTTTATTGTTTCATCAGCATGCTGAGGGCGAGCTTATATTTCAAAGCTTTTTGCAGAAAGTATTATCCGGGGACTAGGTCAGTACTTCCATACAGCAGAAGTCCTGGGATAATACCCCAGATATCACTGAGCATAAAGACCTAGTATCTCAGAATACGGGACCCTTCAAACAGGATTTCAGGGGTTACCTATATATCCTGGAGGTGTTCCCCACGTAGACGCAAGTGAAATTTATGTTTATATCCCAAACTGATCTACTGATTCTGCGAAAACCTACCGGCACATCTTCAGCGAGACTGCTTAATTGCATTTATACATTACATTTCTTTAGCGTACTGTGCCAGTCTAGCTGATGTATTATCATTTCCCCTATTCTACACAACTCTTTTTGAATTTCTTAATGTTTTTGGATTTTAGAATTTTATCATGTTTTTGTATTTTTCTGCGAATTTCTCCCCCTAAAACTAAAACATATTTTTGTGTTTTTGTTTTTATCGAAAAGTAGAAAATAAACTGTGCAAACAAAATTGACAACTCGACAAAAGTTCACGTCAGATCGCCGCCCAAATCGGCTTCACATTCAATAACCCTCCCAGATTGCAGATTTTTCATCCCATTTAATCTTAAAAGATAATAAAATCTCTTTTTATCAAAAGGTTTGGTGTAGAAATCCGCTTTCTGATCATCGTGTGCAAGTGTTCAATCCGAATTAACTTTTTCTCGTGACAATCACGGATAAAGTGGTGACGGATTTCAACATGCTTTTTTTCGAATGGTGAACCGGATTTTTAGTAATGTTAATCACTGCTTCATTGTCCACATAGATAGGTGTATCTAAGAACTGCAAACCGAAGTCGCGCATCTGCTGTTGGATCCAAAGGATCTGCGAGCAACAGCTGGAGGCTGAAACGTATTCAGCCTCGCAAGTACTGCGGTTTGTTTCTTACACTGCCAGGTGACGAGTCGAGTTCTGAAGAACTGACACCCAGCAGTGGTGGACTTTGCATTTTGCTTGCAGCTCCCAAAGTCAGAATCAGCAAAACTAGATAAAGTAAAGTCACCCGATCGAGGGTACCACAAGCCGATGCTTGGGCAGCCCTTCAAATACCGTAAAATACGTTTCACTATGGTCAGGTGTGACTGTTTTGGATTTGACTGATATCTGGCGCAGAGACACGTCAGGTACATGATGTCTGGACGAGAAGCCGTGAGATACATCAAAGAGCCAATGATAGATTGGTACAATGTCTCGTCCATCTTCACACCATGCTCATCTGGACAAATTCCATGATTCTGCGTGAGGGGGTGGATACAGGACTGCAATCTGTCATGTCGAACTTGTCGAGCACGTGCTTTACATACTTCGTTTGGTGAATGAAGATTCCGTCGGGCATTTGCTCAACTTGCAGCCCGAGGAAGAACTTCATCTCCCCCATTGAGCTCATCTCGAACTTTTTCTTCATTACCTTTTCAAATTCTTTGCACAGGTCGTCGTTGGTGGATCCAAAGATGATATCATCAACATATATCTGCACGATCAACAAGTGGCCTGCTTCTTCCTTGGTGAACAAAGTGCTGTCTACTGTGCCTCTTGTGAACCCGTTGTCCAACAAGTATGTCGAAAGCGTCTCATACCAGGCTCTCGGGGCCTGGTGAAGTCCGTACAACACTTTGTCCAGTAGATACACCTTGTTTCTGTGCAGTGGGTCTGTGAGCCCCGGCGGTTGCCCCACATACACTTCTTCTCTGATTGTTCCGTAAAGGAAGGCAGATTTGACGTCAAGTTGATATACTTTAAAATCTTTCCAAGACGCAAAGGCTAGAAATATCCGAATTGCCTCGAGTCTGGCAACCGGCGCGTAGACTTCATCATAATCTATTCCTTCCTGTTGACTGAAGCCTTGAGCCACAAGTCGCGCTTTGTTTCACACCACGACACCTCTGTCATCACGCTTACACTTAAAAACCCATTTCGTCTTGATTAACTTCTGATTTTTCGGCAGATCAACAAGTCTCTAGACGACCAGCTTTTCGAACTGTTGCAGCTCCTCTTGCATTGCATTCACCCAACTATCCTCGGTCAATGCCTCTTTGAAGGTTCTGGGCTCTATCTGCGAAATAAAACATTTTAATGAGACTTCTTTCTGCATATCAGCAATAGATGAATAGAAACATGTAAGAGCTCGATCTAATTGATGTCGGGTTTTGACACCACTTTGTAGGTCACCAATAATCTGTTCTGAGGGATGATAAGACAACGTCCATGGCATAGGATTCTCAGGCACATTTACTTCCGATTCCAAGCTCGATATGTCAAGATCAACCGTTTGATCCTCAGCTTCTGTTAGATCCTCGTCAAAAGTCGGAGCGGGTTCCGCTTCTGAGTCGTCGGATTCGTCAAAAGATGGAGCTGGTTCCTCTGGTGGTTCATGAGCTGTTCCACTCGGTCCTGCTTGATTGTCGTGAGTACCCACGGCGGGTTGAGGAACTTCTAGCGGTCTAAACACTGGCTCTTGTGATGCATTTTGCTGATACAGGTACATAAGAGCTAGTTCCTCCTCACTCGACTCGGCCGGCAAATGAAACGACTCCCAGAGTTTATCGTAGTCGAACATGAATCTTTGTCCGAGAAGTTGTGGCGATGAAGTGTGTTTCTGACAATCCACGTGCTGAACTTGAATCACCTTCCCCAGACATGGTACGAACACCCTTTTCAGCGGGCTTGCGTAACCTACAAAGAAACCCTCATTAGCTTTAGCGCCAAATTTACCGTTTTCATCAATAAAAGTACAAGGAGACCCAAACGGCTCCAAAAACTCAAGGTTTGGCTTATAACGGTGTAGCAGCTCAAAGCAAGTCTTTTTATACTTCTTGACAGTGAGAACTCTATTCAATGTGTAACAGGCTGCTGAAACTGCTTCACTCCAGAAAAAGATTGGAAGCTTGGAATCGGCTAACATGGTACGAGCTGTCTCAATCAGAGTCCGATTCTTTCGTTCAGCAACGCCGTTTTGCTGTAGAGTGTAAGGCGCACTGAATTCATGAAGAATTCCCTTCTCGTTACAGAACTCGTACATCTTGTTGTTCTTGAATTCCGTTCCGTTTTCGCTCCGAATCCTCCGGATTGGCAGTTTGTACACCGTTTCCATCTTCCTGAAAAGCACCATCAATGACTCGAAAGTTTGATCTTTTCGTTCCAAGCACACTACCCAAGAAAATCTCGTAAAGTCATCAGTTAACACCAGGCAATATAAGTCTCCGCTGATGCTCTTTACGTTGACAGGCCCAAAGAGATCCATGTGCAATCTCTCAAGAGGTAACGTGATTGTATTCATCATCTTCAATGGATGTGACTTTCGAGTCTGCTTTCCCTTCTTGTATGCTACACAATCATCATTTAAGTGAAAATTCTTCAGATTAACACCATCAACTAAATCATTGTGTACCAAAAAAATCATTTTGCGAACATGAATGTGGCCCATCTTTCGATGCCACATTATTGAATCTTTTTCTGTCGCTTTGGTTTTAGACACAAAACACTGTTTCTGATGAGATGTTGACGTTGCGACGCTCATATCCAAAATATAAAGATCATTTTCCCGCGGAGCTCGCAACAACACCATCTCATCAGGGATTTTAAACCTTGGTTTCAACACAACACATTCAGTTTTAGTAAAGTGTACACTAAACGCTTTATCACAGATTTACGAGATACTGAGTAAATTGTTTGTTAACTCTACTATGTAGTTCACTTTATCGAACGAAATTACTCCATTAGACAGCGTCCCTTGACCAACGATCCTTCCACCTTGATTCCCATCAAATCCAACATAGCTTTCGTTTATCGATTTGACATCATAGAGCAAAGCAAGCGTCCCAGTCATATGCCTTGAAGCACCACTATCCATAATCCACTTCGATAGAATTGACTTGGGCAGCCCCTGCAACCATCAAATCAAATTTATTCAAACAATGAAGCCCATGATTTCTTTACTTCCGACACACTTCCGAACACAATATCACACTTTTCATTTGTTTTTGGAAAATCAAATGTGACATTTGGAACCTCTTCTTTCACAATTGTTTTAACTTTGTTAGTTATTGGTGGAAATTCATCAAGAAACTTATCAACTTCATTTTCAAAATCAACCACATCATCTTTAAAAAGATTTGAATCAATTTTCAAAGCGTTCTCCATCTTCTTGACTTCAACTGACGGTTTCGTTTTCGCGATCCAAGATTGATTTTCAAAAATTTTTCATTTTAGGGTAAAAATTTGACGTCTTGCTAGTCTTAGAAGATTCGCCAATCTCGAAAGTCGATTTCGGCTTATCCTCCGACTTCAACGATTCACCTCATTTCAAAATACGGATCGGAGAAACCATCGGCTTTTTGCCCTTTGTGTCAGTCGGAGATTTAGGTCGTGGTTTTTGAATGTTTGACTTTTGAACAGTTGGTTTTGAAACAGTTTGTCTTTGAACCGGTTTTACAATAGGTTTCTCGACCACTTTCTGACACTGTTTCGCCATGTGGCCGATCTCATTGCAGCGGTAACACACCCTTTTGTCATATTCGACAAAAGTAGATTTGACTGACTCTTTTCTTTCAACTTCTTTGCTGCATTGAAATCGTCCACAGCTTTTTGACTGGAAATATAATCTTTCTCATCGTCAACACTAGGACCAGCAACAAAAACTTCATTGATCTTCTCTTTCGGCTTAAACACCTGCTTAGCCGATTTCTTTTCAAACCCGATTCCTTTGTTTTTAAAGGTGTTTTTCTTGTTTTGTCCTTTACCAACCCCTTCTTTCTTTTCCGAACTTGTGGGACGTGATGTAACAAACGACTTTTTGGGTTTCGAAAAGAATTCATTGTTATTTACTTCGTTAATGTTCATTTCAATCAGTTTAAACACTTTTTCAACATTTTCGATTTTCACATTCTAAAGCGGGTACTCGAAGTCGGAATAAAGTTTGTCAGTTCCAATCATGGTGTATACCACCATAATTGGATCGTCATTCGTACTCTTTTCCGATTTCTGTACATATCGATCTAAGAAATTTCCTTCATCTTCAGAATCACTGGCTGCCTTCTCAGATTGAGCCTTTTCAGATTTCCCACTCTCCTCATCCAGTACCCGATCGACAACATTTTTGATAACCTGAGATTCGTTGTCGGTATCGGATGGTCAAAATGTGACATCTATGGTCTCAGGAAACTCATCTTCTATCGTTCTCAATTTAAGATTTAAAGCCGCTTCCACCCCATTTGGATATTTCTGTGTGTAATGACTCCACATTGGGGGTGGAACGCTCTTAAAGACAGGTGAAGCATGTGGCTGTTGGGGAACAATTTGTTCAAGAACGTACGACGAAGGCACATAACTCATTAACTTCTTATCAATCCGATCGTTTTCAATTTTAACCAATTCAAGTTCCTTTTTAAGCGAAGCGATTGTGTCTAAATGAAAATTGACTTCTTGTTGTTTATCAAATAATGTTGCTTTAGCCAATTTTGTAGCTTTATCATTTTCGACACTTTCTTTTTGTATCATCTTGATTGACCTTTTAAGAGTATCGTACGCCTCTTTCACTTGACTAAGGTCAAACTTAATTATATCAGCATGGTGTTTCAACTCCTGATACTTAGTGTCCTTTTCAAGACACTCCGTGCATGGTTTTAAACACTGTTTGCACTGTGTTTCAGGGATTGAAACAACCTTTTCAACAACCTGCTCTACACACACAGTTTTACCGACATTGTTTGACTCTGACTCAGACAGTTTGACAGATTTGCTCTCCTGAACTCCAGATTCCTCTCGTTTGACAGACATACAACTGACAGACTTTGACTCCTCGGATTCTGAGTCTACCTCTTTGAGTTTTCCCATCAGTGCTTTGTCAGCTATGTCTTTCAAAACTTCTCCAGTCATCTCTTTCGACACATCTATCAACTCTTCAATGACTTCTTTCTTCTCTTCAAACCTTGGGCACAATCCGGTCCTTGGTTCTTCAAAGTAACCTGCAAACGATCCAGAAATGTTAGGAGGCAACACAGATTTCATTAAACTTCCCAAAACCTCCTGTTCAGACTGATAATAATATACTCCAGCAGCTATTTCTTCCATATCGACCGCATTATCAGCAGAAACCTCTTCAACAACCTCAGAAACATCTTCAGTAACTGTTTCCGGTTCAGACACACTCTCAGAAATCTCAACAACTTCAGCCATCATTGCTTAACCATCGCTACCGGGGATATACTTATCCCAGCTGAAACCTGCAGCAACCTTCTCGTCGTCTTGATTCACAATCAGTGCCTTTTCCGATTTATTCTCTATCTGTGGCCTCTGAACAGTTTGCTGTTGATTTGGTTGGTGATATATCGCTTGCCTGTAGTAGTCGTTGGTGAACGGGTTTTGATGATTTTTGACTTCACGATTAGGACATTCTCGTTTGAAGTGACCGCGTTCTTTACATTTAAAGCATGTAACTTTCGACTTATCAAACCCTAACTTTTGATCTGGGCCTGATAGACTGTTCCGGCCTGTAATTTCCATGAAATGTTGAGCCCTACGCACCAAACTCGCCATACACCATTTTATGTCGATCAATTCAAGCTCTTCGGGATCGATTTGGTCGTAATCCTCCTTCGTCATGTCAAGATTACCGATCCTCCCTACGACTAAGCCCTTATAAGCCTCAAGTACGGAAGCGAGCAGTGCTATGTGCTGTTTTGCGGCTGTTTCAGTTATCTCGTTCCCATTCTTTATGTTTACCGCAATGTTGCACTGAACTCCAGAAACGTACGCCTGATGATTTGATCCTGTTGAGCTTTGAGGTGAAGGCTGTTCCTGAGCTTTGACATTTGGTTTAAAGTTCGCGAATGGTGAAAAATTCCCGGATTGCGGAGTGTTTGAAGAAACACTTGAAGTGTTATCAGCACTGAACCCTGTATGTATTTTTGGACTTTGATTGGTTGAAACTGTAGGGTTGCCTTTGTAATACAATGATACATCCTGCTGCACACTCGCTGAGTTCATTTTCTTGATTTTCAGCAATTCCAACTCGTGAGCTTCGATCTTTTCGATGAATGAGCTAAGGTTGAGATTCACAAAATCAGAATTATTCTTCAACGTCATTAGATACGTTCCCCACTCATCATACGGAAGTGCATCACACAACTTATCAATCCATTCTTCATTTGTCTTCTTAATTTCCAAACATTTCATTTCGACCACAAGATGACAGTATCGTTCGATTAACTGCTTTGTTGTCTCGCCTTTAATCCCAGTAAAGATATCAAATTCCTTTTTGATTAAGGCTTTCTTGCTCTTAATCATTGAAACACTGCCTTGGAATTTCAACTGTAACGCTTGCCACATTGACTGAGCATTGTCTTCATGTTGCAATAAAACGAGAATATCTTCTTTGATGGCCTGTTGCAGAATGCTCACCATCTTCTTTTCAGCCTTGAAGTCGATCTGTTCTGATTCTGTCAAACTCCCGATGCCCTTTTCCAATCCCATTCCATTAACTGGTGGTTGATACTTAGCCTCTATTTTCATCCAACACTCGAAGTGATTCGCTTGCACCCAGTTTTTGAAACGACTGGACCAACCCGCATATTCATCTAAACTCATGAGCTTCGGTGGCTTTTGCATAGTCCCCAATTCATTCTCCATGTTAACGTTCTTCATGATATTCGCCGGACTTTGTGTAGCCATACCACTCCCTGCAAACAAGTTATAAAAATCTTGATGTTCCATTTTTAGCGACAAATTTCCAAAATGTTTAACTTTTTGATTAACAGGTTGGTTTTATCAAAAACTTTTAACACAGACTGAGTTTCCAACACTTGATCACGTACGAAATGGACTAAACGCTCAAAACATGGTTTTTACACAAAAACAGGTCAAATAAGCGAAACCAGACTTTATGTGAACTAAAGAGCGAAACCACTAGTTGTTCACAAAAGCGAAACTATGTGATGACCAAATAAGCGAAACTACTCCATGACCTTAAGAGCGAAACCACAAACTTGACTAATAAGCGAAACCACTCGAGCGGAACCTCAAAACTGATACATTTGGAGCGAAACTACACGAGCGAAACCACTGAAATGTCACTATGAGCGAAACTACACGAGCGAAACCACTTGTTTCTAATGCCGTATAAGCGGAACTACTCAATATGACACAAAAGCGGAACCTATTCTTGAGCCATTTTAAGTCACTTTTAAGCTGATTTTAGATCTGAATTTCTCAAGGATTTGTTATTAATCAGTTTTACACTATATACTCAAATCTCAGTCCATTTTGTCCGTCGGAAAGGTCTGAAACTCAAAATGTGCTTGAAAAAGGCTTTGATTCGGGTCAACTAGCTCACAACTGGCTCTGATACCAATTATAGGACCGTATTTGACAGTCAATTGAGTCAATTCGAGCTAGCAACTACCGAAAATGCAGCGGAAATACAAAATCGGCATGAATCAAAGCAAGAAAGGAGTAGAAACAGAAGTAATACACTTTAACACCGTTTTCTCATTCAACTTTCACAAAATACAAGGTCAGCAGGTCGGCTACACTTGTGACATCAACGTGCAAAATGAGAAAACACTTTGGGTATATATAGGGGTGATAGTTCCGCTTATGTGGACAGTCCATATGAGCGAAACCTCTTAACAAGTAGTTTCACTTTTATGGACATGTCCATATAAGCGAAACCTTTACATAACAAACCCAAAATTACACTTTCAACCCCTATACAATACATAATTAACACATCTAGACCCTATACATTCAACAACTAAGACTAAGACGTAGGCTTTAGACATTATGCACCAACACACATGGTCCAATTAACAAATAATATTTTAAGAAGATCTACTTTTCAACTAGTTAGATTCTAGTTCTTTTTTCTAAGCTTGTTCACTAATCTCATAACCAGATAATATTTAGTTTTTTTAATCAACCTATTTTGACTTTTAGTGAATAAATTTTGGCCTTAATGAAAGCGGGGTATGCAAATAGTACCATTATTTATGGGTTTTAAATTATTGAGTAGAGACTAAATGACTTATTGATGTGTGGTTGGAAAAGTAGTTGGATACATGGTCTAGTTGTTGAAATTTGTTGAAATCGAAAATAGCAAAAGCTTTTTGAAGTCGAATTGCAGATGAACATTAATCACAAAAATAACTTGAATTAGATATAGAATCGTGATAACCACTACTAAATAAAACCTTTTGATGGTATACATCAAAGATTCAATCGGATTAGACTAAGAACTTGACAAGAATGAATTTGGTTTTTTTTTTTTTGAGAAGAAGTCTAACCGTACCACTATACCTTTTGTAAACCGCTTCTATTTCGGTGCATCACAATGGTTTCTTGGTTTTCGAGGATCTATTCGGATCCATTTCTTTTATTGAACAGATCTTGGTGAACTTTGACCAACTAATTCAAAGCTATCTCAATTAGTTGAAAAGCCTAATTAAATAATACACAACTAAACAAGTCCAAATTTTACCGATAAATGCCCCAAATCTTATTAGTATCATACGAGTAGGCACTCCCGCATTCCTAACTCGTTTAATAATTAATTAATAAAATTAATTCAGTCAACAAGTTAATCCAATACCACCAAAACATGTTCATAATACTAAATTTACCAACATTTCTCCCCCATTTTAGTGATATCTATCATAAACATAAAACACTTCTCACATAAACATAAACTTATGCATAAATGAAAATGTCACGCAGATTAAATTTTCATCTTAGTATAACATATTATCCAATTACTCAAATATTAGGGTGTCGTATGGAGTGAACCCTTACTATTCATCCGAATACATGAAGTTAATATACACATACATTTATAATTCTATATGCTCTTACTTGATACAATAATAAACTAGCTTAAGTCCAAATCCTTTAAAAAGTAAATCAAAGCCAAGTCCAAACTTTTTGAAGCGGCTAAAATTCGTACTCCTATAGGTGGTCTCTTTATTCTTGTACCTGTAAATGCAATTTGTTAAAGAAATACTAAGAAGTCATACCTCAACCTACTTTATCTTGTAGTCTGAACACAAACCTTCAGATGTTTTTAATAATGTGTTCCAGTATCATCTGTGATAACCCGAGATTTCAAGTTCTTTCATTTACGTACCTCTTGTGTGGCAATTCTGTTTTGATAATTTGTTTCATGTTATGTGATGTGTAATTGCTTGAAAGATTCGAATGTGATTAATGAATTGTTGGTGAATGAAAGCTTAAGACTTACAAATATCTCATCACTTAGTGTTCACGACGAAAGACTGGACTTTCATCATCATCGGCCAACCGACGAAAAATGGTTTTTCGTCGAGAACGTTATTCGCCGAAATGGGCTTTGGCCCAAATGGAACCCAGACACGTTGCTCTCACTATTTAAACATAAACCTGCTTAACCCTAGACTTTTCTTCTCAATTGCAAATGCCGGCAGCGCTAGTCATCTCTCTCGAAGCCTTCTTGTATTATCGTAACTATCTTGTCGATCGGTTAGCACTTCACCACACTTTATGTTGATTAATGTTTGTTTTCTTAATGATTGTTTGTGCTGCATGAGATCTTTATGTGAATTTAGGGTTTCGTCTATGGCCTTGTGCAGTTAGAATGGATAAATGAATTTGGGTGTGAGTTCATGTAGTTACTAGTGGTTAGAAAACTCTACAATGGGCGATCACTTGTAAACTGTTATACATAGGGTGCAAGTTTAATGTATGATGATTTACTGTTACGCTTTGTATGCACGGTGATTCATAACTAGAATACATGATTATCGTTGAATCTGTTGTTAGATCGGTGTGGGTATTGATGAAATTAATAGCATACGGCTGAATGAAAGAAAGTGTAACTGTCTGGCTAGGGTTGTGACGAAACACTAGGGTCTTTCGCCACACCTCATCTCGACGAAACATGGTGGTCTTTTGCCACACCTCATATCGACGAAACATGGTGGTCTTCCGTCGAGATGGTTCACGACGAAGAGTTGGGCTCTTCGTCGGACGGTTATTCGCCGTAGGGTAATCTGTTGGGCTTGGGCCTGGTTGAGTGACCCAGTTGACTGTTGGGAGATATTCGTAAGTTATACATGGATGTGAACTGAGCATGTACTATGTGATGTACGGTGATGCTTGTGATAAATGCAATCTTTGAAATACGTGACCTATTTGATAAATCTTGAAACTGATTGCTACTGATAACCACGGTAGGGTTGGTTGATTAACTGGAACGGGTAACTTGTTAAATACCGAGCAAATCCAAGGTGAGTTCACTACCCTTTTAAGCATGCATCCCGGGGAGGGATATCGGGTAACGTTCCGGGGAGGAATGTCGGGTATTGTGACAACTGTGCTCTGTAATCGATGAACGATGTAAAACAATGTTGATTATTAATAAAACAATGTGCTTTGGTGTTATTATATGTGTTTTGATGTTATTATGTGTGTATTTGTGTTTGGTGATTTTTACAATTCGATTCGATTCCAATTTCAAGCTTTAAATCGCTTTCTGGAAAGTTATACGCGAACTGGTGCGTAAACGCAGTCAGTATAACGCGACAAACATTCCGGAATAGTGACATAGGCTTAACATACCTTAAATAACCTCCACATAACTTAGAAATAAGTTTTGAATGGTTTGGTGTGTTAAAATCAACTTTGTTCGATCGCAGGGACTATTTGTGTCAAACTATGAAACTATACCGATTTGTATAGTAACGAACATTCCGGAACTTGATCATAAGTTAAACATACCCTAAATATCCTTTACATAGCTTAGAAATAGGCTTTGAGGGGTTCGGTATGCTAAAATAAACTTTATTGATCAATAGGGACTAAAAGCGTCAAAAAGTGCACAAGTTTGCATTTTCGCGCATATTTTACGTTCTGAATATATCCGGACATCCAAAAATTCATGTAATCATTAAAATATTATGTTTTAGTGTTTGGCATGATAAAATTTCATTCGTCGCTTAATTTGGATCGTTTTTTCGTTCGTTACGACTTTTGTCGTGATTAACCGAACAACGCAACCGTACGACCAAACGAACCGACATCCGAGATATTTGTGAGCATTTTTTGAGTTCTCTATACTTTAACATCATTTTAGAGCCTTGAAATGAGGTTAACGGGGCTTAAACGTGTCAAAAATGAGCCGAATTGCATGATTCTGAAGTGCAGGGACCTGTTTTGACATTCTGTGAAACTTCCTCACACGGGCCGCGTAAGGTTTGGTGTGTAGGTTACGCGGGCCGCGTGGCCTTCCTAGACAGAAAGTTCAGAAACAACAATCTGGGCTGAATTCAGGGGTTTTAATGTAATATTTGCAATACCTGGAGCTGGTTTTCGACTCCCATTGTATTCTAATACCATTAACCCACATGTATGGCCAAGATTACTCCCTCAAACCACTTGGAATCATCCTATTGATCCTAACTTCCTATAAATAGCAAGCTTCCTCATTTGGGTTCTTCACACCTGATCTGAATTCAGCTCTAAGTTGGGGTGTTTACACTTCATACCTGAGCTATTTTAGATCAAACATCCTTCTTGGACCCTTTGTAAGTCCTCTCCTTGCTTGTTCTTGTATTTCAAGCATGAAGGTCAAACAAGTTTGACTTTCAGCTTTGACCAAGTCAATGGTCAACACAAAGTTTCGTTGAACTTTGCAACGTGAGCGTAACCACGATGGTTATAGTCCCTTGTGACTATACCTACTGATTACCACGTTGACTAGGCGTAGTGACGAGTCGTAGTTTCAGCCAAAATGAGTGTTTATGCGTATTTTGTAACCAAACTACTCTAGGGTATCAAAACCGTTTGTTTTGATATCAAAACCTGTTTTCTAACTTAACTAAACATGTTCTAGCATGTTTAGCTCGTCACTCTTAGTTTGGTGCTTGTGTAGAGTCGTAAGTCAAGCGAACTAAACCCCCGCTTAGACTTTCGAACACGACCCGTTTGGTCGATCATTAGGATCCGACCAAACATGTTTAGTGACCATAGTAGCATAGGGAATAACCTTTCAAGGTTATACCTTAGGGTCACTTAGTTTTAATTAGTCGCATGATAGGTAGTTATATGCCTTTGGTAAATTACCAAAATACCCTTTTCATACATAATTGGTAATTAAGCATATGTAACCTAAACTTTTGACACGTATCTAATTATGTAACATAATAAACATGTATGGGCATATAATACTTGTCATATGACTAGTTAGACGTCTCGAACGCACTTTTGCGCGCACGACGCGTTAAAGTAGCGTAAGCTACCTTAATGGGTCGCGATGGGTCAAAAGCACTTAGGTTAGGTTTCAATTTAGAATGTAGGCTTTGTTAAACCATATCACATGAGTTCCAACACTCATTTGGTTTACGAGACCTCATTCTGTCCGATCTTCCGATTTAGGCGTCTATTGTTTGACTAAGTGATTCGATTACTAGGTGCTGTTTGATTTCTCTGAATTGCTCGAGTTTGTTGAAGTTCTATTGCTTGAGGATACTTTGCACTACATGTGAGTACATAGTTCCCCTATTTTACTGTTTTAAATGTTTTGGGGTGATTCATATGTACGAAATGTTTTCAAGGTTTAAACGATGATTTCAAAAACGATTAAAACGATTTTTACTAAACTAATAACGATTTCAATAATGTGAACAAACTTGATGGTTGTAGTTACATAACGAATGACATTCATTAATTTTGGCCCAACCGACCAGTAATAGGTTATGGTACCATAGTACTGACAAATCCTGTTATTTTACTGCACCCATGGTTATGTGTGGGGTTGTGGGTAACGACTGAATCTGATGTTTGTTAACTTACCCTTTGGTGGTTTGTTAATTCGAGAAGCGAGAAACGAGGTGATTGAGTCACGAAGGTTTGAATGTTGTTAGCGAGACGACCATAAATAGTTTTTCGCAAATTAAAACGAGGATGATTTAAACGATTTTTAAACGAGTTAACGATTTTGAAACGATTTTAACAAGTTAAATGATTTAGGTAAACGATTGGTTTTTGGTTAGTGTTTAGATAACGGGACGGGTTTAATGTGATGAAAGCATGGTAGATACACCGCTGGTACTTCCTATATATAAGTGTTTTCATCATATTACATACCGTGGTGTTATTAAGTTCACTTGGGTAAACGATTTTGAAACGATGTCACTCAACGATGTTTTTCTAAAGGATATAAACCATACGAGTTTTTAACAAATTTTTACAAGATGTTTTACAAGTTGGTTTTCTAAAACAAATGTTCTTGGGTTAAGAAGAATGGCTACGAGATTTTTAAAACAATAACCATCTTGATTTGGGTTGGTTAATAATGTTGCAATACACTTTTCAAAACAAGGTTTGTATTTTGACTCTTGTAGTCTAATAAAGTACTGCAACATATAAACGAGCCATGATTCCGATACTCTTATAAAACCTATGTACTCGCCAGCATTTCTTTGCTGACTAAGTTTTTACATATGTTTCAGGTGTTGATGCTTGATTGATTTCTAGGATGCATGCGTCACATAGGATCTAGACAAGGCCTTAGTGACATAATGACTATAATAGACGATATAAAACTTGTTTGTTCCATGTGCTAAGACAATGCAATGTTTAATTTTATCAATAAAACGAAATTATTTTGTATCCATGGTTGTGAAACAATAGCTTCTGTTGCAACACTCCCCGACGTTTCCGCCACGGTTTGTTGTCCTACGTGGTCAGGGTGTGACAGAAGAAGTTGGTATGAGAGCCAATGGTTATAGGGAACTAGGTTATTAGTAATGCTTTGACCTAGACTATAACTTTTAGGACCCTAACGCAAGTTTACTTGCGTTTAGATTTTAAAACAGTACCGTCGCCTATCCTTAGGTGATAACCGCAATGAGAACGCTTAGTTCGAATCCGCTTTGAAAACTAATCATCTGTTCAAGGATGATTGATTACAAGGTTTTGAACTCTTTGTTATAAGGTTTTGAACCCTTTGAGTTTTCAAAAACTCGTCCAAGTATGGGTCTAAATAGTGTGAACACGTGCGAACTGGAAGAGTGGGTGCCTGTACCCTGGGTCTTCTGTCTAAGACTAGAGTGTTCGTATAAATCCGCAGTATCGGACCAGTCACTCTTACCTGGGAACTCTTGGGGTGAGTGTCCACTTATAAGCGAGCATGTCTTCGGCGATACATTATTTTTGATCCATTTACTTTGATCAATAATGTGAACAAACTTGATGGTTGTAGTTACATAACGAATGACATTCATTAATTTTGGCCCAACCGACTAGTATTAGGTTATGGTACCATAGGATCTGACAAATCCCGTTATTTTACTGCACCCATGGTTATGTGTGGGGTTGTGGGTAACGACTGAATCTGATGTTTGTTAACTTACCCTTTGGTGGTTTGTTAATTCGAGAAGCGAGAAGCTAGGTGATTGAGTCACGAAGGTTTGAATGTTGTTAGCGAGACGACCATATATAGTTTTTCACAAATTAAAACCAGGATGATTTAAACAATTTTTAAACGAGTTAACGATTTTGAAACGATTTTAACAAGTTAAGTGATTTGGGTACACGATTGGTTTTTGGTTAGTGTTTAGATAACGGGACAGGTGTAATGTGATGAAAGCATGGTGGATACGCCGCTGGTACTTCCTATATATAAGTGTTTTCATCATATTACATACCGTGGTATTATTTAGTTCACTTGGGTAAACGATTTTGTAACGATGTCACTCAACGATGTTTTTCTAAAGGATATAAACCATACGAGTTTTTAACAAGTTTTTACAAGATGTTTTACAAGTTGGTTTTCTAAAACAAATGTTCTTGGGTTAAGAAGCATGGCTACGAGATTTTTAAAACAATAACCATCTTGATTTGGGTTGGTTAATAATGTTGCAATACACTTTTCAAAACAAGGTTTGTATTTTGACTCTTGTAGTCTAATAAAGTACTGCAACATATAAACGAGCCATGATTCCGATACTCTTATAAAACCTATGTACTCGCCAGCATTTCTTTGCTGACTAAGTTTTTACATATGTTTCAGGTGTTGATGCTTGATTGATTTCTAGGATGCATGCGTCACATAGGATCTGGACAAGGCCTTAGTGACATAATAACTATGATAGACGATATAAAACTTGTTTGTTCCATGTGTTAAGACAATGTAATGTTTAATTTTATCAATAAAACGAAATTATTTTGTATCCATGGTTGTGAAACAATAGCTTCTGTTGCAACACTCCCCGACGTTTCCGCCACGGTTTGTTGTCCTACGTGGTCAGGGTGTGACAGAAGAAGTTGGTATGAGAGCCAATGGTTATAGGGAACTAGGTTATTAGTAATGCTTTGACCTAGACTATAACTTTTAGGACCCTAACGCAAGTTTACTTGCGTTTATATTTTAAAACAGTATCGTCGCGTATCCTTAGGTGATAACCGCAATGAGAACGCTTAGTTCGAATCCGCTTTGAAAACTAATCATCTGTTCTAGGATGATTGATTACTAGGTTTTGAACCCTTTATTATAAGGTTTTGAACCCTTTGAGTTTTCAAAATCTCGTCCAAGTATGGGTCTAAATAGTGTGAACACGTGCGAACTGGAAGAGTGGGTGCCTGTACCCTGGGTCTTCTGTCTAAGGCTAGAATGTTCGTACAAATCCGCAATATCGGACTAGTCACTCTTACCTGGGAACTCTTGGGGTGAGTGTCCACTTATAAGCGAGCATGTCTTCGGCGATACATTATTTTTGATCCATTTACTTTGATTAATCTCTGCGAATCATTTGTTTGTTCGAGATAACGAACGAATGATCGCCTCCCTTGTGTTTTGTCGATGTTTTCAATGCCTCTTTTGTTTTTCCTTTTGTCGATCCCGCTCATGGAGGAGCATTCAATTTGAATGCAAACGAGGTTCGAGCTAACCACCTCGTTGTCGATGGTACCTTTCTGGTTAACGGTACGTTTCTTGTTAACAATCGACCTGCATCTATTCTTTTTGATTCTGGAGCCGATAGAAGTTTTGTTTCTTTATCTTTTGAGCCTCTTCTTGCGATACCTAGAACTAAACTGAGGAAACGCTTATCTGTTGAAGTTCCTTCTGGTAAACCTCTTGTTTTCCATTCTGTTATTCGTGATTGTCAGTTGAACCTTGATAACCATCTTTTTCCTATTGACCTCACACCGATGCAACTTGGGAGCTTCGACATCATCGTTGGAATGGATTGGTTAACCAAACACCATGCAGAGGTGGTTTGCTTTGATAAGATTGTTCGTATCCCTTTGTCTTCTGGCGATGTTCTGGAAATCCGTGGCGAGAAACCTTCAGGTGGATTGAAGCTTATGTCGTGTATGGAAGCCCAAAGGTATTTAAGAAAAGGATATGTTGCTTTTCTAGCACATGTCACCGAGGAGAAAGACAAGAGCAAGAGTATTCAGGATATTCCAATTGTTCGGGATTATCCAGAGGTGTTTCCTAATGAACTGCCCAGTTTGCCTCTAGTTCATCTAGTCCAGTTTCATATTGACCTTGTACCCAATGCCAACCCAATTGCAAAAGTGCCTTATTGACTTGCACCATCGGAAATGCAAGAGTTATCAAAACAGCTTCAAGAGTTATCTGATAAAGGATTCATCTGACCGAGCTTTTCACCTTGGGGAGCTCCTGTCCTCTTCGTGAAAAAGAAAGATGGGTCTTTCGAATCTGTATCGATTATCGTGAGCTTAATAAGCTCACCATCAACAATCGATATCCCCTACCTCGAATTGATGATCTCTTCGACTAGCTGCAAGGTGCTTCATGCTTTTCCAAGATCGACCTGCGTTCTGGGTATCATCAACTTCGTGTTCTCGAAGAAGATATTCCCAAAACTGCTTTCCGCACAAGATATGGGCATTATGAGTTCTCTGTCATGCCTTTTGGTTTGACGAATGCTCCAGCTATCTTTATGGACTTAATGAATAGGGTCTGTAAACCTTATTTAGACAAGTTCATTATTGTGTTCATCGACGATATTCTGGTCTATTCGAAGTCTCGAGCCGAGCACGAGCAACACCTTCGCTTAACATTGGAACTCCTAAAGAAGGAACAACTTTTGCTAAATTCTCCAAGTGTGAATTCTGGCTTAAAGAAGTTCGATTCTTGGGTCATATAGTCAATGAGCAGGGTATTCATGTGGATCCATCCAAGATTGTTGCTATTAAAGACTGGAATACACCAACAACACCTACAGAGATTCGATCTTTTCTTCGTCTTGCTGGTTATTATCGTCGAATCCTTTCCAACTTCTCAAAGATCGCGGTTCCACTCACTGCTTTGGCTCAGAAGGATAAGCCTTTTTAGTGGGGACCCAAACAAGAAGAAGCGTTCCAAACGCTATCTGATCTTCAAACTCGTGTTCTTCAAGCTCAGCAATTTGGTGTTTCTAAAAATTTGATATTAAGCTCGAAAGGAAAGGCGATGATTTATCTACTTCAAGGATCGTTTGTGGATTCCGAAACAAGACGATCTTCGCACCCTAGTGATGGACGAATCTCACAAGTCTCGATATTCTATCCATCCTGGTGCTGATAAAATGTACAACGATCTTCGTACTAAGTTCTGGTGGCCTGGTATGAAGAAAGATGTTGCCTTATATGTATCAAAATGCCTAACTTGTCTCAAAGTCAAGGCTGGACATCAACGACCTTCTGGTTTGCTAGTACAGCCAGAGATACCAGTTTGGAAGTGGGAGAACATTGCGATGGATCTCATCACTAAGTTACCGCGTACTTCTAAAGGTCATGATCCTTTTTGGGTTGTTATCGACCGATTAACGAAATCAGCTCATTTTATTGCAATTCGCGAGGATCTATCTATTGATAAACTTGCAAAGATTTATGTTGATGAGATTGTATCACGACATGGTGTGCCTTTGGATATCATTTCTGATCGTGATGCTCGATTTTCATCTCATTTCTGGAAGACCATGCAATCTGCTTTGGGAACCCAACTAAATCTAAGCACTGCTTATCATCCCCAAACAAATGGTCAATCTGAGGAATTCAAACTTTGGAGGATATGCTTAGAGTATGCGTGATAGACTTTGGTGGTAATTGGGATTCTCATCTGCTATTGATCGAGTTCTCTTACAACAATAGTCATCATGCTAGCATTAATATGGCACCATTCGAAGCTCTCTACGGTCGAAAATGTCGTTCACCTGTCTGTTGGAACGAGACCAGTGAAGCTCAGCTTACTGGACCTGAACTCGTTCTAGAAACAACAGACAAAATCAAGAAAATCCACGATAATCTTGTGACAGCTCGAAGCCGTCAAAAGAGTTATGCGGATATGCGACACAAGCCCTTTGAATTTCAAGTCGGAGATCGTGTCCTACTCAAGGTTTCACCTTGGAAAGGAGTCGTAAGATTTGGGAAGAAAGAAAAACTTGCACCTCGATATGTGGGACCATTCAAGATTGTGGAAAGAATTGGGAAGGTTGCCTATCGACTAGAGCTACCTCCAGAGCTTGGAAATATTCATCCGACTTTTCACGTGTCCAATTTGCGAAAGTGTTTAGCTGACGCTGATCTTCACATTCCTCTCGACGAGATCCGAATCGATGAAACGATGCATTTTGTCGAGAAACCCGTGGAGATAGTGGACCGTACATTCAAGCAGTTGAAGAACAAACGGATTCATTTGGTTAAAGTTCGTTGAGAGTCCAAACGTGGCCCAGAATTTACTTGGGAATGTAAGGACCAAATGATGACGAAATATCCGCATTTGTTTTCACAAGCTTCCTCTAGTTAAAATTTCGGGATGAAATTTCCTGAAGTAGGGGAGATTGTGACAACTGTGCTCTGTAAATTACAGACTGTAATCGATGAACGATGTAAAACAATGTTGATTATTAATAAAACAATGTGCTTTGGTGTTATTATATGTGTTTTTATGTTATTATGTGTGTATTTGTGTTTGGTGATTTTTACAATTCGATTCGATTCCAATTTCAAGCTTTAAATCGCTTTCTGGAAAGTTATACGCGAACTGGTGCGTAAACGCAGTCAGTATAACGCGACAAACATTCCAGAATAGTGACATAGGCTTAACATACCTTAAATAACCTCCACATAACTTAGAAATAAGTTTTGAATGGTTTGGTGTGTTAAAATCAACTTTGTTCGATCGCAGGGACTATTTGTGTCAAACTGTGAAACTAGACCGATTTGTATAGTAACAAACATTCCGGAACTTGATCATAAGTTAAACATACCCTAAATATCCTTTACATAGCTTAGAAATAGGCTTTGAGGGGTTCGGTATGCTAAAATAAACTTTATTGATCAATAGGGACTAAAAGCGTCAAAAAGTGTACAAGTTTGCATTTTCGCGCATATTTTACGTTCTGAATATATCCGGACATCCAAAAATTCATGTAATCATTAAAATATTATGCTTTAGTGTTTGGCATGATAAAATTTCATTCGTCTCTTAATTTGGATCGTTTTTTCATTCGTTACGACTTTTGTCGTGATTAACCGAACAACGCAATCGTACGACCAAACGAACCGACATCCGAGATATTTTTGAGCATGTTTTGAGTTCCCTATACTTTAGCATCATTTTAGAGCCTTGAAATGAGGTTAACGGGGCTTAAACGTGTCAAAAATGAGCCGAATTGCATGATTCTGAAGTGCAGGGACCTGTTTTGACATTCTGTGAAACTTCCTCACACGGGCCGCGTAAGGTTTGGTGTGTAGGTTACGCGGGCCGCGTGGCCTTCCCAGACAGAAAGTTCAGAAACAGCAATCTGGGCTGAATTCAGGGGTTTTAATGTAATATTTGCAATACCTGGAGCTGGTTTTCGACTCCCATTGTATTCTAATACCATTAACCCACATGTATAGCCAAGATTACTCCCTCAAACCACTTGGAATCATCCTATTGATCCTAACTTCCTATAAATATCAAGCTTCCTCATTTGGGTTCTTCACACTGGATCTGAATTCAGCTCTAAGTTGGGGTGTTTACACTTCATACCTGAGCTATTTTAGATCAAACATCCTTCTTGGACCCTTTGTAAGTCCTCTCCTTGCTTGTTCTTATATTTCAAGCATGAAGGTCAAACAAGTTTGACTTTCAGCTTTGACCAAGTCAATGGTCAACACAAAGTTTCATTGAACTTTGCAACGTGAGCGTAATCACGATGGTTATAGTCCCTTGTGACTATACCTACTGATTACCACGTTGACTAGGCGTAGTACGAGTCGTAGTTTCGGCCAAAATGCGTGTTTATGCGTATTTTGTAACCAAACTACTCTAGGGTATCAAAACCATTTGTTTTGATATCAAAACCTGTTTTCTAACTTAACTAAACATGTTCTAGCATGTTTAGCTCGTCACTCTTAGTTTGGTGCTTGTGTAAAGTCGTAAGTCAAGCGGACTAAACCCCTGCTTAGACTTTCGAACACGACCCGTTTGGTCGATCATTAGGATCTGACCAAACATGTTTAGTGACCATAGTAGCATAGGGAATAACCTTTCAAGGTTATACCTTATGGTCACATAGGTTTAATTAGTCGCATGATAGGTAGTTATATGCCTTTGGTAAATTACCAAAATACCCTTTTCATACATAATTGGTAATTAAGCATATGTAACCTAAACTTTTGACACGTAACTAATTATGTAACATAATTAAACATGTATGGGCATATAATACTTGTCATAGGACTAGTTAGACGTCTCGAACGCGCTTTTGCGCGAACGACGCGCTAAAGTAGCGTAAGCTACCTTAATGGGTCGCGATGGGTCAAAAGCACTTAGGTTAGGTTTCAATTTAGAATGTAGGCTTTGTTAAACCATATCACATGAGTTCCAACACTCATTTGGTTTACAAGACCTCATTCTGTCCGATCTTCCGATTTAGGCGTCTATTGTTTGACTAGTGATTCGATTACTAGGTGCTGTTTGATTTCTCTGAATTGCTCGAGTTTGTTGAAGTTCTATTGATTGAGGATACTTTGCACTACATGTGAGTACATAGTTCCCCTATTTTATTGTTTTTAAATGTTTTGGGGTGATTCATATGTACGAAATGTTTTCAAGGTTTAAACGATGATTTCAAAAACGATTAAAACGATTTTTACTAAATTAATAACGATTTCAATAATGTGAACAAACTTGATGGTTGTAGTTACATAACGAATGACATTCATTAATTTTGGCCCAACCGACTAGTATTAGGTTATGGTACCATAGGATCTGACAAATCCCGTTATTTTACTGCACCCATGGTTATGTGTGGGGTTGTGGGTAACGACTGAATCTGATGTTTGTTAACTTACCCTTTGGTGGTTTATTAATTCGAGAAGCGAGAAGCGAGGTGATTGAGTCACGAAGGTTTGAATGTTGTTAGCGAGATGACCATAAATAGTTTTTCACAAATTAAAACTAGGATGATTTAAACGATTTTTAAACGAGTTAACGATTTTGAAACGATTTCAACAAGTTAAACGATTTGGGTAAGCGATTGGTTTTTGGTTAGTGTTTAGATAACGGGACGGGTGTAATGTGATGAAAGCATGGTGGATACGCCGCTGGTACTTCCTATATATAAGTGTTTTCATCATATTACATACTGTGGCGTTATTTAGTTCACTTGGGTAAACGATTTTGAAACGATGTCACTCAACGATGTTTTTCTAAAGGATATAAACCATACGAGTTTTTAACAAGTTTTTACAAGATGTTTTACAAGTTGGTTTTCTAAAACAAATGTTCTTGGGTTAAGAAGCATGGCTACGAGATTTTTAAAACAATAACCATCTTGATTTGAGTTGGTTAATAATGTTGCAATACACTTTTCAAAACAAGGTTTGTATTTTGACTCTTGTAGTCTAATAAAGTACTGCAACATATAAACGAGCCATGATTCCGATACTCTTATAAAACCTATGTACTCGCCAGCATTTCTTTGCTGACTAAGTTTTTACATATGTTTCAGGTGTTGATGCTTGATTGATTTCTAGGATGCATGCGTCACATAGGATCTGGACAAGGCCTTAGTGACATAATAACTATGATAGACGATATAAAACTTGTTTGTTCCATGTGTTAAGACAATGTAATATTTAATTTTAGCAATAAAACGAAATTATTTTGTATCCATGGTTGTGAAACAATAGCTTCTGTTGCAACACTCCCTGACGTTTCCGCCATGGTTTGTGGTCCTACGTGGTCAGGGTGTGACAGGTATTGGGTTTGACTGGAATGTTAAACCTGGGATGTTGGTTATTACACTCATTTCTATCATTAAGTCCCATCATATACCGATTGGTTGCCGAGGAGGCAACGGGGTTATTAGTTGATAGCGCTATTAGGTTTGTCACCCTCACACCGTACCGGGGAGGACGGTCGTGAACTAATTACCTTAACCACTTGACCAATGTATGATAGAGCATTAGGGTTTGGGCAAATAATTTGGAGCCATCTGCGGTAATCGAGTTAATGACAACATCAAATCATTGAAATGTGTTAACAAACTTTGAATTCACCAGCGTCGTCTGACACACTTGTCTGCATGCTTGTAGGTCGTTAGATTTTATGGATAGAACTTGCTATCTGGGAATGCTGGAGTGGTCATGGGTCGAGACTCTTGGATACTTGTTTCGTTGGTTTTGAACACTTGTCTTGAAACAGTTGATTAACAATTTACATTATGCTTCCGCTGAACGTTTACTTTGATTTTCACTTATGACTTGGAATTATTTTATGAAATGAATGGAGTGTTTTATTTAAATATTTATTATAGTTCAATGTGATTGGTGGCTGGATCCTGGTACGTCACACGTCTTATGGTGTTTCCGCATGTGGTATTTTGGGGGTGTGACAGTTTGGTATCAGAGCCAGGTTATAGTGAACTAGGTTTTAAAACGTTTTTATAAAACCAGACTATAACCGAACAGCTTCGAAAATCGACCATGACACTCAGCTCCAGATTGCAAGGTTCGTCTCTCGTTTACTTATTGCATAACATATCTAGGGTACAGTATTGTATGATGTTGCATGTGATCGTGCACTTAGCACTACAGACTGAACTCATGTGTACTTGCCTAAGTTATGTGGTTGATAGAGTCACGGTGTGATATCCCATTATGTCACACCCCGACCGCGTTAAAACAACGAAACCGCGACGGAAACGTCGGGGAGTGGAGTGGCAGAATCATTGTTTCACAACCATGGATTCAAAAGTTTCGTTTTATTGATTAAGTACTTTACATTGTCTTAATACAAAACAAACAAGTTACACATCGACTATCATTATTATTATGTCACTAAGGCCTCGTCTAGATCCTATGTGAACATACATCCTAGCAATCAACATCATTCAACACCACCTGAAACATATGTAAAAATAAACTCAGCAAAGAAATGCTGGCGAGCACATAGGTTTTATGAGAGTGTCGGATTCATGGCTCGTTTACATGTTGCAGTACCTCATTAGACTACAGAAGTCAAAAGATTATAAACCTTGTTTTGAAAAGTGTATAGTATTGCAACATAACTAACCAACTCAAATCAAGTTGGTTATGGTTTATAAAATCTCGTAGCCATGATTCTTAACCCAAAACATTTGTTTAAGTAAGCCAAATTGTAAATCATCTTGTTAATAAAACTCGTATGGTTTATATCATTTAGAAAATCTCGTTGTGTGACTTCGTTTTAAAATCGTTTATCTAAGTGAACTAAATAATGTTATGAAATGTAATACGATAAAAACACTTATATATAAGAAGTACCAGCGGCGTATCTACCATGCTTTTATCGTACTACGCCCGTCCCATTATCTAATCACAACCCAAAACCAATCGTTTGTTTAAATTGTTTAACTTGTTCAAATCGTTTCAAATCGTTAAAATTGTCCCAGAATCGTTCTCATTTTAATTGTGAAACTACTTTTGGTCGCCTCGCTAGTTACATCCAAACCTTCGCAACTCGACTATCGCTAATCTCGCATTAACAAACCACCAAAGGGTAAGTTAATAATCACAGATTCGGTCGTTACCCACATAACCCCACACATAACCATGGGTGCAGTCTGATAACGGGATTTGTCAGATCCTATGGTACCATAACCTAATACTGGTCGGTTCGACCAAAATTAATGAATGTTATTCGTTATGTAACAACGCCCAACAAGTTTGTTCACATTATCGAAATCGTTGTTAGTTTAATATAAACCATAGTAATCATTTTTGAAACCATCGTTTAAACCTCGAAATCAGTTTACACCTATGAATCACCCCAAAACCATCGAAAATAGTAAAATAGGGGAAGTATGTACTCACATCGAAGTGCAAGGTATCCTCAATCTAAAGAACTCAACAAGCTCAGGCAAACCAAGGAAATTCAAGTAGCACCTAGTAACCGAATCACTAGTTAATAAATCGACACCTAAATCGGAAGATTGGATAGAATGAGGTCTTGTAAACCAAATGAGTATTGGAACTCATGTGATATAGTTTAACAAAGCCTACATTCTAGATCAGAACCTGTCCTAAGTGCTTTCGACCCGTCGCGACCCATTAAGGTAGCTTATGCTACTTTAACGCGTCGTTCGCGCAAAAGCGCGTTCGAGACGTCTAACTAGTCCTATGACAAGTATTACATGCCTAAACATATATAAATATGTTGCATAATCAGTTTAGGTGACAAAAGTTAAGTTACATATGTTTAAAATCCAATTATGCATGAAAAGGGCATTTTGGTAATTTTCCTAAGGCATATAAACTACCTATCATACAACTAATTAAACTAAGTGACCATAAGGTATCACCTCGGAAGGTTATTACCTACACAACTATGGTCACAAATATGCTTGATCGGATCCTAATGATCGACCAAACGGGTCGAGTTTGAAAGTCTAAGTGGTGGTTTAGACCGCTTGACTTACGACTCTAAACAAGCACTAAACTAAAAGTGACGAGCTAAACATGATGAAACATGTTTAACTAAGTTAGAAAACAGGTTTTGATATCAAAACAAAGGGTTTTGATACACAAGGATAGTTTGGTTGCAAAATTCGCATAAATACGCATTTTGACCGAAACTATGACTTGTCACTACGCCTAATCAATGTGATAATCAGTAGGTATAGTCACACGGGACTATAACCATTGTGATTACGCTCACGTTGCAAAGTTCAAACGAACTTTGTGTTGACCAAAGACTGGTCAAAGCAGAATGTCAAACACTGTTTGACTTTCGTGCTCGAAAAGCAATAAAAGCACGAAAGAAGCTTACAAAGGGTCCAAGCTAGGGAGATCTTGATCCAAAACACTCAGGTACGAAGTTTTAGAACTTCAACTTAGATTTATTCAGATCAAGTGTGCAGAAAATGGAATAAGAGCTTGGGTTTATATAGTTTTCGGTAAACCCTTAGGATCGTTTCTCGCAAATCGTGCTTCGATCTTGACCCTCCATGTGGGCACAAGGTTTTCTAATACCATGGGACATGAAATACCGTAAAAAAACAAGCAGATGGTATCCCAAATCAGGGGTTAAAAACCATCAAAACCAGCTCAAAGTCCAGATTCAATGTTTCTGTACTGTTAGTGTGTCGCGCCCCGCGTAATAGCCATAGCAAGCTTACGCGCCCCGTGAGGGCAAGTTTGACAGATTGTCAAAATTGGTCCCTGCAGCCTAGAAACTTGGTTTTCGATGCATATTTGACACGTTTAAGCCCCGTTAACCCCATTTCAAGGCTCTAAAATGAAGTTAAAGTATAGGGAACTTAAAATATGCTCAAAAACATCTCGGATGTCAGTTTGTTTGGTCGTACAGTTGCGTTATTTAGTTAATTACGGCGGGAGTCGTAACGAACGCAAAAACGATCCAAATTAAGAGACGAATGGTATTTTTGCATTCCAATCAATAAAATACAATATTTTAATGATTACAAAATTTTTTGGATGTCCGGATATATTCAGAACGTAAGATATGCGCGAAAATGCAAACTTATGCACTTTTTGACGCTTTTAGTCCCTATTGATCAATTAAGTTTATTTTTGCATACCGAACTCCTCAAAGCCTATTTCTAAGCTATGTAAAGGATATTTATGATATGTTTAACTTATGATCAAGTTTCGGAATGTTCGTTACTATACAAATCGGTATAGTTTCGCAGTTTGACATAAATAGTCCCTGCGATCGAACAAACTTGATTTTGACACACCAAACGCTCCAAAACTTATTTCTAAGTTATGTAAAGGTTATTAAAGGTATGTTAAGCCTATTTCACTATTCCGGAGTATTTGTCGCGTTAAACTGATTAAGTTTGCGCATCATTTTGCGTATAACTTCCCAGAAAGCGATTTAAAGCTTGAAATCAAACTCGAATCAAATCATAAAATTATCAAACACAAATACACACATAATAACACCAAAACACATGGTTTTATTGATAATTGACATTGTTTTAGATTGTACATCGATTACAGAGCACAATTGTCACACGTTAGACTTTCGTGGTTTACGTTTTGTGGTGTCTTCTGTTTTGCTACTCGAATTTGAGGAGCCTTTTAGCATAAGTTGGGAGGAATTGAGACAAACATGCAAATCACATTGCTATTATGGGTGCACACATAATAATAATGTGGGGTGCATGTGAGTCCCAGTGAGCCTTAACGAGTGTGAAAGGGGTTCCGCTCTGTGGATTGATGTAAATTTAGTAGTCTATAGAAGTCTTCATGAGCTTTGACTCCTACCTTATCTCGACTCTTAACCTGTCCCCTTTTCTTATATAGAATCACGAGCGGACGAGGCCATGGGCGTGGTCACATTCCGATGACACAGGCCGAGCTAGCAAACTTGATTGACACCCGTGTGGTTGAGGCTTTGGCAGCCTACCAAGCTGGTACAAAATGTGCCAAATACTCTCTATTCTTGTGTTGTGTACACAACTCGTACTCATGTGTTGAATTTTCTTTCATCCATCAGGTCAGCAAGTGAATCAGAATCAAAACCATCCGCCTGCTTGCACGTTTAAGACGTTCATGGATTGTAAGCCACAGACATTCAGTGGGACTGAAGGGGTTGTGGGGTTACTACGTTGGTTTGAGAAGGCTGAGTCAGTGTTCGCTATGTGTAACTGTCCCGAGGGGGACCGTGTGAAGTATGCTACAGGCACTTTGGAGGATGGTGCCTTAACCTGGTGGAATGCCTAGGTGCAAATGTTGGGCATCGAGATGGCTAACGCCACTACTTGAGATAATTTCAATGAGTTAGTGTGGGAGGAGTTCTGTCCTCGTGACGAAATTTAGAAACTTGAGAACGAGTACTACAATCTGAAGATGGAGGGCTCTGAATTTGAAGCGTTCACGAAGAGGTCATATGAGCTAGCAAACATGTGCCCTAACCTGTCTCGACCCCCACCTCGAAGAATCGAACTATACATCAAGGGCCTAGCACCATCGGTAAAGAGTTTGGTCACTGCTGCAAACCTCAACAATCTACCTCAGATCATCCATTTAGCACGTAAGATTACCAACCAAGAGGTCGAGCATGGATCGCTACCGCCTCGTGTTTCTGCTACTACCCCTGCTGCTACAGCTACCACACCTACTATTGATAACAAGCGCAAATGGAACGATGCTGACAAAGCAACCAGTGCAAGGCAATCGCAGAAAAGGCCTGACAACAGCAATAACCGTAGTTTCAGTCCGTCATCCTCAGTTAACCAAGGCCAGGGCAGCAATTAGAGTCAAGGTATCATCTCGGAAGGTTATTACCTACACAACTATGGTCACAAATATGCTTGGTCGGATCCTAATGATCGACCAAAAGGGTCGAGTTTGAAAGTCTAAGTGTTGGTTTAGACCGCTTGACTTACGACTCTAAACAAGCACTAAACTAAAAGTGACGAGCTAAACATGATGAAACATGTTTAACTAAGTTAGAAAACAGGTTTTGATACACAAGGATAGTTTGGTTGCAAAATTCGCATAAATACGCATTTTGACCGAAACTATGACTCGTCACTACGCCTAATCAATGTGGTAATCAGTAGGTATAGTCACACGGGACTATAACCATTGTGATTACGCTCACGTTGCAAAGTTCAAACGAACTTTGTGTTGACCAAAGACAGGTCAAAGCAGAAAGTCAAACACTGTTTGACTTTCGTGCTCGAAAAGCAATAAAAGCACGAAAGAAGCTTACAAAGGGTCCAAGCTAGGGAGATCTTGATCCAAAACACTCAGGTACGAAGTTTTAGAACTTCAACTTAGATTTATTCAGATCAAGTGTGCAGAAAATGGAATAAGAGCTTGGGTTTATATAGTTTTCGGTAAACCCTTAGGATCGTTTCTCGCAAATCATGCTTCGATCTTGACCCTCCACGTGGGCACAAGGTTTTCTAATACCATGGGACATGAAATACCGTAAAAAACAAGCAGATGGTATCCCAAATCAGGGGTTAAAAACCATTAAAACCAGCTCAAAGTCCAGATTCAATGTTTCTGTACTGTTAGTGTGTCACGCCCCGCGTAATAGCCATAGCAAGCTTACGCGCCCCGTGAGGGCAAGTTTGACAGATTGTCAAAATTGGTCCCTGCAGCCTAGAAACTTGGTTTTCGATGCATATTTGACACGTTTAAGCCCCGTTAACCCCATTTCAAGGCTCTAAAATGAAGTTAAAGTATAGGGAACTTAAAATATGCTCAAAAACATCTCGGATGTCGGTTCGTTTGGTCGTACAGTTGCGTTATTTAGTTAATTACGACGGAAGTTGTAACGAACGCAAAAATGACCCAAATTAAGAGACGAATGGCATTTTTGCATTCTAATCAATAAAATACAATATTTTAATAATAACAAACTTATGCACTTTTTGAGGCTTTTAGTCCCTATTGATCAACTAAGTTTATTTTTGCATACCGAACTCCTCAAAGCCTATTTCTAAGCTATGTAAAGGATATTTATGATATGTTTAACTTATGATCAAGTTTCGGAATGTTCGTTACCATACAAATCGGTATAGTTTCGCAGTTTGACATAAATAGTCCCTGCGATCGAACAAACTTGATTTTGACACACCAAACCCTCCAAAACTTATTTCTAAGTTATGTAAAGGTTATTAGAGGTATGTTAAGCCTATTTCACTATTCCGGAGTATTTGTCACGTTAAACTGATTAAGTTTGCGCATCATTTTGCGTATAACTTCCCAGAAAGCGATTTAAAGCTTGAAATCAAACTCGAATCAAATCATAAAATCATCAAACACAAATACACACATAATAACACCAAAACACATGGTTTTATTGATAATTGACATTGTTTTAGATTGTACATCGATTACAGAGCACAATTCTCACACGTTAGACTTTCGTGGTTTACGTTTTGTGGTGTCTTCTGTTTTGCTACTCGAATTTGAGGAGCCTTTTAGCATAAGTTGGGAGGAATTGAGACAAACATGCAAATCACATTGCTATTATGGGTGCACACATAATAATAATGTGGGGTGCATGTGTGTCCTAGTGAGCCTTAACGAGTGTGAAAGGGGTTCCGCTCTGTGGATTGATGTAAATTTAGTAGTCTATAGAAGTCTTCATGAGCTTTGACTCCTACCTTATCTCGACTCTTAACCTGTCCCCTTTTCTTATATAGAATCATGAGCGGACGAGGCCATGGGCGTGGTCACATTGCGATGACACAGGCCGAGCTAACAAACTTGATTAACACCCGTGTGGTTGAGGCTTTGGCAGCCTACCAAGCTGGTACAAAATGTGCCAAATACTCTCTATTCTTGTGTCGTGTACACAACTCTTACTCATGTGTTGAATTTTCTTTCATCCATCAGGTCAGCAAGTGAATCAGAATCAAAACCATCCGCCTGCTTGCACGTTTAAGACGTTCATGGATTGTAAGCCACAGACATTCAGTGGGACTGAAGGGGTTGTGGGGTTACTACGTTGGTTTGAGAAGGCTGAGTCAGTGTTCGCTATGTGTAACTGTCCCGAGGGGGACCGTGTGAAGTATGCTACAGGCACTTTGGTGGATGGTGCCTTAACCTGGTGGAATGCCCAGGTGCAAATGTTGGGCATCGAGATGGCTAACGCCACTACTTGAGATGATTTCAATGAGTTAGTGCGGGAGGAGTTCTGTCCTCGTGACGAAATTTAGAAACTTGAGAACGAGTACTACAATTTGAAGATGGAGGGCTCTGAAATTGAAGCGTTCACGAAGAGGTCATATGAGCTAGCAGACATGTGCCCTAACCTGTCTCGACCCCTACCTCGAAGAATCGAACTATACATCAAGGGCCTAGCACCATCGGTAAAGAGTTTGGTCACTGCTGCAAACCTCAACAATCTACCTCAGATCATCCATTTAGCACATAAGATTACCAACCAAGAGGTCGAGCATGGATCGCTACCACCTCGTGTTTCTGCTACTACCCCTGCTGCTACAGCTACCACACCTACTATTGATAACAAGCGCAAATGGAACGATGCTGACAAAGCAACCAGTGCAAGCCAATCGCAGAAAAGGCCTGCAATAACCGTAGTTTCAGTCCGTCATCCTCAGTTAACCAAGGCCAGGGCAGCAATCAGAGTCAAGGCACCTACGTGGTTATCATCATCATGGACCGTGTGTCCGGGCTTGCCATAGGTGCGATAAGGTGGGCCATGTGGCCAAAGACTGTAGAGCTCCATACCCAAAGCAGCAGCAGCAGAATCAACAGCATCAACAACAGCAAAGGAAGCAGCCCCATCAGAACCAAGGCAATAGGAAGGGATGTTTCCAGCGTAGGGATGAGGGTCACATCAAGCGGGATTGCCCTCAACTGAACCAGAACGCTAATGATAACAACAATCGTCAGAATAGCAACAACAATGCTGGAAACAACAACAACGGCAACAATAGGGGAAATGGTGCTCGCGGAAGGGTATTTACAATTGGTGCTGGTAATGCTAGGAACGACAGCAATCTCTTGACTGGTACGTTTTCTGTGACCAATCTTTTTGCTTCTGTGTTATTTGATTACGGTGCCGATTGGAGTTATGTGTCCATATAGTTCAGTCAACGATTAGGGTTAGCTTCAACACCTCTAGAAGCTAAGCATATAGTAGAATTAGCTGATGGCAAAACGATTGAAGCTTCGCATATCCTTTTTGGGTGTAAATTAGATCTGGTGGGTCAAATGTTTGACATTGACCTCCTTCCTATTACCCTCGATAATTTTGATGTAGTGGTGGGTATGGATTGGTTGTCTAAGCATCAAGCTGAAATTCTCTGCAAAGAGAAAATCGTGCGTATCCCTCTCCACAGTGGAGAATCTCTATCGGTTCAAGGGCATCGCAGTGGTGCGATGGTTGGTATCATCTCAGTTATGCAAGAGAAGAAGTTTCTAGAAAAGGGGTATCCTGCTATTCTAGCACTTGTCACTGATACTCCGTCTGAAGAAAGGAAGATCGAAGACCTGCCAGTCGTTCGTGAATTTTCTGACGTGTTTCCTGAGGAACTTCCTGGTTTACCTCCTCACTGTCAAGTGGAACTCCAGATTGATCTTGCACTAGGAGCAGCACCGATTGCTCGTGCTCCTTATCGTCTTGCATCTGGGGAGTTGCAAGAGCTATCTAATCAACTTCAGGAACTGTTGGATAGAGGTTTTATCCAACCCAGTTCTTCGCCTTGGGGAGCCCTAGTTATGTTTGTGAAGAAGAAAGACGGGTCCTTTCGCATGTGCATAGACTATCGAGAACTTAACAAGGTGACAGTTAAGAATCGTTATCCTCTGTCACGTATCGACGACTTATTTGACTAGTTGCAAGGGTCCAGTTTTTACTCGAAGATCGACTTAAGATCGGGCTATCATCAGATGAGGGTCTGAGAGGAGGATGTTCCTAAAACGACTTTTCGAACGAGGTATGGGCACTATGAGTTTTTAGTCATGCCGTTTGGGTTGACGAATGCGCCAGCGGTCTTCATGGATCTCATGAACCGTGTATGCAAACCGTATCTCAACGACTTCATTGTCGTGTTTATCGACGACATTCTGATCTATTCAAAGAGCAAGGAAGATCACGAGCAACACATGCGTCTTATTTTGGAACTTCTGAGGAAGGAGCAGCTCTACGCGAAGTTCTCTAAGTGTGATTTCTAGATTCGATAGGTACACCTCCTTGGCCACATTGTTAATGAATCTAGGATACACGTGGATCCTGCTAAGATTGATGCTATCAGGAATTGGGCGGCACCAAAGACTCCTTCAGAGGTGCGACAATTTCTTGGTCTCGCTGGGTTCTATCGCAAATTCATTAAGGACTTTTCGAAGATCGTCCAACCTCTTACCTCGTTAACACAGAAAGGTGTTGTATACTAGTGGGGAATGAAGCAAGAAGATGCTTTCCAGTTGTTCAAGCAGAAACTCTGCAGTGCACCGATTTTGTCTCTACCTGAAGGTACAGAAGATTTTGTAGTATATTGTGATGCTTCTATTCAGGGCCTCGGTTGCGTGTTGATGCAACGTGAGAAGGTGATAGCTTACGCCTCTCGACAGTTGAAGGTACATGAGAAGAATTACACGACTGACGACTTAGACTTGGGGGCCGTGGTTTTCGCGTTGAAAATCTGGAGGCATTATCTGTACGGTACCAAATGCACTATCTACACCGATCACAGGAGCCTTCAGCATATTTTCGACCAGAAGGAATTGAATATGCGACAGCGTCGCTGGGTAGAACTTTTAAACAACTATGATTGTACCATCAAGTATCACCCGGGTAAGGCTAACGTGGTAGCTGATGCCCTCAGTCCAAAGGAATCGAAACCTAAACGTGTTCGCGCCTTGCAGCTCACCATCCATTTTAACTTGCCTGACCGGATCTGTTCTGTACAAGCCGAAGTGTTGAAAGAGGAAAACAATGAAGCAGAGTACTTAAGGGACATGGAAAAACGACTTGTAGAGAGATCGGATGGTATCCTCTACTTCATGGAGCGTGTATGGATTCCTTTGTTTGGTAACCTTAGAGAGCTTGTGATGGACGAAGCACACAAGTCTCGATACTCTGTTCACCCAAGTTCGGATAAGATGTATCAGGATCTCAAAGTCATGTATTGGTGGCCGAAGATGAAAGCTCACATCGCGACTTATGTGAGCAAGTGTTTGGCCTGCTCGAAAGTCAAGGTAGAATATCAGAAACCCTCAGGCTTACTTCAGCAACCAGAGATACCCCTGTGGAAATGGGAGCAAATTGCCATGGATTTTGTCACTGGGCTACCTGAACTCAAAACGGGAATGATACCATTTGGGTGATCGTTGATCGTCTCACGAAGTCAGCGCATTTTCTTGCAATCAAGAAAACGGATAAGTTCTCACAATTAGCTGCTGTTTACCTCAAGGAGGTGGTATCTAGACACGGGGTGCCGACCTCTATTATCTCTGATCGTGACCCGCGTTTCATCTCAGATTTGTGGCAGTCGATGCACAAGTCATTCGGCTCACGTCTTGACATGAGCACTGCTTATCACCCACAGACGGATGGTCAAAGTCGATGCAAGCATGCGCGATTGATTTTGGCAAGGGTTGGGAGAAACACTTGCCTTTGATAGAGTTTTCTTATTATAATAACTACCATACCAGTATCCAGGCAGCTCCATTCGAAGCATTGTACGGACGGAAATGTCGTTCACCTCTTTGTTGGGCTGAGGTGGGTGACAGCCAGATTATAGGCCCAAAACTTGTACTTGAAACCTTCGAGAAAATTGTTCAGATCAGGAATCATATGGCGGCAGCGCGTGATCGTCAGAAAAGCTACACCGATAAGCGTAGGAAACCTTTGGAGTTCGCAGTTGGTGATCGTGTTATGTTGAAGGTCTCACCCTGGAAGGGTGTGGTGCGTTTTGGAAAACGCGTCAAGCTTAACCCTCGTTAGGTTGGGCCATTCAGAATTCTGGAGCGGATTGGTAAAGTGGCCTACAAGTTAGAGTTACCTGCTGAGTTGGGTAACGTCTATGATGTCTTCCATGTCTCTCAGCTAAAGAAGTGTTTGTCAGATGAAACACTTATGGTACCGTTTAAATAATTGAAGATTGACGACAAGTTGCAGTTTGTCGAGGAATCAATAGAGATTATGGATTGGGAAGTCAAGGTCCGTAAGCATAGTCGAATTCCGATCGTGAGGGTTCGTTGGAACTCAAGAGATGGACCGGAGTTCACATGGGAACGAGAGGATCAAATGAAGCTCAAGTACCCTCACTTATTCCCAGCTGACAAATCTAAACCTGATGCAACTAGTGAATTTCGGGACGAAATTCCCTTTCAAGTTGGGGATGATGTGGCACCCGCGGAAAATCCACAGTCATCCTGACCTAACACTGTGCTGCTTATTAAATTTCGGGATGAAATTTCTTTCAAGTTGGGGATGATGTGACAACCCGAGTTTCAAGTTCTTTCATTTACGTACCTCTTGTGTGGCAATTCTGTTTTGATAATTTTTTTCATGTTATGTGATGTGTAATTGCTTGAAAGATTAGAGTTTTGTGATTAATGAATGTGATTAATGAATTGTTGGTGAATGAAAGCTTAAGACTTACAAATATCTCGTCACTTAGTGCTCACGACGAAAGACTGGACTTTCGTCATCATCAGCCAACCGACGAAAAATGGTTTTTCGTTGAGAACGTTATTCGTCGAAATGGGCTTTGGCCCAAACGGAACCCAGACACGCTGCTCTCACTATTTAAACATTAACCTGCTTAACCCTAGACTTTTCTTCTCAATTGCAAACGCCGGCAGCGCTAGTCATCTCTCTCGAAGCCTTCTTGTATTCTCGTAACTATCTCGTCGATCGGTTAACAATTCACCACACTTTATGTTGATTAATGTTTGTTTTGTGGATAATTGTTTCTGATGCATGAGATCTTTATGTGAAATTAGGGTTTCGTCTATGACCTTGTGCAGGTAGAATGGATGAATGAATTTGGGTGTTAGTTCATGTAGTTACTAGTGGTTAGAAAACTCTACGGTGGGCGATTTCTCATGTATAATTCCGGTGTCGAACCCAACTGATGAATTGTTTGCTTTACCATGATGATCGCATGTTAAATTAACTACTAGGGTTACATAGTAATCACTTGTAAACTGTTATACATAGGGTGCAAGTTTAATGTGTGATGATTTACTGTTACGCTTTGTATGCATGGTGATTCATAACTAGAATACATGATTATCGTTGAATCTGTTGTTAGATTGGTTCGGGTATTGATGAAATTGATAACATACGGCTGAATGAAAGAAAGTGTAACTGTCTGGCTAGGGTTGTGACGAAACACTACTGTTAGTGCATACATTTTTCGACTTCGTCTTGTATCGAGTCTTGTACTAGATATGTTAGATCAGGGCACGTTGTACGAGAAAATAGCAGATTTATGTGTAATTTAGGAGATTCTGCTTGAAATAACTGATTCCGCTTGAAATGATCATGTTACTTTCAAGCAGAACCCCAAGCACTATATATAGCATGTTCAAGCGAAATCTCTGTAACAGTTCTGGATTTTCATACCTAGGTGCTGCCGGTTTGTTTTCTGCATGTAATCAGTGTTATATCAATCAGAAAGGTGTTTAAAGTGATATGCAAGTTGTTTCGAAGTATGTTTCTTAGTTTCCGCCTCTGAAATAGATTAAAACTCCGCTGAATGACTCGTTCAGGTCTGAAAACGATCCTACAAGTGGTATTAGAGCACAGGAGGAGGAGTTCTTTCCGATACAGCTCAAAATTTCTGTTTTCTACACCTTCTTTTCAAAATCTACAAGTTTTTACAGTTAAAATCAGCTAAAATTCTCACAAATTGTGTAAAACAGTGTATTAACAAACCCTTAAAAGTTTCAGTCTAAAATTCGGCTTAAAAATGATAAAAATGGACCTAAGTTGTGATTCTGCTTGAACGAACAACTGTGATCCCGCTCGAATTGGAGATTTCACTTGATTGATTCTGCTTCAGTGTGCTATTCCGCTTGAGTTTTTCAAGCAAAATCAGTGATTCCGCTCGAAATAGCGTTATTCCGCTTGAAAGTTTCAAGCGAAATCAGTGATTTCGCTTCAATCATTATTCCGCTTGAAATTCAACCGAAATCAAGTGATTTCGTTTAAAATTCTTATTCCGCTTGAAACTTTGATCTCGCTTGAAGTGGTTATTTCAGGTGATTCCGCTTGAAGGTGGTATTCCGCTTGAAATTGTCTGTTTTTGAAAACGTGTTACCGAATCATGAGTGAAGAATTTACAACGCGTTTGCCACATCTTCGACTACTCCAGCTACCATTGCTCAAAACATGAATTTGGAAAATGAAACTGGAACTACCCAAAAACCTCCAAAGCTAATGAGTATTGAGGAGTATTACGGATGGAAAGATAGGTTTGAAAACTGGGTTCAAGCTAACCATCTGAGATCATGGGAGTGTATTTTGAAGAAGTATGTTCTACCACGTACAGATCTGCAAGTTGAAAAAGAAATCTCGGAATTCAATGACAAAGAACGTGGCATGTACAAAGCTGAAAAGATGATGATTAGTCTTCTTCAGCAAGCTATTAAAGAAGACATCTTTGTGTTGCTTCAACATGACAAGACCTCAAAATCAATCTGGGATGCTCTTAAAATCAAATTTGAGGGAAGTGAAAAGATGATTAAAAGCAAAAAGGCATTGCTTAAGAAAGAATTTGATCTTTTCACCAGTTTGCCAGGAGAAGATACAAAGAAATTGATCGAACGATATTGCCACTTAGTGCGATCTATGTCTATGTTAAGCATAACCAAAGATCGAGAGGAGTGGGTTGACAAGTTAGCTGATTCTTTACCTCAGAAAGAGTGGGGTACATATTTGATGATCTTGAAAAACACCGGAGAATATGATGGTTTGACGATTTCTCAATTCATCGAGAAGATTGAGGGTCAAGATCTTGAACAGCAAAAGATTGCAAGGATGAATAATCTTAGTGGTCAACAAGATGTGAAAATGTATTACAAAGGCAGTGTTCCAGAAGTTGAAAGGAGTCCAAAAATTCAAACTGCTTTTAGTGCTGGAAACTCATCTGAAAATGTTGATCAAAGTCCTAACAGCAGCAGTGGCTTCTCTTCATACCCAAGTGTCAATCCAAAAAATTCAACTTCAAGTTTCCATTCTCAAAGTACAAAAGGTGGTGGTTATGTGATACAATGCAACATTGCATTGAATCTTCCAGAAGGTCAAAGCTTTTCTAAAGAAATTGCCAAGGATCATATGTCTTTACTTGCAACTGTGCTACAATCGTATGAAGGTTTAGTTGCAGGGAGAATCGAGAATCCTATGCTAACAAAGGAGGATTACGATCAGATAGACGCTGAAGAAATGGAACTAATGGACATCAAATGGTGTCTAGCTAGTGTCCTGAGGAGAGCAGAAAAGTTTAAGATGATTACTGGAAGAAATGATTTTCTTGATGCACATGTTTCTACTTTAGGTTTTGATAAATCTAAAGTTACTTGTTTTCGATGCAGGGAGAAAGGTCATTTCAAGAGAGAATGCAAGAATAGAGAAGCAAACGAACCAAAGAATCCATTTGGAAAAGATGACTACTACCGGAAAGCCATATATCAACAAGTTGGTCAACAACAACAACAAGAACCACAAGTGGCTCATAGTAGAAAAGTGATAGAAGATTCTTCAAAGAGAGCATGTTTAGTGAATCAAGAAAATTTTAGCTGGGATAAATACATTTCATCTGACAGCAAAGCATGCTTAATCAATCAGGATGATGAAAGGTTACCTGAAGGTTTTAGCTGGGATATGTTTGTGGATAAAAAAGGAGAGTTTAAAGCTTTCATTTCTAAAATTGTGAAAGAACCAGATATGTTTACTGAGTGGATGAACGCTATTGGTGTTAGTGTGAAGAATGAAGAAGAAAAATTTGTCTCATCTGATGAAAGCTCACTAAGTTCAGATGAATGTTCAGAAAAAGAAACTGTTTTTGATCAAACACCATCTGATTTAAGTCTTTCAGATGAGAGTTCTGAAAAATCAATAGATTTTGATCAATCACCAACTGATGATAGTGGTGATGATGAAGAAGAAAGACATATTAATGTTGCAAAAACTCATTTGTCTCCTGAAAGCTTTCATTTTTATTTTGCAGATCGCTTGGAGAAGCTGAAGGAGAGACAAGCAGTAAAAGAACAAAAACAAATGAAGTCTGAAAGTGCTGTTCAAGAAGATGAGAATGTTCAAAATGATGAAATTAAAAGTGTTGCTGAGGAAATTGTTGAAACAAAGAAGGAAATTGAAGCAGAAAAGGTGGTTGAGGTGGTGAAAACAATTGAAGTACAAAAGATTGTTGAAGTTATCAAGCCTTGTTTAAAGTGTCTAGAATCTTGCAAAGAATGTGCAGCTAAAGACGAAAAGTTGGATGAGTTTGAGAAGATGAAGGAACAGTTACTGTTCAATCTCAATTACTTGAAGGAATCTGATGATGTATTGAATAGAACAGTAACTGGCCTTCAAAAGACAAATTCTGAGAGAGAAGACGCTTTGACAATGATGAATGCAACGATGATGACGAAGCAAAAAGCTATAAACTATTACATTGAAGAATGTGCAAAGCTGAAACAAGAGTTGGAGACTGAGAAAATTGAGAATGAGAGAATCAGACGCTTGTTACAGAGTTATTCTAGTTCTGATTATCTTATTGATCGAATTTATCCAACTGTTGCAGGTTTCGAAGTGTTTCAGGATGAGAAGACAAAGAAGAAGGATACTGGTAAGAAACCGAGTGTTAGCTACAATAAGTGTCCACCTCCGATCTGGGAAGGTTATTCTCCCTGAAAACCAAATGAGGAGCAAGTTCAAAAGGCAGTCAATATAAAATTGAAGTCTGATATAACTGATGAATTACCAGAAAACATTGACATCACTTTCACATCGTCTGACACTGATCATGAGTCTGAGTTAATTAAAAAGGTGGTCGATCAGGTGTTGGATACAGATGACGAGTCTGAGTCAAAGTCTGAGTCTGGAGGTTCAAGTTCGTCAGTCAAGAGTCCAAAACCGTCGGTTAAAAGGGCTTACAGTAAAGAGTTTTTGTTATCAAAATCAAATTTGAATGATGAAACATTCGAAGTAGCATATACTTTGAATGATTCTGACAAATTATATTCTGACAAAGAATTTCCAATAAGAAGTGTTAGACTTGAAATGATCAAAAAGGTTTTCCAAATGACAGAAATAAATATTTCTGAAATAAAAGATTTAAATCTTACTAGAAAACCTAAAAAATACACTTCAAGAGTTCAACATAGATTAAACAAGAAAAAGGGTTACAATTCCGGTTCTGGTTTTCAAAAGAAACCAAACCATAATGGTAATTTCAAAAAGAAACGTCTTGGTTTTATTCCACCTGAAAATTATAAAAATGAGAAAATTTCTAAAACAAACACAAAATTTGTTTCAGGAGGAAGTGCTGAGGAAGAACAGAGGAAACCTTTCTGGAGACAATCAAACCAGGAGTTTCTTGCTGAGAGAAAATGAACTAGAGTTTTTCATCGAAAGGAGACTAGAACCTGTTACAAGTGCAATGAAGTTGGTCACATTTGTGACAACCCTCACAAATCCAGGTATCCGTACAAATTAATTAATATTTAATTAATGCTTAATTACTGTGCTTGATTTCAATTATGAATGAACTGCTTTCTGTTTTCTGATACATACATACATAGTCATGCATCATACTTTATTACTGTCACTTCATTTATTACAGACAAAACATTAGTGACAAACTTGATGCACAAAAGCATAGTTAGCACAGTGAGCGGATAACCCAGTAAACATGCTGACATTGCCAGCACTAGACAGACATTGTCTCTGAGGCCAGTATGAGCCGGGAAAAGATTACTACACTAGTAAGGAGTGTAGGGAGGTGAGGATTATAAAACTGCGTCACTAGGTGATAGTTATAGTGACCGGATGTGCCTAAAACATACTTTAATTACAAAATTTTGCACTTTATACAAAAATTCAGCATTTAACATAACTACTAAAGTGCGAAAACTTGGTAAAATAATTCTAGACACTTTCCAAAGTGTGGGTAATTTATTGTGTCACTAAAAACACTATAAAAGATACATTATAGCTTCACTTAATACTTTAACGGATCAATATCCAACCGAACAACCGGACTTTACCCGGAACATAAAAGTATTGCCAAAGACATAATTTTCACTTTTCTGAGCTAGTTGGGGTCCCCGAACACCCTAACACCCTTTATATTAGATAACATACTTAACCTACTAACTAAACCATTGGATTTCAACTACAACTTAACTAACCATTACACCACCCAACCCTTAACCCCCCCCCCCTCATCTCGACGGTTCCCAAAGGGTGGGACATACCCTTGTTTCTTGATTATTTTATTTGTTAGTGTTGATTATCTAGTAGACACAATGTATGATAGATAATATGGAGACATGGTTTATAAATTTGAACAAGAGTTCTTCATTCTCTTAGATTCAACAACATCAACTAGGTCACCTCCTCTCCTCCATAACCATTCTCGGCCGAACACCTCCACCACCATAGCTCCACCATCAAGTTTGATACTAGCCATTTCTCATACATCCATACAAGCAAGAGGACATACAAACAAGCCGGGTGCTTTCGAAAGTTCCAGAACCACTCTCATTTTCTTTTATCCACCACATTTACATCTTGTTTCTTCCCTAGCCTTGAGCTAGTAGTAAGTGTCTCTAATCATCATCTTGATCTTGTTTATGGTGGTTAATAGGTGATTTAATGGTTAAAAATCAAGAACACTAAAGAACTTGCATTAAAGTCTTGAACATAAGTGATTAATGGTGGATAAAGAAAAGATATGTGTGTAAATCTTGTGAATCTTGTATGATTGTGATTATTTAATGTTGTTTGCTACTAAAAGTGGGATGGATCATCATCTAACCATACTAGATCATGTTCAACAACATGAACTAGTAGTATGTTAGTGTTAGAGATGTGTAAAGATGATGGAACCATCCACCATGAACTTGAAGCTTGAATAAACATAATTTTTCTTGTAAAATGAAGTTGTAAACTTGTAGATCTAAAGATCTACAAGTGGTTTTTCGGAAGCACCAAGTGGAAAATGCTAGTTTTGTTAAAACCCGGGTATTTTATAAACAAGAAGCATTTATAGTAACTAAACAAGTGTGTAAACACTTGCGTAACAATAAAAATTTCATAAAGAAATATTTTTGTGAACCTTGACTAGAAGTTGTTAAACTTCAAATTCTTTAAAAATGAAGTTTACAAGAAACTAAACTTATTTTTAGAAATAGTAAAACCTACTAAAAATAATGGTAATTTACTACATATTTTTACAACACCTTCAAGTTCATGAGTTTATGATTTATTCATATTTTTGTCAAGTTGATGGATAAATATTGAATATTGTTGATTGGTAAATTGTTTGGTGATTTTTACAAAAAGAATATGATATGCTAAAAGCATGGACACCTCCAGTTACAGAGGAAACTCTGGCGAATTTTTTCCAGAAATACAACACTTAGAAAGTACTTTTCTAGTAAGGGTTTACGTAAATATTTTTAACTTGTTTTCAAAAATAAACTTCGCCATGATTTTTATTACAAGAATTACAAAGTACCGGAGGTGGATTTTCGTAAATAAAACTTGTTAAGTATATATTTAGAATATATATTTTATAGTAAAACGCTTGTGTGATTATGTGATTATTTTGTGAACTTGGTATATATTATTTTTAGGATAAAAATAATATTAGTTGAAATATCATGAAATTACAGCTTCCAAAATAATATCAACACCCTCACAAAAATAAATATTTAAGTTATATAAGTATCGTAATACAACGCGGACTTTAAAAATATAACTTATGTATTTTTCGGAAAAATACTCCTATTTGTACATTTTTATGAAAATATTATTTTGGGAAAACTTGTGGGATAAAATATAATATTTTTGGGAAAAATATATATATTTTTGGAAAACTAAAACATTTTAGACAAAGTAATTAAAATATTTTTCAAGTGAGACTTAAAATATATTTTCGGAATTATAAAATACCCATGTATTAATACCCCCATCCTTGGGAAGGAATATACTTATTTAATAATTAAGAAGTGTAAATACGAAATAGTTGTCTAACTATTTCCCAAAAAACGTTAAACCTTAAGCCAAGGCACGACCGTCCGTCTAATAAAAGTTAGTACATGTAGGTCGTCACGCAGCAGGTTGATTTGGGATTGACTACTTCGAGACGCACTTCTGTGAGTTCATGTCCCCCCTCCCCCTTTTCTCTTTACTGTTTTCAGTTTTATACTTCGGGGGTGAAATACATGCGACAATTATTACAACTTTTATTAAATGGTATGGTTAGCGTAGGGAGGGCTTTTACTACAACTAGATCATGTGAGTGGTGGGTATAACGCTCGAGGCCATTAATCCTCTTTGTTAGGACCGAGGGACACACGAGTGATAGATCTATTTAGGTGTAGCGAGCCCACACCCGTGAGGCCGGGGAGGCCCATAGAGGTGACTGTGTCTTACAGCCGGGAGCCCGGTACAAATTTGCTAGGTTTGAGTTTCCCTACACTTTCTCACACATACCAGTGGCTTTGCAACCCATTGGTGATCTCTTTTTTTTCCTTATTGCTACATACCAGGGACTTTTATACATACTTCAAAGGTTTATTCATACTCACTTTACATGAACTCGCTCAACTTTTGTTGATTTTTCAAATTGCATGTATTTCAGGAAATTTGGGATCTGGCAAGGTGTGCTATGTTGTCAAGCTGCGTAAGAGAGATGATGTCATCCAAGTATAGGGATTGTGACTTTTTCCTGGACGAGTCACAAGTCTTAAACTGTGTTTATTTCAGGTTTTATGGTTGTGTCGTATGAACAATGTTTTTATTATGTTGTGTTGTAATTTCGCTGCATGTGTCAACTTTTAAAACAATGGTGTCGTATGTTATTTTCAAAACTTAAATCAATGGATGATCATCAGGTTTGACTTTCATATAGCTTTGTTGTGATTAAGATATGGTATTAAGAAGTCACACCAAAAAATCCCACACTTCCGCAAAGCCAGGGTGTGACAGCTTGGTATCAGAGCTTTGATCATAGCGAACTAGGATTCCTTCTCGAGTCTAGACTATGATCGCTAGGGCTCTCACGAAAACATTTTTACATTGCATACATTACGTCCAGATCCAGGATACAAAAACATTTTTACAAACAAAAAGTATGAGCACTTTTCAAAATTTATGATTCAGTCACCACGACTGGGGGAGTTCAGCCCTAGTGACTGAGGGAGTTCAGCCCTAAAGGCTGGGAGGTTCAGTCATGGAGACTGAGGGGTCCAATCTCAAAGATTGGGGAGGTTTTGGTCGGTAAGACCAGGGAGTAGCCTGAGAGACTAGGAGGTTCAGTCTGAGAGGTTGGAAGGGTGGTCTAGTGAGACTAGGAGAATTACTTGTTTGCTTATTAGTGACTAACATGTTTATTTGATTATATGATTGATTGTTTGTGCATATGTGTGATTATATTACAGACATCATGCCTTCTTCATCAGACAGTGGAGTTTCAGATACTTTAGATCCCATGGCGATAGTATCAGATGATAGAGTTTCGTCGGAGCGAGAGGTCTACACTTCCGATACCACCAGTACCGATGATGACGATTTCCAGCCCTTTGCGCTGCCTGACGTCGTAGCCGAGCCTGGTGATGGCCATCCCGCTGGGGATTTACCACTCGCGGTGATCCCTACTCCTGTACCCCTTGCTGGTTATCCAGTTGTTGATATGCCCCTCGATGTTGTTTCTGACGACGATGTCGATCTGTTTGAGGAGGACCCACCTGAGGCTGACCATGAGGGTGAGGCCCCTATTGCTGCTGATGTTATCCTACCCATTGCTGATGCTCTTGCAGAGGAGGCTCCTATTCATTCACTTGTCCCAGACTCATTTGAGTCTGTGGCGTCTGCATCTTTGCACACTCAGGGAGTGCAGCATCACTCTCACGACGCCGACCCTGACATGGCGTCATTAGTTGCACCTGCTCCCGCACATGACTTTGAGTTTGATCATGATGTTGATGATGATCTGGATCCTGTCTTTCCCCCTGGTTTTGATCCTGACCAGGAAATTGAGTTCATTCACTTAGATCAGCCCTTAGAGGAGCCTGTAGCCCCTGTCGATCCTTTGTTTGATGATCCAGCTGATTTTGATATGGAGTTTGTTGATCCGGAGCCTACTGTGGCCCCAGAGCCAGTAGCTGCTCCTGGCCCTGCATTAGAGCAGGACCCTGCTCATGACGATGCACCATTTGTTGCTGATCATCCTGTTGTTGCTCCACCATTGGTGGATAATCATATTGTTGACGTTCCTGCTGATGCTCCACTCTTGATAGAGGATCCTGTTGTTGCACCACTTCCTGATCCAGTGCCGGTGCTGTTCGACCGTACACCTTTTGCTACCCATATAGATCCACGTTACGCTGACACCCGTAACGGGTGGATAGATGTTCCGTTGTTTCCCCCGCACATCACAGACGCGCACCGCACTGATCTCCCTGTTACATTCCTTTTGTTGGTGCATATTTGTGACAACAGCTTAGATTTGGTCTTTGGATATCTTGTAATTAGTTAAACGATAAACGGTTAGCGGGTTTAGCTTTGTAATAGTTAGTTGTAATGTTTAGGCTAACTAAACCCAAAGAATTGGGTCATAGGGGACGAATTGGGCTTGCCCATGTAGTAAACCCTAGCCCAACTTGTAAACCTTGTGTTATATAAACAAGGTTAGGCTTTAGGGTTTAGGTTAATCAGTTAATCAGCCAAAACAGTTTGTGAGAGATAGAATTTCGTGAGAGCTAGTACTTGGACGAAATTGAGTGTGTGGTTAGGGTTTGATTGATTGTAATCAGTCTTGATAGATAATCAATAAAACCCGGTTTGAAAGTGATTGCTGATTTCTGTTCCTACAAGTTTTCTGCTTATTCTGATCAAGAGGATTCCGCACTCTTGATTGGGAAGACGATTCTGTGAAGATCCATAACATCAAGGGGACCTACAATTGGTATCAGAGCATTACGCTCTTGATTGCTCGGTTCGGAATTGTTGCTGCAGAAACAGGGAGTAAAATTTTCGATTTTTTTGTTAAACCTGAAAATTAGGGTTTATAAAATTTTCGAAATTTTTGTGTTGGTTTGATAAAATTTTCGAAAATATTTTTTGGCTGTTTGATCTTCTGGTTTGTTTGTTTGGTGGTTTGCAGGATTTCTGGAAAGATTTGGTTGATTCTGGAAAAGTTTTCGGCTGATAGACTTGAAGATTCGAAGACTGTTCTTCGTGTTCTTCGTGTCTATTCAATCAGTTCTTCATAATTTTCGGTTTTAAATTGCTGATTTGGTGTTTTGATTTTGCAGATTAGTGCTAGAAAATCAGAAAAATCTTCAAAATTTCAATCAGATCAAGTTTCCAAACTTAACTGGCGAATTTGATTAATTTTGCTGACTGACCAGCGAAATTAACACACCAGCGAAGTTGTGACTAAATTACTCGGTGACCGGCGAAGTTAAATCCAAAGGCGACTTTGGTAATCGTATAATTTTCCACAGCGAAATTATTACGATTTGCAGCGATCTTACCGGTCGTCGTAATAGCGAACTGGTTTACCAGCGAAATTGCCAGCGAATTTGATCAGAAAATTTAACATTCCAGCGAATTGACCAGCAAATTTAACTGATTTACCAGCAAAATTAAGCCATTGACCAGCGAAATTAAGCAAAACCAGCGAAATTAAGAAAGGATTTAAGTGGTGGAATTTCAGTTGGCAAGCGTCGGAAAATTTTCAGTGTTTTGCAAATAGAAATTGATCCGTTCCTCGTTAGAAGAAACCGTCTGCACCGTTGAATCCGTGTGATTTTTAGGACCAAAAAAAGACCCTGGAAAATCCCGAATTCGGTTTTTGACATTATATCTCATTGGATTCATCTTTTCGAGACGATTCTAACGGTGTAATTTGGTAACCACTGTTTTCGGAAAAATTTTGTACGGTTTTCTCAGTCTGTTACGTTAAAAATGTCGAACATGTCTACTTTGAATGAGCTGTTGAAGATGGAGCATGAGGTTGGTACTACCAACAAACCACCTAAGATGATGAAGGTGGAAAACTATCTGACATGGAAGGATCGTTTTCAATCCTTCATTGAATATCAGGATACGCGCATGTGGATATGCATTGAAGATGGGTATACAAACCCTACACACGACTTTGAGGGCAGACCACGAAGAATAGCTTATGTTAACATGCAAGATAATGACAAAAAGATGTATGAGGCTGAAAAGAGAGCCTTAGCTGCAATCAAAATGTCGCTACCTGATAGCATCAAGCATACCTTCAAGAAGTACACTAACTCAAAAGATATGTGGGATGCTTTGGAGAAAAGATACGCTGGAAATGCTGATGTCAAGAAAAACAAGATTGATCTACTGAAGAAGCAGTTTGCTGTTTTCAAGTACATGAAGCATGAGTCACTTGAAGACGTCATCACTCGTTACTACCATCTGATGTCAGAAATGGAAAATTATGAAATCGATTGCTATACTGACGTAGAGAAGAATGACAAGCTGCTAGATGCTTTGCCTACCAAGTGGGATATCTACACTCTCATGATCAAGGGTGAAGCAGATTATGAGACAAAAGAGCTTGAAGAGGTTGTTGGCAAGCTGAGAGCTTATGAGCTCAGCATGAAGAAGAAAGATACTGGATATGATCAGGTTCAAGATCCATCGGTCTACAATGGGCTTATGTCTTCTTCATCTCACAACGCTTCTAGCGACTCTGCTACTGCGTTTTTATCATGTGAAAATGAGCAGGTTGTGGTGAATCAGGATGGTGATATGTGTTTCGTTACTGCTTCAGGAGGATCATCAGGAGTAAAGAAAACTTCAGCTGCTAAGCAGAGTAGTAGTGCTAAGTCAATGCCAATGAGTGTGAAATCTGCTGAAGAACATCTTGCTCTACTTGCTCCGTTTGTTGCCTCTTATGAAAACTACATTCAGGGAAAGATTTATGATCCTGCTACTTTAGATGAAGACTATGATCAGATTGACCCTGATGATCTTGAAGAAATGGATTTGCAATGGCAAATGGCCATGATTTCTAGGCGTGTGAAGAGGTTCATGAACAGGACAGGAAGGAAGTTTGTGGGAAGGTCTGTTGGTTTTGACAAGTCAAAAGTTAGGTGCTTTAACTATCAAAGTTATGGGCATTTTGCTAGGGAATGTCAAAAACAAAAGCAAGATAATTCGAATCAGAGTTCAAGCAACAGGAGTGCATCAAACAACTCTAGCTCAAAGGCTTTGATCTCCACAGCACGAGAAGGTTCTTATGATTGGAGTATTCATCTAGAAGACAATGAGAATGACACTCAGGCATTCATGGCAGAGATAGTGCCTATTGAAGATGATAAAGCTACTGTGGGAGAGGCTGAAATGAAAGAGGATGCTGAGGTGAAGGTAGAGAATAAAGCTGCAGAAGAAAAGAAGGTTGATCAGACATCAGTTGCTGAAGAAGAAAAGCAAAAGTCTGAACATGAAAGGGAAGCTGAAGAAAAGGATGCTAAGTACAAGAGAATGGAAGCTCGGCTTGCGGCTCTAATGGCAAACCTTGACAAACAGACGGGAGAGGTAAAGTCTGATTCAGTATGTTTAAAATGCCGTGAACTACAGGGTGAGGTTGACAGGTTGTTCACACACAACCAAAGTTTGGTAAGCGAAATGTCTAACATTAAAGAATCAAATTTTTACGCTAAAAGAAATGAATCTCTATACTTGAAGAAAATAAAAGGTTATGAAACTGAAATTGATTCTTTAACCTGCAAACTAAACGAAAAACTTCAAGTCATAGACTTAGCTCATGACATGATGGCAGAGAAAACAAAAGAGATTTCTGATAAAAACAAAGAGTTGTCAGATGCACAACTCAAAATTGTTGAACTTGAAAAGAAATTTGGTCAATTCAGGGATTCTACTTTTGTTATGAAACATATGATGGGTGGGTTAAAGAAGAGTAATGACAAGACTAGTGTGGGATTCCAAGGCTTTAATGAAGTCCCACCTCCTCTTAGTCATGATTATTCATTCCTACCTGATGAAGATGAGCTAACAAAGTTTATGTCAACAGCACCAAGTAGTTCCACAGCAAGTCGAGGTGATGAGTCTGCGTGTGATGATGCTAAGAAGAATGATAACAGCAAACCAGCTTTGAAAAAGAAAACTTCACATCCTAAGAGTAAGAATCCAACTGTTATTAAACAGATTAATTTTGTTCAAGGAAGTGACATGAAAAACGAAACAGCTGTTATTGAAAATGAATCTAATGTAGAGTTTGCTAAAAACAAGAACAAAGAAAATTCTGAAACTAAGCAAACTGAACCAGATTCTTCTAAAGCATCATCATCAAAGCCTGAATCTAGTTCAAAGGCTTCAGATAAGAAGTCTTCGAAAAAGATGTCGTGCTTCAAATGTCACACCAAAGGACATGTAGCCAGCTGCTGTCCTAACAAAAAGAATGAAGCACAAGCGAATGAGAGGAAGAGAGAGAAGTCACCAGAGAAAAGTGGTGATAAGCAGGAGAGAGAGTCCAACTCTCCAAAGAAATCTGCTCCTAAGCAACCAGAGAAAGTTGATATTGGTGTGGATAAGGCTGAAAAAGGAACTCCACAAGTTCCTCGTTTTCAAAGAAATCAACCAAGATTTCAGCCTAGATCTCCACCAGGCAGATTTGAGAGACCTAGAAGCAGTTCACCAAGAATGAACAATCAAAACACAAATAATTTCAGAAGTCAAGGTCAATATCAAAATCGATACCAAAATAATGGTGGTCGAAATTTTTATAACAATGGCTTTAGAAATTACAATAATAATGCTTCTTGGAATCAAAATCAAAATTTTCAAAGGTCAAATAGTCCAAACACACATAGGAACCCTCAGGACCAAAGACCTAGTGGAAATCAAAATCAAATTCCAATAGGTCTGAGATCCAAGACTCCAGTTAGGAGTAATGGATATTGGATGGATGTTCAAATAGTTGGTGAATTTGGACGACCCAAGACCATTAAGGCTTGGGTCCCCCAATCTAACTAATTTCTTAAGTTAGTGTGTGCAGGAGCTGCTAAGGAGGATTATCAACTTTTGGTATGTTGATAGTGGCTACTCTAGGCACATGAAGGGGGATGTGAGATTGATGATATATATTTAATAAAAAAAATGATTTAGTTTGAAGTTCAAAGTGCTGAGTCGACACAGAAGATAACCTGGCAGATCTTTATACTAAAGCATTTGACAGGACTCGCTTTGAACACTTAGTCGAACTCAATGGGATAAGGAATCCTGAATAACTGGTTTTTCATAAGAATTTTTGTAAATAGTTTACTGCTTTTCATAAAAAAAAATGAAAAATCAAAAACATAAAAAAAAATACAGAAAATCAAAAATGAGTTATCACTGTGTGAAAAAGAAGAGATGATAGTACATCGGCAAGTTAGACTGTCACACTGAACTTGAACCAAAATTGCTTAAGTGTGATAGCAGCTTCATTATATGATGTACCAGTAGGCAAAAGCATGAAATAATCAACTTACCTATGTGATATAAACTTAAATGAACTGAATATGAGTGGGGAACACATCAGTGGTGTATGGTTTAATGACCTTAACTCTTGCGTTGATAGATTGCCAAAATCTGAGGTTTTGGGTCTTTATACTGTTATTTCATCTAGGGATATCTTGGCTGTCTATCTGTTAGAACTAAAATTGTACATGACCCCAGGAAAGATAGTCACTTGGAATTAGCTCATTTCTATTTGAATGTCTGTATATTTCCTGATACACACAATTTTGATCTGATTCTGAAATCTTCTCTAAAAAAAGTCGTGTACCTCCTCTGCTGCATCCAGATATATGCTGACCTGGAGGTGCTAGGCAACGACAGCTTCTGCTGCATCCAGATACATGCTGACCTAGCTGTTCGTTGTCGCGCTATAGATCTAATACACCCGAAATAGGCCCTCTAGTGCCCAAAAGAAACCCAACAAACCTATCCCAAACTTAGAAAATCTCATTTGATCTGTATATTATACCATCTCTACTAAAGATCTATTTTGTTCTCTTCTCAACCTATTCCCAGTTAAGATTTCAGAAATTTGGATTGGACTTGTGAAATATGTGGTAGGGAAGATACTTGCATGATAGAGTGTTTGATTGATTGTAATCAGTCTTGATAGATAATCAATAAAACCCGGTTTGAAAGTGATTGTTGATTTCTGTTCCTACAAGTTTTCTGCTTATTCTGATCAAGAGGATTCCGCACTCTTGATTGGGAAGACGATTCTGTGAAGATCCATAACATCAAGGGGACCTACACCTTCAGGACATACCGCCACCGCGTCCTGGAGAGGGGTCATCTAGGCAGCCGCCTATTTCTGTACCACCCACGTTGTCATCACCTTTTCCATTTGTACCACAGTTTCCTTCTGTTGCACCATCTACTGCACCGTCCTTCACTCCATCAAGCGAGCCATTTCTATGGACTACGCCCCCTATTATGCCATTGTCCGATCCGTATCACCCATACCATGTTGGGTATTCTACGGAGGACATCCTCACATCGTTGATGATACAGCAGGAGGCACTGACACGTCGCATACAGGAGCTGGAGAGAGCTCAGCGACCACCTTGCCGTTGTCAGACCCCATTTTCAGCAACACCCCCTCCGCGTCCACTTTCACCCAACTCAGAGGTCCGTTTCTTGACCTCTGAGTAGCAGATAGCATATCTGTTGCGCGTCTGTCGCGCTCTCGAGCAGGATTGGTTACATATGCGTCGCCTGTATTACTCTCATTTTCCTCCTCCTCCTCCGCCATCAGCATAGGCCTTTTGATTCGACGCAGGTAGAATTTTGCTGAGAGGACCGCGATTGTGCAGATTACACAGCTTTTTGGAGACCGTATTTTGACGTTGTGACTTTTGATGTTTCGTATTTTGGTTGTTGTTGTCACGGAGTATATAGTTTGGACTAGGGCGATGTGGCCCTTAGTCACTGATGATGTATGATACAGTTATGAACTTGTAAACCTTACATTGTGGTCTTGATTTATGATAGCGCAATCGCAGTATTCTCATTATATGTGATGTTGGATTACTTGTTTATATTCTATAAGATGTGATGTTATGTGCTTAATTAATTTGTAACGTGAGATATTATGTGCTTGATAATGTTGTTACATGCGTATACCATTATTCATTTAATATGACCTGACCAATGTGAAACATCTTTTAGAAGATGCCACCAAGACGAGATCCACGCATGCCCACTAATGAGGCAGAACTTCAAGGAATCATTGCTGCCGCTATCGCACAGTATGCTGCTTCTCATGCAGAAACAAGTGGAAATATCTCTCAAAACCACGGCAATAACAATCCACCTAATGGTAATGTTAAGTCGTTTGAGATATATTATGAAACATTTGGATATACTTAGCACGTTCGCTAATACCATTTGTAATTTCAAACGTATGTGCAGGGTGCACTTATAAGCAATTCCTCGATTGCAAGCCCGTGAACTTCGATGGCACAGGAGGTGCTGTAGCATTTGTAAGATGGGCTGAGAAGACTAAGTTTGTTCTTCGAATGAGCAAGTGTGCTCCCGAGAAACAAGTGACCTACATCTCAGGGCTATTTCTAGATGGAGTCCTATCTTGGTGGAATTTGCAAGTGCAAACTCTTGGTGAAGCTACTGCTTATGCGATGTCATGGAATGAGCTAAAGGAGCTCATGCGAAGGAAGTACTGCTCACGCGCTGAAATTCAAAAGCTAGAGACTGAGTTTTGGCATCTAAAAATGGAAGGTCCCAAGATTGCGGAGTATGTTCAGAGATTCCACGATTTGTCCCACGTAGTGCCATACATGGTTACACCAGAGTTCAAACGCATCGAGCGCTTTATCTGGGGATTGGCACCTCAGATTATGAGTTTGGTCACAACTTCCAAGCCCGCGACCATCACAGAAGCCATAGATCTTAGTGTGGCTCTCACCGAGGAAGCTATTCGCTTAAACAAGTTTTCGAATTCTGAGCAGAAGAAGAAGGAGACTCACGTGGAGTCGTCTGGTGAGAATAAAACGAAATTCTCGAACTTCAAGCAGGGTATAAGCAACACGAACAAGAAAGGTGAATCAAGCACACCGGCAAAGGCTGCAACCGATGTTGAGAAGAAAGGGAAAGGTTATATAGGTACTATGCCCAAGTGCAATACGTGCCAGCGCCATCATCATGGCCAATGCAGATTGAGGAAGTATGATTCATGCGGAATGAACGGCCACACAAAGGATACGTGTTGGGCCGGAACTAGTGCTGGGCGTACTGGGAATCAAGGATATGGGAATGGGAATGGAAACCGCCAGCAGGGAGGAAATGGCCGAAACGGAAACCGTGGAAACTTTGCGAATCAAGCTGGTAATAGGAATCGCAACCAAAACAACGCTCAAGCTAGGAACGGAGGTGGTAATGGTCAAAGACTGGGCTGTTTTAACTGTGGAGATACTGGGCACTTCAAGAAGGAATTCCCAAAGCTGAATCAAGCCCGAGGAAGAGTATTTAACATCGGAGCGAGGGAAGTGCGCCAGGATCCCAACGTTGTCACTGGTACGTTCCCTATAAATCAGCGCTTTGCATCTGTTTTGTTTGATACTGGTGCCGACTATAGCTTTATGTCATTAGAATTTAAGAGTATGCTTGGGCTAACTGCTAGTAAATTAGATATTCCGTACTCAATTGAACTGGCTAATGGAAAGCTAGTTGAAGCTAATGAAGTTGTCAGAGGTTGTGTGATTGAGCTGGGAGAACGCATGTTCACTTTGGATCTACTACCAGTCAAGTTGGGAAGCTTCGACGTGGTAGTAGGGATAGATTGGTTGTCGAGCAACAAGGCTGAGATTATTTGTCACGAAAAGATCATTCGCATCCCAACAGAAGATGGGGAGACAATCGTGGTTAACGGAGAGAAGCGCGATACGCCTCTAAGAATCATCAGCTGTCTGAAAGCTCGAAAGTGTTTACAGAAGTTATGTGTTGCCTTCTTGGTACACATCGTGGATAAAGAAGCTGCCGAGCCAAAGATCGAAGACATCCCTATAGTAAAGGAATATCCTGAGGTCTTTCCAGAAGACTTGCCGGGATTGCCACCCCAAAGGCAAGTGGAGTTCCACATTGACTTAGTTCCAGGCGCCGCGCCTGTGGCTAAGGCACCTTATCGACTTGCCCCTTCAGAGATGCAGGAATTGTTGACACAACTTCAAGAGCTGCTAGATAAGGGATTTATCAGACCAAGCTTCTCACCTTGGGGAGCTCCAGTTCTATTTGTCAAGAAGAATGGCGGTAGTTTTCGGATGTGCATTGACTACCGAGAGTTGAACAAGCTGACGAACAAGAATAGATATCCTTTGCCAAGAATTGATGACCTATTCGATCAACTTCAAGGTTCAAGTTACTACTCGAAGATCGATTTGCGATCAGGTTATCATCAGTTGAGAATACAAGAGTAAAGTATACCCAAGACTGCTTTTAGAACTCGATATGGACATTACGAGTTCTTGGTTATGTCGTTTGGGTTGACAAACGCGCCAGCTGTCTTTATGGATTTGATGAACAGAGTCTGCAAACCGTACCTCGACAAGTTCGTGATTGTGTTCATAGACGATATTTTGATCTACTCAAAGACAAAGGATGAGCACAAACAGCATTTAAGGACTATCTTGGAGCTACTGAAAAAGGAAAAGCTGTATGCCAAATTCTCAAAGTGCGAGTTTTGGCTACGCGAAGTCCAATTTCTTGGACATGTGGTGAATGGAGATGGAATTCATGTGGATCCCACAAAGATCGAAGCGATAAAGAATTGGGAGAGTCCAAAGACGCCAACCGAGATATGACAATTCTTAGGTTTGGCTGGCTACTATCGAAGGTTCATTGAGGATTTTTCAAAGATCGCTCAACCTTTAACTTCCCTTATGCAGAAGGACAAGAAGTTTGATTGGGGAATCAAACAAGAAGAAGCGTTTCAGTTGCTGAAGGACAAGCTTTGTAATGCACCGATCTTATCGCTACCAGAAGGAACAGATGATTTCGTGGTATATTGTGACGCCTCGCGTCAAGGTTTGGGTTGCGTGTTGATGCAACGCCAGAAAGTCATAGCTTACGCATCACGCCAGTTGAAGGTCCATGAAAAGAATTATACTACGCACGATTTGGAGCTAGGCGCAGTGGTATTCGCACTGAAAATTTGGAGACATTATTTATATGGTACAAAGTGTACAATCTTCACGGATCATAAGAGCCTGCAACACATATTCGACCAGAAGGAGCTTAACATGAGACAAAGACGCTGGGTCGAACTGTTGAACGACTACGACTGCGAAATCAAGTATCACCCAGGGAAGGCGAATGTGGTCGCCGATGCCCTAAGTCGAAAGGAAAGGATCAAGCCCATAAGGGTTAGGGCTTTGGAGATGATTATCCAGACAGATCTTTCCCTGCGCATTCGTGCCACGCAGAAAGAGGCTCTGAAAGAAAGAAACGCTGAAGAGGAATATCTCCGTGGAATGGAGAAACAATTGGTGCCAAACGAGGAAGGAACATTATGTTTCATGAAACGGATTTGGGTTCCTCTGTTTGGTGGTTTGAGAAAAGTTATTTTCGATGAAGCTCACAAGTCACGGTACTCTATTCATCTCGGAGCGGATACGATGTACCAAGATCTTAAGGACTTCTATTGGTGGCCTAGGATGAAAGGCGATGTTGCTGTTTATGTTAGCAAGTGTTTAACATGCGCCAAGGTTAAAGCAGAATACAAGAAGCCTTCAGGACTTCTACAGCAACCTGAGATTCCCAAATGAAAATGGGAACAGATTTCAATGGATTTCATAACAAAGTTGCCAAAGGTCACGATACTATTTGGGTAATAGTAGACCGGTTAACAAAATCGGCACATTTCTTGCCAATCAGAGAGAAAGATAACACGAGCAAGTTGGCTGAGATATACATGAGAGAGATCGTTGCACGTCATGGAGTGCCACTCTCGATCATCTCTGATAGAGACGGAAGGTTTGTGTCAAGGATTTGGCAGTCCTTTCAAGAGGCATTCGGATCTAAGTTGAATCTGAGTACAGTTTTCACCCACAAACCAATGGAGAGAGCGAGCGAACAATCCAAACATTAGAACATATGTTGCGAGCTTGCGTTATGGATTTAGGTGGAAGTTGGGATACTCACCTACCATTGGTCGAATTTTCATACAATAACAGCTATCACGCAAGTATTCAAGCCGCACCGTTCGAAGCTCTATACGGACGCAAATGTCGATCACCGATTTGTTGGTCTGATGCAGGTGATAGACAGTTAGTTGGTCCTGAAGTGGTTCAGGAAACCACAAACAAGATTGCACAGATCCGAGAACGCATCAAGGCGGCTCGCGATCGACAAAAGTGTTATGCGGACCGAAGAAGGAAACCTCTGGAGTTTGAGGTAGGAGACATGGTATTGTTGAACGTATCACCCTGGAAGGGTGTGGCACGCTTCAGAAAGCGTGGAAAGTGGAATCCGCGCTATATTGGTCCATTCAAGATTCTGAAGAGAATTGGTTTAGTAGCATACAAGTTGGACTTACCCGCCGAACTTAATGGTGTTCATGATACATTTCATGTATCAAACTTGAAAAAGAGTCCGACTCAAGAGACAATTGTCATTCCCGCAGACGAGATTCATATTGACAACACGCTCCACTTTGTCGAAGAACCAGTTGAGGTTACAGATTGGAAGATAAACAAAACGCGCAGGAGTAGTGTTAAACTCGTCATAGTTCGTTGGAATGCAAGACATGGTCCAGAATACACCTGGGATCATGAGGATCGAATGAAAGAAAAGTACCCCCATTTATTTCCTAAGACCCCTGCAACCAGAAGCAGAACTTAACATTTCGGGATGAAATTTTGTTAACGGGGAGAGAATGTGACAACCCTCACAAATCCAGGTATCCTTACAAATTAATTAATATTTAATTAATGCTTAATTTCTGTGCTTGATTTCAATTATGAATGAACTGCTTTCTGTTTTCTGATATATACATACTCATGCATCATACTTTATTACTGTCACTTCATTTATTACACACAAAACATTAGTGACAAACTTGATGCACAAAAGCACAGTTAGCACAATGAGCGGATAACCCAGTAAACATGCTGACATTGCCAGCACTAGACAGACATTGTCTCTGAGGCCAGTATGAGCCGGGAATAGATTACTACACTAGTAGGGAGTGTAGAGAGGTGAGGATTATAAAACTGCGTCACTAGGTGATAGTTATAGTAAAAGGATGTGCCTAAAACATACTTTAATTACAAAATTCTGCACTTTATACAAAAATTCAGCATTTAACATAACTAGTAAAGTGCAAAAACTTGGTAAAATAATTCTAGACACTTTCCAAAGTGTTGGTAATTTATTGTGTCACTAAAAACACTATAAAAGATACTTTATAGCTTCACTTAATACTTTAACGGATCAATATCCAACCGAACAACCGGACTTTGAACATAAAAGTATTGCCAAAGACATAATTTTCACTTTTCTGAGCTAGTTAGGGTCCCCGAACACCCTAACACCCTTTATATTAGATAACATACTTAACCTACTAACTAAACTATTGAATTTCAACTAGAACTTAACTAACCATTACACCACCCAACCCTTACCCCCCCCCCCTCATCTCAATGGTTCCCCAAGGGAGGGGACACACCCTTGTTTCTTGATTATTTTATTTGTTAGTGTTGATTATCTAGTAGACACAATGTATGATAGATAATATGGAGACATGGTTTATAAATTTGAACAAGGGTTCTTCATTCTCATACATTCAACAACATCAACTAGCTCACCTCCTCTCCTCCATAACCATTCTCGGCCGAACACCTCCACCACCATAGCTCCACCATCAAGTTTGATACTAGCCATTTCTCATACATCCATAGAAGCAAGAGGACATACAAACAAGCCGGGTGCTTTCGAAAGTTTAAGAACCACTCTCATTTTCTTTTATCCACCACATTTACATCTTGTTTCTTCCCTAGCCTTGAGCTAGTAGTAAGTGTCTCTAATCATCATCTTGATCTTGTTTATGGTGGTTAATAGGTGATTTAATGGTTAAAAATCAAGAACACTAAAGAACTTGCATTAAAGTCTTGAACATAAGTGATTAATGGTGGATAAAGAACAGATGTGTGTGTAAATCTTGTGAATCTTGTATGATTGTGATTATTTAATGTTGTTTGCTACTAAAATTAGGATGGATCATCATCTAACCATACTAGATCATGTTCAAGAACATGAACTAGTAGTATGTTAGTGTTAGAGATGTGTAAAGATGATGGAACCATCCACCATGAACTTGAAGCTTGAATAAACATAATTTTTCTTGTAAAATGAAGTTGTAAACTTGTGGATCTAAAGATCTACAAGTGGTTTTTCGGAAGAACCAAGCGGAAAATGCTAGTTTTGTTAAAACCCGGGTATTTTATATACAAGAAGCATTTATAGTAACTAAAAAAGTGTGTAAACACTTGTGTAACAATAAAAATTTCATAAAGAAATATTTCTGTGAACCTTGACTAGAAGTTGTTAAACTTCAAATTCTTTAAAAATGAAGTTTACAAGAAACTAAACTTATTTTTAGAAATAACAAAACCTACTAAAAATAATGGTAATTTACTACATATTTTTACAACACCTTCATGTTCCCGAGTTTATGATTTATTCATATTTTTGTCAAGTTGATGGATAAATATTGTATATTGTTGATTGGTAAATTGTTTGGTGATTTTTACAAAAAGAAAATGATATGCTAAAAGCATGGACACCTCCAGTTATATAGGAAACTCTGGCGAAATTTTTCCAGAAATACAACACTTAGAAAATACTTTTCTAGTAAGCGTTTAGGTAAATATTTTTAACTTGTTTTCAAAAATAAAATTCGCCATGATTTTTATTACAAGAATTACAAAGTACCGGAGGTGGATTTTCGTAAATAAAACTTGTTAAGTATATATTTAGAATATATATTTTATAGTAAAACGCTTGTGTGATTATGCGATTATTTTGTGAACTCGGTATATATTATTTTAGGATAAAAATAATATTACTTGAAATATCATGAAATTACGACTTCCAAAATAATATCAACGCCCTCACAAACATAAATATTTAAGTTATATAAGTATCGTAATACAACGCGGACTTTAAAAATATAACTTATGTATTTTTCGGAAAAATACTCCTATTTATACATTTTTATGAAAATATTATTTTGGGAAAACTTGTGGAATAAAATATAATATTTTTGGGAAAAAATATATATATTTTTGGAAAATTAAAACATTTTAGACAAAGTAATTAAAATATTTTTCAAGTGAAACTTAAAAATATATTTTCGGAATTATAAAACACCCATGTATTAATACCCCCATCCTTGGGAAGGAATATACTTATTTAATAATTAAGAAGTGTAAATACGAAATAGTTGTCTAACTATTTCCCAAAAACGTTAAACCTTAAGCCAAGGCACGACCGTCCGTCTAATAGAAGTTAGTACGTGTAGGTCGTCACGTTAGGTTGATTTGGGATTGACTATTTCGAGACGCACTTCTGTGAGTTCATGTCCCCCCCCCCCTTTTCTCTTTACTGTTTTTAGTTTTATACTTCGGGGGTGAAATTCATGCGACAATTATTACAACTTTTATTACATGGTATGGTTAGCGTAGGGAGGGTTTTTACTACAACTAGATCATGTGAGGGGTGGGTATAACGCTCGAGGCCATTAATCCTCTTTGTTAGGACCGAGGGACACACGAGTGATAGATCTATTTGGGTGTAGCGAGCCCACACCCGTGAGGCCGTGGAGGCCCATAGAGGTGACTGTGTCTTACAGCCGGGAGCCCGGTACAAATTTGCTAGGTTTGAGTTTCCCTGCACTTTCTCACACATACCAGTGGCTTTGCAACCCATTTTGGTGATCTCTTTTTTTCCTTATTGCTACATACCAGGGACTTTTAGACATACTTCAAAGGTTTATTCATACTCACTTTACATGAACTCGCTCAACTTTTGTTGATTTTTCAAACTGCATGTATTTCAGGAAATTAGGGATCTGGCAAGGTGTGCTATGTTGTCAAGCTGCGTAAGAGAGATGATGTCATCCAAGTTTAGGGATTGTGACTTTTGCCTGGACGAGTCACAAGTCTTAAACTGTGTTTATTTCATTTTTTATGGTTGTGTCGTATGAACAATGTTTTTATTATGTTGTGTTGTAATTTCGCTGCATATGTCAACTTTTAAAACAATGATGTCATATGTTATTTTCAAAACTTAAATCAATGGATGATCATCATGGTTTTACTTTCATATAGCTTTGTTGTGATTAAGCTATGGTATTAAGAAGTCACACCAAATAAACCCACACTTCCGCAAAGCCAGGGTGTGACAACATTGCATGGAACTGCTCTCAAGCTACAAAGACAAAACAGGGAGTCTCTGAAAAACTCAAAGGAAAAATTGTCAATGTTGAACAACCAACTGAAAAGTTCAAAATTTTTGAAAATTCAACTTATGAAGTTGGTGAGTGTTCTAAGAAAAATTTTTACAAAAAAAAGAGCCAAAGACAACCAAATGTGGGTTGTTAAGAAGTTTGATGAGAAATCTGGCAATGATTCTGGTTCCACAAAGCCAGAAGAGCCACAAGTTGAGGTCAAAGAAGAGAACTCAGTACCTTCAGTGAATGATGATAATTTTCCATCATTAAAGGATGAAAAGGTTAAACAAAAAGTTGGTAAGGTTGAGATCTGAAATCAATTCTATTCTGATGAGAAGGAATTTGATGTTGAGAAAGCATTCAATGGGAATGTTAAGAAAATTTTTGGGAAAATGGTCAAGGGAAAGACCAAAGGGTTTAAAGATTTTTATTCTACAAAGAAGGCAACTTATAACCCTACTAAACAAGAGTTAAAAACACCCAAGGTTGGTCAGACTTGGGTGCAAATTCTTTTCTCTTAAAAATCTGAATTGCCGGAGATCCCAAGTTTGTAAACGCGGATCAGGAATCGGCATCATTCTTAAAAGGTGATTTTGTGAATGAATTTTAAAGATTGTTGAAATTTTACTGGATGATGGACTATGTCGGAGCTTCCAGATTGGTAAGTGTGAAGCAGAAATCGGCATCTTTGTTGGTAAAATGAGTTTGTGTAGATGTTTTTATTCCTACATTTGGTTCAGGTGTTTTTGTTCTTACAATTGGTATGATGAACCCTAACCTACAAACGGTTAAAGCAAAACTTATTTTCTGGAAAAACCATTTTGATTAAAACAAACTTAAGTGTTTGAAATCTAAATGGGAAAATAGTTTGTTGAAAGGGGGAGTTCTGATTGTTTATGCCAAGTGGATGGCAATCTGAAGCGATTTGATATCAGTTGTCAACTTTCTGTATAGTTTGTTTTCAAAATTTCTTTTAATGTGTTTGCATTTTAGGGGGAGTAAAAATTTCAGAAAATCCAAAAAAACATTCGAAAATTTGAAAAAGCCAAAAATATGATAAAATCAAAAATGAGTTGTGTTGTAAAAAGAGGAAATGATAGTACATCAGTGGACTGTCACAACATGCTAAGAAATGGAAAGTTAAAAATGGGATAAACAATCTCACTGATGATATGCCAGTAGGTTTTTGCACATTTAGTAGATTGTGACGAGATATAAATCTAAAATTTCAAACTTTCTTATCTCGTGGGTAACATTTCTTGGATATATGGGTAACCCCCGAAATCTTGTTTCAAAGGTCCCTTTTTCTGAGATACTAGGTCTTTATACTAAGTGATATCTGGGGTATTATCCCGGGACTTCTGATTTTGCGGAAGCAATGGCCTAGTCCTCGTATAATACTTTCTATAAATGCTTAAAATATAGCGTCTCCCTTAGCATAAAAATGATGAAACATTGAAAAATGCTAACCATGTGCTGTTGTAAAAAAAGATCCTCTAAAGGGGACACACCAAAAGTCGAGCCGTCATCTCTCTGCTGAACGGAAGTTCTGACCTGAGCTCTCACGGTTTCGCATCTAACCCCTTTACAGATATCATCTGTGGTATACTCACCTGTAAGACTGAATATTGGGATCTGGATACGAGAGTATATTCAAGTAACGGGACACGCAAATAAGTTTAAGTACTTAAGATATTAATCTCGTATCTCGAAACAGTTGAATTTTGTGTAAAAATTTAAGTGGATCAGTATACTTACAATCTAAGTGAATTGTTTAGAACTTAGAATGAAATGAAGCTTAACGGTGTTGATGATTTGTCTCATAAACTGATATAATCCTCTTACACAAATTCACAAAAATATTGTTTGTAAATATGTCTTTAATGCATTTCATATGAAAAATCCAAAAAGATTTTCAGTGCGTTTTAGCATAAATTTTGAAAAATTCAAAAAGATTTTCGACAACTGATGTTGATAAGTTGATTTTCAAAATTTCGAGTGCTGAACATGATGAATAGGTTTGGAAAGTTTGTTTGATGATTATCATTTTGAGGGAGAGTTGTTTGAATAGGAGAGTTTGAGTTGGTGCATACATCTTAATATTAAATTGTGAAATTTACTTTGAGGTAGAGGCTGTGCAGATAACCTGAGCTGGATAAGAGCCAGGTCACGATCTTGGAACAACATCTAAGAGAATTTGAGTAAGTGCCAGGTTTCTGACACCTGAGGTTTCTGTGGAAAGATATATGAGTCAGATTTCAATCCTGAAGCAGATGATGCTGCTGAACTTAAGGAATCAAGAGATCTGATCAAGAGAATTAGAAAGCTCAAGAGCCAGACTCAAATCCTGGAAGTTACTAGTATTCAAGGAAGGAATTTGCTGGAAATGAATAGGGAAGAGCCAGGTCAAGATCCTGGAAGAGAAGAGATTCTGAAAGCCCAAAGACTGATAAATACTGAAGATGCGAAGACTTGACACTTAAGACTCTTCAACATCTGAGGGGGAGTCTGTTAGTGCATACATATGTCGACTTCGTCTTATATCGAGTCTTGTACTAGATATGTTAGATCAGGGCACGTTGTACAAGAAAATAGCATATTTATGTGTAATTTAGGGAGATTCCGCTTGAAATGACATGTGTCACTTTCAAGCGAAATCAACATCTATCTGATTCCGCTTGAAATGCTCATGTTACTTTCAAGCGGAACCCCAAGCACTATATATAGCATGTTCAAGCGAAATCTCTGTAACAGTTCTGGATTTTCATACCGAGGTGCTGCCGGTTTGTTTTCTGCATGTAATCAGTGTTATATCAATCAGAAAGGTGATTAAAGTGATTTGCAAGCTGTGTCGAAGTCTGTTTCTTAGTTTCCGCCTCTGAAACAGATTAAAACTCCTCTGAACGACTCGTTCGGGTCTGAAAACGATCCTACAACTAGGGTCTTTCGCCACACCTCATCTCGACAAAACATGGTGGTCTTTCGCTACACCTCATATCGACGAAACATGGTGGTCTTTCGTCGAGATGGTTCACGACGAAGAATAGGGCTCTTCGTCGGACGGTTATTCGCTGTAGGGTAATCTGTTGGGCTTGGGCATGGTTGAGTGACCCAGTTGACTGTTGTGAGATATTCGTATGTTATACATGGATGTGAACTGAGCATGTACTATGTGATGTACGGTGATGCTTGTGATAAATGCAATCTTTGAAATACGTGACTTATTTGATAAATCTTGAAACTGATTGTTACTGATAACCACGGTAGGGTTGATTGATTAACTGGAACGGGTAACTTGTTAAATACCGAGCAAATCCAAGGTGAGTTCACTGCCCTTTTAAGCATGCATCCCGGGTAGGGATATCGGGTAACGTTCCGGGGAGGAATGTCGGCTATTGGGTTTGACTGGAATGTTAAACCTGGGATGTTGGTTATTACACTCATTTCTATCATTAGGTCCCATCATATACCGATTGGTTGCCGGGGAGGCAACAGGGTTATTAGTTGATAGCGCTATTAGCTTTGGCACCCTCACACCGTACCGGGGGGACAGTCGTGAACTAATTACCTTAACCACTTGACCAATGTATGATAGGTTTGGCACCCTCACACCGTGTCCATGGAACATCACTCATATCTTACCACTGCTATAATCTAATACTAATAAAGAAATCCTTTTAATGACACATGGCATTCTTTTCACTTATTTAGTAATAATAATGCCACGTGGCATTTGTTCCTTCAATCTAAAATTTTTATTTAATTTTTTTAATTTAATATATAATAAATATCACTTAGCCTTATCTTAATCACTAAGATAATAAATGTTTTAAAAAATATTATCAAATCTCGTCTTCTAATATTAATATTAAATATAAATCTCTTCATCATAATATATATTATGAACATATATATAATTGATTACTTTTATTTGGATACTCAAAATATTTTAGATTTTCACAATGAATGAATAACAAAATATTCTAAATTAGTATTAGCGTTAAAAACAATTAATTTCAATTATATTATTGCAATTGTAAATGTAATATATTTAACATTATAAATATTAATTACATAGTTTTTATTTCATCAAATATTTATGCGAATATCATTCTCTCCTTTAATTTAATAATAATATTAGTTAAATATATTTCATATAATAGTTACTTCAACAATATTTATAATGGGTATCTAATATGATAATTAATAACTGTAGTACATTTTTTAAGATGTGTTATGAATTATATTAATAATATTATTAATATATTATCTATTATATTAATATCTAATATTATTATTATTTATATATTATTATGTATTATATTGTATTGTAAAAAAACATCAATATTTACATGATGTAAAGATAATTTGGTTCTCATGTCCCTAATTTTGGTCATTCACGGGTTCGATCAATCCAATCGGAGAACATCTCCACCTTTGCATTTATGACTCTAACATTCAGATCTATCATCAAAATGCATATCAGAATTTCAAAATTTAAAAAATAGGTAATCTCAAGCTATCCATTTTCATCTAAATGGCAATCTGTAAATATCACCGCTAATAACAATTTTAACTTTACCGAAGCATAGCGGTTTACCTTTTCTATTAACATACTATAAAATACCATACCACCGCTATTATTCTTCAACATTTCAAAAAAAATCTGAATATTTTCATAATAGAGTAATACTAGCTACGAACGAAGTTGTACAGAAAGTAAATGATCACCTACTTTCATTGCTTCCCGACAAAGAAAAAGAATAACTAAGTTATGTAAATTGGTGTATGTATAAAAATAATTCACTTGTGTGTATTTGTGCAAATATTGTAAAGTTACATAATTACTATATTTAAATATGATAGGTGCACTTGCCTGTTAATGTGTTTAGGTTAGTTTTGTTTGGTGATTTACTATTAAAACTAGCATGTGCATTCTCGGCTATAATTATGTTACTATTTGCACTTGTCAATATTCAAGGTGTAGTTTTGGATTTTAGAGTCTAACAACTGCTAAATGAAACAAATGAGTTCTCTTTTGAGACTCAAAATTTGTTTTAGTGACGTGTGTTGAACACGATCATCAACCATAGACCTTTTTTTGTTGTTTTATCTGTTCTTGTTGTTTGTTTTGTTTCAATTCGAATCTGTACAAAAAATTACCATTTTCCTTTTTGAGTTAAGTTTCATTTACGTCCCTGTCCAGTTTTGCCATTTCAGAACACTTCATTTCGTTATTTAAGGACACCGCCTATAAAGAAATTAGAACATAAAGAACACCCGCTGTAATTTCATTATTAAAGGATAGCGTATGAAATTTTGCTGAAACTTAAATGACATAAAAAACAATTTATCCATTTTCATAAAATTTTTATATGATTATAGATCTAGAACATGTTCGTCAACATCATCTAGCACTATTAAGTAGATACTAAATGACTTAAATATGTGGTTGGGAAAGTAGGTGATACATGGTCCCGTAACTATTTTTTCTTCATACATATCCAAACACTAATTGTACATTTGATGATATTAAAAGTTGGATCATATAAGTTGAATGTCGCATAAAGATATTTATATCGTCATATGTTTTATTATCATTCCTTTAATCAACAAAATCAGACACTCACAAAGAGTGAACCAAAGCTCCACAGTAGTTATCACGGTCCAATCATGGATGATGGATCGACAGTCAATCGTCTAGCCCATGATCAAATGATTCAAGAAGACATAGAATCCATTGTCGATGAACAGTTCGACCAAACTTAAAATATAATATTGATCTCACATTTTAATGAATAGAAAAAAAAATTGTGTTAAATAAAATGGTTACTCTACAGAAACTTTAAACATGAGTAATTCGTATGAGCTTGAACTTGATTACGCATAAGACATAATCTTTCTTAGAGGTTAGCCTTATTGTACATTTACATTATTTTCATTAGTTTTTTGAAGATAATTTGCAGTGCAGAGCGGTTTTAGGATGCATATTTAGGATTTTTTTTGTTGTTCTTAGAGGTCAGCAATTATATCTAAAGAATAATATGCCAGCTGTTTGGACATATGATTTGAGACTTCAAAGTACTTTTTTGTTTGCATAGTATGATCTTTACATTTCAGATTATTTTAGTAACTTTTTATATACTATATGAGTTTTTAGTTTTACCAGTACCACTAGGCCATGGGGTGAGTTTTATAGATACAAATAGGTAAAATGAAATAATAAATATAGAGAAAAATTTAATGGACAGATAACAATTGACTGGCTAAAGTCTTTGCATGACTTTTCATATGTAAGTTGACTAGGCTAAAAATCTACTTGCAGTGAACTATTTCTTCACAACAATGATAAGAGTTAAATCTCACTATCTCAGTATGTGTATATATTCATGTTATTTGTTAAGCAAAGCACAACTACATTCCAAGAAGCTTGCAACTGTTTTAGCAAGTTAATTTCTAGATCATGTCTATCTTAACATGCTTCTTTCTTGCTTTAATCCCTTATGCAGCTTCTATTACTTTCAATTTCACAAATATTACTTCACTAAATTCCCTAGATATAAAATATGAGGGTGATGCAGCTTGTACTTCTGATGCTGGAATCCAGCTGACCAAGGAAAGTAATAGTGAAGGGTCAGCAGGTCGAGCGACGTAGTCCAAACGGCTTCATCTTTGGGACAAAAGTTCTTATCTAGCCAGCTTTTCTACCCGTTTTTCATTTGTGATCGAGTCAAGCATGAGTGAAGGTTATGCTGATGGCCTCACATTCTTCCTTGCTGAGGATAAATATTCGATAAATTACGGGGGAGCCATGGGGCTACCGTTTGATGTAGCAGCCAACGAATCTAGATACCCATTTGTTGCCGTGGAGTTTGATACTTATTGCAACTACGAGTGGGATCCAAGGTATCCCGATAGACCTGATACTTGCGTAGGTGAACACGTAGGTATTGATATTAACAATGTTACATCTGTTGCGTGACGGGAATGGTTTAGCAATACACCATTTGGGATAGAGTGTACAGCTTTGATTGAGTATTATTCTGACTCGCAAAATCTTAGAGTTTCCTTCACCGGTTTTGAAGAAAAGTCAGATGTATTAGAATCTAGACTTGAATACACCATTGATCTAAGGGATTGGTTGCCCGAATGGGTAATTTTTGGGTTCTCAGCCTCAACCGGAAATGGGTCTGAGATAAACAATGTAAGATCTTGGATGTTTAATAGTACCGAATTAGAAGTTGACCAAGGTAATGCGTTCTCACCAACCGCGAGCCTGCAGATCAATGAAGTGAAAGGGAAACCTAAGACGGGGCTTATAGTGGGTTTAATAGCTGGAACGGCTATTCTAGTTACTGTTTTGGCTATTCTGGCATATCTTTTATGGTGGAGGAAGAAAAACAATGGTGTTCAAATTGTGAAACTTGGATCTTCTGTGAAGGAACTTGGATCTTCTGGGAAGGAACTTGGATCTGCTGTCGAGAAAAACAACGAATTCGAAATGGAGGCCAACATGCCTAGAAGATTTTCTTACGGTGATTAGCTCAGTCAACTGATGACTTTGAAGAGACCAAGAAACTTGGAGAAGGCGGTTTTGGCGAAGTTTACAAAGGTATACTGAAAGATTCAAGCACATACATTGCAGTCAAAAGGGTGTCGAAGAATTCCAAACAAGGGCCAAAAGAGTACGCATCCGAAGTAAAGATCATTAGCCGATTAAGACACAGAAATTTGGTGCAACTCACCGGTTGGTGTCATGAGAATGGAGAACTACTGGTTGTTTATGAGTTTCTGGAAAACGGAAGCTTAGATTTACATTTGTTTAAAGGAAAGAGCTTGTTGACATGGAATACAAGGTACAAAATTGCCCATGGTCTGGTTTCCGCTTTGCTATATTTGCATGAAGGATGGGAGCAATGTGTTTTGCACAGAGATATCAAATTGAGTAATGTATTCTTGGACTCAAATTTCAATGCCAAGCTTGGTGATTTTGGGTTAGCTAAGTTGGTTGACCATGAGAATGGCACTCAGACTACGACGTGTGCCGGAACTATTGGTTACATGGCCCCTGAATATTTAGTGAGTGACAAGGCTAGCAAAGAATCAGATGTCTTTAGCTTTGGAGTTGTTGCATTGGAGATATCGTGTGGGAGAAAAGCCATTGACTCAAATGCTCAAGAAAGGAAAAAATCGTTAGTAGAATGGGTGTGGGATCTTTATGGTACCGGGACTCTTCTAGAAGCAGCAGATCCGCGTCTAAACTCAGATTTTTCAGAAGAAATCAAGCGTCTTATGATCGTAGGTTTATGGTGTGCACCTCTTGACTCAAATCTACGCCCGTCGATGAAGCAAGCCATTCAAGTATTGAATTCTGATGCTCCCCTCCCTGTACTCCCATCAGAGATGCCGAAGGTGACATATTCTACATCGGCACCCACTTCTTCCTCATATGGTGGTACCTCTAGCAGTATTGGCTCAAGCAAGCTTTTCTAAAATTCACATCTTCAACAACTACTTCTCAGTATCCATATGTATTCAATATTGATCTGTCATGTTCATTTGATTTGAATTCTTGTATGTCATTTCACGTAAGTGTTTTTAGTATATGAATCAAAGTTGGGATTTTATGTCATGGCCACAAGCTTTCTGGCCCAAATATCAAACAGTTTAACCCATTTCTCATGATTAATTAAAAACAAAATGAAAATAAAAAATCAGAACATACCTATTTTTAAAGTATAATTACAAATTGTGTACTATAATGTTTTTAACAAGTTGACGTCAACACGCAAGTTGATTATTAATGTCTTTAGTAGCATTATGTGAGATGCAAAAATTGTTGGGTTTATCCAAAACGTTTTTTCATTTTGATGTATCCCTAACTTACACCACCACAGTAAAAAAATCCCCAATTATAACATCTTCGTAACAGATCTAACATAAACGGGTGAAACAAACATATACTGATTCGAATTCTAAATCCGTATATATTCTCTGATTCGACTAAACATATCAATCAGCGCACGATTTCTTTTAATCTCACAAATGGTCCAACTAACGCCTTTGATACCTATTGCCCAAATAGAATACCTACAACCTTAATAAACTTATTAGCACCCCACTTGGCAATTTATCGCCACACACTTTTTGAGTAAACGCACCGGTCTATCATTCAACTCTTTTAGATCAACCCAACTGCAAATTAAACACGCCAGCTAAAAAAAATCTTTAAACCGAAAATGAATCAACTTTAATTAATGTTCGGCACACTTAGCATGAATTAGAAGGTTTCATACCAAAAAATGGACTTGCAATTGGTTTTCAACAATTCATTCCAAACCCATACCAAAGGTCCACCAGTTGATGCAAAACCACTACATCCGATTAGTGCTATATTTCTAACCCAAGAAAGTGTTCTAGAACACCCAAGTCATTCATGTTAAACCTTACACAATGGTTCTTTTTAAGTTAATCAACTTCTTCAACTGAATCACAGGTAATGATTAGATAATCCAGGGAGATTTGGTTCTTAAGTTGAAGGTTTCTGGATTTGTCAGTAACCAAATAAGGAAGGAGAGGGGACAGGGTAATTAGAGGAAGACACAAGAAGAAAATGAAGAGGCACACATAAATGTTTGTTTAATTAGGGTCTTTCATTTGTCTTCTCAAATACTGACTAATCTGTTGGTGTAGTTTTTGTGTCTATCGCTTGTTCTTATTATATAATGTAATGTAATGTACGGTCTTTTGGTTATCGAGTTTGTAACAGGATGGTCGAGTCGACCAAGTCAAGATATCCTCCTATCTTGACTTGGTACGACATTTACATAGTTTTGGTATCTAATGCAGCTGCATGTTTGCAGTCTGCAAGTTTATTTGTTTCTTATCTGTTCTGCAGTATGCCTTAGTGCTTTTTTGCTGTTTGCAGCCTCCCATGAAGAGCCATTCTTCATGGGGCATGATCATCACGAAGAACCTTCTTCGTCCTACATAGGGTCTTCCGTGGAACTGATCAACGAAGAACCATAGTTCTTCGTGGGCCCAGTAACATTCTTCGTAATGTTACTAGGCTGGGGTCTATAAATAGCAACACTTGTGTTACAGAACTGTTAAGAGAGCTTTGGTTTGAGTCTGTGAACACTGTGTGTTTGTGTTTGTAATTGTTCTCTTCCATTTAATCAAGATATTGAATCTTTGGTTACTTGTGCATGTTTTACTTCGCTTTGGTTGCATTCTTACAAGGATTCCGCACTTGTAAGTGTGTTTTAACAACAAGGAAGTAGGTTTCTTGATCCTCCAAGTGGACCTACAAGTGGTATCAGAGCTTTGGCTCTCTTTCTTGTTGAAAACCAAGCATAGTGAGTTGTTTGAGCAAGTTGTGAAGCATCTTGGAAGTGTTCTTGTTAGTGCATGCATCTTTCGACTTCGTCTTGTATCGAGTCTTATACTAGATAGTGTAGATCAGGGCACATAGATCAAGAAAATAGGAAGCTTATGTTTGTTTTAAAGCTGATTTCGCTTGAAGTGGTTATTCCGCTTGAAATGACTTTGGTCATTTTCAAGCGGAATCATATCCTTGCTATTTCGCTTGAACCGGTTCATGTGTGTTTCAAGCGGAATCATGATAGTATATATAGGTGATTGGAGCAAAATCATTATAACAATTTCTGAATTCCATACCGAGGTGCTGCCGGTGTGAAGTTTGATTGTATTCAGTGTTAAATCAATCAAATACTTGTTAAAAGTGAAGATCAAGCTGTTTCTAAGTCTGTTTCTTGTTTTCCGCACCTGAAACAGATAAAACTCCTCTGAACGACTCGTTCGGGTCAGATACACGATCCTACAACTGGTATCAGAGCACAGGAGGAGGAGTTCTGCAGATTACAGCTGATTTTCATTGCATTTTCTTTCTTTTACACTTTCTTTCTTCAACAGAACAAGATTCTACTGTCAAAATTTGATCATTTTCTCACAGAATGTGTAAAACTACATATTAACAAACCCTTGAAGGTTTCACGTTAAAATTCGGTTTAAAATGGGTAAAATGGACCTTCGTTGTGATTTCGCTTGAACGAGCACTTAGTTGATTTCGCTCGAAAGTTGATATCTCGCTTGAGATTTCAAGCGAAGTCTGATATTCCGCTTGAAAGTTTAGAGATTCCACTCCAAAAGACTTATTCCGCTTGAATAGTTTCAAGCGAAATCAGTGATTTCGCTCGAAATTCCTGATTCCGCTCGAAAGGCCTTATTCCGCCTGAGTTTTTCAAGCGAAATCAGGTCATCTTGTTTCAATTGCTTATTTCGCTTGAATAGCTTCTCTCGCTTGAAGTTGTGTTTCAGGTATTCCGCTTGAACTTGCAAGAATCATGAGTGACGAGTTTTACAACGCATTTTCCACATCCCCAACTACTCCGGCTTCCATTGCTCAGAACATGAATCTGGAAAACGAGACTGCAACGTTACAAAAGCCCCCGAAACTCATGAGTATTGAGGAATATTATGGATGGAAAGACAGATTCGAAAACTGGGTTCAGGCTAACCATCTGAGATCATGGGAATGCATTCTGAAGAAGTATGTGTTGCCACGTACTGATCTGCAAGTTGAGAACAATTTCTGAGTTTAGTGATCAAGAAAGAGACATGTACAAAGCTGAAAAAATGATGATTAGTTTGCTTCAGCAACCCATCAAAGAAGATATCTTTGTGTTGCTACAACATGACAAGACTTCAAAATCAATTTGGGATGCTCTTAGAGCCAAGTTTGAGGGTAGTGAGAATATGATTAAAAGCAAGAAGGCATTGCTTAAGAAAGAATTTGATCTATTCACGAGTTTGCCTGGGGAAGATACCAAGAAGCTAATTAAAAGATATTGCCACTTAGTTCGATCCATGTCGATGCTGAGCATAACAAAAGATCGTGAAGAGTGGGTAGACAAGTTAGCTGATGCGTTACCGCAAAAAGAGTGGGGTACTTACTTGATGATTCTGAAGAACACTAGGGTATATGATGGGTTGACGATTTCTCAGTTTATTGAGAAGATTGAGGGTCAAGATCTAGAATAACAAAATATTGCGAGAATGAATAGTCCAAATGGTCAACATGATGTGAAAATGTACTACAAGGGCAGTGTTCCAGAAGCTGAAAGAAGCGCGAAAATTGAAACTGCATTTAGTGCTGGAGATTCAACGGAAAAAATTGATCAAAGTCCAAAAAGTAGCAGTGGTTTCTCTTCATATTCGAGTGTTAATCCGAAGAGTTCATCTGAAAGTTTTCATTTTCAAAGAACAAAAACTGGAAATGGTTATGTGATACAGTGCAACATTGCCTTGAATCTTCCAGATGGTCAAAGTTTTTCTGAAGAGGTTGCGAAGGATCACATGGCATTACTTGGTTCTGTGCTACTATCTTATGAAGGCTTAGTTGCAGGGAGAATCGGAAATCCTATGCTTACGAAGGAGGATTACGATCAGATCGATGCTGAAGAGATGGAACTCATGGATATCAAATGGTGTTTAGCGAGTGTCCTAAGAAGAGCAGAAAAGTTTAAATTGATTACTGGAAGAAATGACTTTCTTGATGCACATGTTTCTACTTTAGGTTTTGATAAGTCTAAAGTTACTTGTTTTCGATGCTGGGAGAAAGGTCATTTCAAGAGGGAGTGCAAGAACAGAGAAGCAAATGATGTGAAGAATCCGTTCGGAAAAGATGACTATTACCGGAAAGCCATTTATCAACAGGTTGGTTAACAACAACAACAAGAACCACAAGTGGCTCATGGTAGAAAAGTGATAGAGAATTCAAAGAGAGCATGTCTGGGGAATCAAGAAAATTTTAACTGGAACATTCAGGATGATGAAAGATTACCGGAAGGTTTTAGCTGGGATATGTTTACCGATGAGAAAGGAGACTTCAAAGCTTTCATTGCAAAGATTGTGAAAGAACCAGATATGTTCACCGAGTGGATGAAATCTATCGGTGAAAATGTGAAGAATGAAGATGAAAAGTCTCAGAAGAAAGCTCACAAATTTCAGAAGAAAGCTCAGAAAGAGAAGTTGTTTTTGATCAAACACCATCTGATTCTGGTTCTTCGGATGAAAATTCTGACAAATCAGTAGAGTCTGATAAATCACCTACTGATGCCAGCAGTGATGATGAAGAAGAGAAACATATTAATGTTGCAAAATCTCATCTATCTCCTGAAAGTTTTCATTTCTATTTTGCTGCTGAGGAGACTGTCGAGACTGAGAAGGTGACTAAAGCAGAAAAGGTAGTTGAAATTGAAAAGATCATAGAAGTTGAAAAGATTGTTGAGGTCATCAAGCCTTGCTTGAAGTGCTTGGAACCTTGCAAGGAATGTGTAACTAAAGATGAAAAGCTGGCTGAGTATGAGAAGATGAAAGAGCAGTTGCTGTTTAATCTCAATTACATGAAGGAATCTTATGATGTTTTGAACAGAACTGTAACTGGTCTTCAAAAGACTAACTCTGAAAGAGAAAACGCTTTGACGATGATGAATGCTACGATGATGTTGAAGCAAAATGCTATAAATCATTACATTGAAGAATGTGCTACACTGAAACAAGAGTTGGAGAAGGAGAAAATTGAGAATGAGAGAATCAGACGTTTATTACAAAGTTATTCTAGTTCTGATTATCTTATTGATCAAATTTATCCGACTGTTGCAGGTTTCGAAGCATTCAAAGATGAGAAGCCAAAGAAGAAGGATACTGGTAAGAAACCGACTGTTAGTTATAACAAGTGTCCGCCTCTGATTTGGGAAAGTTATTCTCCCAGAAAACCAAATGAGGAGCAAGTTCAAAAAGCAGTCAATATAAAGCTAAAAACCGATACAACTGATGAATTACTAGAAAACATTGACGTCATTTTCACATCGTCTGACACTGATCATGAGTCTGAGTTAATCAAAAAGGTGGTCGATCAGGTGTTGGATACTGATCAGGAGTCTAAGTCAAAGTCTGAGTCTGGAGGGTCAAGTTCATCAGTCAACAGTCTAAAACCGATGGTTAAAAGGGCATACATTAAAGAGTTTTTGCTATCAAAATCAAATTTGGATGATGAAACATTTGAAGTGGCATACACTTTAATGATTCTGACAAATTATATTCTGACAAAGAATTTCTAATAAGGAGTGTCAGATTTGAAATGATCAAAAAGGTTTTCAAAATGACAGAAATTAATATTTCTTAAATAAAAGATTTAAATCTTACTGGAAAACCTAAAAAATACACTTCAAGAGTTCAACAGCGATTAAACAAGAAAAAGGGTTACAATTCTGGTTCTGGTTTTCAAAAGAAACCAAACCATAATGGTAGCTTCAAAAAGAAAGGATTAGGTTTTATTCCATCAGAAAATTTTAAAAAGGAGAAAAATTCTAAAACAAAAACAGAATTTGTTTCAGGTGGAAGTGCAGAGGATGAACAGAAGAAACCGTTCTGGAAACAACCAAATCAGGAGTTTCTTGCTGAGAAGAAAAAGAAAGGAACTGGAGTGTTTCATCCAGTAGAAACTCAAACCTGTTTCAAATGCAATGAAGTTGGTCACATTGCATCAACCTGTTCTCAAACTGCAAAACCAAAACAGGGAGTTTCTGAAAAACTCAAAGAAAAGGTTGTTGATGTTGAGCCACCAACTAAAAGTTTTAAAATTTTTGAAAATTTGACTTATGAAGTTGGTGAGAGTTCAAAGAAAAATTTTTACAAAAAGAAAGCCAAAGACAACCAAGTGTGGGTTGTTAAGAAGGTTGATGAGAAAGTCGGCGATGAACCTGATTCCACAAAATCAGTGCAGCCACAAGTTGAGGTTAAAGAAAAAAAATTTGTGCCTTCAAAAGATGATGTTGAAATTCCATCTTTGAAGTTTGAAAATATTAAGCAAAAAGTTGGTAAAGTTGAGATCTCAAATCAATTCTTTTCTGATCAAAAGGAATTTGATGTTGAGAAAACATTCAATGGGAATGTTAAGAAAATTTTTGGAAAAATGCTTGATGAGAAAGTAACAGGGGTTAAAGATTTTTATGCAACAAAGAAAGCAACCTATAACCCGACTGAACAAGAGCTGAAAACACCCAAGGTTGGTAAGACTTGGGTGGAAATTCTCTTTCCCAGAAAATCTGGACTATGCCGGAGATCCCATGTTTGTAATCGTGGAGCAGGAATCAGCATCATTCATGTTTAAATAGTTTTTTTTGGTGAAAAATTTAAATGTGTTTACATGTTTACAGGTGAAGGACTATGCCGGAGCTTCTATGTTGGTAAGTGCGAAGCAGGAATCGGCATTCTATGTTGGTAAAATGATTGAGTGTAGATGTTTTATTCCTACACTTGATACAGGTGATTGTGTTCCTACAACTATCATAGATTTGAGCGTACAACTGGTACAAGGGGTAAATCAGGGACATTAATTTGTACTTGATATACTACAAATGGTTAAAATTGAACAAGATGATGAACCAGTCCCTATAAATGGTAAAAACAATCTTATTTTCTGGAAAAATCATTTTGATTAAAACAAATTAAGTGTTTTGAAATCTTAATGAGAAAATGGTTTGTTGAAAGGGGGAGTTCTGGTTGTTTATGCTAAGAGGATGGCGAATTGAGGCGATTTGATGTTGGTTGTCAATTTTCTGTATAGTTTGTTTTCAAATTTCTTTAAATGTGTTTGCATTTTAGGGGGAGTAGAAAATTTCAGAAAATTCAAAAACATTAGAAGCTTGAAAAAGCCAAAAACATGATAAATTTCAAAACTGAGTTTTGGTGTATAAAAAGAGGAAATGATAGTACATTAGTGGAATGTCACAACATGCTAAAGAACTGGAAAGTTAAAATGTGATAAACAATCTCACTGTGGATATGCCAGTAGGTTTTTGCAGATTTAGTAGATTGTGGCGAGATATAAACCTAAATTTCAAACTTGCTTATTTTGTGGGTAACCCCCGAAATCTTGTTTGAAAGGTCCCTCTTTCTGAGATACTAGGTCTTTATGCTTAGTGATATCTGGGGTATTATCCTGGGACTTCTGCTGAATGGAAATTCTGACCTAGTCCCCGTATAATACTTTCTGCAAATGCTTAAAATATAGCGCCGCACTCAGCAAATTGATGAAACAATAAAATTGATAGTCATTGCTGTTGAATCAAAAGATTCTCTAAAGGAGACACACCAAAAGTCGAGCCGTCATCTCTCTGCTGAACGGAAGTTCTGACCTGAGCTCTCACGGTTTCGCATTTAACCCCTTTACAGATATCATTTGAGGTATACTCACCTGTAAAACTGAATATTGGAATCTGGATACGGGAGTATATTCAAGTAGTGGGACACGCGATTAAGTTTAAGTTCTTAAGACATTAATCTCGTATCTCGGAACAGTTGAACTTTGTGTGAAAATTTAAGAGGACCAGAATACTGACAATCTAGGTGAATTGTTTAGAACTTAAAATGAATTGAAGCTTAACAGTGTTGGTGATTTGTCTCAAAAACTGATATGATCCTCTTACACAAACTCACAAAAATATTGTTTGTAAATATTTCTTTACTGCATTTCATGTTTCTTAAATTCAAAAATCCAAAAAGATTTTTAGTGTGTTTTAGCATAAACTTTTGAAAATACAAAAAGATTTTCGACAACTGGTGTTGAAAAGCTGATTTTCAAAGTTCCAAGTGCTAAACATGATGACATCTTTGTGAAGGGGACTCCGTGCTTAAAAATCAAAATGTGTTGACTTAATCTACAAGTGATTCATCAAGATTATAGGTTAATTTTGAGGGAGAGTCTGGATTGGTGCATACTTTGATATTTGGAAATTTATATGTGAGTATTTACTTTGAGGTAGAGTTGTGCAGATAACCTGAGCAGGATGAGAGCAAGGGTACGATCTTGTGACAGCATCAAAGAGTGGTTGGATATAGTGAAGCCAGGTTGATCGATCCCGAGAAGCTTATGCTTAAAGAGCTGAGTTCCGATACCTTAGGATGCTGTGAATAGAGTATGAGCCAGGATTTGATTTTGTGAACAAAGAGCCAGGCAATGATCTTGAACTTGTGAAAGGCAGACTATGATCCTGAAACAGATGATGCTGATGAACTTAAGGAATGCCAGCACATTGTTAGGGGGAGTTTGATGACATGCAAGAGAAGATAGAAATAGTGAAGCCCAGAGACTAATACAGACTGAAGATGTGAAAACTCGACACGTACGACTCGTCAACATCTGAGGGGGAGTCTGTTAGTGCATGCATCTGGCGACTTCGTCTTGTATCGATTCTTACACTAGATAGTGTAGATCAGGGCACGTAGATCAAGAAAATAGGAAGTTTATGTTTGTTTTAAAGCTGATTTCGCTTGAAGTGGTTATTCCGCTTGAAATGACTTTGGTCATTTTCAAGCGAAATCACATCCTTGCTATTTCGCTTGAACCGGTTCATGTGTGTTTCAAGCGGAATCATGATAGTATATATAGGTGATTGGAGCGAAATCAATGTAACAGTTTCTGAATTCCATACCGAGGTGCTGTCGGTGTGAAGTTTGATTGTATTCAGTGTTAAATCAATCAAATAGTTGTTAAAAGTGAAGATCAAGCTGTTTCTAAGTCTGCTTCTTGTTTTCCGCACCTAAAACAGATCAAAACTCCTCTGAACGACTCGTTCGGGTCAGATACACGATCCTACAGTTCTTGAGCTTAAAACAAGATATTTGAGTTTTTGTAAGAAAATGGCTTAAAAACTTAGGAAATCTTCTTGTTTTGCTGAAAATTTTTACAAAAACCTTCTTAAAATACATGGAAACATGCTAAAATACGGTTTTTCTTGAAATTTCTTGCAAATCTTTGGCTTGACAACTTTTCCGGCAAAGGGTTTGACCGGAGAAGTCACCGGAATATTCCTTTTTGTTGACGGATATTCTTGTACTTTTTCAAAAATTGAATTTGTCGAATGTCTGTCTGTTAACTAAATCTGGTCATTCACCTAAAAACTTTCTAAGTTTCAGGGATACGATTCTGCTTTTTAAGGTAATATTTCACCTACCAACCAACGAAGAACCAACCTGGGAATCAGATCGGCGAAGAAACTCACTGGCGAAGAACTATATTCTTCGTTGATCAGACCTGCAAAGAACTCATCCCTGCGAAAAACCATTGTCAACGAAGAGCCTTGGTTTTTCGTTGAAATAGGTTATTTGTGGACTATTCGTCGCAGCCCAGTTCTTCATGAAAAGCCCAGTTCTTCATGGGTTGATTCTTCGTGGTTCCAACAGTTTGTAGTGTTCACAGAAGCCTTTTATTTTTATCATAGTTGTCTTTTTGAGTTTTTCAAGTAACTATTTTAAAACAACAATCAAATAAGAGTACGAATCCTTGGGATTGGAGTGATAGCTCGAGTACAAGCGAAGATCCTTCACAATGGATCAGGGGATTAATGCCCAAACAAGAGATTAGCGCAAATCAATGGCCATGTGTTGCAAATCAAAATCAGAGCATTCAAAATCTTCTTCTAAGCGAGAGTGAAACGGGAAGCAATAATTGTCCACCAAAATCGAATCACATGAACGATTATCCATCATGGAAAAGTCGTTTTCATACGTACGTTCTAGGGCAAAATACCGAGTTGTGGACATGTTTTACTACACCGTACAACGAAGCTCTCGAAGAAGCAGGTTCAAATCCACTTACTTTGGCGGGAATGAGCGACAATGATAAGAAGGCGTATGATCTTGAGAAGAAAGCCTTTGCCATTCTTACTCAAGCACTTCATAGAGATATCTATCATCAATTCGCCTATTGTACCACTACAAAGAATTTGTGGGATGTCTTGGTAGCTAGAGGAGAAAGGAATGCAGCAACAAGAAAGATCCGACATGATCTTTTGAAAAAGGAATTTGAAGGATTTCTGTTCATGGAAAATGAAATGCTCAACGACATGGCTACTCGGTTCTATCATTTGCTTAGTGAGATGCACTCATATCGGGTTAATGCAACACAACAAGGGATGATCCAACACTTTGCTAATGCTTTACCACCCAAATGGAGTCAATTCATTGACTTGCTAAAGCATACCGGTGTTCTAGATACGCTTACTATTTATGAATTCGTTCAAAAGCTTGAGAACAAGAATGAAGAAGAAATACAAAAGGCAAAACGAATTCCAGTTCCAGAAAATCCTGAGATGTACTTTGGAGGTATTAACACCGGAATTAGTACCAATCAGCAACCGAGGCTTCAAACTGTGTTTGTGTCAATTATAAACCCTTATGGACAGCCATTTGACCCAAAAGCATTCCTACCACAACCCAAGCCAGCTCAATCCTTTGGTTCTCTTACAAACCCTTATGGCGAACCTTTTGATCCAAAAGCCTATCTTCCTTTCCCATAAGCTGCTCCATAACAAACCTAACAACAACCTTCTCAACCAGCCCCTCAACAAGCCTTTTATGGTAACAACAATTCTCAACATTCAAACCCCAACACCGTCAGATTTGATACCTCAAACTTCACCAAAGTCAGTGTGGAAGGTGCTCGGGAACATATAGAACTTCTAAACACAATGGTGAGTGCTTATTGTGGATTAGTCGCCAGTCAAATTGGGAACATTAATTTGACAGATGAAGACTATCAACAAATAGACAGGGAGGAAATGGAACTGATGGATATAAAATGGGCGTTTGCAAGTGCGGTGAGAAGAGCTAAGGATTACATGAGAAGAATGGGTAGAATAAGCTTGGAGAGTAAACGGGATACTAAGTATGGTTTTGATAAGGATGCAGTTACGTGCTTCAATTGTGGTGAGAAAGGTCACTTCAAACGAGAATGCACTCGACCTAGCAGAAAGGAAATCAAAATCCTTTCCGAAACCAATCTAGCTCATCCAACGCAAATCAAGTGAACAATGAAAGGAGCATTGTAGCACTTAACAACTCGAGTAACTCAAACCAGTCTGGGCCTTCAAATTCAAACAGAGCCTTAGTAGTTCATGCAGATGAAGGATGTGATTGGTCAGTTCAACTGGGAAATGAAGGAAATGAAGGAAATGGAGGAACTGCTTGTTATGCTAAGATCATCAAGTATATCAAACATGTCCACAAAGAGGAGTTTTCTAAGGATGATGACAGTTCTGGGTATAGCGGTAGTTCGAATGAGGAAAGGTCAAATGCGGGTTATTATTGTTCAGATTCAGATGTAAAGGAAAATCTTGATGCTGAGGTTGACAGTTTGCTGAAGGAAGCTGAAGAGCTGAAGGAAGCTGAAGAACTGAAAGAAGCTGAGGAACTGAAAGAAGCTGAGGAGCGGAAAAGCCAGAAATCTGTGTTGATAAGGAAAGCTGAAGTTACATCCAAGGAAATGAAAAAGTTCTTCACCAAGGATGGATCTTTTTCTTATCAAACTGCCTTTATTGCAAATGTTGCAGCTTCGACTAGTCAGGTACACACCGAAACTCCTAGTGTATGCAATGATTGTGTAGAATTGAAACGTAAGCTTGAAGTAGTTACTAGTCACAATCAAGGGTTGGTAGTTGATCTTTCAAAATGCAAGGAGGCAAATATGGGTTTAATTAATAATGAAAATGAATTCAAATCTGTAATTGAAACGCTTAAGAAAAGGGTGTCTGAGTTAACAAAAACAGTTTTGAACAAACAAACGGGTATTAATAACTACATTAATATCATTTAAGAAACAAAAAAAGAGTTAGCTGTCACACCCCCAAAATCCACCATGCGGAGTGTCACCGCTTGGAGGCGTGACGTGACCAGGATCGAGCCACCAATCATATTGAACAACGTAATTAAGTAAATAAAATCAACCACAATACAATTGGTGACCAAAGCTAGTTAACTAAGTTTAGTTTAAACAGCGGAAACATTAAAAGTAAAACCCAAAATATAAGTCCATAGTTGATAAGTTTTAAGTCCAAAGCTTAAGTTTAATAAGTTCATAAGGATTTAAACATTTAACACGGAACATAACAGTCCGTATCCCACAACGACTCCTTCCTCGTGCAAGCTCCAAGCATTTAACGACCTGTAAGGCATGTAACAACGAGTCAACAACAAAGTTGAGTGAGTTCACGTTTGGTTGTTTAGTTTTAAGTTGTTTCTGAAAACGTGGTTTGTCTTCGTTGGGGTAATTGCCATGGGGGTTACCCCGTAGTTGAAAGCATTATTAACCAGTTCATTCTTTATTACCCAAACCATATCCATGATTAGTGCCCTACATCAATGTCTATCATCACTCACGGTTTGCCATAGTCCATTAGTACACGCCCGTCCGACTAGCACGGTGTGAGGTTTCTTAAACCTATTAACTAATGACCCGCTCGCCATTGGCCTCGGCGATTAAGTCGATATAAAATGAGGGACTTATGATAGAGTTTTGTCTAGTAAGTTTTAAGGTTGTTGTCCTACCCAAGGAGGACGAACGTACGTAGTTCTACCCAAGGAGAATAAGCAGGATTAATATTGGCATCCTACCCATGAAGGATGGCCGTACATATCCTACCCAAGGAGGATATGTAGATTCAGTTTTAAATTCTTTAACCCATTCCCAAACCACCGGGAATCCCATGCCTTAGAAAGTGTGTGAACTCACCTCGGTTTGCTCGGTTAGATTCTCAAATATAGCTAACAGTCAGAGTCGGTCAATCACGTCCTAATAGGATTACCACTTAGTTTATTAGTGACTTCAAATAAGCACAAAGTTCCTACACGCATCTACCACATAACATGCATCACTTTAACGGTTTGTGCCCATATAAGCTTCCCATCTATTCCCCACTCATAAATAAACATACAACATTGCATGTAATATTTTTATAGACATATAACACGTTATATCATTCTCGGATAACCTACCCGACATTTAGACACGCAAATCACTACTTATGTCGTTTCAGCTTTATATTCAAAACTGGGCTGTTTTCGGGGGTTTTAATAAAATAGTTAACTTGTTCTAAAAATTCCCAACTTTTTACAGAAGGCGCTAAATGATCCCAATATTATTGTGTAAAAATCTCGGGATCTAATTCATCACCAATATTTTATTAAAAAATCATTTTCCGGACTGCACTCAGATTTATCTTTTTCTGACTGCAGTCCACCGAATAATTCATTAAAAATTCATTGTAAGTCGGATTGACGAAATTCAGTGGGACAATTACTACGACATCACTGTCCATCTACAGTACCAATTTCATGATCTAATTCTACCCAGGTTTCAAGTTATGACTAAAAATATAACACCCATTTACTACTGTAAAAACTCAGCTTTAGTTGCTGTTACAAATCGAGTCTTTAAAAATAGTAAACGAAGTCAAAAAATTATGATTCTGGTGCCATTAGAACCGTATTTCATAATACATAAATCTAGACTTCTGAAAATACATTTTTCGTTAAGTTACCGTCCTGTTACAGCCAACTAAAGTTGGCTGTTGTTGTATCTGAGTTTCCTTTTGATTGTATTTTGTGTTTGAAGTTAAGATGAAAATGGATGAGTTGTGCAGCGGAACTAAAATGAAAACAAACTTTGCATACAATTAAATGAGAGTAATACTTTAATCAAACATCTTTTACACTATGAACCGAATGATTGAATTTAATTTCAACTACGATTACAAAGATAGATGTATGAATGCAAACTCCCCCTCAGCCCGAGCTCAGTAGTTTGTTCGTGCAAAGAAGACGAGTGAGGTAAAGAGCTAATAGAACAGTACAAAGTACTGAACTATTTATAGGCACTTGCAAACTACTGAGCATCTTTGCTGACGTCACCATGAAAGTGACATCTAACCTCCTAACAAACTCTAACCTCTGATCTATACAGACACTGCTTGGGTTAACTACTGCTTATACATTCTATTACAAAACAGACTTTAAAACAGCTACTGCTACCTTCTACTGCTATGAACCCAGCAGCACTTGTCCGGATCAGCAGTGCTTGACTCAAGGCAGTAGATTGAATCAGCAGGACTTTAGTCTTCCATCAGATCTTTAGTTGAGCAGCAGTTATGAGACAGCAATTTGGTAAGATCAGCAGATAGGAGGTCATCAGTAGTTGTAATCACTTTCAAGGGAAGAGATTTGTGTATCAGCATCTGCTTATTCAGAATCCACTGTTCTGATCCAGTTTTGGCTTTAATTATCTGTTCCTCTGATAGGGTTCAATCCCAACAATCTCCCCCTGGAACAGATAATGCCAAAACCCTTCCTTATTTGTGGTTATTTTATTGCCTCATTAACAGCTCCCTTATCTGACCTTTAAATTGTAATTCAAAGTCAAGGGCATCTGTGTCTTCATCATCCCTGCTAAGTGGAAGATCAAGGAGATCCTGCAAATCTTCAAGACTCAGGCCAAGAGCTTGTTCCCTTGATTATGTCTCCACTACTCCACCAGACCTGAGCAAAGTCAATACGCAGGTCTGTTTGTCAGTTGCCCACTTTTGTATTTTTGAGCCTGGTGGGTTTCTTGGGAGATGTTTATTTGCTGAAGTATTTGGTGAGGCTGGCCTGTTCATCACTAGCTGAGCAGTGGTAGCAGAGTTTTCCTGTTCAAGTTCTTCTTTTAACGTTCTTAACAAGCCTTCTTTTAAAACAGCTTTTCCAGCAAGAATTTCTTGAACAGTTTCAGCTCCTAACTGGCTTTGTGTCCTTCTTTTGTAGATGGCATTACCAGCTGGAGCAGTGGATCTCCTGATTTGCAACTTTGATGGTCCTTTTGAAACCGCTGCCTCAGGGTAGTCAGGTTTTTGAGGGATTTTTGGATCTTTCTTCCTTAATTCCTCCAACCTTTTGTAGGTTGACCTGACCACATCTTCTTTCCATCTAGCAACTTGTCTTTTGGTGCCAAATTCAGCAACAACCAATTCTTCTTTCATTCTTTGTAGTTCCAACTGCTTTTCAGGTACATTCTTTTTGAACTTTGTCCAATCAGGAGGAGTGTGAGTGACTTTCCTTTTTATCATAACTTGAATTCTGGCTGATTCAGCTTCAAGCTCTGGAATAGTCCACTCTTTGTACATGTGTCTCTCTCCTTTGTATTTCTTGTAAAACATAATGCTTTCAATGTAGTCTTTCTTCAGAGTTTCAGCTGCTCTTTCAGAAATTTGTTGACTGACATTTTTAGCAAAACGTTCTAGGGAACTGACTTGTGTGAGTAGATATTGGTAGTATCTTGATACTTCTTTGTCAGATTTCCCTTGTGTGTTTCTTTTCGAGATATCCTCTGCTTGCTTGGCCTTTATCTTTAAATATTCTTCAATGTTTTTGGGCCGGAGATATCCTTTGATTGAAGGCAAACTCCTTTTGGCAGGGTCATCCTCAATATAGAAGGATTTTATCTCTTCTCTGACTGCTTCTAGTTCAAGAGGGAATTGAACACCTACAGGAGGTAAGGGTTTGAGGATTGGAAGAGAAGAAAGAGGAACTGGTTTTGGTATTTTGACAAGAGCTAAAGGTTTTGAAGATGTCTGGGATGGTGTAGTGACATCATCTTTAGGAGTTAGCCTTCTCCTCTTTATTTGAGGAGGGACTGATGATGTTTTGGATGGAAAGATGGTTGTAGTGGCAGTGGTTTGTGATAGACAAACAGTTGTTGAAACAACTGGTGTTCCAACCACTGTTGTCTTTACAGCAGAAGTTGTAACAACTGCTGTCTTCTGCCTTTTGTCAGGAGGTGATTGTGATTTAGGTGGTGATGGAGGTAAAGCATTGGATGTAGTGTGTGTTGAAGTGGTGTGCGTTGAAGTGAGAACAGATGTTGAAACTACTGAAGTACCAACAGCAGCTGACACAACAGGAGTTACAACTGCTGTTTTAGGTGGTGGTTTTTTAGCAGACTTTGAACGTCTGACCGGAATGGATTTGGGTAGCCTTTCTTTTCTAGTAGGCTTCTTCTTTTCATCAATGAGATTTTCATCATCTCTTGACCCTGAAGTACCCTGATCCGGATAATCCACCCTGGCTTTCTTTTTGGCCTCTCTATCCCTTTTTACACATGCAAGTGCTTCTGCAAGTGCATTTGTAGTCACATCAATTTTCTTACTCCCATCTGGCAAAGGAATCTGTTTGGTCATATTTGAATTTTCTGGTGCGAGGTAGAGACTATCTGTTATTCCTTTTCTTCTCCATTCCTGAATTTTCTCCCCCTTTTGGCATTATCTTCTGGGAGTTGATCAATGAAAAACACTGGTGGAGGAGCAGTGCCAGTGGAGTGCAGGATCTGAGTTTTGAGAGCCTTTAGATCAGCCTGAGTATCTTTGTACCTAGACTCCATAGCAGTTCTCAATTGTTGAACATGTTTTTCATGTTGCAGATCTGCTATTTGTGCTTGATGATGGAGAAAAGGTTGAAATAGATTCCAGAGCTCATTTGTAGCAGGTGCCTGTTGTAGAGCATGTGCTTGAGGTGGAACAGCAGTGGATTGTACCTTTTGTACTTGTAACAACTGCTATAACATTTCTTTGAGTTCTGCAACAGAGTTATCAAGTTTTTCAACACGAGCCGTCAATCTCTGGTACTTTAAACCATCACCCAATTTAATGGGATCATCTGATTTCCCACTATCAGTGGTTTTATCAGTGGTAGAAGTAGGGAGTTTACTCCAAACATTAACCACTGATGCCCCTTTTTCTTGGTACTGGGGTCTTCTTCCTTCAACACTTGACAACCTTTTGATGTTGCCAGTAGGATAAATAAATCCGCTGGTGGTTGACAGAGGTGCTATAAAAGGAATTGCCTCCAAGGAAGTCTTATTGATGTAACCACTGTCCAACTGTAAACCTGTAGGTTCAACAGTTGTAGTGGCTGCTTCACTTGGATTACCACAAAGAGTTACTTGTAACTCAATGGGTGTAACCTCCTCAGGTTGTGTTGGTGGGTTAGCAAAGAATGATACAGCAGGCTCAGTCATTTGTGGAGGTAAATTCTCATTGACAGGTGATTGAGAAGGACTGAGTAATGCCTGGTTCAAATCAATTGCATCCAATAGTAATTGTGTTTTTGGTGGAATTGAGGATGTGATGGTAGGTGTAGGAAGCGGATTTGCTCCGGGCATTGAGCTGTGGATGATGGAAACAAGTGTATCCAGAGCATCATGATGTGGTGGCCCTTTGTGTACAACCTATTCTTTTTGTGAAAAAGCAGGAGGAGTTATGGTTATGGGTTGAGATATTTGTACCATCTGCTGTGAGGAAGTAGCAGCAGTGGTTTCTTGTGACTCTTGTGTTGTCACAGGCATTAACTCTGGTATCTCATCCTCCAGAGTTGCCATTTTGATTGGTTTGGGGGGTTTTTGATTTTTCTTTTTGTAAGGCTTTTTAGGTTTTGTAGGTGTGGGTTTCAAAACAGTTGGTCTGCTGCTTTGATCACCTAGAGCAGTAGGCTTAGCAGCAGATACCTGAGGAGCAGTGGTTGCTGCTAAATTCTGCTCAGGTACCCCTGCTTGTGTTTTGCAAGGTGCTAACATTCGTGAAAAAGTTTCAGACGTTAGGCAGTTTATTGCAGTTATTTCACCTTGGTTTATTAAAGCTAAATCATCCTTACTGAATTTCTTTTGAAAATAATAACTTAAAAACCTTGGAAATAGTAAGAATGATTTGCTTTCAACATTATTTACCAAATCTTTAAAGATTTCCCGAGAATAATTATAATTTTCTTCTTGAAGAATTGCATATCCCAGATTTTGAATCTTTATCGGGATCTCATTAAAAGAAGTGGTTTTGTTTGACACACATAGAAGGAGGGTATGAAATAGAAATCTTGGGGCAAGAGGAAAATAACCTTTTTCTAAGGTTAGTTTCTTCATCATTGTGGCTTCATACCCTCTTTCAATGAAATCAGTGTGCAACTCGTTTTTAGTGAAGGAAGTTTTACCTGCCTGGTCATCGAGTTGAAAGACTTCGGAGATGGATTGTGGTGTAATGTGGACAGCTTTACCCTTTATGGAAGAGTGGATTTCAGTTGCAAGGTCTCCTTGTTTTTCAAGGGTTGCATTTTTCCAAAATTCCCTTTGGGTCGCCAAGTAGATGGGTGCGTCAGCGGTGAGCAAAGTTTTGTACTTTGATTTTGCTATGATGGTGATAATGGAATCGAAAACATCTGTGGTTCCTGGTTTTGTGAGAAGACCCAGGAGATTGTGAGATTTTTTGAATGGAATTTCAGTGGTAGTTGCCTTTTGAGAGGCTGTTTTCGATGATTTTGATGAGGGTTTTGCAGAAAGCTTCAATTTTGTCATTTTTGAAACGAAACGATCGAAGAAATTTGTGAGAAATGAGAAGAAAAACTGCTTTGAGAAGAGAATTTTTAAGAATTCAATTCGACAGTAAAACCCTGTTTTGATGGTGAGTGGGGATGTTATAGGAAAGAGAATGAATGTTGATGTGGCAGCCGTTACAAAAGGTCTGACTGCTATGTACTGCCCACGTGACAACCACTGGTGAAAATGAAGGACAGTACTTTTGGTGAAAGCAACTGATGAAAGCAGTGGAAAGGAGGCAATGGATGATTTTCACTATCAGTGGATAGCATATCAGTGGATAAGACACTGCTTTTGAACAACAGTGGTTATCAAGGAATGAGAAAACAGAGGTTGCCTTTCAGCAGTGGGCAGTCTTTTTGAAGTAGAGCAGACTTTTGAACAATCAGTGGTTATGGCAGACTTTTAAGGATTTTAATGAAATTTTCATTTTTAAGCTATTTTTAAGGATGGATTTTTTATTTTCTGAAAACATTTTGTTGCTTTTATTCATAGAAAAACAAGATGTTGCTTGTTATTCCATGTTTAGCATCCAAATCCTAGAGACCAAGCTTTCAAAAGTGGCTGTATCAAGTGCTTTTGTGAGCACATCTGCCAGCTGGTCTTTAGTTGGGACATGATGCAGAGAAATCAAACCTTTTTCATAGCAATCCCTCACAAAGTGATGTCTGATGTCGATGTGCTTTGTGGTAGAATGGGAAACTGGATTTTTGATGATATTTTCTGCTGCCTGACTGTCCAACATGAGTGGTGTCTTTAAGGCAGTGATACCAAAATCCAATAACTGATTTTGAAGCCACAGGAGTTGGGCTGTACAGCTTGCAGCAGCAATGTATTCAGCCTCAGCAGTGGATGTTGAAACTGCTGCTTGCTTTTTGCTTTGCCAGGATACTAAGCAATCACCTAGAAACTGGCACCCTCCTAAAGTGGACTTACTTGTGGTGTGACATCCAGCAAAGTCACTGTCTGAAAAACCTGAAAGCTTGATATTCCCATTAGCTGGATACCAGATACCAAGTGTGGGAGCACCTTTTATGTATCTGAGAATCCTTTTTACAGCAATGAGATTTGATTTTCTGGGAGCTGATTGACTTCTTGCACAGACACATGTTGCAAACATGATGTCTGGTCTAGATGCAGTTAGGTACAATAAAGACCCAATCATGCTTCTATAGAGTGTTTGGTCAATCAGCTCATCCTTTTCATCAGACATGACCAACTTATTTGTGGCCATGGGTGTGCTGCATGGTTTACAATCATTCATATCAAATTTGGTTAAAAGTTCTTTAGCATATTTGCTTTGATGAATGAAAGTTCCATTTTGCAATTGATGTACTTGGAGACCAAGAAAGCATTGCAGCTCACCCATTGCACTCATTTCAAACTCAGTTGTCATGAGTTCTCTAAACTCTTCACACATTTTGGTACATGTGCTTCCAAAAATAATGTCATCCACATAAATTTGGACAATCATTAAATCTTTCCCTCTCCATTTAAGAAACAGCGTTTTATCAATGGTACCTCTTTTGAAACCATTTGAGAGTAGAAAGTTGGAAAGAGTTTCATACCAGGCTCTAGGTGTTTGTTTCAGGCCATACAAGGCTTTGTTTAGCCTGTAAACATGATCAGGATAAAATGGATCCTCAAAGCCTGGAGGTTGACATACATATACCTCTTCTTGCAATGTACCATAGAGGAAAGCACTTTTGATATCTATCTGAAACACCTTCATGTTGTGGTTGACAGCAAAGGCCAGGAACAGTCTGATAGCTTCCAATCTTGCAACAGGGGCGAATGTTTCATCATAATCAATCCCCTCTTCCTGTCTGTAACCTTGAACCACAAGCCTGGCTTTGTTCTTGACAACAATGCCCCTTTCATCTGTTTTGTTCTTAAAGACCCACTTTGTGCCAATGGGACTAACCTCTTTTGGCAGTGGTACAAGCTCCCATACTTGTTGTCTTTTAAACTGTTGGAGCTCCTCTTGCATGGCTTCTACCCAGCTGTTGTCTTTTAGTGCCTCTTGGTACTTGACTGGCTGATGAAGTGATAGAAAACCAGCAAAAAGACAAATGTTTTGGGTTTGGCTTCTTGTGAGCACCCCTTCATTGATGTTGCCAATGATTTGATCAGGTGGATGAGATCTTAAGAAGATTAAATCTCCTTGGTATGGTATGATGGCATTTGTTGGTGAAGGCTGCAAATGTGTATCATCTGAGCTAACCACTGCTGATGACTTTGATGACTCAGCAGTGGCTTCAAAAGGTGGTGGAATGGGTGGTAATGGAGTGGACCACTGCTGACTTTTATCCACTATTTGAGGACTTTTGTCAGCAGTGTTTGAGGATGTGGAAGCAGTGTTGAATGGGCTACTTTGGTCAACAACTGTTGATGTAGCAGTGGTTGAGCTTTGGCAGATGTATTGAACAACTGATGCTTTTCCCTTTGTGGCAGACCTTTGAGGGATGATGACTTCATACCCATAGTCTGGTGTTGTATCCTCTGATGGACCTGCACTGTTAGTCTTGACAGCAGTATTTTCAAAAGTGAATTTTTCAAGATCAAACAGTTCAGCAGGATTTGCTGGGATTTTCATTGATGAAAGTTCATTGAACTTTACATCCAAAGTCTCCTCCACTACCTTGGTCCGTGCATTGAACACTTTGTAGGCCTTGGCAATGGTTGAGTATCCCAGAAAATAACCACAATCAATTTTGGCTGCAAATTTTGAAATAGAATCTTTTTAGTTCAAAATAAAGCATGGGCAGCCAAACACTTTGAAGTATGAGATCAGTGGTTTGATTTTATACAGAATTTCATAGGCAGTCTTTTTGTGCCTGGGGTTTATTAAAACTCTGTTCTGGACATAGCAAGCAGTGTTTACTGCCTCTGCCCAGAAAGTCAATGGCAAACCTGAATCTGCAAGCATGGTTCTGGCAGCCTCAATCAAAGTTATGTTCTTTCTTTCAACAACCCCATTTTGCTCTGGTGTTCTAGGGATGCTGTACTGCCTTACAATCCCTTTCTTCACACAGAAAGCATCCAACTCCCTATTTTTAAATTCTGTGCCATTGTCACTCCTAAAGCTTTTCACTGGAAGGTCAAATTGCTTTTCAACCTGTGTCACAAAGTCTTGCAAAATGCCTGCAGTTTCATCTTTAGAGTGCAAAAAGAAAGTCCATGTAAACCTAGAAGAGTCATCAACTATAACCAAACAATATCTTTTCTTTTTAAGGCTCATGACTTGAACTGGGCCAAACAAATCCATATGTAGCATTTGCAAACACTGGGTTGTTTTGGACTCTTCAATGGACTTGTGGGAACTTTTATGTTGTTTTCCTTTTAAACAGGAAATGCAATGTTCTGAAGATGAAAACAATTTTTGTGGTAGGCCTCTCACCAAACCATTTTTTGAAATTTCTGTGATTGTCTTAAGATTTGTGTGTTCCAGTCTTTTGTGCCAAAGTTCTGTCTCTTTGTTAGAGGCGGCTGAGAACAGACAGGCGTCAGCTCTGGGACATTCTTTAGACATGTCAACAACATAAACATTGCCACTTCGTTGAGCAACAAGTTTAGTTTGACCATTTTTATTATTGCTTCAATCTTTTTGACCATTTCTGGTCCAACAATCCTACAACAATCTTTTGTGAAGAACCCAAAACCTTTGTCACTCTACTTTGGGATACACTC